>NC_090660.1:101230056-101962326 GCF_013368605.1 Nyctibius grandis
CTATGAGTAATTCTGCTTTACTTGGAGTGCTATGATCCAAAGTCTGAAAAAGACTAAAGGATGAATTTCCTTCTCAATTCATTATTGCACGTTTTGTTCCTTTTTTCTTATGCTTCTACTCTGTTTCTATACTAAAAATGCTTCATTCAGGGATCCTTACATAATTGTCCAAGACCATGGCACAAGATACATTCAAATGCCTTGACACTTCAAATATACATCTCATTTTATACTGTTTAGGATTACACAGACATTAACTGCACCATGTTCTTTTATTCTGATGGTACGACATCAAAATTGTTAAGAGTCTACAAGTTCAAATTTTGCAGCATAATACTCACTTTCCCATTGCAAAATGTACAGATGCAGGACCAGGCTGATTGCTCTAGAAGGCTCTGTTTGGGACTGACTTTTGCCCAGAGCTTGTTCACCTTTCTTTCTTCCATAGCCACAAAGTTAAAAGGCGGGGGGTGGGCAGGAGGCAATACTGGAAATCTACATCAAAATTTTCAAGGGATCGTAATATCTTGCATTGGCAGCTTTTTCATCACACTGCCAATTATGATCAGAATAAAAGTTATTTTTGCCTGGGTAAGAATTTGCAGTGCAGTTGGAATGGCACAAGATTCTGCTAATGCACTCACACAAATGTATAGTCATGGCGTACAATAAAACCTCTAATTAGTTCAGATATGACATTGCTCTCTATTGCAGTTCACCAGTAAAGTAAAGGGATGGTGTGTGCTTGTTTTGAATACATTAAACACTTTGTTCTGATTAGATTCTATGCACATTTCACAGAGGAAAATACATCTGCTCCATCAGTGATATAAAATGGGTATTTCCTCAGGGGTGTGTAAAGTGTGTATAAATCTCTGCATCTGCCTGAGATTTGCATAGATGCTGGTACATAGGTCACTTGTGAACTTAGTTTTCTTTGTGATCAGGAAGTAACGTGGTTAGCTCTCAATGCTGTAATGAGATCATAGACATTTTTTGCTTACATGTGTAGAGCTTTATTCTGTTGTGCACAGGGCTCTATGATGCATTCCTGGTTGGTTTAGTCCAGCGTTTTTACACATTTAGAATGAAAAGCTTACTTTGAATGGTATTACTGGCCAGTGTTTATGCACCCAGGTTCATTTCGTCTTTCATGTTAAATTAATATTCACATATTTTTTCCGTCAAGTAATCATAACAAGTCTGTTTGTTGAAAATATTCATCACAGCTCACAGAAAAGCACCCTTTTGTATAGCCTATTGTCACATATTAACTCACTTTTTTCTCAAGGAATTCCCCCTGCAGCAATCCCCACTGTAAGCCATTAGTTGAGCACATCTGCCCACTCTAATGACCACTCTAGTGTACACATACCTGACTGCCATCTAATTTAGACATCACCCACAGGACACTAATACGAATGTCTCCTGGGCCAGCTAAGTCCTGGATTATTGACTAGCTACAGTTACCACTTCATTTGGTCTTTGGAGGTGAACCAAGTGCACCTGAGGTCATAAAAAGGTCAAATGATTATACAGCTTGCAGAGGAACCAAGTATTTTTGTTACCCTAATAAGAACCAAAAATATAATTTCTAATTTGTTTTGACAGAGAATCCAATTGCTTTTCCTTTATGCAATCTCCCCTTTGTGTAGCAACAAAAATGCAGCCAATTAGGCATAACATTCTTTTTCAGTATGAGCAGCAAGTTAAATAAATTGAAGCCATTTAAAATTAACACCAAAAAAAGAAAGAAAATTGGTGGCATCAAATATCTGATAATCAATCTTTTATTTTATAAAGAAAAGAAAAAGGAAGAAATCAGAGCTGCTCTTTCTAATTAAAATAGTAAATAGAGATGTGATAAGCAATGGGAGTTATGATTGCTGCCTATAAATACGTTGGGGGGAGGTAAACACACGGAGAAGAAAGAGCTATTTAAGCTAAAGGAAAATGCTGGCATGAGAACAAATGGGTATAAATTATTCCTGAATATGTAAGACTGGATTTAGAAGGTTTTGAGCCTTTGGAAGAGTGGGTTCTTGAACAGCCCTCTGTCACGGTTTAAAGCTGGGCTGGCTATTAACCAGGTGCCAGATGCGCTCTGTTAACCCTCTCCCCCCCCCCAAGGGAAAGGGAAAAGGGAGAGAGACTTATGGGTTGGAAAGTTAAAACAGTTTTAATAAACTATAATAATGAAAAAGAGTATAATAACAATAATAATAGAAATATATACAAATATATACTAAGCCAAGACTGAGAGCTTGGAAATCCTCCTCAGGCAGAGTTGCTCCCCATGCATGGGCAGAGGGGAAAATGCAGCAGCTCCACCCAGCACGGGCAGAGGGCAAAATGCAATAGCTCTCCTGCCATCACACCTGCAGGCTTTTAACTGGAGATTTGGCAAAGCTGGTACCAATCAGTGGGAGACAGGAGGGCCCCTCCCTCCTGGGCCCCACCTCCAGGAGGCAGTGGGTTAGTGATAAACAGGAAAGTGAGAATGACATGTATGGGATGGAATACCTTGCTGGTCAATCCTGGGTCACCTGCCCCGTCCACTCCTCCCTGCAGGTACAACCCCCTTCGGCTCTTTACTCGTAAGCAGTGACCTTGGGTTCTCTAAGGCTATTTGGCCTGGTTTGAGCCAAACCAGGACATTCCACCCCTTATTCCATACCATTCATGTCATACTCAGATCACCAGTACCTTTTCATTTTCAAATATATATATACATATCACTAGTCTATGATTCATCTTTATGCGAAAAGTCCATCAAGTTCATTTGGTTCAGGATTGTGGGTTTCCATCTGGCTAGCAGTCTCTCAGCAGTCTCTCTGGCTAGCAGTCTCTCTTTCGTCATGGTTCGTGCCCACGGGTTGCAGGTTAAAGATGTCAGACTCGAGGAGGTTACTGGACGCCACTTGATGAAGCTAGTTCCGGTCTCATCAACACTGTCTTAACCTGAAAGACACTTATGCAGCAACAACATACAGTTCAGGCTTAAGTAGTCTCACCCATAATCAGATCACCTTCAGGGACACATCGGACTTCACCATCTTGCAACATCACCCACCAAGTACATCCAGGTCCCTGAGCAAAAGCAATCCCACAAATGGGTTTACCTTTGCCCATTACAGGAAGAATCCAGACAGTTTTTCCCAATAGATTCCTTTCATGCACCACAGGGACTTTATCTCCTTCTACTGTATGTAGAAGGTCTGACTGAGCAGGGCCAGCTCGATTGATAGATCCCCTGGTGTTAACTAACCAGGTAGCTTGTGCCAGATGTTTATCCCAGTTTTTAAAGGTTCCACCCCCCATTGCTTTCAGGGTAGTTTTTAACAGCCCATTATACCGTTCAATTTTCCCAGAGGCTGGTGCATGATAGGGGATGTGATATACCCATTCAATGCCATGCTCTTTGGCCCAGTTGTCTATGAGACTGTTTTTGAAATGAGTCCCGTTGTCCGACTCAATTCTCTCTGGCGTGCCGTGTCGCCACAAAATTTGCTTTTCGAGGCCCAGAATAGTGTTCCGGGCAGTGGCATGGGGCACAGTGTATGTTTCCAGCCATCCGGTGGTCGCCTCCACCATGGTAAGCACATAACGTTTACCCTGGCGGGTTTGAGGGAGTGTGATATAGTCAATTTGCCAGGCCTCCCCATATTTATATTTCAACCACCGCCCCCCATACCACAAAGGTTTTAACCGTTTGGCTTGCTTAATTGCGGCGCATGTTTCACAATCATGGATAACCTGTGCAATAGAGTCCATGGTTAAGTCCACCCCTTGGTCACGAGCCCATCTGTATGTTGCATCTCTTCCTTGATGACCTGAAGTGTCATGAGCCCACCGAGCTAAAAATAGTTCACCTTTATGTTCCCAGTCCAAATCTATTTGGAACACTTTAGCAGCTTGATCCGCTTGTTGGTTGTTTCGATGTTCCTCAGTTGCCCGACTTTTAGGTACGTGAGCATCTACATGACGTGCCTTCACGACTAGTTTCTCTAGCCGAGCAGCAATATCTTGCCACAATTTAGCAGCCCAAATAGGTTTACCTTTGCGCTGCCAGTTGCTTCGCTTCCACTGCTTTAACCACCCCCACAAGGCATTTGCTACCATCCATGAGTCAGTATAAAGATACAGCCTTGGCCACTTTTCTTGTTCAGCAATGCCTAAAGCCAGCTGGATGGCTTTTACCTCTGCGAATTGACTTGATTCACCTTGTCCTTCTGTGGCTTCTGTGACTCGTCGTATGGGACTCCATACAGCAGCTTTCCACTTCCGATGCTTTCCTACAAGACGGCAGGATCCATCGGTGAACAGGGCATACTGCTTCTCATCCTCTGGTAGTTCATTATATGGTGGGGCTTCTTCAGCACGTGTCACCTCCTTTTCTGGTGGCATTCCGAAGTCTTTGCCTTCTGGCCAGTCCATGATCACTTCTAAGATTCCTGGGCGATTAGGGTTTCCTATTCGAGCCCTCTGCGTAATTAATGCAATCCATTTACTCCACGTCGCATCAGTTGCATGATGGGTAGTGGGAACCTTACCCTTGAACATCCAGCCTAGTACTGGTAATCGAGGTGCTAGGAGAAGTTGTGCTTCAGTACCAATTACCTCTGAAGCAGCTCTAACTCCTTCATACGCTGCCAGTATCTCTTTTTCAGTTGGAGTGTAATTGGCCTCGGAGCCCTTGTATCCTCGACTCCAAAATCCTAGGGGTCGACCTCGAGTCTCCCCTGGCACTTTCTGCCAGAGGCTCCAGGTAGGACCATTGTCCCCAGCTGAGGTGTAGAGCACATTTTTAACATCTTGTCCCGTACGGACTGGTCCAAGGGCTACTGCATGCACAATCTCTTGTTTAATCTGTTCAAAAGCCTGTCGTTGTTCAGGGCCCCACTGAAAATCATTCTTCTTTCTGGTCACTTGATAAAGAGGGCGTACAATCTGGCTGTAATCTGGAATATGCATTCTCCAGAAACCCACAACGCCTAAGAAGGCTTGTGTTTCCTTTTTGTTAGTTGGTGGGGACATAGCTGTTATTTTGTTGATCACCTCTATCGGGATCTGGCGACGCCCATCTTGCCATTTAATCCCTAAAAAACTGGATCTCCCGGGCAGGTCCCTTGACCTTGCCTCTTTTTATGGCAAAACCAGCTTGCAGAAGAATTTGGATGATTTTCTCCCCTTTGTCAAAAACTTCTGCTGCTGTATCACCCCACACAATGATGTCATCAATGTATTGCAAATGTTCTGGAGCTCCACCCTTTTCTAGTGCAGTCTGGATCAGTCCATGGCAAATAGTAGGACTGTGTTTCCACCCCTGGGGCAGTCGATTCCAGGTGTACTGGATACCTCTCCAGGTAAAAGCAAACTGTGGCCTGCACTTTGGTGCCAAAGGAATAGAGAAAAATGCATTAGCAATGTCTATGGTGGCGTACCACTTGGCTGCCTTTGACTCCAGTTCGTATTGAAGTTCTAGCATGTCTGGCACAGCAGCACTCAGCGGTGGCGTAACTTCATTTAGGCCACGATAGTCCACAGTTAATCTCCATTCTCCATCAGACTTTCGCACTGGCCATATAGGACTATTAAAGGGTGAGCGGGTCTTGCCAATCACTCCTTGATTTTCTAATTGTCTAATCAGTTTATGAATGGGGATCAGGGAGTCTCGATTGGTGCGATATTGTCGTCGGTGCACCGTGGTAGTAGCAATTGGCACCTGTTGTTCTTCAACCTTCAGCAACCCCACAACAGAAGGATCTTCTGAGAGGCCAGGCAAGGTAGACAGCTGTTTAATGTGCTCAGTCTCTACAGCTGCTATACCAAAGGCCCATCTATACCCTTTTGGGTCCTTGAAATACCCGCTCTTGAGGTAGTCTATGCCAAGGATGCACGGAGCATCTGGGCCAGTCACAATGGGGTGCTTTTTCCATTCATTTTTAGTTAGGCTCACTTCGGCCTCCAATACAGATAACTCTTGAGATCCTCCTGTTACTCCTGAAATGCTGATAGATTCTGCCCCTTTATGATCCGATGGCATTAGGGTGCACTGTGCACCAGTGTCTACCAAGGCTCGATACCTTTGTGGTTTTAATGTGCCAGGCCATCGAATCCACACAGTCCAATAAATCCGGTTGTCCCTCTCCTCCACCTGGCTGGAGGCAGGGCCCCCCTAATCAAGAAATGGATTCGTGCTGCTCACAGGGACTGGACCTTCATTTCTCCTATTCACACTTGGGAAAAAGTGATTTGAGGCCCATCTCCCCTGACTGGGGTCCTGCTCACTGGTAACTGGAGCAGCCATCCTCCTAGAAAAATTCTCTCTGGTATTTCTTTTAGCTTGCAACTCACGTATTCGTGCCTGTAGGGTACTGGTAGGTTGTCCATGCCATCTGCTCATGTCCTCCCCGTAACCACGCAGGGCAAACCACAGGATACCTCGTGATGTGTTCTGTTTCCTTTGAGCTGGTCCTGTAGGAGAGCGTTTTCTCCTAACAGCTGCAACGCGCGCCTGTGTAGGTAGAGAGTCAAGTTTATTCTCGATCATGGACAGTTTGTCTGACAGTTGTTTAAATGAGTCCTTGTTCTCCTTAGTCAGTTTTTCCACAGCCGAGATGCGTGCCTGCAGTGGGGAAGAAATACTATCTTCATACTGTCGCATACAGTTAGCCATTTCGCCCACAGTAGAATGTGCCATATCATCTTCTCCCCATACTAATATTGACAATGTATGGGTATATGTCGGTGGAGCATTCTTCACAACCTTCCGGAACATGGATCGGTTGCATTCCACTTCATCAGGATCTACAGGATCTACAATGTCCCGTGGGTGTCTATAAATGATCTCTTGCACAGCCAGTTCTCTAAGGTAGTTAATACCTTTTTCTATAGTGGTCCTTTTGCTTAGGTGACTCATAACATCATCTTTATAGGGATACCTGCTCTTTACAGCTGACAAGAGTCGCCTCCAGAGACTGACAGTGTTTGACTTTCTTGCGAGCGCCTTATCAATACCACCATCTCTGGACAGGGATCCCAACTGTCTGGCTTCTCTGCCATCTAATTGCATGCTGTCTGCCCCATTATCCCAGCATCGGAGCAGCCAGGTAATAATAGGTTCACTGTCATAACGGCTGAAGTCTTTCCTTATATTTCTCAGGTCCTTCAGGGATAAGGAGTGGTAGGTTATCTCTACGTCCGAGTCCTCCTCTTGTGATAGTTCTGCTTTAGAAGGACCTTTCTTCTGTGATGGGTCTGCTTTAAAAGGACGATCAAGGGAACCCCCATCTGTGTCAGGCCCTAACTCTGCCTGAGAAGGGCCCTCACCTGGGTCATATGATGGCTCTGCCTTAGAAGGCTCTGAGTCATCATCCTTCACTTCACGAGCTGATTTCTTTTGGTATTTCTTCCTGGTTACAGGAGCAATTGGTACAGATTCGATAGATGCTGGAGTCTGAGTAGATGCAGTGGCTGTCTTGGGAGTGCTGAGAGTCTGAGTAGCTGCGGTGGCCATCTTGGGGGGTGTAGCAGCTGTGGTACAGGCTGCCAAGGTGTTAGTGGGTTTAGTGGCTGTAGTGGCAGTACACACTGTAGGATCTGAGGTGGCTGCATAACACCTACAACTGTCCCTGCACCGATATTTAATCTTATCCCACATCAGAAACACATTCAGGACAAACAAAAATAAAAACATGCCACCTAGACAGCACCATCCTAATTTCGCAAAATCTGGTGGTATCAGCTTGGCAGAAAAGGAGAAGGTGCTATTTCCCGAAGTAAAACTGGAAGTTTGATCATTAACAGAATCAGCTAAAGGACACCTGGAGCGTGCAGATGAAGTTGCTGCTACTGATTCGCGATTAAAGCTGCCCATCATTGTGTCATAGAGATAAGAGATCGGAATATTAACTGCCCAGTTTATCACAGCATAAATCAGTATCAAACCCCATACCAAAACAATACATTTCGACCAGCGCCCACTGCTAAACTGCATGTAAACATTCATAAGAAGCAAGCAATAACACAGTGCCCACGGCAGGTAAGGCATCATTGCAATACTCAATTGTGAAAGAAACTCCATAAAAAGATGAGATAACACAGCATTCAAAAATGACATCACCATCTTCACTATCTGTTTTAACTTTCCAACCCCTCGTAAATCTCAAGGGAAGAAATCTGATATTCTCTCAGCTGAGCTCTCCGGGTCTCCTCCCACCAGAGCCAGGATTCAACTTATCAGAGCAACCTGTTGGAGCTTCTTTCGAGCCCCACGTTGGGCACCAATAAATCTGTCACGGTTTAAAGCTGGGCTGGCTATTAACCAGGTGCCAGATGCTCTCTGTTAACCCTCTCCCCCCCCCCAAGGGAAAGGGAAAAGGGAGAGAGACTTATGGGTTGGAAAGTTAAAACAGTTTTAATAAACTATAATAATGAAAAAGAGTATAATAACAATAATAATAGAAATATATACAAATATATACTAAGCCAAGACTGAGAGCTTGGAAATCCTCCTCAGGCAGAGTTGCTCCCCATGCATGGGCAGAGGGGAAAATGCAGCAGCTCCACCCAGCACGGGCAGAGGGCAAAATGCAATAGCTCTCCTGCCATCACACCTGCAGGCTTTTAACTGGAGATTTGGCAAAGCTGGTACCAATCAGTGGGAGACAGGAGGGCCCCTCCCTCCTGGGCCCCACCTCCAGGAGGCAGTGGGTTAGTGATAAACAGGAAAGTGAGAATGACATGTATGGGATGGAATACCTTGCTGGTCAATCCTGGGTCACCTGCCCCGTCCACTCCTCCCTGCAGGTACAACCCCCTTCGGCTCTTTACTCGTAAGCAGTGACCTTGGGTTCTCTAAGGCTATTTGGCCTGGTTTGAGCCAAACCAGGACACCCTCTAATACTACAGTGGGGCAAAAAAATACACCATTAGGGTAGATTGGAGCTTGATAAAGAAATTCTGTAACCTGTTTTCATCTGAGAGGAGGGGACTGCACACAGTAATCCAGGATTTCCCTTTCAGTCCCAAATTTGTGAAAATCATGTTTGCAGACTAGGTCAAATTCAGATCTGTTGCAAAAAGCACAGCTCAAGAGATATTTATGCCACTGCACATTTTTACACTGAAAGCACATGCACTTATCTTTAGTAAAGCAAGAAATCACCTTCCTCCCAACCCTGACAGATAAATCAGAGTTGATACCGGTTCTGAACTTTGCCCATTATGGAGCAGATTCAAATGTTCTCATTTATAATGGAAGCTGCCCAGTATAGCACCCTTTGGGGTAAATAATTGTAGCAAGTAAATGTAAGAGGATGGAAAATTCTGGGTTTTCTTCTGCTGTGGATACTTACATACATATTAGTCTACCCAACACAACCTTCGTTCCAGAGGAAAAAAAAAGAGGCAGGAAGGACTGCATTAGGATGCAGCCTGGACTTCAATAGCTGTAGATTTATGAGAGAAGATAAAATATGTGCTTAAGAAAATATTTATTTTTGTAGAAAAAAGGGAGTGGCTGAACACATGAACAAACGCATGTCAGTTTTCATGTAAACCAGCAAATCTACACAACAGCTGAGTGGGCTTGATCCTATACATCTCAAACACCAATTGCCTTCAATGTGAGCTTGGCATTTCCAAGCAGTGTACCAATGGATCCATGCCAAGATGCCTGCATCAAAAAATGTAAGTGAATACTGTATTGTAAGACAACATTTTGATAACAAAGTATAGAAATAAAGGAAAAATAATGTACCAACTCTTCCGCCTCTTAATTTTTGTTTCAGTGTAAGAAGCAGATACATCGTTTTCTTCAACCAAGTTGCTAAGAAAATCTGTATTGCAGCAAAAGGGTCAATGTTAGAAAGTGATGTGTTTCCCTTCACTAGTGTGCTACTTTCACCTGATGTTATCAATTATTGTACTGATCACTGTGTAAAATCCTGGGAAAAGATAGTAATTTATTCACATTTCTTTGTTAGGTGTTTTTCATTGCATGAAGAGTCATCAGTGATCTTCCCCTTACCTGCCTTTGAAGCTGGGTGAAAGAAATTTGGCGATTGCTGAAGTATCGGCACGAGGGGGATGAAGAAGGCAGCTGCCTGTTCCTCTGATCCTTGGGAGAGCCGGATAAGGTGTGCTGAGACATACGGGAGCCACTCCAAATGTGCAAACCTCCCTTGTGCTCATCACATGCAGCAAGAACCACAATAAATGCGGAGTGATGATGCTTTAAAAAAAAAAAAAAAAAGGAAAAGAAGAAGAGGAGTAATATTGTTACAAATAGCAGCGTCATCCCCAGAGTACTACTGCAGCTCAGAGAACTGTTGTTCTGGGAATGGCTCTGCTATTAGTACTAAAAATTAAGCAGTCTCACTAGATGAGGCTAACAGTTTTTAAACTGTCAAAGTGGTTCATACACAGTATCTCTGTTCCCCAATTCCATTTCCTCATTAACAAAGCCAGAAAAAAATGACTGCAGTAATTAGTTCTCCTTCAGCTTTTTTTTTTCCCCTTCTAATTACACCAGCTCCCCTCCCCCTGCCTGTATACATCAAAAAATTTCACCGGCGTTGGGGGGGAGATTTATGAAAGCCCTGACTGACGGATCAGGACCGGTGTCGGAGCAAGCACTGAGTCATTGTTTCTCCTATACAACAGCAGCACCAGGGATTCAAGCTGTTCCTTGAACATGGGAACACTGATTGGAGCCAACAGTGGTTCAGCATCCCTAACCATTTGTACTGGGTTTGGCTGGGATAGAGTTAATTTTCTTCAGAGTAGCTGGTATGGGGCCGTGTTTTGAATTTGTGCTGGAAAGAGTGTTGATAACACAGGGATGTTTTCGCTACTGCTGAGCAGTGCTTACACAGCGTCAAGGCCTTTTCTGCCCCTCATACCACCCCACCAGCGAACAGGCTGGGGGTGCACAAGAAGTTGGGAGGGGACACAGTTGGGACAGCTGACCCCAACTGACCAAAGGGATGTTCCATACCATATAGAATCATGGAATCATAGAATAGTTCCTGTTGGAAGGGACCTTTAGAGGTCATACAATCCAACAACCCCTGCAATGAGCAGGGACACCTTCAACTAGATCAGGTTGTATCTTAGACCATTAGATGTTTATATTTACAGCATTTGGATATTCATGTTAGAACCACGTTAGAGCTGAATATACCCAGAAAATCATCTCACCCAACAGTGATATAACCGTGCATTATCAAAAAGAGGTATTATGTCAGAAAAGGCATCAATGGCTGTAGTCTGGCAATGTGGTGGATGACTCTATGGGCAACAACAGAATAATAATAATAGGATGTAAATTTTTATTTATATATTGGATAATTCCTCCTGATAGCTAGGAAGAGTAGAAGCGTTTACTCCCAAACAAGAGAAGAAAGCTGATGAAACAGGAAGACAAAACTACAAAAGCTATAGGAAAAAATATGATGGAGACAAATGGGGAACGTGGAATTAAGACCTGTGAAGCTGATGTCGTGCTCAGCAATAAAACTGCAGGGGTGGAGGTTGGTGGGGGCTGCTGTCGCTCAGGAACCGGCTGAGCATCAGTCAGTTGGTGGTGAGCAATTTTTTTCTTTTGCATCACTGGTTTTTCTTGTTTAGTGGTTTTTTTCCCTCTTTCTGTTGTTTTTTCTTTCCTTTTTTTTTTTTTAATTATTAAACTGTCTTTATCTCAACCCACAAGTTTTCTCACTTTTCCCCTTCTAATTCTCCCCCACATCCCACTGGGTGCGGAGTGAGCGAGCAGCTGTGTGGGGATTTTTCTGCCTACCAGGGTTAAACCACGACACCACTCCCAGGGCTTTGCTCCTTGACAGTACCCTTCTTTCTCCCCCAGCCACACTATGCTGCTGCTGCTGGTGCCGCAGCAATGGAAACTGATGCAGGGGGTACACCAACACCTACATGCACTGTTCCTGCCTTCCCACCCAGCTGCAGAAGCAGGTGTCCATGGGACAGCCGTGCGCTTGCCGGCACATTTTTTGCCCGCAGACTCCAGGCTTGTTAAGGCTTTTGTTAACACTGAGGTGAAATAAGGATAATGCCCCTTCATCAGCGTTTTCCCCAATCTTATCTTCCTTTCTTGCTGCTTAACCACAAACGTGCCTGTTCTTCAGACACTACTTTGTCACTCAGTATTTCACAGGGGAAGAAAGAGAGAGGGAAGAAATTGTTATTATTTTACAATTTCCTTTACAATGCGGTAAGCACGTGCAAGGTGAAAGGCTGAGAAACAACAGCAATACAGCTGCAGCTGCCGCCTGCGCCTCACATCCCCTCTTCAGCCTGCACTCACGCAGCTTGTTGGTTTGACTTCTAGAAAAATCCCATTTAAATAACTATGCACAAGAAAAAAGCTCATTTGCACTGCACAATGCTAGATGTCATTTGATTCCACTAACTCGAGAGGTTTGCTGCGTTGCATGGACAGCTATGCAACGAACCAGCCATCTCTCTCTCACTAACACATACAGATGATGTGCACCTGCAAGTACCCACTTCTCCTTTCTGGAATAAATATATAGCACTAAAATATAGACATCTCCCAGAATTCTTAGGAAGGCCTCAGTTCCAAGACCCGAGCTAATGAGATGATGCCTGAGTAGAAAAGTCTTTGGTGCTATTTCATTATTAGTCTGATTCTTGAGAGGGACAACGGGAGTCCCAGTCTGCACTAACTGGGCAAATTATCTTAACAGGAGTGATGTCTGTACACTCAAAACTGGATTTCACACAAACTACTTTCACTGAGGCCAGCCAGGCACTGGGCGGTTTAATGGCTGTTTAATTGATTGAGACACTTTTCATCTGGTAACTAAATAAGGAATAGTTCCACATGACATTATTAATTCTCTGAGTGTCCTATTAATTTCCCTACTTTGCTGTCCTGCAAGTGCTCAGACCTCCTCTGCACTCAATAAATAAATGTCTGGAGAGAAGATAAATTGCTGTTGTTTGTGTGGACTGCCAGAGGATCCGGGGACCACAGCAGAAGTGCTCTCTGCCATCCTCGTCTGCATGTGAGGGCATTTCTTTCCACCTCAGCGTGTGCAATGGTGCTCCCAAAAGCAGCCCTCCTTCAAGCGCAGATGCAAGACAAGGCTTTTGCTCCATCCCGAATTGCCGCCAGGAGAGCACAGATAGCCCCGCTTCAGCCCCTGCCTCCGGTTCTGCCGCCTTCCCCTGCCCTTGCTCCTGCCTGCCGGGGCCTCTCGCCCTGGGAGAAGGGAGTGGAGAGGGGTCACAAAGGACGTCTTCAGGGAACAACAAGACAACCCTGCGAGCGTGCCTCAGCCTGAGCTGAGCCCTCCTTCCCATCCCATGACAGGGCAGTCATCGGTCATTCGCTTCCACTTACAGTCACTGTACATGTCTTCTGTTGCCCTGCCTCCAGGTATGGTTGGCCCAGTCCTCAATCTTCGGGCAAATATGTGACAGAAAGCATTAGATTTCAATAGAAAAGCCTCTTGATTGAGTCTATTGTGAAACTTCTAAAAGTTTTGGGATGAAGAGTCATGCAACTGAAAGAACTGACCTTCCTAAGACAGAATATCCTCAATTTACCATTGGTTTTGGAAATGACTTTCTAGGAAAGTTACAGATCTGACCTTAAAAAATGCAGAGCTTTCAAGAAAAATACATTTTATTTTATTTTATTTTATTTTCTGTTTATATGCCTCTTTTATTCAAACAGGTTCTTTAATATTGTTGCTTTGAAATGCTAGGTACATGTCAGTCTAGTTTAAAATAATTTAAAAATGATAATACATATAATGATACAATCTTTTAATATTTTAATACCAACTGCAACAGCTAATAACAAAATCACTGCAGTCACCTGTTCAGTGTTCGGGCTTAGGCGAGAAGAAATGGGTGAATTCTGCATTGCTCCCATTAGTGGAAGGTGGGATCTGTTAACCAGCACTTGTTCTGATCTACAGTGCTGAAATCTCCCAGGCTTAGATCTGGATTGGTGGCACTACAGTTTTTGCCAAAAAAAAAAAGTTATACTGTGTTTAGCTTCATTCTTTTAACTCTTGGTCGCTGTCACCCTTCCAATTATTATTCTCTCCTGCAACACTGTGCCACTCAGTAAGCTGTCTCTCCTCCCAGTTTTTTGCTTACCAAGACTATTTGCAGCCCACCTTCATCATACATCTATCACTCTGAGCGAATCTCTACTTCTCTCTCCAATCCAGCTGTGAATTTTAGTTTTCTAACAGTACTCCTAGAAAAAAATTACATAGCATCAACCTTTGTAATCAAGTATTTTTCAATATGTACAATAGCCTAAAGTACATCAGTCTCATCTGCACTGTGCAGATGCCTAGACCACTCAACACTTACTTTCCAGTCAAACTACACTCTTTTTCATTCCTGGCTTACTTATTTTCTTTCTCATCTTTGTAATGCTTCACTTCTGGTCTCCTATAGATGATGTATTTTTTATAACTCTTGCAGACATAACCTTTGTGCAGTCGCTAAACTTGTTTTTCAAAATCTCCCTAATCTGCAATTGATATATGTTGCTTTTCACAGCAAAACTTAGTCATTCAAAAATGGTTTCAAGTCCTCAGCTTCAGAATTTCAGAATAAAAAGCCCCTATAATATGTTTTCTTACACACTGTTTCCTGAAAGACTGCAAGTTTAAAATTACTTTGAAATCATTCATACTTAATGTCATGCAAAAACCTTTCACTTTTTCGTAGGTTCCCGTCTGCAGAAAAAATCTACAGAGTGGCAGAATTTATTAACGCCTGTTTCCTGATTCAGCAATAGCAGTAAGGGTTCTGATTCTTACTTGCTACGTTGAAATAAATTAATAGATTTACTCTCAGTTACACCACTTTAACACAAATCGCAAAACCTGACCTGAAGTATGTAGCATCTCAGGAGAATCTATAACACAAAAAAATCAAAAGATGAACTGGCTTTCCTCCAAGAGGGAAGCTAAGTGCCAAAAGAACAGGCAATATTACCAGCATTAACATGTTTATAGCTTTTTATATTCTCAGGTCTGCCCAGGATCTGCTGGGAACAGCTAAGGAAAAGCTGTCACAAAGAAATCAGTTTTGAGCCCCTGACTCTGGATCTCTTTCTACCCCACTCTCAGTTCCAGCCCTGTTAAAAGACACGTAGGGCCACTCAGATTTTATATTTGCTGGCCTAAGACCTAAGGGAACATCTGCTAGTCAAGGGCAACTCCAGTATAACAGAGCCTCCTTATTAGAATTGTAGAATCATAGAATCATTTTTGTTGGAAAGGACCTTTAAGATCATTGAGTCCAACCTTTAACCAACACTACCAAGTCAACCACTAAACCATGTCCCTAAGCCCCACATCTACTCATCTTCTAAATACCTCCAGGGATGGTGACTCTAACACTTGCCTGGGCAGCCTGTTCCAATGTTTGATAACCCTTTCAGTGAAGAAATTTTTCCTGATATCCAGCCTAAACCTCCCCTGGTACAACTTGAGGCCATTTCCTCTTGTCCTCTCGCTTATTACTTGGGAGAAGAGAATAACACCCACCTCACTATAACCTCCTTTCAGGTAGTTGTAGAGAGCGATAAGGTCTCCCCTGAGCCTCTTTTTCTCCAGGCTAAACAACCCCAGTTCCCTCAACCACTTCTTACAAGTCTAGACCCTTCACCAGCTTCATTGCCCTTCTTTGGACTCGCTTCAGCACCAAAATGTCTTTCTTGTAGTGAGGGGCCCAAAACTGAACACAGTATTCAAGGTGCAGCCTCACCAGTGCCAAGTACAGGGGGACGATCACTTCCCTCGTCCTGCTGGCCACACTATTCCTGATACAAGCCAGGATGCTGTTGGCCTTCTTGGCCACCTGGGCACACTACTGGCTCATATTCAGACGGCCATCGAAGAACATCCCCAGGTCCTTTTTCACCAGGCAACTTTCTAACTACTCTTCCCCAAGCCTGTAGCGGTGCATGGGGTTGTTGTGACCCAAGTGCAGGGCCTGACATTTGGCCTTGCTGAAACAAGACCTCACAGAGCCCCCATAATCTCATCTCTGGGAGAGGGGGGAGGTTGGCCTGAAATTGGGTATGCTGATCCTACACCTACAACACTAATACCATCTCAGGTGAGGGCCAGGCTTTCTGTGCTGCTGGGGCAAAGCAAGACCCCAGTGAAGGAACCCAGCCCAAGATCTCCTCTGGCCATATAGGTAATCCATCAGATGAGTCACAGAGGACAGCTGAAAGGAGAAATCTCTCACCAATGTTGTACAGGCACGAGCTAGTGCAGTAGCTTCCACACTTTGGGATCCATGGAGAACGATCACCCCTCAAAGCTTTCCACAGACCATTGAGGGTGTCCACAGTTCTCACTGTTCAACTCATTTCCATGTATCAGAGATACTAAACATGGTCTGGAGTCCTTGACCCATGGGGTAGGAACCATTGGACTAATTACTTTTCATTTTTTTCTCTGAAGATTAAAATCAACAGTTGTGTTTCACTCAAGCAGATGTTGGAAGCAAAGAACAACCTGGGATAAGACTAATTAGAAGCCAGACTCCTCAGCAGAAGAGTCTGCATGTATCTAGAGTACAGCCACTGCTGGCTATCACAGCAAGCAACACTACATTTACTTAAAACTATGTGAATAAACCCATTTATTCATTTGTTATAACTATTTCTTTATGATCATGGAAACATTTACTATTATACCTATATTCTCACTTATTCAAAATCTGTGTTCACAACCTCTTAAAATATGTCATTACTTCATCCTCATTCAGAAGTTTTACTTGTAATAAAGCAAGCAGAGACTTTTGAAGACACTGTAACAATTTGAAAAATGAAATGTTAAAATTATCTGAAGTTTGATCTGGGATAATCTCTGAATTTAAAATTCCTAATTATGCCATTAGATAACTTAAGACCATTAAAGAAGACCTATTATCACCTACTGTGCACACAGCATAAAACTGGCTTTTTGGTGAAAAGAAAAACCATCAAATTCAGATAGAAAAGCTCTGCCCTGTGAGAGGGGCACAGCCTTCCTCTACAGTGTGGGCAAAGGCAGAGAAGGGTTCCCCATAGTAGTCTATAAATATACTTTTAATCATGGACATCATGATGGCAATAAGGCTTGAGAAGTTAAACCAGCCAGTCCTTCCTTCCTGCTGGGCATCCCAGCAGGAGTCCTAATTAGACAACTCTGGTTAGCATAAGCCTATGCAGGAAATGACATAAGGTGATCTAATGTTTCATGGCTATGTGACAATAATAACTTTCAGTCATCCAGAATCTGGATTTGAACAGATCTGCAAACAAAGTTCTCTGTACTCCTTAGTTCTCTTAAGGTATCTACTCCCCCAGCTGATTTTAACATGGTGTGTACTTTCACCACCTGAATTCAGGTTAACTCCTATTGTATTAAGTGGAAGTAAACAAGCTCCTCAAGAGGGTGATTTCTGAGGAATAACATTTGATTTACACCAGTTTACAGAAAGAAGCATTTAGGCTTTGAATGTTATATTCCAGATCTAAGTCGTAACTATTCAATAAAAGCTCTAACAAAAGGTAGACTACCTTTGGTGACTTGGTACCCTGCGTTGTTACACAGCAAAGTCAGTGGGGAAATTCTGCGTCCATTAAAGGCAATAAATTCCCCCTGCAGCGCAGACAGACTTTCACTCGGTGAGCTTTGAAACACTCCATGGTTAGAAAGTTATCCAGCCCCAAAATCTGAAAACTAGGGCTCAGGACAGGCACAGAAGCCACATACCTGTTACTACTTCACACAATTCAATAAAATTGCAGGAGAACCCTCTTTTGTAAATATTTTTCCAGAGAATAATAGAATATTCTTACAAGCGATTCCAAGCCCTTTCATGCTTAAATGGTATAAATTTGAAGTAACTCCACTGGAATTCATGATGCTCCAGGGCTGTTAAATCTGTATCAGTGATCAGAGACTGCAATTTATTCAAATTTTGGCATATCTATCAAGTTTTCTTTATGTATCTGACTAGACTTCTAGGTGTAATTTAACCAAGAGAATAAGCATTATTTGAATTTGTAGACTAAATGATTGCATGTCCTGGGAAATACTTCTGGCAGGTGCACTTTCATCTAAAGCAGATTTAGCTAGGGCATCGTTGCTAAGATTGTTGGCACCTGGCTCTTTACTGTATAACAATCTTGTAAGAGTTATGGCAAAAGAGCAAATTGGTTTTGGAGCAGACAACATGCATTAGACTCTGGGTATGTGTAAACCCAACATATCCAGCTGCATTCTAGGCATTAAAGAGTTATATATACCCACTGGAAGTGTACCACGGTTCTGGCAGAAATTCAAGAATCTCTGAACTTATATAACCCCCAGAAGACTTGTTTAATAACCAAAGTGGGGAAAAAAAAAGGTTAGCATATCAGTCATTTTTTGTTCTTATATAACAAGGCCTTTTTTAAGCAACAAAACTGACCTTTCACTATGAAAGCCCTAAATTACCTTTCAAAGATGAAACTTGCAGAAAACCCATGCTGGAACAATCCCAGAAACAAATTGGTCTAAAAGGCAAACCAGAAAGTTAATGAGTTAAAGAAAGAGAAAAAAAGATGCCAATGGATATAATATCAAATGTATTCGAGAAGGGACATAACCCCAAGAGTAAATCAGACACTGTAAAACTGATAGCAGACAGAAAACAATTAAATACAAGAGAGTGCAGTAATTAATTTGTGCAGCCAATAAGTTAACAAGTACTTTGTTGGTATAAACTGTCCGTTCCCAGTACATCAATTGAAATGAACACATTCTGTGTTGAAAACTCATGCCACTTTCAATATCCTCTTTATTTCACAGAAGTTAGTAGAGCTGATGCAGCACAAGTTCTGATATAACTTACGCTGTTTTGACTTTGCATTTTCCAACAAACTCAAGTGGTTTTGAGAGCAGAATCAGCCCTTGTTGCTAAAGTGGTAAATCTGCATAGTGGGCACTTCACACTTGAGATAAAGACAGATTAATTTCACAAGACACATCCACAGCTATACAAAGCCAAGGACTGTTTTGTAGCAGATCTCACCAATTTCTTATTCAGACATCCTGGGAGTCTTGGGGGCCTGCCAGTGGTCACCTGCAGGGACCCATATGGATTGAGCTCCTTTAAGCTCAAAGTGTTCACTGCTTCTTTCTTCTGGACACCTTTTAATTTTCTTTCCATTTCTTTCTTTGAGGCTCACTTCAGCAGTTGCTTTCCTCTCTCAGCTGTTACATTACTTTATCTTTCAAAGGACATTTTCCCCAGATTTCCTGTTCTGTTCCCTGTGTCACATAATAGCACATGTCAGCACCTATGCTTGACTTTGCAAGAGAAAAACGCTCAATAAAAAGTTATTATGCCAGCTACAGCCCATGTCAGCTACCATCCATTTATCCCACCTTCCTTGAAGTCCCTCTTGTAGTAAATGAGACCATTATCAACATCAAGGCCTGGCATGGCACATGTCTGTGCCATTTAAGGCAGCAACGGAGCCAACACTTTTTGGTGACTAAGACAGAGGCCTTGTCTTTGACTAAGACAGGAAGTACCTAACCAGTCTTGGTCTGTGCAGCAGGCTGTCACTTTGGTGCTTTGCTTGCCTCAACCAGTAATGAGCCATTTTTACATCAGTAGACACATTATTAGCATTATTAGCACTGTTAGTAGGCCAACAATGAGATCCTACAATGATGCATTTAAGATTCCAGCAGCTGTGGGTGACCACCCAAAGAAAATCCCACCAGTGATATTCTTCCTCCTTTCAATTCATTCCAGTATCTGCCACTGTGATATACAATTATCAAGGCCATTCTGGCTGCTTCCATAGCATTTCTAATAGTTATTGAAAATATGCATGTTCTAATATTTCTTTTACATGTGACAATTTCAAATCAGTTGTGTTTGGGGTTATATTTTGATATCGGGTACAGTATTTAATGAGTCATCAACTAGAAAACACAGGTGGTTTATACAAAAAAAGACAGCATCCAATAACAGCTACATTGGAGTCAGCAAACACAGTTTGATTGGAAATGTCATTAATTAAATCATATACACACATTGTTCTGAAACACACACATCCTTTTCATACATAAGCTAATGCCGTTTGTTTATACTTCTGCAGAGTGATCTTAAAATGACACACCAGGCAATCACTTAACTGAGGACTTGATCCTGAATAAAAGTGAATAGTTTCTATCAAGTCTGTACTCACCACTCTTTATCCACAGCTGAATACAACACAATCCTTCTGATCTCAGTGGGGAGGACTCTGTCTCCATCTCAGTGCATCTGCTGCAAGTGTCATACGCAACCAAGAACAAGGGAGCATTTTTTTAAAGTTTTTTTAAATCTCTAATACTTTCAGTAGCACTTGATCTTTTTATTTGTTTTTTCCAGACAGGCAACACATCTCCTACCAACCAGTGTTCCAGTACGATAGCTTGGCTATTGTTTAGTTAGGAGGGCTTAGAGGTCTTGTACAACACTGCAGCCTCCAGCTAATTGGCAAGGGCTCCGGCATTCATGCTACTAACTTGCCTGAGTTCCCCAGTTCCTGCTCCTCTCAATGCCATGGCCAGCAAGTAGGATCAGCCAGACTTCATATATGAAACAGTTCAGAAGCCAAGTCAACTATCCTGTGTCTAGGGTAAACAGTAAAGATGTGTCTTGCAGCCTGAATGTTGAACATTGGACAAGTTTAAGCTATTTTTTTATTTTATTTTCCTATTTCCAATATTTTTTCATGTAGGCTTCATACCTTGGCCACTCTGTGTCACTCTTTATCTGTCTTTAAATATGCGCTGGACTCTGACTCCTTTGTCAGAATGTCTTTTCAACTGGGAACTATTACCTTCCCTTTTACTTTCAAACCTCTCACAGGTGTGTAAGCTTAGTCCGGTGCATCCTATACTCAGCGCTATACATCTGAAACCACAAATTTGAAAGTACTTGTACTCAAACAAGGCCAGAGATGCTGTGAGGTTTATAATTTTCTCAGTCCCAGTCATTCTCCATTTTCATTTTCTGCAAAATAAAAGTCAAATCTTCAGCTTCATTAATATCTTTTCCATGCATTTAAATTTGAAAATCGAACATTTTTTCTGGTCTTTCTTTTCCATCTCGCGTTTAGCTAGCGGGTCTGGCCTACTTCATATTTCTAAGAAGTCCCATTCTCTGAAGTCTCAGTGTGTCTCTTTTTCCTTTGGCTCTCTGTTACTCAGTCTCCAATATTTCATTCTACCAAGTGCAACAACCATGCTACTTTATCCATCTTTTGAACATTTGCTTCTAATGTACACCTGGCTACCCTGTGGTGTGTAGTTGACACTGTCTTTAACATGCGTTGAATCCATCTGTCTGTTGGACCATATGGTTGTAATTTATTTGGCAGCCACCCTCCTAATCGCAAATGGAGCATCCTCAAGTCTCTTCTATTCCAGGAGATGCAGCAGTTCCTCATTCCAGCATTATGATTATTGGGAGATTCATATCTCAGGCTTTCCCATGCTGCTTTACAACTTCTCTCAAAGCCATCTTCAGCATTCAGCAGTCCTCTCTGAGGATGTCCAGCAATCCAAAGTCTTTGCACAAACCCTAATGCCAGGTGTAATCATTTATAATTCTTCCTGTGACATACAGGCCCAAGTGATAGCCAGTTTCTGTCAGAGAAACATCTGTCCTGTCAGCACCCAAGCAGCTGCGCTGGCTCTCTTGCTGTAAGTTGGAAATGCTTCTGTCAGTTGGTGAAACTCTTACAAGTTTGGGATAAGAAGGATCTATTTCACAACCTGCTCCATAGTCCAGAAATCCTCTAGCAAGTTTATTACTTTTGTATGTGGACTGTTGGCCATATAAGTTATACTCTTCCTAACACATCTCTCTACATCTTTTCTTATCTCAGACCATCATGCACCACTCTGTAATCTGATCAAGGCTTTGTTTATTCCTGAATTTCCCTGAGGATGAGCTCCTGCTATCAACCTGATCTGTGTGTGTTCAGGCACTGTCTAGCTTTTATATAAGTCTATAGACTTGTGACACTCTACCACTTTCCATCTCAAAATTTCCCCTTCTTCGACTAAACCAGAGAGGGTTAGATCTTGTGCTTGCAATACTTATCTTGTCTAAGCTCTCTGTCCTTACTTGAGATGATGGATCAGGCCTTGTCTTAAAGACTTTTTGACCTTGCATGCTGAAGCTAGAGAGGTGTACTCTCTGCCAACTGCATGCCCTTTTCCACCAGATGAAGAACCTGTTCCTCACTACACAATCTGAAACAGAATCCCAGCAGTGGCTGATCCACCAGTTTGTCTTTTAATGCTGCCACCTGTCAGCCTGAGCTTAAAGTGACAGCAACTTTCCCTTGATCATTTTGCTAGTACTTACACTCACCATCACGTACCCTGTGTGAGGTGCTCCTCCTCCATAGTAATCTGGTTCACCTACAAACCAACCAACACACCCTGTGCTTTTTTGGCTCTGTCACTTTAACAGTCCCATCCAAAAAGAGTGGTTTCTGTGGGTTTCGTTTTGGTAGGAAGCAGTCATGGTCTTCCATTGCTTTTGCTTCATTCATTACCAAATCAAAGACAGAGACAGAGACAGAGACAGATCCTGACCTATTGCAACCCCTTTGTTCAGCAGAGCCAGTGACCACTTGGTTAGCCCAGGGTTTGATGCATGACCCTTATTAGCCTTTCTTGACAGCAGATGCATCACCAGGTATGCCACAGCTATGCCTCCTGATATGCCATAGGTGACCAGATGGGAAGGATATACATTTGAAGCATGAATTGCTAACTTCCAGTTATTTCCAATCTCTTTTATTGTCATGTATGAGGAGATAACTGCTCCTATTTCAAAACAAATTTATCTTAGCGCTTGCATCTTCTTTACATTCAGAGAAGGAAATTGCAATCCTTCAAACCTCTAGTCCTGGAAGGTTATCTCTCTCAGTTCACTTAAGCTTCAAGCCCACCCAGAAATGCCAAATCCGTTGCCAAAGTGATAAATGTGGGTAGTGGGCAGTCAACAGCTGAGATAAAAAAGTCCATCCTCTAACAGACAAGCTTTACTGGAACATACACAACTATGCAGAGCTAAGCAGTGATATGTAGTCACTGTTAATAAAATCTCACTAGTCTGTTGGCCAGATGTCCTGTGAGTATTGAGAATCTGGAGATGGTCTACAGCAGAGATCACGCAGATTCAACTCCTTTAAGTTCAAAGCATCCACAAGTTCAAAGCATTCACAAGTTCTCTGTTCTGGTCACCTTTTATAATTTTTTTCCAGTTCTTTGTTTAAAACTGGTAATGCCTCCGCTTACCTCAGCAGTCACTTTTCCTCCCTCAGCTGTTGCATTCCTTTCTTTATCTTTCCAAGGAGGCTTTTTTTGGCTTTCCTTATCTCCTTCTGTTTTGCTTAGGGAGTCTTAGATAACACAATAGCAACAGCTACTCTTCTTCATTAGGAGACGGGGAGAAAGGTTCAACGATAAATTATGTTAGCTGTTGCTTATGCTGGCTACAGGCTACTTGGCCTACAGCCTACTGACTTAAAATAAATTATAGACTAATTTAAATTTAGCTTTTAGTTGTTTAAATCTACTCACAGTAACTCATCACTAATAATTCTTTACTTCATCAGTACTTCAATAGATATCAATAGCTTTAAAATCTAAGCAAATTGTGGCTATGATGTCTGTTTAAGTTTTTCTGTCAAAGTATTTAAAGGATTACTGCTCTACAGATGCAAGATTTTCCTTTACGTAAGTATCATTCATGTTCTGTAATATCATGTCATCTGGATGCTTTATAACCATTTCTAGCTAGCATTTCATCCAGTTCATCTAATGTAAGTTTTATTGACTTTCCTAGGATCATCCCCAAATTTGCTACTCTTCTTTTCCTTTGTGTTGTGGTTTTAATCAGTGGCAGTTTCAATCCAAATCATGTGTCAGTGCTGGAAGCTTTAACCAATATGCTCGTTACTGGGTGTCTTTGCAGTTCCTGGGTGTTCTCTCACACAGTCCTGGAGTTTTTTTACCTCTTCCTTTGAAAAATTGTTCCCTAACAGTATTCCAGCTTTATTTGACACAAGTAAGATCAATGTAGTGAACTAACTCCCTGACATCTTCTGAAGGGAGGACCTATACAAAGAAATCATTCAGGTTTTTGGCAGCCTGTTCATCTGTCATAACCATTTGTTTAATTCTTCGAAAAGCTGGTAAAAGCCATCACTTCCTTTATAGGTTTGCTGTTCCTAATATACTTAAAGGTTTCTTGTTGTTTGTGCTAATGCCTCAGTAGAGTGATTCAGGATATCTCACTTAATCAGGGAAAAAAAATCAGTCTTTAATTATTATGTACTCCAGACAACACAAGGAAACAATTCAAATATGTAAACACATTTTCAAAAACATGGAGAACAAGAACATTACTAGGAACATACAGCATGGATTTACCACAGGGAAATTCTGCCTGACTAACGTGATAGCTTTGTATGATGAAATGACTGGCACACTGGGCAAGAAGAAAGCAGTAGGATAATTCATACATTGACTTTAGCAAAGTCTTTGTCATGGTCTTCCATGGCCAAGTTGGTGAGATATTGGCTGGATAAGTGGATGATGGACAGAAAATTGTCTGGACTGCCATGCTCGAAGGGTTGTGATCAGCAGCAGAAAGCCCAACCAGCAGCTGGTAACTAGTGGTATTCCTCAGGGATCAATACTGGGGCCAATACTGTTTCATTTATTTATTAAAGACCTAGAAGACACTTAGTAAATTCACAGATGAGATCAAACAGAGTGGAGTGGCTGATGTGCTGCAGGTAGAGCTGCTATGCAGAGAGATTTCAACAGATTCGAGAAAAGGTCTGGCAGGAATCTTATGAAGTTCAAAGAAGCCAAATGCTTCCAACAGGGGTGAAACAATCCCACTTGCAACAATACAAGCTGAGAAAGAACTGGAAAAGTTCCAAAAAGGAGCTAGGTGTCTTGGTGAATGGTACATTGAACACCATCAGCAGCATGGCCTTGCAGCAAAGACAGCCAACACATGCTAGTCTGTTCTAGCAGGAGTGTAGCCAGGAGGTTGAATCAAGTGATTCTTCCTCAGTTTGGCACTAGTGAGATCACATCTGAAGGACTGAGTCCAGTAGGGGTTCCCAGTAAAAGAAAAACATGGACTTACTGCAGAAAGGCTAGTGAAGGGCCATCGATATGGTCGTGGCCAGAGCACAAGACGTATGAGGAGAGGATAAGAAACCTGACTTTGTTCTACCTAGAGAAAAGAAGGCTCAGTGGGATGTCTTACTGCTATCTTCAGCTACCTGATGGGAGGATACAGAGATGAACAGTGACGCAACCAGAGGCAACAGACACAAGATGGAACACGCAAAATTCCCATTACAGATTAGGAAAATCTTTTCCACTACAAAGGCAGTTAAATACTGGACCAGGTTGTCCCGAGAGGTTGTGCATTCTCCACCTTTGGAGTTGTTCAAAACTTGACCAGATGTGGTCCTGAGTAACTTCAGCTAATTGGACCCCCTTCAAGCCTTCATGCCAGTCTCCATCTATAAATACTATACATCCACCCTGGTAAGTCCCAAACTCTTTCCACTTTCTCTGAGATCTTTCTTTGCAGTCCAAAGCTCCCAAACTGGAAGGGCTGAGATGCTGTACCCCATTAATAAGATTCAATAGCTTCTGAGAAGCAGGTGACTTCTCTGAGTCAGAAGCTGTGTGCTTCTTTGCAGCTTTTTGTTATATACTGTCTCTAAATATATTGTACTTAAACTAAAGATGGCTCAGGTATGTCTTCTCCAAAGCAATCATGTTTCCCAGCTGATATTTATGCTTAGCCTGCATCCTCTCCCATTACCAGTGATCAGTGGTAGGACGGTAGTGGGATAGTGACATAGTTTTAGGAGTTCTCCTTCGCACAGTACAGATCCCTCTCCAATCTCCTCTGGTCTTTTGAAATTTGCCTGAGAGGCACCCAGTATGATTCCTGAGTTACTCTGAATTTCCACTTTGGCAGTTGAGAATAACACTGACTCTTATGTTGCATCCATTCTTCCTCTATTTTTATGGTCACTTTTGAGAGGAGACAGAGAGAGACACCAGGTAGCTCCTAATATTTACACAATTTCAATTTTTTTCCTCACAGAATAAATTATAGTAATACCAAGCCTGTTAATTCAGCTACAATTCTGAAGGGAAAAAAGTAGATTTCCCATTTATACTCACACTTATACATTGTCCACAAACAAAAAAATAGCTCTTCACTTCCTCAATGGTCCCTTTAAAGTTGGCATTATAATTAGCAAATCAGTTGTCTCCTGACATGAAGAAGAGACAGAAGTTATCCAGACAGAGTAAACAAGTAGTTTTCTCTGCAGTGGAGCTAATGACACCCTACTGATTAATATATCTCAGGGGGGAAACCTTGTGTGGGGATTCTTTCATGTCTTTTAAGGACAGTAGCTTCCCCTTTGGTAAGGTCCCTAGGAGGGTTTCTTTCCTTTAGAAGGATTTCTATTTTTTCACAGAAGGTATAAGAACATAGTGACTGTAAGACTTCTATCCCTTTATTAAATTTGGTAGAAATCAGTCACTAGATTGAAAAATTAATTGGGCAGACAAGCATTAAGGCACTAAGGCACATGAATCCATATGCCTTCACAAACATAATACACAGACAGGCACACACACACTTACATGCCTGTTACTACCTAAGTCTCATTTCCTTAAGCAAGCAAAATAAAAATACCTTCACAGAAACACAGAAAAAAATCCAATGAATAACACTCATCCTCTGCGCTTTCATCAGAGAAGATTATTTTCAACAAAACAGTAATTTAGGAGCAATTATTAATATTTCATACAAGCAGACTACCCACTGCGTACTAACAGAGACTGCACACAACTATGCTATAAAACTTCAGGAAACAACAAGAAGAAAAGCAAGGTAAATCATCACCTTTTATTTATGTTATTCATACTCTTCCAATTATGAATATCCATTTAAGGGATGATGATCCCAGCAGGATTACAAAGGGTCTGTGTCAGCGCTTCCAGCTGCTCCAGCCCTCCCCAGCAAACACCCGCAGTCTCTGCTCTCAATTACTCAATGCTCATTGCAATCACCCCCACTTCCAGCTCCCCACCTAGCTGGAGAGGACTCCAGGCAGGAATACCCTCCTCTGCCTCCATGACCTAGGACAATATGGGATGGGCCATGACACCACCTGTGCCTGCTATCAAACTGATACTTCCAGCTGTGCCCGCGAGGCAAGCATTAAAAATAGTTGGCAACATTGACAGCTCCAAGTCAAAAATTCATGGGAGGCTCTTCAAGCTTGCTTGGTGGTGTTTTCACTCAGTAATTTCCAGTCTTTTCTGTGCCTGTGCAAATAAGCAGCTCATCATGCCCAGCCACTGCCACATCTTCCCCACTGCCTGCTCGCTGCCCTGACCTTTTTGCCAGTGATACCTTGGGACCCTCTGCCTCAGTCAATGGAGATAGGGGGTGGTGACATCTATACGAACCAGACCTACTACTGGCACGAGACTGAAAGGTTAGCTTCTGTGTGTAAAATAAAAAAAGCTGAAGGTCTTGAGGCACGTTTCAGCAGTAAAACTTAAACTGATGTAAAAACTGATACAGGGGAATCACTGCAAATTTGTATTGCAAACGCTGTCATACCCACTTAAACCTAGCTTGCATCTTCTTTCTTTGTACTGATATCTATCAATACAACCCAAAATTTAGTCAATATAAAAGGATATTTGCAGATAGATTTCCATAGACTATCTAAAAGTGTGACTTAAAATTGGCTTGATTAAACTCATGTAGGTTTTGAGGCTAGAACAGGCATAAATTGCTAGTATGATCTTCCCACATGCCAGACTAGAAAAATTATATATTCTAAAGAACACTAATCATCTAAAAGAATTCTAAAATTATTCTAAGTGAAAATTATCATCTCTTTGGGAGACGAAAGTTATAGAGGCAAGCTTCATTAAAATGCATAATTAGGTACAGGAAATACAAAAGACTAATCATAAAGCAGCACAAACTAAAGCCCTCAATTATTGAAGCTATTCCTGAAGGATTATCCCAGAGTCTTAAAATGGTGATTTGGATTTGATCAAGACATTTTAAACCAGTGAAGAGAATGAGTAAAATTTAGGCTGCAGTTATGCCAATGGGAGCTTGATAACTTAAGTGTTGCAAGAACTTTGTTCTACATTTATAATATACAGTGAAATTTGCACATTGGCATTCAGGATGAAAACAGTACGTATGCAACTTTAACTTACGTTTATCCACTTTTCTGTAATTTCATAGCGTGAAGGGTGTTCTTCCTCCTACCTTCCCTTTATCCGTCATCTCCCTCCTACTGAAGTCAACACCAAAAGTTCAATTCCATTATTTTTCCTTTGAGAAGTCTAGGGCAAGAGAGGTAATGGAAAGAAGCTGCACTGCTGTATTTGTACCTCGGTGCCTACCCATGTTGCCATGTTATTATCCTTCTATTTCTTCTCGTGCATTCCCTGTTATCTAGCTTTCTAACATATGATGGACATCTGTGTCATTGAGAATGCATCTCTTCGGACGATGACACATTCTTGTTTTGTAAGGTGATGTCCTGGTTTGGCCTAAAACAGACCAATTTTCCTTTCAGTGATTTTTACTTTCAGCTAAGTCTCTTCTAAGTAACTGCACTTTCTGAAACTAACTGCATGTTTTGCAGACAGTGTCTGCTTCCAGGACTGATAACGCTCGAAGTTTGTAGTTATCACTGAGGCACCGGTAGGGGTGTTATGCAGAAAGGCTCTTGCTGTACTTATTCTTAGAGAAACCAAGGTCACTGCTAAATTCCTCACTGCTTACGAGTGAAGAGCCGCAGGAGGGTCGCATCTGCAGGGAGGAGTGGACAGGACAGGTGGCCCAAAATTGACCAACAAAGGTATTCCATCCCATACACGTCATTCTCAGTATAAAGCGGGGGGATCACAAGGGTGTCTCCCTTCTGGTATGGCCGGTGTCCAAAGAGGACTCTGTCCGTTTTCCTGCTGCCCCCGATCCCAATCCGTGCATCCCTGAATCCAGTTCTCGTCCATCGCTGGGCCCAGACGGGGCCTTCCCGGAGCCTGCCCTGCAGTGCTGGGGGTGACGTGACTGACACCAGGGGAACTCAGTCTTGGTTTTGTATATATTTGTATATATTTGATTATTTCCATTATTATTATTATACTCTTTTTCATTATTATAGTTTATTAAAACCGTTTTAACTTTCCAACCCATAAGTCTTTCTCCCTTTTCCCTTTCCCTTCCCCTTCTAGCGGCAGGAGGAGGGTTAATAGAGAGCGTCTGCCATCAATTTAATAGCTGGCCCAGCCTTAAACCGTGACAGGTGCCCACCATACTCGAAATGCTTATAAAAATATGAATGATAATATCGTACAGCCATACCTGGCCACTTTATCTTAAATCCTTATCACCTATGCGCAACAGAGTAAGTCTGGGAAGTTATCAGGGATCTTAGTGAGTAAAAGGATTGATAATTAAAACAGCAATTTCCATCAGTTTCTCAGAAATTAATCAGACTGACACATAACATAACACTTTGTCTGTTGGCCCATTAAACTAAGTACAGTCATTAGTTAAGCTATTTACAGAGCTGTAACTTCACTCTATGCTCAGGTAAAAACATCTTTGACCATCAGGCTAAGCCAAAGCCTGCTGAAGTTAGGTCAGACAACAGCAGTTCCAGAAGACAGACTGCAATTAAAGGAGCAGATATCATTTCCCAGGCTCAGTGAAATACTAGAAAGATACTTGGGACAGGCTAGGATACAACCATTTATTATTCATAACAGATTAGTATTTATTTCCATCTGCACTTTTTTCCTACTAGAATAACAGTGGTGCAGTTAAACAGAGCATGGTCTATAGACAGTTTAGCCAATCCTGTAGAATTTTTCACTCATAATATCACTGCCTATTATATTTTGCGGCTTTTAGAATCACTTTTATAAAACTTCTGTTTGACTAGTTTGAATTTATTCATTTCATCTGCCAGACTAACTTCTGCAGGACATTTCAGTAAGGAAAGACATCCTTTTAAGTCGCCAAATTCAAGTCCTTGTTGTTGTCTGCATCACAGAAGTAAAAGTCACTGTGTATTTACTGGAGTCCCCAGTACTGCATGGAGAGCGATATGGGTCAGATCCCACTCCAGGTTATCCACAAGGTACCCTTCCCTTGAGGCTGTGGTGTAGATGCCAGGAGCCAGGAGGATCTGCATATACTCAGAGCAAGCTTGATGAAATAAGCCGAGAATTGGGTGATTAAACCTTCTATTTAAACTCTTTTACAGGACTGTCCTGCAACATCTCCACACTCTTACACCCTCATCAACTGAAAAGGAACTGATCTGAGCTTATCCTTCTTTCTTTGTAACACGGACCTCAAAAAGATGTTCAGAGTTCAGCGAGTGGTATCATCTTCTCTGCACCACCTCGGTAACACAGCAGTTTTTTACTTTACCTGGGCTACGTATACATAGGCTTCTTTAAGTGCCATTTTGCTGTCAGCTGCTGACAGCCCCACTCACTCACATGCACCTCAGCTGGGGCCAAGGTCAGAACCAGATAGGACCGCGGCAGCACCACGCAGTCAGTCGGTGGTCCTGGCACTCGTGGTATTCTCATAAAATGCTGCACTGTCTCTGCTACATCCCGTAAACCCTTACAAAGCACCTGCACATCTGCACCGATCTCTGAAAGTACATGTTTGGATGTTATGGGACTGCCTCTTCACAGTGTGTTACAGTGGAGAGAGAGACGGTGTATTTGATTTAAATATTTTTTCCTTATCCTCAGCCAAGAGCTGCTCACTCTCTCTTTTGTTTAATATTCTGTCTTAATGAGACTATTTCTATTTTTCACTAAAAGTGAGCAATTTCATCCTGCTGCAGAGTTGTCCTTTTCTTTTACATACATATATTAGGTCTAATTTGAAAGTATATATAAGAATTCCTTGGGGATGAAAATCAGTCTTATCTTAAACTACACAGTACATTCCACATATAATATTTTTCTAAGAATTGGTGTGTACTTCCCTATCCATCATTTATTAATAGGCTTACCATCTGTATTCATCTTTAAATTCTACCAATTAATACACTCAAGCCTGGAAACACTGTGGGTACAGCTTTCATAATGTGCAAAATCTGATAAGCAATTCATTTTACACTGAGGAATTTAACCCAATACCAAAGAGATTGTAAGAATAGATTTGTTGCAAAGACTTAAAATAAATTGATTTAGTTGGATGAGACAATTTTCACAGGCATTCATTTAAACACTAAACTTCACTAGCTGCACAGTTAACAAATGTGCTACAAAGCTCTTCAACTCCCACACAAGCTGACTTACACAAGATAACAAAACTATTAGTTCTTGAAAGAACTCTATATTTTTCTTTATTGTTCCAATGACTTCCCCAGTTTTGAGGGGCACAATTTCAGAAGTGTACGCTATAGAGAAAGTGATGTTTGGAGATGGATGGGTGACCAGGTTATAAATCAAGAAAAAGAGTCCTGGTGGCAAGTGGTTTATGTCACCATCCCAGCTGAAAATTCATCCAAAACTCAGTAATTTATCCATCTGCATCCATTATTTTTCCCACTAGCTAGCAGCCCATTCCAAAGCAAGCACAATCATTGCTGTTCAGTTCCTTCTTTTCACTGTAGCCCTCTCATCTCATCTTTCTTTTTTTTTGTTGCTGTCATTTCAAAACTTGAGCTGCATGTCCTCAGCTAATTTGCCCACACTACTCATTTGTGGGTCCAAATGTCATTTTCTATGACTCACATGTTTTCTTCTAATATTTTTTATCTATCTATCTCAGTTGCTCCACAGAGAAATACTTTTTTCTTTCTGCTGGATCGATACAGACCTGTCAAACACAAATCTGAAGTTCATGATTTGTAAATGTCAAGATTAGATCAGATATGTCTTTGTTTTAATATTGATTTATTTCTGGTTTTATCGATATTCTTAATGAGAGTCCAGTTATTTCTAGGGACATTATTTCTTTGCTTTGCGTAACACATTGTTACTAAAATCAGTGACTTGCAAAGCAGGTAATGCAATGCAGCCATGTATTTTCCTTCTATTTTGTCTGACTTGGGTCCAAATACAGATAAGTAAAAAAGCCAAAATAACAAAATCCCTGGGTGTTCTGGTCTTTTAGCCTGTGTCCAAGCTGGGGCACCTTGGAGCACTTTCAGCCTCCTCGGGCTGGAAAATGCACTCCAGAAATCTGGACTTGGGCAAAGAGCAGGCACACACAGCAGTTCCTTCACCCTGGCATCCCCTGTTTTCCCTGGAGTGAAAGCCAGAATACGTGAATCAGACCTACCCATGACCTGAACCTTCAGGGGACTATGACTTCAGGGGTGCTGCTGTACCACATGCACCAATTAGTTTATACATAGCATTAGAAAAACAAACCCAATTATTGAACCGCATGATATGGATTGAGTCTTGTACAGGTAGCTCAATGAGAAAGTCAAAAATGTCAAATAGCAGTCCAGGACAAAAATGCTTACAAGAGAAAGCCTGCTGTTTTCGTGAAAGGAAGGACAAAAAACTGCTCAAGTAGAGGTTTATGGGAAACCATCAGAGAGAGGACTGGAAAGGGGGCTCCACAAAACAGCTCAGCAGAGGAACCCAGGTAGCACCTGATGAGGTGCAGAAATTCCCTAATGTGCCAGACAGGTACAGAAAGAGCTGATGGTATGTCTGAAATGTGAAAAGAAGGAAGGGATGGAAGAAAGATAAAATGGAGTTCGGATTAAGATTAAATTTGAACTGAGAATGTAATGCGAATTGCTCAAGTCTGCATGTGTTTACAGGGAAATCATAGAAGGGGAGGGAGGGTATGCATCAGGTTTTTGGATCCATCCTACCATCAAGAATGGGAATTCTTGAATCAGTCCTGAAGAGGCTGAAGAGGAACAAACAAAACTGTGTTGATCTGTACATAGATAGGTAGAAATAAGATTAACTGCAACTACCACTCAATCTATTGATTAGATGCCATCAGATGATGAACTGCAAGCTAACGGCAAGCTATTAGCCAATTCAGTCTAGGAGCAGTGGAGTAAATCAATAAATAGCAGATATCTGACTTTTATTGATGATTTTTCAGGGAGGAAAACCTGCAAGTTGCTACATTCTTTTACGTATGTACAATACAGATATGCACCTTAGGAACTCCATTTTGCTCTTAGATTTCATGGGAAAATTGTTTTTTCTCTGCTGACTTCAGTGGACTAACTGGACCATCATTATAACAGTCTTAATCCCAGAAGTATCAGCAGCTTCATTGTTCAAGCTACACAATGGATTTCTGCCTCAGAGGTAAAAAGAGGAAAGTCTGTACTGGGGATGCAGATAATACCTGGAAATTTTCCATCACTGGAAAAGCCAGCTCAAGTCAACTGTGGAATTCTCATTAAACTTCTGGAGCATTTGGCTTTCATCCTGTCCCTCATGCAAAGATTAGACCTTGCTGCCCTTTAAACTTAATGAATTTTGACAATGTTTCTAGAAGGTGGAAGAAGAATATTTTTGCAATTCTCACTTTGAATATTTGGGGAGTTATAGCACTCTCAAGTTGAAAACCCAAATTGTAGAATCAGCAATATTGGTGACCAAATGTCATATACTTCAGTGCTGGGAAGAAGTATGGTATTACTGTCTCTCCAGATTTAAAAACTCATTGAGATGACAAATATGAAAAGGAAGACATCAGCTCAAAATACTATGGCTTCAAATTAACATATTTCATTGCAATAAACAATGGAAAAACATGGACATACTGCAGCAAAGCCAGTGAAGGGCCATTAATATGATCGGGGCTAGAATACAAGATGTATGATAAGAAACCTTCGCAGCTAAACTGGGGAAGTGTGGTCTGGATGATCGGGTAGTGAGGTGGATTGTAAACTGGCTGAAGGAAAGAAGCCAGAGAGTAGTGGTCAGCGGGACAGAGTCCAGTTGGAGGTCTGTGTCTAGCGGAGTTCCGCAAGGGTCGGTTCTGGGACCAGTTCTATTCAATATATTCATTAATGACTTGGATGAGGGATTAGAGTGCGCTGTCAGCAAGTTCGCTGATGACACAAAACTGGGAGGAGTGGCTGAGATGCCGGAAGGCTGCGCAGCCATTCAGAGAGACCTGGACAGGCTGGAGAGTTGGGCGGGGAGAAATTTAATGAAATATAACAAGGGCAAGTGTAGAGTCCTGCATCTGGGCAAGAACAACCCCATGTACCAGTACAAGTTGGGGACAGAGCTGTTGGAGACCAGCGTAGGGGAAAGGGACCTGGGGGTCCTAGTGGACAACAGGATGACCATGAGCCAGCAGTGTGCCCTTGTGGCCAAGAAGGCCAATGGCATCCTGGGGTGTATTAGAAGGGGTGTGGTCAGCAGGTCGAGAGAGGTTCTCCTCCCCCTCTACTCTGCCCTGGTGAGGCCGCATCTGGAATATTGTGTCCAGTTCTGGGCCCCCCAGTTCAAGAAGGACAGGGAACTGCTAGAGAGAGTCCAGCGCAGAGCCACGAAGATGATTAAGGGAGTGGAACATCTCCCTTATGAGGAGAGGCTGAGGGAGCTGGGTCTCTTTAGCTTAGAGAAGAGGAGACTGAGGGGTGACCTCATTAATGTTTATAAATATGTAAAGGGCAAGTGTCAAGAGGATGGAGCCAGGCTCTTCTCAGTGACATCCCTCTACAGGACAAGGGGCAATGGGTGCAAGCTGGAGCACAGGAGGTTCCACTTAAATTTGAGGAAAAACTTCTTTACTGTAAGGGTGACTGAACACTGGAACAGGCTGCCCAGAGAGGTTGTGGAGTCTCCTTCTCTGGAGACATTCAAAACCCGCCTGGACGCGTTCCTGTGTGATATGGTCTAGGCAATCCTGCCCCGGCAGGGGGATTGGACTAGATGATCTTTCGAGGTCCCTTCCAATCCCTAACATTCTGTGATTCTGTGATTCTGTGATTCTGTGAAACCTGGCTTTGTTCTACCTGGAGGAAAGAAGGCTCACGGGGCATCTTACTGCTATCTTCAGCTACCTCATGGGAGGGTACAGAGAAGATGGAGCCACTCTCTTCTCAGAGGTGAAAGGTGGTGTGACCAGAGGCAGCAGAAACAGCTGGAATGTATGAAATTCTCATTAAAGATTAGGAAACACTCTTCCACTACAGGGGCAGTCAAACACTGGACCAGGTTACCCCAAGAGGTTGTGGATCTTCCGTCCTTGGAGTTGTTCAAAATTTGACTGGATATGGTCCTGAGTAACTTGACGTAATTGGACCTGATGCCCAAAAATTTGTCTAATCTGTTTTGAACCTGCTGATGCTGTCTCCAGAGACTTCTGTAGCAAGTAAATCCAGCAGTTCCCTGACTTCTAAGCAAAAAAATATTGTTTCATCTGTTTTAAACCAGTGTCATATTGGCTTCACCCAGCTCCCTGTATTTCTAACAAATTCTGAAGAATTTGCTAAAAAGCAGTTCTGCATTCACCTTATCCAACATCTCCACAGTTTCCTAAAGCTTAATCACCTCCACACTTGTCTCCTGTTTGAAGAGTCTCAGCCTCTGTAGTTTCTACTCATAAGGCAACTATTCCATCCTCTTAATCATCTTAGCTGTCTTCTTTGTACCTTCTCTAACTCCACTGTGTTCTTGACATGCAGAGACCAGTAATGCATTCAGAACTCAAGATGGGGATGCTACAAGGTATTATATAGTGATAAAATAACCCCCTGCCTTTTTCTGAATACACTTTCTGATGATTTCCAACATTCTGTCAGCTATTTTCGCTGCTGCGCATCAATCCAATAAATAGATAAAAATATTTGGTTTAGTCATTAAACCAAAAATTCTTAATCCCATCGTGCTATGTATTAGTCCTTCTGAGCTATACTGTGAGTTTATTGACTTACTTCATCCTCAGTCCTGATACCATCAAATAGTGTCATGTTTTGAATAAGTTTACAAGTTCCTCGTGACAACGAACATGTCTTCTTTTTTTATTGTGACATGACTGTTACAATCTTGAGCATCCTTTGGGCCTGATATGGGAGGAATGAGAATAGCAAGTATAGTATGAAGTGTGAGTTACTGCACTTTTGGGCTAATAACAAGAATTTTTGTTACCAGTTAGTAAAGGAAGGACAGAAAAAAAAGAAGGCATTTTAACTGATTATATGGTTGATCCTAATCAAAGGTGTCAACCCTGGAGGTGATTTTGGTATGACAAATCATGCAATTTAGGATTAATTGGATAATGCAGAAAGAGGATTGGCACTACTGCCATTGGTACTACTGCCAATGCTAAATCCTGATTTGGAATGCTGTGCATCAGCTTGGTACCCATTTTCACAAAAATTGGAAAGATGCTGGGATGGTCTAAAAGAACAATTGGACAGCAAATAAAAAGAGTCAAAGAGCTCGGATTATTAACCTAGAAAAACAAAGTCTCAGATGAGATATGATTACTCTCTAGGGATATAAAAGCAGGGTAACATCAGGGCTGGAAAGAGCTGTATAAATCAAAACAAAACACTAATACAAATCGTCATGAATAAATTTACATCAGAAATTGAAAAAGGTTTCTAACTGGAAGGAAAGGGGTAGCAAGTTGCTACAGGAGAATTTAATGTGTAGTAACTTATTAAAAATTGCCCTGTCTCTTCAGGATTGTGCAGATTTACTTGGACACTTCCTGAGAGCAACCACCTTCCTCAGCCAGGGACAGCCTAGCACCTTGACCCATTTCTCTGTCATAACAAGTTTAACAACCGTACAGAAGTTTCTGCTGGGGGTATTGGTCTTATAAACAGGCCTTAGCAAACATTAAACCTCTAAAATTCCAGAAACTAGATAGTAAGGGGGAAAAAAAACTCTCATGAAAGATTACGAGAAGGCACAATAGATTAAAAACAGATGGATATTTTTAGCTTAAGGATTATGGATTTTGCCACATTGCCAGGTTGCTGCTGTCTGTCTGCCCTGAACTTGCTCCTCTTTCTCTCTCTAAAAACGATGCTGTGATAGAGGAATTCTGTTCAGCAACAGACCTGTTCAGTCTCAGCTGGAGAACTTTGTTTAACTGCTTTCAAATAACTGTTGAGATCATTCAGAGTGAAGGCATGCACACACACACACACATGCAGAAAAACAGTTTTGGAAAGTATCCTCTTGTGAAAGGACAGGGGCAGTAAGCCTGCCCACCCTGAGGAGAGAGTCTGACATCTGCTCACAGATACTGATGGTCAGAACATCATGAAGAGAAAGGCTCTTTGGCAGTGCGATGACTAAAGTTCTTCCTTCCAAGTGGAAAATGAGATGGCAAACTGCAGAATGTGATTTCTCAGGAAGATGAGAGGCCATTTACAGAGGAAGAATCACGGATCTGGTTCTAGCAGTTATCAAGCTAGAGACTTGATACATGCACCTAAAATAAAGGTGAAGTCCTGCTTTCCCTTTAATTGTTTTCATATTGTCTGCAAAGTTCATTTTTCACTCAGATCTTTCACAAGTCAACTATGGAGAGGAGCATAAAGTTTGCACTATCCCTCTCCTCACACCGATTATTCTGGAAACCAAGGAGGGCCTTTAAATGTAAATTTTGTTCCTTGCAGCTCCTGATGATGTTACAAGAAGTAACACTCTGGAGCTTCTGGGAGAAATCAGCAGTTTATTTGATTCATTTTGCGCTCCTATTTCAGTGTCTCTCCTTCTTGTTAGAAGTCATTGCAGGAAAATTATTTCCACACAAAATTGCTTCACAATTTTTTCATCCCTCTGCCTGGGTTTTTTAGTACATACAGCAGTCCTAAGGAAAACAGAGGGAGGCAAATGTTTGGCTAGCATAACAGTCAAAGCCTATGAAATGGAAACATAACTAGATCAATCCACACTAGAAAGCCCCATCTTCAAATTTTTGTTTATTCAGTATTGCTCCATTCATCCGCTTCGATAAAAGATTCCAGACAGTATGACAAATAATGATTATACATCAGCTAAGTGCTTAAATTGACTCTTTCTCCATGGCCTGATCAGGAAATGATGATCACTGGGCTAAGAAATTTCACAAAAATCCTTCTTATTGAGAAATAAAACATTTTTTTTTTTTGAGAATGTGCAAAGGTTCCTGTGAATCAGATAATTCTGCCTCTTGGCAACTTTTCAAAAGTTACCAACATTGGGCAGAAAGTCAAAGTGTTATGAACTAGAAGAGGGAAAGCCCTCCCAGGGAAAGAAGAGAAAAGCTTGAGGACGCATGTACATGCCCTACAGGGAAGCTTTCAGATCAAGAACCCTTCTGACTCATTTCTGGTGTCAGCTCAGTGTAAGTTAATGATCACTTTGATTTTTCAAAACAAGCCAAAAATTTCTCTCAACTGTTTACTAAAGCTGTGCATAGCATATTATTAACCACATAAAGGCACGATTCTGCCACTAGTAGCAACCAGGCTTGCTGCTCTACCTGCATCTCATAAAAGCCATGGAGGTTTCCGGCAAACTTAAAAGTCTTCTACAGACTCTGCATCTCACAGGATCTGGGTGCCTTAGTAGGATCACTGATCTCTCAGGGAGCCAAGCTGAGGTGTGGTGTCTCTAGTCATACCTCCCCAATGCTGCAAAACCGTGACCGAAACTAGCCATACCCCAGAAACTCAATGAAAAGCAAAATCTCAACTTTCAATTTCAAAGTCACCCTTCTTCCTGTTGCCTTCAAAATAATGCTCAGGAGTTGGATGTATTTCTCTATCTGCTTTCAGCTCTAATTTCAACCATCAGCCTTCTTTTGTGACCCCGCGTGCCTTCCCTGTACTGCACTCAGCTGATGCAAAGCCAGCTGGCTGCCAGTTAGGTCTTGCCTTCAAGACCTAGTGGGCTGCCTTGCCAGCCTGGACAACGCATAACTAGTGACGTAAACATTCACAGGTGTGCCTTTCCTCTGAAAAGACATGTATGCACAAAGCCAACACTCAGCAGGTGTAAAACTCTCAGGCCTAGCTAGGGACCTCAAAGGAACCAAGAGGAGCCCCCACAGGCTGCTGGAGGCAGCTCTCCCACTGCACTCCCCAGCCAGCTCAGGTTGCAGCCTTGTGCCTATCATCAGCATTGAAAGGTAAAGCCCATGGGAGGCTTCTCAATGATCCTTCTCAGATCCTTCTCACAAATCTGAGGACTGTTTGGGTCTGGAGCAGAAGAAAAAAAGGAGTATCAGGTGACTCCTTGGCAGAAGGGCAACTGGTGGGATCCCATCAGAAGTCCCCCAGCCTTGCACAGAACATGGCTCACCAAGGAGCAAGCTACCTCTCGGATCTCTCTGATGCCTCCAGACCTCTACATCCAACTGAGACTTTTTAACCTCTTTTCCCCATATAACCCCCTTGCTCCTTTACAGACAAACTCAACAGCATCTTATTGCACTTTCCCTGTGGTCATGGAAGTTGCTTTCCATCCACAAAGGCAAATATCAGCAAGTGGTCATAGAGCTGCAATTCAAAAATAAAATACAACACCTCCAACATACTAGGCATATTGATGAAACAGGCAATTAGTGTAATTCAAAACCTGAGTGAAAATATCAATGGGACTTCAAGCTCCTACTCAGAGAGCATAAGGTCGATCGAAGAAAAAATCCTGTCTAGTTCCATTTACATTTTCTCTAGCAGAAGAGTAGACCCAGTGCATCAAGTGTCATTTATTATCATTTAATTATTCTGGGAAGTATCCTCTCTGTTTTTATTTGGTGTTACCCCAATACAAGTTCTTGAAGTTTTAAAAAAAGAAAATCAAGAACTTGTGAGCTGAGATGATCAAGAAAAAGAAACAGTAGTATCTCATTTTAAAAAAAAAGGAACAATGCTTCATTCTAAAGAACATTTTAGAAAAATATTATTTATTTTTAGTATAGCATGTGTTTTCCTGTTAAGTGTGCATTCCTGCTACTATCAAATATAAGGTTAAATTGCCACAAGCATCAATTGATTATTTAAATTAAACATAACAGTTGTAATATATTTCACTCTCTTTTGGTTTTCTAATCAATTTTTATGTATGCAACCAAAATTAACTTAATTGAAGCTCAGCTTTAGCAGAATCAGTCTCTAGCAGATTTCTGTAAACTGTCAAGTATGTTTGCACTAGGAACATATCCTCCTGTTGCAGTACTAGAGATAAGAAAGGACTTTCTGACTCCCAAAACAAGCACACACACTTAACTGAATCTCTCAGAACCCACGATTTTTCCAACCATGATTATAATTTACTAAAATATCAGCATTTTTTTCAACATAGCTTTCTATTTTTCTCTTTTTCCGTGAAGTGTGCTTCATGTAGGAATGCCTATGGCCAAAAATTGTCACAAGCTTTTTGTTGGAATTCACCATTCAATTAACAAATTATGTCTTAAGCTTCAGCACACACACAAAAAAAACTGTTTTAATTTTAAAAGTGTAGCCACAGAAATCTTTTAGCACTTATATTTGAAAGAAATATAAGTAGTAAACTGTCACTGGAAATATCTCTGCGTTTTCCTTATTTTCATTTTCCTGGAAGAACATAAAATTGCAGTTATGCAGTCCATACTTAACAGTAATTTATATGAGCTACAAAACATTTTAAGTTTCTTTCAACTGCACAATATAGAATTAAACACCTTGTGGGGACATGCTTCATTATTTCCTCATCTTCAAGGCCAACAAAATTAAATCTCCCTTATAACTCTTAAACTCTTTGACAGATGCAGTGCAGTATACAAAACTTAAATTACATAACCTCAAGAATAAATAATAATGTAGCTATCACATGTATTCATGTATTATGTAGTACATGAACTAAACAATTAGTTGAAAACAAATAACTTCAAAATTTTCCATTAATCTGTATACACTTTACTTCAGCATTATCTGTTACAAATGATACACTATCATGATGATACATTATCAAAGTTCAAAGCTGGAGTGTATTTCTTAGAGTTGGAGACACTACTAACCGGGTATTATTAATGTCTTTAAAAAAATCATGCATATGGTGGATTATTCTGCTTTAAACTGTGTAGTTAAAAATAATTATGGGAAATAACATTTTGATATTTCCATTTTTTGAGTCCAAAATGAAAAACATGCCCATTTCAAAAGTCTTCATTTTCTCAATTGAAAAAAGGTTCTAATATACAGTTAACATACTATCTGCTGTACCAAGATTTGTCATTTTAGCAAAGATAATCTTGGAAAACAATGCTAATTTGTTATCATTATCACACAAGCTCTGCAGGTGACTCTAAGTTCTATTGTGCATTTTTTGTTGACTCTTAAGCAATAACCTTGTGATTTTATTTTTATAGCCCTCAACAAAGAAAAGTTCCATGCAGGTTATTTGAAGCCGCGCTCAAACTTTTAAGACCTACTTTTACCTCGCATCTGGAAGTCCACTACGATTAACTGAGAAACTTCTGCATAAGCTACAGCATGCCTGAAGTGACACACTCCATTACTGCCTTCACTGAACCAAGCAGATCATTTCTCCTTTCCCCCCTAGAAAGCATAAGGGTTGAGTGTTCGGTATTGCAGCGAGAAGGTGACACAGAATCACAGAATCACAGAATCAACCAGGTTGGAAGAGACCTCAGGGATCATCGAGTCCAACCATTGCCCTGACACCACCATGTCAACTAGACCATGGCACTAAGTGCCATGTTCAGTCTTTTCTTAAACACATACAGAGATGGTGACTCCACTACCTCCCTGGGCAGTCCATTCCAATGTCTAATAACCCTTTCTGAGAAGAAATGCTTCCTAATGTCCAACCTGAACCTCCCCTGGCAAAGTCTGAGGCTATGTCCTCTTGTCCTATCACTAGTTGCCCAGGAGAAGAGGCCAACTCCCACTTCACTACAACCTCCCTTCAGGTAGTTGTAGACTGCAATAAGGTCACCTCGGAGCCTCCTCTTCTCCAGGCTAAACAGCCCCAGCTCCCTCAGCCGTTCCTCGTAGGTCAGACCCTCCAGACCCTTCACCAGCTTGGTCGCCCTCCTCTGGACTCGCTCCAACACCTCAACATCTTTCTTGAAGTGCGGGGCCCAGAACTGGACACAGTACTCAAGATGCGGCCTCACCAGTGCCAAGTACAGAGGGACGATCACTTCCCTAGACCGGCTGGCTACACTATTCCTAATAGAGGCCGGGATGCCATTGGCCTTCTTGGCCACCTGGGCACGCTGCTGACTCATGTTTAGCTGGCTGTCGATCAGCACCCCCAGGTCTCTTTCCGCCGGGCCGCTTTCTAACCACTCTTCCCCATGCCTGTAGCGCTGCATGGGGTTGTTGTGGCCCAAGTGTAAGACCCGGCACTTGTTCTTGTTGAACCTCATGCCGTTGGTCTTGACCCATCTATCTAACCTGTCCAAATCCCTCTGAAGGGCCTTCCTACCTTCCAGCAGATCGACTCTCCCGCCCAGCTTGGTGTCATCTGCAAATTTACTGAGGGTGCACTCAATCCCTACGTCTAGATCATCTATAAAGATATTGAACAGCACCGGCCCCAGAACGGAGCCCTGGGGAACACCCCTAGTGACCAACCGCCAGTCATGACCAGGTGCTACCTAGCTGGTGGCTGTGCAGCCGGGATGACACTCTACAGGAAGAGCATCACCTCAAGATGGCCAAGTCCAGCAAAAACAACCTTTGGCACCACATTTCCAAGCCTTGCAGCAAGCAATATATGAATCTCTGCAGTAAATCTATCTTGTCCCTATTTACACAGCCATTAGCACACCTTTCCAGGCGTATTTTTCTTGAGCGTCAGTTCCCTACCTAAGTTTAAAGAAAGCACAGAGTCTAGGCTTAACAAAATATTTTAAAGGGCAAAAATGAACATTCATTTATATTTTTTTGTGTGAACTTTATTGCAACCTTAGCTAGACACACAAGGAAAATCTTTTATTACGTTATTTTTAGGGTACGGCATTTTCTTCTTAGCTTTGAGTTTAGTTTTTGTCAAAAGATGTGGTTTCCTCAGGTTGCCTTGATCACTGAAAACAAGGTTTAAGCAATAGTTCCGTTGCTTACTACTGCTCTTTAAAGGTTTGCCTGACTGAGTCAACTTTTACCTTACTCATGTAACAAATCAAATCAGAGTCTGTTAAAGTAAGGAATCTGTAGATAAAGATAGTGCAGCATGACTTCTTCATCTGATAGCAGTGTCTCAAGGAGAATTTGAAATGAAAGCTTGTAGACTGAATAAAACAAAGTTATTTTCAATGTAATTAAGCAAAAACCTCTACTTTTAATAAGTTTCCAATATCTTCTTGAACTGGAAGAGATTTTTTAAAGTTTTGTGTCTCTGTGTGTGTGCATGAAACTCCATCATATACACATGGATAGTTCATACATCATGAACAACATGGGATGAGTTGATCACAGTTTATGTTATAGTACAGCAAGACTGCCTCCATATGTGCTCTGAGTGAGACAGTGGATGGATTTTTCAGGAAATTCAAAGCAGCAACAAAGGTTAACTTCACTTATTTCACTCCTGTCAATCTGAGGAGTTGGGGGTTTTTTATGGGCTTGTGAAGATGGCCAGTTTTATTAAAGTAGAAGAACCAACTTCCTGCTTGTTTCGTTTTGTGTAATAAACAGGGAACCGATCACAACCATTTCTCTGCAGGAAAATTAATCTATCTCCTGCCCAAAGAAAAAAGCCTGTTGCAGAGACCTCCAGGCGAGCTGCCCCACGCACAACATGCTGCTTTGCAGAGATACCAGCTCATACCCACCGGCCGCCCCAGCCCGCTCAGACCCCACTGGGCCAGCTCTCGGAGCCAGTGCCGTCCTCCGCGCCCCTCGCTGCACTTCCAGCTCCAAAGGCAGCACACAGCAAAGCTGCCTCTTGTGCCTACAGCATAGTTATGCCTTGATATAGCTGTAAAACTGGGAAGGTATTGACAGCTCTGAGCTCAGTCTCAAATTTTCCTTGGTTATCTCAGTCCTTAACTTCCCAATCGCTTTGCACTTGAGCTTATGACTTGTCAAGCTGGCTTGCTCACTTTTCTTCTCCTGTATCAAATTGAAAGCATGGCTAGTTTAAAATGGCTGACAACAAAATCCTGTAAACTGAATGAAAGAAAGCAAAACAACAACAAAAAAAAAAACCCTACCTCAGTATAATCCTGTAGAAAATGAGTTCTATAGCATGAGAAAGAAAAAAGTGACAGCAATTCCAGGTTTTTAAATTATCCTTATTGATTCATGTTGATGTCTGCTGAAATGTGAATAAAAGATTGAGTTTGTTTACTGAGATCTATTCAAACTTTACTGATAGCTTAATAAATAACAACTGTATAAAAAACTCAGCTGGATAGAGGCAGACATCCTAAGAGGCAGCTTCTTAGGAAGGGAAGAGCTGCCACAGGGCAGCATATTCACCCCTGAATACACCAAATGCATTTCCTGCACTGAGGTTGAAGAGAAAAGCGACACTGATGTCACATTTTCACACTGTCTAAAGTCTTAATTTCTTGCTTAAATTCCATCAGTTTATTATCAACTTAGTATTTTACTTGCAACACCAAGGATTATACTAGATCAAGGGAAAGAACTGGCTGACTCTATTTCTGCAACGTTTTATACCCCAGCCAAAGCAAGCACTTACCAGCACGGGCACTGACTCTGACGGTTCTGCCCTGCTAAGAGAAGGGCAGTCAGGGAAATTTAATTTTGTTAGCAGTCAGTTATGATTCGACTAGCACAAGGAACTTATTTGTTGAATTAGTTACTATCATCTTAAAATCATCACATTTCAGAGTAGAACCACACTTTAAATATGGGAAATGTTATTTTCTGTATGTGTATTATGTTATTAAGCATAATTAAAGTTGAAAGCCACAGAACCACACTCAATGCTACTGCAAGACTATAGAACATTTCTGTGGCCGACACAATAAAGTACCATATGCTGAAGACATCAGCAGCCAAAAAGTAATACACTTAGTAGCCTGAACTACAGCATGCTGTGGGCCAGTATCTGTGTAAATATTTCAGAAATGAGTAATGAATAACTATTCCGAGAAACAACTACGCCACTGCAAACATCATCATTTCTAGATATGCAGACTGCCAAAATCTAAACACAAACCTTGGAGAAAAAGAAAAACTCTCTTTTTATGGGTGCAAAATTCTACAGTATTTCTCTGTTTGAGGCATCTCAAAGATAACTTATCTATCTAAAGTATTTCACCTCTTGACTTTCTAGAAGCCTTGCTGTGATTTTTTCAGGCACTAAGTCACACAGAATATTCTATGTTCCCTTTGTACACTTCAGAAGAAGATAACAAAAGCTTTTTTTTTTCCTCCCTTACATTATGTTTTATTCATAACCATTGAAAAGAAAAATTGAAACTCTGGTAAGAGTCACTCTTTAAACTTGTCTCTATTAGAAAATTGAATCAGAACTGTAAATGGTTTCAGACACACATACTCAGGACCAGCACTGAAAACAGAGCAAGAACTAGTGGAGACCTGGAAAAGGTAATTCCAGTACAATTTTTAAAAATGCGATTGAAGTGAGATTTGATTTGCACCAGGGCTACCACCAGAATTGTTCACTGGTGAGAGAGGTAAGGGGTATCTTTGAGACAAAAAAAATAGCTGTAGGCTCCATTAGACTCCAGAAGAGCCACGGTTTACAGCACATATCCTCCTACCAGCACTTTTGGACTCTGAGCAACTTCAAAGGAACCAACTCCCCCAGGAAAGGCCACCATTGCCAAGGTTTCTGTGAACATGATCCACAGTGGCTCTCCCTCCACCAGAGACATCCGATCTGATGTCTGAGACGCTTCTCAGCTAATAGAGAGTTCCTCAGTCTGTACTGGAACAATCCCATTTCTTAACCTGCATAGCACTGAAATTCTGACAGTCAGAGCCTGATTCTGTTACACTGACTGTTATTTCTGATACTCTGATACTTGGTATAAATGCCCTCTAGGCCAGAGGATACAGGAGCCATGTTCCCAGCCAACAATGCAGATTTTGCATTTATCAGAATGTACCAAACTGTGGCTGTTTTCAGTCTTCTACATCCATAGGTAGCCATAAGGAATGAATCATACATTAGAGAAGCTCTACAATTTCATCAGCTTGTATCTGCAGCCAGATTGTTCCCTAGGTATGTGGAGCACAAAACTTAAGTTCTTCCTAAGCAAAGGGCCAAAGAGATAAAGAGTCAAGACACACACGCTCTAAAGAAGCTGCTACCTAACCAGCTCCCATTCCTCTAGCTCTGCACAAATTCGACTAATGCAATTTTGAGAATAAATTGTGCATTTTTTCTGAGAGAAAAGGCAGAGGAATTCTAGCTGAAGATATCACAGGGGCTACAAAGTTAGAACAACTTCCATAGACATAGACCACTGACCAAGAAAAATATAATGGTTATGAGATGTTTAGGCCATTTATCACCATTTATATTACACTACTGGTACAAGCTCACATGTGAATATATCACTGCTATGGTAAGGAGAGCTATAGAAAAACCTACGCATAAATAAAAGTGAATTACATTTAAAATAAAACTTTTACTTACCATCTTTCTTTTGTTTGATTGCATTAAGCAACACTCGTGAATTTATCAGTAGGGTTTTTCCAAAAGAGGGGGCACCAGTCTCTAACATGTGTGGGCAGAGAAAAAAAACATTCACATTCCTTTAAATACCACAAAACAAAACAGATAAGAAAACCCAATGAGCTAATATTTAGATAAATACTATTACAATTATGTCATGTACTTCTTTGTGTCAGATGAATTGTAGCCTCAGAATGTTAATAAAAACCATAACGTCTGTATCCATAGCTCACTGTTTAAAACAATGATGACTGATAACAGGAGTCCAATGTATTTTATGCACACTACTTATTCACTTAAAAAGTGGGGATGGGAAGACAGCAAGGAAAGCAACAGGGGCCTGATCCTGTTCCCATCAAAGAAAATGGGAAGTTTGCCATTAACTACAAGAGGCTGGATTGTGCCTTTGGTTTGCTGGCAGAATTGTATGTGAATTTTGTATTTTCTCTTGTGGCTAAAACACGGTCATTTGCTGCCCTCTAGAAGCAGACTGAACACATATACTTTGGTTTTCTTCAATACAGCCCTGTTCCTAGCTGTAATTTTTTAAATGTATATAACAACAATGCAGAGCAATGTTGAAGGACTAGAGAGATATGATGAACTACGAGGTACTGAGAATTTTGAAGTGTTGTCAGAATTCACAGTCATTTGACAACATGACTGATTATTCTGGTGGAAACCTGGAATGGTGTCATGTATTGCTCCTGGGATTATCAGAGTTAACTTCCAAGAAGAAATTAACTCAGATTATTTCTTTACCCTGTTTAATAAAACTAAAAATTAGCAAAAGAGTATCATGACTGCATTTTTTAAGCACAACCTTCACCACACTGACACAGGCCACAGAGAGGAATGGGAGATTCATCAGGTTATGCTGAAAAAAATCACCAAATAAGTCAGCAAGTTTCAATTATGTGTAATGCTTTAATAGTCAATTTTTTCTTGCCTCTAAAAGTAGTAGCAATCTCATTTATTAATAATGACTATTTGCTTAACAAGTTTTTAGGAATTTTTGTTCAATTTTATTTTGATTTTCTTAGTAGGAAAAAAAAAGTCTAAAAAGTGCTGGGAAGTGTCTGGTTTCCACCAACTCTCCAATGACCTAGGAATGGCTGATTAAATTTCCTTTAATTTTTTTTAAAAAAAGACAACTCTCAAACCTTCTAACTTCAGCTCCAAGCAGAAGTCAGAGAATCTAGGTGTGAAAGTAACGAATAAGATTCAAATGTCATCTACCATTCAATTATCGTCGCATAATACAGACGACGAGTACACAGTTTTCTTACATAATTTTTTTTTAATTTTGCTGCCATCACAAGTGGATTTTATGGGTGAAATGTTCAAAAGTAGAAATACTGTTCTAGTACCATTCCACAAACTGCCAAATGCCATTTATTTAGAGCTCACACCATGCTCATTACTACATTATGTTCCCCAAAATGACCAAGGACTTGCAGACCGAGTCTTGAACATCTGAAAAGTTCTAGATTCTCTTAACATCAGACTATCAGAAAAAAACACCCACTTAAGGATATCTGCACTAAACTGCCAAAAAAACTGATGCATTCATATTTAACAGCCATTTAAAAAAATCTTGTCTTGATTCTTTTCACAATACATTGACAACAAATACAAGGAGGATGGGCTTACAACTTTAAATCTGAAGTTAGGTACTCCTGAGAATCAAACTGAATTAGATTGTTGTGTCATATATCACTTTAGACAGGTAGAGACCTCCAAATTAAGATTTTGGTTGGTGAAATATATTTCTGATGTCTCATTTAAATGTCAAAAGCTAGGTAAAGTGAATCTGTAGCTGCTTACATCTCCTGATAAACCTTAATTTATTTGTAATGCTAATATTACACGCTTTCCAGAATGAGTCCGAATATTTTTCCTTTGAAAAGTGCAAATCAAAGATTCAAGAACTCATTTCATGTACATTCTGCTCCTAACCAGATCTATGCTATTTTTGCTTCTAATTGACTTATCTAAAATCAAAGCTTGTTTTAAACTGGGGTTCACGGCAGAGTCAAGACCAAGGGCCCAAGAGTTTAAACAGGTTTTCTGTGAACAAAAAATAGTTGTACAGTCTTCCATAGAACAGGACAAAGACAGAGTTTAATCACTTCACTTTGATTATCTGAGTCAACTGCAAGGTCAGTAAATGTATACACGCCCACACTAAAATACAAGCAGAAGGTGGGGCATGCACATGTCAAGCCCTTAGCATACCAATCAAGACCAGAGTAAGGTTAACTATTTTAAATACCCATAAAGAATGTCAAGCCAGGAACTCAGAAAGTTTTCTCAGCTTGCTGGCTGTGGAGTTTCCAGCTAAATAAAGCATGGAGTGGATGCCACCAAGTGGTAGCTGTTCTCACATACAGTATCTTCAGCATGATCTCACTTCAGGCTGCCACTTCAGCTGCAGAAAATATTCCTAGTGCAGCAGTTTGTTGGGAACAGAATACTACTGTTGTAAAAAAGAGGAAAACAATTTGCTAAGGATAAAATTTGATTCTTACTGCTAATGACAGAACTTGTCGTTATATTTGTCACGGCGGTCAAATAAAGACAGGAGACAGAAGGATAGCTCCAAGCAGGCAGCAAAGCAAAAGCAAAAAGCAAAAAGCAAAAGCAAAAAGCGCCTACGTTTATTTTGCTCCATTTTTTATATCTTCCCCCCTCTAGCTGGCTAGCTTTATGTTTGGTTGCACTCACAGAGTCACAGAATGTTAAGGATTGGAAGGGACCTCGAAAGATCATCTAGTCCAATCCCCCTGCCGGAGCAGGATTGCCTAGACCATATCACACAGGAACGCGTCCAGGCGGGTTTTGAATGTCTCCAGAGAAGGAGACTCCACAACCTCTCTGGGCAGCCTGTTCCAGTGTTCGGTCACCCTCACCGTAAAGAAGTTTTTCCTCATATTTATGTGGAACCTCCTGTGTTCCAGCTTGCACCCATTGCCCCTTGTCCTGTAGAGGGATGTCACTGAGAAGAGCCTGGCTCCATCCTCATGACACTTGCCCTTTACATATTTATAAACATTAATGAGGTCACCCCTCAGTCTCCTCTTCTCTAAGCTAAAGAGACCCAGCTCCCTCAGCCTCTCCTCATAAGGGAGATGTTCCACCCCCTTAATCATCTTCGTGGCTCTGAGCTGGACTCTCTCTAGCAGTTCCCTGTCCTTCTTGAACTGGGGGGCCCAGAACTGGACACAATATTCCAGATGCGGCCTCACCAGGGCAGAGTAGAGGGGGAGGAGAACCTCTCTTGACCTGCTAACCACACCCCTTCTAATACACCCCAGGATGCCATTGGCCTTCTTGGCTACCAGGGCACACTGCTGGCTCATGGTCATCCTGCTGTCCACTAGGACCCCCAGGTCCCTTTCCCCTATGCTTCTCTCCAACAGGTCTGTCCCCAACTTGCACTCGCTGTTCACACTCCCGACCACAACCGCTGATTGGCCGTGGCCACGAGTCCATGGTTGGCAGCTGGAATATCACTCCGTATCTTGTTTTTCTCACATCCTGTTTTCTTGCTAAATTCCTCTTCACTCTCAGGTTTAACCGTTTCAAGAACATAGCTCCATTCCTTCAAGGTCAGGTCCGCCAGCAGCCCAGTCCAATCCCTCAAGAACTGTCACGGACTTAAATGAACCCAATGCCAACTTCCTTTTGAAGCCTTATAAAATACTTAGAATCTTCTGAGAGCAAATCCAAGGTTGTCCAAAAGACCAGACCTGCAGTTCATGCAGATAGCAAACCTGCAAGAGAGCCCCTAGGTGCACCTGGAAGACACTCTCCAAGTATAACTGATTATTTGGGTATATCTACACTGCTAAATGTTATAGGGCCGTGAGACAAAACCAAGTATTGCTTAATTGTTTTATCACTCCCCTACTCTTGGAAGTTCCAAATTGTTCTCTCTCAGACAAAGTACAGGCAGAGTGCTGGGAACAATTTACTCCAGGGAATGTTCACAAAAGTCAGTTGGTTGAAACTGTACCAGGTTTGCTGTATCTGCTCTGCGATCGACTCCCTCTGTTCTCTACCATCCTTCAGCATTATTGCAGCAAATTTTGCCCCTCAAATATCTCATAAAACATATCCCAGGACATATACAGCCTCAGTTCCATGCTATAAAAACACTCACGAGGGCTATTTCATGCCCTTGCATTATTTCAGCCACAGCAGTGCCACAAGAGACCTAGAGGAGACATCCAGGCACACAGTACGGATGCAGCCAGCCTGCTCTACTACCAGTACTGAGCTAGTAATTACAGTGAGGGCTTAAGACAACCCCTGCCACTTGGTGTTGGGATATCTGGGAAGCAGTTGCTTATATGAGAAGCAATTTAGAAACATGCCCTGTCTACAATCTCATTCTTGAAGAGCAATATGGACATCCTTCAGGAATCCTGCCGTGACTACCAGGATGAGTCTGACATAGAAGACACGAAGAAACTTCCATCAAAGGTATTGCACTTGGTATGTGCTGCAGATGCCTGATCCATTCAGATGAGCTCTGTCCATCTCACCACTCTTCCAACTTCACTCACTTCAGTTGTGAAGGATCTAGGAGAAATTTCCTACCTGCTGAATGGGGCAACAAAGAACACTACTCCCTAATCTGCTTCTCAGGCAGCAAAGTGACTTGCGACCAGTTTTGTATTTTAATAAATATGAAATTGAAAAAGAAAATTCTAACTTGCTTGTTCTTGTTGACTCACACTCATTTCAGTAACAAAATATGTCTGGAAAATAACTATTTACTAATTAAAGTTATGTACTATGTTAATAATAGAATTGTCTATTTAATTAATGTGTGTATTATCACAGTTATCTGAAAGCAAAAGGCAGATTAGATTGCTTGCGGCACTAGCCTGAGGGAAATGGCAAAACAGCCTGGCTTCACTGCCTACCTTCATCAATCAGAGCCCTGGAAAGCCGAGCGGGCTGCTTCAGTGCCACTGCCACTGAAGGAACGTGGGATGGTGCGGCAGAACACATAGCAGGCCCACTCTCCAAAGCTTCTTTTCCTCAACATCTATACCCTAATTTCAAATAAATGTTATGCTTCTTACTAAAGATTCCCATGGAGAGGTGCAAAAATAGTCTCCTTGCAAAAGTCCCCTCTGCCCTGTCTTTCCAGCAGCACAAGTAGATTGGCATAGGCTCTTGGTCTTCAGCAATGTTGACAACGTGCCTACACAGCTCAGGAACCTTGAGCAGGCTTCAGTAAAACACTTTGACAGCCTAATCTAGGATTTCTACAGTGCTACCAACAATAACTGGAGCACCATTTGTTGACACTAATGAATAAGAACGTTCAGAATCATCTAGACTGCAGATCCAGGAAACATGTTTTCCAACTCTTTTCCTGGCATATGAATCAGTACTTACTACACATAACTGAGATCATGGTCTGCATCACAACAAATGTGATTACCTTAAATAGAGTATCAAACATCATAAAACAGTGTCAACATAGAACATCTTCATCTGTTGATATCTGAGCAGTAGGTCTTAGTGATAAATTAGAAACAACATGGATTAGCTAGACTGGGGAAACAACTCAAGGGGATAGGGTCCTACTACATAAATAAGAACCTGGGAGAAACAAGTCTGAAAGTGTACATGGTATAAAAAAGTGGCAGGAAGACTGAGACAAAACCTTACTTTCTTACAGACTACTGAAAGCAAGACACATCAAAAAACTTTGTATAGCATCCTGTTCCAGACATATTTTGCATTTCACCTTTGAACTCAGTTTGCATGAAGAGAAGCACAGAGGCAGAAATACTTACCCAAAGGTAAGCAAGGGTGCAAACAAAAGATCTTCTCTTAGTTTATAAAAAATATAACACCATAAAAGCATGAGTGCCTGTACTGAACAAGATCAAAGATCCCGCTAGCCCAGCATCCTACCTCTGACAGTGGCCAAAGCTCTTTTAAAGAACTAAGAACAAAACAGGCAAATGCATAAATCATCAAGAGGCTTCTATACTCTAACCAATACTGACAAAATGGATGACAGAAGGTTATACCAGCCTACAGGTATTAGCCTGAGGAAATTATGTTTTACTGTTTTTCTAATTACGTTGTCAATTTTTTCTCCAACAAACTAACTGATTTTTAATTAAGATATCTGGAACTTAGTATTGGGGACTTGTGCATCAGGGAAGGATGGCTCCCAAAAGCTGCTTCTTGCTCTTGAGAAAACACAGAGCTAGGAATAAGAGGTGGTCTAGTTCCTGCATTAAGCAGGGAAACTGCAGACCCAAAGAACTGACATAGCAGGAAGAGGGGAACTGTTGCAGCAGAAGAAAACACTTGGAATTATTAAATCTTGAAGAACACTCCCCAATCCACTATGAGCTAAACTCGTATGCTAAAATTAATGTTGTTTGACATCCAAGGTCTACAGTGATTGCCTTTCTATACATGTAACAGGATTTGACAGCATATGGACATGAAAATGGAGAATTACAAAAAAAGTTTAAAGATTGTAAAAAATATCCTAAAGTTACAAAACACACTAGGAGAAAAGAAGTAGTCACATGAACATATAGGCAGCTCATCCATCACATACAGAGACTTAATCACATAAACTGTAGTGCACGGATGAACTTCTGGACCTGTATGAATCAGCTTGTAATTACTATACCATATAAATTAACATCAGTTAACTTAAACGAAAGTGACTGAATATTCTGTTGGTATTTTACACATATATCTAGGACAAACTCATTGATGAAATGTGAAATTCCAACACAGAAAAATGGCTCTACCTTACCAATGGCTAAAGTGTTCCTTAAATATTATAGAAGAAATTTTATCCCGATTCGTGTTCTTGAAGTTTCCACCAACTCACGCATACCCTGTGCTTTCTACCCAGCAATGACAGGCAATTCATCACCGCTGCTGAAAACCATTGGAATTTTATACCATTGTTCAATACAACAGTACAGAGAATTTACTCAAGTTCATTTAAGTCAGGAGGACCCTGTTGCTTATGCTCTGGAGCAATATTGGAAAACACTATCAATTGGATATTTCAGAGCTTTCTTATCTCCAGAATTTGTCATTTATAAGATGTCATCATCTTTAGTATATTATTCTGGAAACTTACTTAGAGGTAATGAGCAAGAATTTGGCATTTCTTTCAACATCATTCTCCATAATTATTTCTAAATCATAGTACAAAAATATTTTTCCACTCCATGATTTATGCAGCTTGTGCTCTTGTGCACTTTCTGATGACTCAAAATTTCAACAGGCCCTCATGACATTATTTTTAACTTTCTACGTGCAGCTGGAGCTGTTCGGCCATACATTCCAGGACTATCTGTAGGATCATATTAAGAACTATTAAGTCAAATAATGTGCAAAATCAGCACATACAAATTAAGTTTTTTAATATCTATGCCAAGTCCTGTACTTCAGGACTGAAGTAGATTTAGTTTGTAATAGCTGAAGATGAGCTGTCATTCCTCTTTTGTGTCTTGTTCCAGTGACAACTTCTTCTTTGATTTTAATCACAAGTAACTTTTCCTTATTTTCAAAGTCTTTTACCCTCTCCTAAAGTGTCAGTCTCTGTTTCTCATTGGCCTATATTTTGAAGTAAATAACTTTGTACTTCTTATGATGTTTATATAGCACCTCATAGAACACTATTCTGCTGTTTATTAAGAATTTCTGGGTATTCTGGTACTTGCTTTGCTTGAGCTTTCCTGGGTGACCAAGTCTAATCATGCTCTAAGTAGCAGAATAGATATTTTCAACTTTCAGAGCTCTTAACCCTACAGAAATGGGTTGCAATTTGTGAGCTAGAGGTCCTGCTGGAGCACAGGGCCTCGTGAAGAGACAAGACCACAAGACCGCTGTAGGAGACCAGCAGATTGTCCAAAGAACATGTCAAAGGCAACGATTTCTAGTTAAGCACTTAAGAGCAGGATGCTACCTGAGCACAAAAACAGTGAAAAAAAAAACCAAAACATTTAACAGGATAAGCCTTGCTCTGGTATGTCACATGTTCACATATAGAATAAAGTGCTTAGACTTAATTTGAGCTAGGTAGAGGAATCATGACTAAAATGGAATGGTATGTATCAGAAATTGTGCAAGGCAAACAATATGCAGACAGTATGAACTAGATAATTTCCCCCAAAAAAATCCATCCAGAGATGGACCATATTGCACCCCACTAACAAGCAGTGTGACGTGGTAGAGAGATGGGTGATAGAGCTGTAATTCAGTGGTAGTTGTGTGTAATGAATAAGACTTGAGTGATAAACTCAGATCTTGCTACAGTGTGAGGAATTACAGAATTGCACATTAATAATAGTGATGTCATTATTAGCTAGGTCGTTTAACTGATTTATTAGACTATTAATAGTGAGCTGATTTAACATCAAACATTATAGACTCTCATCTCTAGCCTGCAGTTGAAAGAAGTAAGACTTCCAGGTAACAGCTGACCTCTCACACCTGCATTCTCTGAAGAACATTTTGGGATTAGATGTATTAGTCTGCCAAGTCCTTAAGGGCTGCAAACCTTTGGGGTGAGTTTTACCACTGATTTCACAAACTTTCCTTAAGGAAAAATGGCATCATTTTGTTTTAGCTTAGTTGGTGCAAACCACTGGATCTAAATAGATCCTGATTTTTTGAAGAGTAGTTTGCTTTAGATGAATTAAGTCTTCAGCTTAAGTGATCTAAATAATCTATTTTTAATAGAAAAAAAATGATGAAAGTTTGAAAACCAAATCTTAACTAAATCAGTTTCTATTTGCATGCTCAGGCAACCCTATAAAATTTTCTCATGCATGCTAACACTTGTCTAAGTACTCAGCTCTCGTGCATTGCTGTATTTTAGAGTGAGTTTATATTGGACACGGCACAATCCCTACTTTCCCTCTTTTAAGAGCCTTTTCTGTATTTGTCTTGCACAACTGGGCCTTTGCCAGCAGCCTCTTTCTTCAGCGCTGAGACAGGGTGATGCCCACACAGTCCCTAAGTCACATTCCCAATACATTACCCTTACAGAGAGGGGATCTTGGGGGGAGGGGTTAAGTGGGGGGGGGGGTTGCCTTTTTTTAAAGACCTTTCCTGGTGCTCCACGGGGTTTTTCCCCATGGCTGCCAAGCCTCAGCAGCTCTCCCTCAGAGGTGGAAGACCGGTGGGCCACTTCCCCTGGCACTGCTTCTCACTTGCCAAGCCTGGATGTAAAAAAAAAAAAAGAGTATTTACCAAGAAATGGGGTTTCTGATTTTTTAATTGTTTTTTCTTTTTTTTCTTCCTGAGACAGGCTCGAGCGTTCCCGCTTTCTGCTCCCGCACCGGCCCGGGCCTTGGCTCTACACTTCTCCCGGGGACAGCCAGCTCGGAAACGGGAGGCCTCAGCCGCTGCCCTCGGGCGGGCTCGGAGCCTAATGGCCCTCAGGCCGCCGAGAGGGACCGGGGTGTTCCGCTGGCGGCTGCCGGTACCGGAGCGCCGCCCGTCCCGTGAGGAGCCAGCAGTACCGTGAGGACCCCCCTTACGGAGCCACCCGGCCTCCCCACCGCCCCCGGGGAGCGGGGCGGGGCGGGGCCGGGGCGGGGCCCAGGGAGGGCGGGCGGCGGGTGGTGTCCATGGAAACCGAGCGCACGCGGAGCGCCGCCCTCCTTCCCGCCGGGCCGCCGCCGCCATCATCATCATCATCATGATGCTGTTGGGCCGCGGGCTGGACGCCAGGTAACGGGGCGGTGAGGGGGAAGGGGAGGCCCCGGGGGCGCCGCCGTCTCGGCGCCTGTTACTGGTCTCTGCCTGTCCCCCGGAGGGCTGCTCCCGGGGGCTGGCTGCGTTGCTTGGCCTTGCCGGGCTGGGGAGGAGGCCCTGTTTCAGTCAGGGTACCCCGGGAGCGGCGTGGGGGTCTAGGGGCGATGCGGGCCCAGTCCCCCCTTACGGCAGGTAACCGCCCTAGGGGTGGGGGAGCCGCCTCTGTTTTCCTCGGGTAAAGGCCGCAAAACTTTTCTAGGCTTAGTGTGCTGTGCAGAGATGAGGTAAGGACTCGCCGATGTAATCGGGCCTCTCGCTGATAATTTTGTGGTCGCCTCTAAGCGGTCACAAACAATTAGGGGGGTGAAAAAAAGAAAGCTTTTCAAACCCCCGTCTAAGGAAATGTAGTGTTTCATGTCCCAAAATTAAATATTATTTGCGTGGGAGTACTGTGAGATAAAAATTGTAAAGTGGGTGAGGAAATGTCCTTAAGGTTTCCCCCTGGGAAACGCTTTCTGACATGAAGACCTTCCGATAAAATAAGGAAGACCTACCTTTTACTGAAGATTTTATCAGGTAGTATTAATTTTGAAAAACAACTCTATTAATACTTAATGAGACGCTTACTTTCCCACTCACTGGGTGAAACCTTTCCTATTCAAATGGTTCTATGCTCAAGCATGTCCCAGAGGGCTGAACAACTTACCTGGAATTTTTGTTTTCTTTGAACAAAATCTCTTTTAAACAGTGTTCTAGACTGCTTCCCATGAAGCAACACAACTGGTTTTTTGCCTGTAGCAGAATTTTGGCCTGAAATATTTCTCCTGAAGAGTTCCTGAAGAAAGGTGTTCTTCATTTGAATTGACTGCATTGTTGTTTAGTCTTAAAGTATTAAATTTCTTCCAGTTTTTCTGATTTTCATTGTCGTGATATGCAGTCAATATTTAAATATTAGTCAGCATTTGGAGTTGGGATAGCTTAAGGATATGAAGGAAGTTTTTCTTTCTGCCCCTCACCAAGACAGTGGTGAAAGTGAATTCTCTTGCTGAGAATTCCAGCACTTCACATGAATTACTTCATGTAGACCATGGAGGCATCTTAGGACCCAGTATCTGGCAGTTACTGCTCGCTAAATTGTCCTGTAGTTGATTCAGATCAACAAGAATTGGCATGAATTCACTGACACTGATTTGATTTAATAGTATCACTGTAGCATAACGAAAGCAAGACCATCAAATGATGTAGGAATAGGAAAGCAAAATATCAAGTGAAATATATGAATTAAAAATTCAGAACGAGTTATCTGGATCATTAATAATGAACCATACAGGCATTTGGTTCAAATTAAAAAATGAATTAAATTAATATAATTTAAAAGAAAATAATTTGTTGGTGTGATGAGTGTCCTTTCTGTGTTTTTAGAGTTTTCACCTCTATGCTTCTGTCCATTCACTTTTCTTCTCTAATTCTCAGGGATATTTATCCTCTGTAGTGCTGATCAGGAGCAGTCTGGTACCCGTTCACAATTTAAAGAACATTTAATACCTTTACAGATTTGCCCTCTACTGCCAAATTTCTCCAGCCATTGTCTCGTCTGTTTAGACTGAAGACTCCTGCAGGAAGTTGTATGACCCAGTCTTATTTGAGGCCTGCAGGTGTTACCACTATGTTAGTAATTAATACCAACTGTAATAGTGAGCTTTTGCTTAACCACAAGAGCAAAACTTCTGAGCTGATTTTTGTGACTTGGATTTACCTCCACTGGATCTTTGTTTTTAAGTATAACTCCTGCTTGGTTTGTTATTCATTCATAAATAAGCACATATTACATCAGACTGTTACAACATTATCTTTTTAAGAATAGATTTCTGTCTTGCACTGAAATGAGATGTCCAAATCATGTATAAATTATTAATAGTATAATTATATACTTTTTCTTCTGTATGTGTTGTAAACATTTATCCCCTTGTAATTTTTCACTTATTTTTTCTTTGGTATCCAGGGACAATCAGACTAGGCAAATACAAGATGCTGTTTCAAATGTGGAAAAACATTTTGGTGAATTGTGCCAAATATTTGCTGGATATGTACGTAAAACTGCCAGACTACGAGACAAAGGAGATCTTCTAGTAAATGAAATATATGCATATGCAGCCACAGAAACACCAAACTTAAAAGTTGGACTGAAAAACTTTGCAGATGAATTTGCCAGACTTCAGGATTATCGCCAGGCAGAGGTACAAAATTAAAGCTGTACATGTTGTGTTTGCCATCTGAACTTTTCAGTTACTTATCTGTGATTAAAAGGGAAAAGACACACTCTGCAATCATGAGAGAAACATAGGAGAAAACACTTTTAAATATATTAGTGGCAGAGCAGGATATTCCTCGTTTACTCTGCTGATAACTTTAGTGAAAAGTGCCTGTGATAGTCCTGTTGAAGTCAGTGAAACTACCCGTATGAGAGCTCACAGAATCTGAGACAGAGCAAGTCTTTTATTGGTCTTGGACTTTGGATTATGATTTATGATTAATAAAGTGTTCTTCTAGTTTTGTGTCTTGACTTGTCGAGCAGCAGCTGAGGTAAAATCAGACATTTTCCTTTTGCTGAGTCCATTATCCAGAAGCAGGATGGAAGAGAATACTAACTGGAATCCCTCACTGGGCACTGACAGCCCCTCTGAGGTGCTGTTAGGGACCACTGTAGATTTCGTAAGTCTGTAGTTCAACACGAAAAGTACAAACTTGATTTGGACCACGTGTGACAATACAGTCACATTTCTGCTAGATAACTGAGAGTGTGAAAAAAGGTGTTTATGCCACTTACACATCTATGCGCAGGGCCAGTCAAATTGTAACTTGTGATCCAGAATTCCAAATGCTGAGATTTAAGAAAAAATAAGTTCATTCACATGTACTCAAACTACTTCTTTGGAGTACATACCTATTCTTTCAGTAGGGCATAGAAAAATCCCATTTATAGTTTTGAAAAGCTAAGAACCATTATAATTTAAAAAAGAGACTAAAGTAGTTGACATTCTTGATGTTTTCAGATAGGACTTTTTTTTTAAAAAAAAAAAAGCAGCATTGCAAGTCATCTTTCTATATTAATGAAGTAGAAAAAAGACAACCTTTTGAAAGAAGTTAATCTGTGAGGTATCTAGTCTACTAAGTAGATAGAAAACCAAGAAATATGCATGAATCTTTAACAACATATTCAGGGCCAGATTTTTTAAGAAGTAATAAGAAATACAAGGGTGTGGGTAGTGCGATTTTTTTTTTGCATAAGCTCTTATGCATCTGGCTCCAGCTGAGCCACACGTAAGTCCTTATGCTTCAATTGATGTAATAGCAATTTATCTCTCTGTTAACAGGGTAAATTTATGTTATGGCCAAAGGTGTATGTGAAGTCAGACTGCATGATCTCTGTCCGTTTTCACCTTTAAACTATGAATCTGTAATTTTGAGGTACCTATGTAACAGCTTGAGTTTTGCTTCTTTTAAGTATGTTTTTAAAAACTGACGTTTGGCCTACATCCTCCTACCATGCCTGTCCCCAACCACCACTGCCCTTTGAAGGAGGAAAGGCAGAAGCAGCAAAGGAAAATAGAAGCTTTTAGCCTTTAAATCAAGTTCTCCTTTGCTCATGAAAACCAAATAGATAATCTCAGCTTTATTTCTTTTGGGCATCAGGTTAATTAACAGTTTTCATATATATTGGCAATGTGGGCAAGAGAAAATTCACTTATAAGGGTTATCGATTTCTGGTCTTCAGCTGCAGTGCTAGATATATAAATGCTGAGGTGTGAGGTACTTCCACAACATGTGAAAGGGTAGGTAAGCAAGATGGGCAGGTTATTGGGTATGTCTACATCATGTGCTTCATTTAGAGCCTTACTGCCCTATTCCATTCTATTCTATTGGTAGTTTAAGTCAAATTGTTTGATGGTGCACTGGTAGAGTGTAGTAAAGGAGAAATATTTGCTTTAGCTGGCATAGATTTTGGCTGACTGGTGACTGCCAGTTTAGAGGGGAGTGTAACGTCTGTCCCTTCCTAGCAGAGGTATGCACCCTGTGCTAATTTGGACATAACAGTGACGGACCAGATGGCTCACTGATGTAAAGTCATCGGCAGCTTATGCTGGGGCCACTCGGGCAGTATTGTCAATTTTGACAAGCAGGCAGGTCTTATCCTATTGCCTGTCTGACCATATGTAGCTGGTTTTCTGCCTAGGAGAACTGAAACAAGAATTCAGATGCACTCATCTATGAGAGCATTCATGCATTTTACACAACCCATTGTTGGTACTTTTAATATTTTCAGTACCTACGATGCTGTTTCCATTATTTTAAGAACAGAAGGGTTACATTTCGTATAGTATGTTTGATAGCAAAGATGCTTTAGCCCATAATCTATCAACAAGGGTAGAGGAAATACATTGATTTTTAACTCTAGATAGAAAGCTACAGATATCCAAGATGCAGCTGATGTATTTATCACTCAGTTGTTAGAATCTCCATGTTTTATTTATCCCTATGTATTGCCAATGAAGAAAAAGGAATTCTACTAGAAATCAGCGTGAGCTCATCAAAATACAAATGATTTACGGTTAATTTAATTTACTATGTTTTTTGCAATATTTTTAAAACCTCCATCCCACTATATTTTCAGCACATATGGACTAAATTCCTAATAAGATGAGTCACTAGTAAATGAATTGTTCCCTGTTTCTGGACACCATAGATGCAAATGATTTTAGTGACCTTGTGATTTCTTTTGTAGGTTGACAGGCTTGAAGCCAAGGTTGTTGAACCTCTGAAAAGTTATGGGACCATAGTGAAACTTAAAAGGGTAGGTTAAATGTCTGTTTTCTCACAGGGTATGTTTTGGTCTTCTGGCCACTCAGTTGAAAACTTCTACTTTGCAGAGGGGAGTGGTTCTGATTTTTCATATTGCAGTAATCAGTCTAACTAAATTATACAGTAATACATCTGAATTGAAGCTATACAGATATTGGAGGAAAAAGCTTTGATGTGAAGGCAAGGATATTCAGACTCTTGGAGCACAAGCAAATGCTAAAAAAAAAGGCATTGTGGATAGTGTGAAACTTCCTGGATAGTGCAAATTCAGGACATTTTTCTTTATAAATAATGTCATTCTTTTTATTATTATTCAGAGTTCCAAAAGGTGAATTACATATAATGCTTTTAGCTCTTAATCATCTATAAGCTGCCTTTAACAGCTTTTCTAACTTAGAATTGCGTTCTACACTGAAGTTCATAATGTAGAAGAAGCTTTTTCAAACTGATAAATAGGTAGTGGCTTGAATCCCTCTCTGTCCTGCAAAGTCATCAGACCTGAAGATACACAGAAAGTGAGGTCTGTTCATTCACTATATTCTGGAAATAGTGTATATAGGGGTTTGAAATATTCCCACAAAATATCTGTAGATTTCTTTCCTCCAGAAGCGATAGCTCGAGCAAGTAAATGTAATAAGGAGATATTAATTTATAGGATGAAAGCAGCTCTTCGTAATACTTGTATATTATATAGAGGTTACCTTCATCCTGTAAACTCAAATCTGTAGTTGATGTATATATCTGTATCATAATCTATATAAATTGAAAGGTAAAATGATCAATATTTGATGGTATTTTGCATACAAAAATCTTCCAGCGTGTTCATCATGGTTAATTTTAGTACATTGTGGCATTTCACCTCAAACTGAAGCGTTTTTCATGTGTTTGTGTTTTTGTTCTTGTATATTTTCAATATGGTGAAGAAGTGAGTACAGTGTTCAGAACTTACTGCACTTGGTTTTCAGAGAAACAATCATGAAGGAAATGCATCCTGCGCTTGAGTGGTACTACGTGTGGTAGCCCTTAGCAGAGTTGTAGACTATAGAGCCTGTATCCTAGAATTTGGTATTTTAGTAGTCACTCTGAAACCCAGTTTGTGCGACCTAGAACTGACCGAGTGTATTCTATAGAATATAAATGTTGAGGGTGGAAGACAAGTTTCATGTGTTTGTGGCAGTTGTGTTTCTGAGGAGACACACAGAACACTGCAGCAGTGCTTGGGGCTTCCAAAGCATTGAAGATATGTAAACATCCTCAGTAAACTGAGGACAGAAGCAACTGAAGCCAGGTCATCCCTTGCAGCAGTGAATGGCATTTCCTGTTGTCTTTGCCTTTCAGAATGCCACAAGCGTAACATGTTTATCTTAGCTACAGTGAGGAGTGCAAAAGCATTCTTAAACTGTAGATGGGATTAACTATTTTATCAATGTACCTTTGAACTAAGAGAGACTTCACTAAAGATGCAGGCCATTAAATCATTTAATTTTCCCCCCCCCGCCCATTACCATAAACCTTGGTTAAGACTTCAACTGTCCAGTCTTCAGTTATTGTCTCTAGACACTGGGACATTTTTAGTGAAAAAGGAACTTTTGTCACTTATGTAAAGCTAGCACAGGGTGCTAGTTGTAAGACTGTTTTACCTATAACTACATTAGCGAATTACGTAAAAACGGGCAAAAAATGTCATTATAGCATTTTTATAAAGGGGATGTTCTCACTGCTACTTATTGGGTGTGCTCCAGGGTATACACAAACTATTTTTGTGCTGTATCTAAAAAGAACTGTTGCTTTTTCTGTCGGGTAAGTCATCAATATCCTGTGATACTAAATGCTTTAAAGAGGCCCAAGTCAATCAGAATAGAGTTGTCATTTAACTGCTAATGCAATAAAATTGTTTCATTCACATGTCCTGGTTTACTATGCCAGGTCGCTCTCCGGGGCAGCTTCAGTGGAAGCTAGTATAATATTCTTGTCCTGTAATGCAGCCTCAGTGTAGGATTTTAGGATTTCTTTCTGTTTCATTGTTCTATATATCAATCTTCACTTTCTGCTTTTTGGCAACTCTGTTCCTGCTTCCTTTTCTTCATATAAAACAGGACATCATAAAACCAAGGTGATCCACCTGCAGAAGAAAGGACTGGTTTGCTTTAATAACTTCAGTGACTAAAGCAGGTAACAGTACAGTGATGAGGATCTGCCAGCTCGTTGTCTGGTGGATGGACTGTAGCTGTACTTCTGTATGGTTTGAAATCAGATAGCTGACCAGAGTTCTTACGTGTGACTTGAATTCATAGTTTAAAGCCAGAAGGACTGTGAATAATTTTATATTCTCTGTATCTGTCCTTTATCTCACTGGTTATTACATTCCGTTCCATTTCTCCTTGGGTGTAATTAAAGCATGCTTTCCAAAAACGCATCAAATCTTGGTCTGAAGATGCTGGAGGGGAATGTAGGACTGTTCATGGTAGTTAGTGGTTAGTTGATGTTTGTGGTGTTTTGTTTTAAATGAAAGACTTCACCTCATCTGTGCTTCTTGTTACATATTCCACTGAGATTAAAGAGCTCAGTGATGCTCTATTTTTTTTCTGGTTGAAGGTATTTAGATGCTAGTAAAACCCATTTTTCATTCTTTTCAGTTAGCTAAAAATGTAGACCTTAATTCTTTCATCATAATGGCATTTTCCCCAGCTTTTGATTATTTTTTTTAATGTTTTTGTCTGCACTCTCTTCAGTTTTTCAACATCCTAGACAAAATATATATGTAACTCTGCCCTATCTTTGCACATCCAAAACTTGTATATAGCTCCACCCCTATAGGCACAGTAGCACTGAATCTTTGTCAGGCTTTGGCTAGCACAGAGAAGGATGATGGCTGTTGTTGCCACAGAGAAGAGAAGTAGAGAAGTGCAGTCCCTGTGGGTATTTCCAGTCACTGTGTGCTAGAAAGAAAATACAGACTTTTATAATAGTAACTCTAGTGGTTTCCTTAGCATTCTCAAGTATACTTTGCATGAAAGTCAGAACTTGGTACTGACTGCTGCCTGTTTTGTTTTTTTCTTACTGATTTATTTGATGCCACTTTTTAGTTCAAATGCCACCTATATTCCACTGCTAGGCCCAGAACAGACCTGTCTTCTACTGCTTTGGGGATCTCTGCTTTTGACCATGTACTGTACTTTTCATGAAAAGCTGTAAATCTCTTTTTCTTTTTTCGCAACATATTAAATTATGCTGTGTGCTACAGAGACCCGGGCAAGGTGCTAAACTCTCTTGGTCCCCATCAACTTCTCTTTCAGGGGAACATTAACAGGACAAGATTAGTAAAATCTGATTTTGTTTAAAGCAGAAGTTTTGTTCATGTTTTCTAGGCAATGCATGTATGAAGAAAAGTGCATTTTGTATTATCCTAAATTTGTTATCCTAGATCTATTTCAAACATGTCTAAAAAATTTTATTTCCAGGATGATCTTAAAGTAACTTTAACAGCAAAGAACCGAGAAGCCAAGCAATTATCTCAACTGGAAAAGACACGTCAACGGAATCCATCAGATCGACACATTATTGTATCCTGTATTTCTAGTGGCTATAAGAAATATTTTTAGAATTTCTCAGGAATTGCACTATTGTGTTTAGAAAATAATACGAAAAGAATGCTCTTCAGAGGGACTGTTTCCTATGTTGATGTTGAATCTTTTCTTAAACTTTGTGATGAGTTACAGCTTGTAATAGCTTTGTTACTCCCTTTTTGATTGAAAAGAAACTATGACGTATTTGATATCCTTATGCAGAGAGGTAGGCATAGATTGCATCTTGGAATTTGGAGGTTTTTGAAAATAAGTGTAATCAGACAACTCCTTTTTTTACTTCTGCGGATTTTTTGTTCTCCCTGTCGTTTTGGTAGTTGTGCTTCCTTGTACCTAGATGGGGCATGAGTTTCCTCCAATTGTGAGGAAATGTGAAAGGAAAAGTTGTTATTCTGTTAGTAGAACACTCAACTAGACTACTCTTCCTTTCAAAAGACCAGTGACCCTACCCAGTATACTACTTTGTATCACAGAGGGAAAAATTAAGCCTCCACAGAATTTCCATTAAAATCTCATTGGAGTTTCAAATTCTGAAGCAATCAGAATCTAGGAAATGCCAAAATAAAGGTGATTGAGGCAATCCTACTTCAGTCCCTTTATGCCTATGTATTATGATACAGCATTTAAGTTCATGATGATGGGCTGTTTATTTTTGGTTACACTCTTAACAGTGGACTCAGGAGTGAAGCACTACTATTCTTTGTAGGATTTCATCAGCTTCATTTCAGAAATTAGGATCTTTCTAGTGACTGGGGCATGGGACTGCAGAAAGAGCGAAAATGATTGTGATGGCCAGCAGGAATGCCACCCAGGAGAACTACATTTTATTTTTGTCTCTGCCAAAGAATTCCCATTTAACATTAATCAAATCAGTTAAATTAAGTGATGACTAATTAGAGTTCCTCATGTAATAAAGACACACGGATGTCAGCCGTAGGGTTAGAACTTGAGCTGTGATGCACAGTTCTCTTCCATTAGAATTAAGGGAGTTAATGATAACAGTAAGCTATTCTCCCCAAAGGGAGACTGGTGCCATTTTTTTCCCTCTTGTGCTAATTCCCAGTTGATGTCATGGGTACATTGCTGGCACCTAGGTTGTTTCTTCTTGTCTCTTTGCTAAGCTATTCCCAAATATTCTCCTGTGGCCAAGCTTCTTGTAACACCTGTGTTTTCTGTACTTAAGACTTTGCCTGAAGAGTTATTAAATCTTAGTACAGTCTGGTTCTGGCATATGGCCGAAGGCACCAAATGCTATGTATTTGCATTTTGAAGGGATCAACACAAAATGTATAAAAAGTATTGGGAACAAGAGTATGTTCCTTTGCTTTTGAGGATGTATGCAGGTCAGCTTTTAGGTCTGAGAGAGGCTTCACCATGTTTGTAAGCATAGCTGTTAGGCTCCAGCAATGGTTCTCTTATTCTTCAGTAACTGTGATATTTCAGCAGCAAACAAATTTAGCCACAGATAGCAAAGGATCTGTACTCACTCCCAGATTTCAAGTCCATCTTATAAAACATGGAGTTAGTACAGATTTGAAAAGAAAACCTTACCAGAATTTTTTTTTAATATAAAAATGCATTTTTTAAAATCAAAATGGATTTTATTTTTCTAAAATGGTCTACCTAGGTTGTCTGATTTTTTGTTTGTTTTTTTTTTAAATAAATAAATAACCAAACCCACAGTCCAGGACAAACAGCTGTCCTGAAATATTTTGGCCTGGATACATAAATTCTAGCAAAGCTGTAACAAACTGTAAGTAATGTCTTACAGCAAGAAGCTTCAGACGTAATAATAGCACCCTACAAGTATACAGAAGTTTTGAAATATCTGAGGTAAATACTTAACAATATATTAAAAATAGAAGTGAAAACAGATACTTTTTATGAATATTGTTATTTTGCCATTTTTTCCTTTACTAATACTTCCAGTCACAGGTGAGTGTTTCAGAAGAGAAAATATCAAACTGCTGTTGTGCCAAATTATTCAGTTTCTGCAAGTTTAGACATTTCACTCTACAACAAACAAAATTCCTTTCCCAAAGCATCTGCGCACCAAATCTGGCCAGTCTATTTAAGATAGATCAAGAAGATATATTTGATTATCATAGAAATAACATACTGTATTTGCATGTGTAATGGCTGCCTATGCGTAACAGCTGCCTTCATTTAGAGAGAGTGACTGATTGTGATAATTGAGAATACACAAAATTTCTTGTCTTACTCTGTTTCCCTCCTGTGTTTTGGGCAAAATCCAGAAAGGGATATGAACATGTGACCTTATGCACTATTAAAGATCATTACCAATTTTGTTTGCCCAGTATTGGCAGAATTGTGTCTATGACTTTAAGCTGGTTTTGTAAGGAGATTGTTCCAAATTGATAATCCTGTAATACAAGGTTACCAGATTTTAATCAAAGAAAAAGAAGTGACAGAGCATGCCTTATGCCTTAGGTTTCCGCATACATAGAACACTAAAAACTAGATCAGAGGAACTGGGTCTTTGGTGTCTATTTCCATTTTTTAAAAAAAAAAAGTTCCTCTCTTAAGTTGCAGTGTTGTAGAAATGGGAAGAATCCTACGTCTTGATCGTAGGATACAATTACTTGATCCATATGCTATTTCCAAATCCCAGGACAGAATAGATTCCTGATGATACTCACTGACAGAGCCTGTAAGTGAACACTGTCCTGACTAGTTTATGATGTTTGACCAGTAATGTATGGAAAATAAAGCAAGTTTAGACCCAAATTTTGCAGTCTTCAAGTGCACGATCTTACATCTTTACATCGTTATTTTGTAATAGTACACAGTTCTCAGACTTTACGTAACCAGAATAGCTTCAATATCTTTATTTAAATGGTAGTGTGCATTTTTTATACTGTTGATAGTTATACCTAATTAAAATACATAATCTAAAATGCTTTTTGTAGTAACAAAGTAAGAAAAACTGTATTTATGCATTACAAATTGGCTGGTGTGTCCCCTCCCCAGTGCCCCGTTAAAGATATCTTTTATAAAACATTTTATTATAAAAATACTAAAAATACAAAATACCTGAAATGCTTTTGGATCTAAAATTAAATCTAGTCTGCTGTTTGAGATAGATACTTACAGGAGAAGTGCATTAGTTCCAGCTGCTGCTCTACTGTCTATTTAAATAATTTATAAAAACTTAGTAAGATGAGGTTCAGCACATGACACTGGAAAAGATTTGTTCTAGACCCAGCAGGTTGACCTGCGCTTGAAAATAAAGGGTGATCTTTTCTGCGCATCCACCACTCTGCCTTATGCACTCCTGCCCTCTCCTTTACACTAGCTGAAAAAAAACCTTAACTTTTCTGAAGGGTAAACCCTTGTTGCTGGGTTAGTTCCCTGAATCCAGTCACTATATGTCAGGGCTGGCACCACGGAATTAGCAGATGATTATTACAGAAAATGGACTAGGGCAGTGGGACTTTCCCGACTGGCTACAGCTGGTCATTTTTCATGTTTCAGATCAAAGTCACAAGGGTGCTGAAGGCATCTTTATGTGTTTATTAAGCTACAAACAAATTTACAAATACAGTAACACAGATATGTACCATTTTGAAAACCCAGACTTAAATGTTTTGAGGGCAATTAGAGCAAATGTCTTTATCAAATACAGAACTAATTTCACCTTTGTGTTACTTCACCAGGCTGAAAGTGAATTGCAGAAAGCATCACTGGATGCAACTCGAACAACTCGGCAATTAGAGGAAACCATTGATAATTTTGAGAAACAGAAAATAAAGGACATAAAAGTAAGTGTGCTCATGTTTCAGTATATGACATCGCATTTCATCTTGCATAATAAAATTACTACAGTTAGTCTTTGGCAAGATTAGCAACATTTAATATTAACTTAAGTATTAACTTACATAAATATAAATCTTGTGGTATTTATGAATATTTCATAATCCAAATATCATGAACTTTGCAGTTAAAAAATCAGTTCATTATTCTTACAGTTTATTGAATTCAGAATTTTCGTGTATCCCTGTATCCAATTGTTTAGCATCTGCACCTTCCAACAGTTGCTGTGTTCTACTTCACCGGTAGCTGCATTTGTTAGTGGAATGATATATGTGGATTAGTATCAGCAAAATTAACAGAAATAGTTATAAGTAAATAATATATTTATCCATGCTGAAATTTGTGTAGTTTACTGCAGTTAAAAGTTTTACTGATGCAGAAAGCACAAAATATTGAGTGACTGCAAGTAATCAAAGCTTTCACTTCTCTCTTAATGTCAAACATTGTGGCTTAAGTCCCAAAGACTATACTGGGGACTATAGACTTAAAAACACTTGCATTATGCGATCTCAAAATTAACTATGTAATTGCTGAAGTGAGATACTTTTTTATCGGGGGGCGGGGGGCTAAATAGGAGAGAATGAAAGATGGTTGAAAAACCCAACCAAAGCAACCGGTACTTGATGTTAGAGTAATGTGACAAAGATTGTGTGAGTTCTCAAGATGTCATCATTAAGTGTTTCTTTAATATATAAAGAATATTTTATTATATAAAATATATAATTATCTGTAAATTATAGATATTCATAGAATATACAGATAATTTATCCCCAACCTGTTAAAAAAAGAGTGCCATCAATAAAGCAAAAATCCACTGACTACACCTTGCAAATACATATCAGGGAGTATCAAGTCAGTTTTCAGCGTGACATTTTTTTATTCCTAATGAGTCTCCTCTTCACTTTTCAAGCATTTACTTAGAATTTATTATGAAATGACAATTGCGTGACAGCCCATACAGCATTTATGTTTAATTTCTAAAATTCAGGTCCGACTTCTTAAAAGTACTAGGTATCGTCCAGTTATTTGTATCATACAAATACCAAGTACACAATTCAGTAATTTCATGTATTTGAAGTGGAAATGTACTTTACTGCATTAAGAAAAACTTTGTTTTCATTTGCTTTTAGAACATATTTTCTGAATTTATAACTATTGAAATGTTATTCCATGGGAAAGCTTTAGAGATATATACTGCTGCCTACCAAAATATCCAAAATATTGATGAAAATGAAGATTTAGAGGTAAGAGTGATTAAGATTTGCTTTTCAATTTACTTATTACATAAAAACAGTTTTCATACTTCAGGGCTAGACATGTCCCAGTCAGAAAATGCAACGTTTCAAGTTCCCAGAACAAACTACTTCCCTATACTGAGCCCGTTTTTGCACTTCTCCAGCAAGAGCGTGCAGGTTTATAAATGCAGAGATTTTAAAAACAGAAGGAACTGCAGTGGCAATCTAATCTTTCCCACAAAATACACGTAAGAGATTTTTCCTAAATTAACTGCCACTCCCACGTTCAGCTAATCATAGTTCTTAAAGAACACCTCTGCAGTGAATCTTGCTGTAAAGATGCACAGTAAGAGAAAATCTTACACTGCTCTGATAAGATGGTCTAAAGACTAATTACTTCATTAAAAATCTCTCTCTCCTTTCTGTTCTGAGTTTTGTTTGCTTGTTTTCATCTTTCAGTCATTGTTTTTTATTAGGCTGTTCTAGAATTAAGAGAAATTTGTTACCAAATTGCTGGTTTTGCCTTATGGCAGTTACAGCTTCCTTTCAGATCACCCTTTCTGTTCTCATTGAGTTATAGTCTGTATATAGTTTCCCAAGACATGTTTTCCAGTCCTCTATTCATTCTTGCAGTTCTTCTGGATGTTGGGCCTTTAAACTTACTATCATTGAAATGTATGTTGTGTGTATGTGTTCAGCTTGTCAAGAAAGCTGGATCATTTTTGGTCTTTTTTGTGAATTTTATCAGTCCTAATTTTATTTTTTCCATGACATAGCTGAGGACCAAGGATGGCAGTATTCAGTTAGCGCAAGGCATACAAAATCATGATTCTTCAGTGACAGTCACATTTGGGACCACTTGGTATTTTTACTTTATTTGAACTACACCATGGCAATTTTGTACTATTCTAGTTTCACAATTAAAATGTCCTGTAGCACCAATTCAAAAATATCCTTTAGGTCAATAATTTGTCTTTCACAACCAAATATCTATATCTCATTTTAAATTTCCTGTTAATTGGACAATATTTACTTTCCATAAAAATACTGACTGACCATAATTCTACTACCTTCCTTGACTTTATTAGTAAGTCTTGCATGAATAGCTTTATTAGTTTTAGTATCAGGCTGGTAGTCTTGTAATTTACTCTTTTTGGCTATTGGAAAGAACTTGTAAATGTAATGGATATGAGAGTTTCACCTGTATTCTAAGGGTTTTCCCAAATTTTTCTTGAGCTGCACATCTCCTGAACATTTCAGATAAAATTTCTTTGATGCAGCTGTGACTGGCAGCAAGGATTTGCTTGTGAAAGGTCTAAGAGTTCATCTCTCCAAGAAATGGAGAGCGTGAAGGGAGTTGTTGGGGTTTATAACTCTAGGTTAGCCTGAAACTCAGCTGTCTATGTTGTTGGGAAACCATTGCAGTTTTCCACTTGTAAATCCCCTCAGATCTCTGAAGAATGTTTACTTTGACCACATAAGTGTGTTGATACGTCTCAGGTTGAGCAAGGATGTTGTTTCAGCTGATGCATATCTCTAGAGCAAGTTTAATTGTTCAATGCTGCATTTTTGTTAGCTTCAGTCTTGGTGATTGCTAGTTTGCAAGCTGTATCATGGCATGCAAGTCACGGCTTTCTTAATTTGAACAGGTTTTTCGGAGCTCGCTTTATCCACCAGACTATCAATCTCGCTTAGACATAGTTCATGCAAATTCAAAGTCCCCCCTGCAAGGAACTGGCTCCTTAAAATCTTCACTGAGGACAGTACAGGTAAGAAAGAAAAATTAAATGCTAGATCACTGTATTAAAAGAATGTCTTAAATAGAGCCTTAGCTAATGTACATGTACATGGATCCAGTATCTTTACTCAGTTTAGGACAGTTATAAAGGTAAAGAGACTTCCAAGGGCATAAAGATCATGCTAAGCTTTTAATAACGCAGCTTCTAAATATCATTTTTATTTGAGGAAAAAAAAATCAGCTTTTAAAGCTACGTTGTTTACTTTTGAAAAATGCCATTTCCAGCAATACTATTTCTTTCATCAACAAACTGTGGCATCTTGCAGACAAAAGATGTAGGAGCTTATTGGAAACAGAAGTGCCATTCTTTAAGTAACACTTGCATATTCTTAGTCTCAGTATCCACGTCCTAGATTCTCTACCAGATCCTAACTCAGACTAGTAATACCTCCTAGCAGCAGAGCAAACCCATAACCAACAGACCTTTCCTTTTTTACTCTGAAAATTCAGAGCAGGTGAGGAAAAGGAGGGTAAACATAAGTGAAAGAGATGGAGAAAGTGCCACTGCTTTTGAGCCAGCTACCTTGCAAAAATCTTTGACATGTGTTTGCAGCAGTAAACTTGTAGACATTGCAAAATGGCTAAATTATTTTTTCTTTATTGCAGTCTTAATCCTGTAACTAAGATGATTCTTATCAGTGTTTCAGTTAAAGACAAAGATGGCCAAATTTAAAATGTACTCATGCCACTTTTCTTCTTTGGATAGAATCATGCATTGATATTGTAATACTAAAAAGTTCTCTTGACTTCATACACACCACTACCCCTTCTCTGCTCTCAACACAGAAAGGAACAGTTATTACAGTTGAGTTATTCTGTTGTTGAAAGTTTGTCGTGCCATTTGAAAAGGTAAATGAACCCAGTGATTCAGTGCATGAAGATCAACCTTGACTTTGAATAAGTTGCCCGTCCTCTCTATCAAACAAGCAAATTTCACGTTCAAGCTGCTTCAGAAAACGTTTACTTATTCATTTTTTTGAAGACCAGTGGAAGCTGTCAAAAATCTGTTGCCATCTTCCTTGAGAACTTCCTGCAGTGTGTAAAACTGTATCAAGGGTATAGAAGCATCTATAATTACTTTGAGGTGCCAGAAAGCGCTATGTTTTGGACTCTTAAAAAAAAAAAAACAAACACACACACCAAAAAAAAAAAAAACAACAGAAAACTGAATGTATATATACTAATTTCTCTCAGAGATGGAATGGAACTCCATTTTGACTAACTTGCAAGTTTACCTTACTCTCCTCCTAGACCTCTCTTTTAGCTATACCTTCAGATGTTCCTATTCTCATAACCTCTCACTGGAATATCTGAAAAGAACAGTAAGTCATCTACACCTAGAGGGAAACTGCAGTACACTTCAAAATAATGTCACCTTACTGGGCTATGCAGTGTGTCTGCAGAGGAGGATCACATGGGAGAAAAAAGGGGTGGAACACTGTACTAATACAGTCACTGTAGAGCAGTAAAGAAGAGGCAGGCATCCTGTTCCGCACACCCCCCCACGCTGCCCTTTCTGATTCTGCAAATGGTATGTTGCATCAGGAACAGTACCTTGAATTACACAAAGGGCTCTGATCTCTGGAACCCACCAAACACGTCACTAGCAGAAAATGCTGCGTTCAGAAAAACCTCCAGGTGACTTGTTTTACCTTTCTGTGCATCTTTCACTCCCAAAGTTTTCACAAGTCTGGTTTCATGCTACATAATAATCATTTACTGACCATAATGCAGTACTTTGGAATTTTCAGTCTGAAGCAGTATAAACAATATGGTGAGCAGTTCACAGAGTCACACTGACTAAGAGTACGGGGTGGGGGGCACGATACACAAACACTAACGTGTAAGGGGGAGGTGGGCAGGAAGTCACTGCATACCAGAGGGGATAAACTGTGCCAGTAACACAATACTTGTCTTTCAGAGGATTTAGCACATACCATCCTTGAATTCATTTCTGGTTCTGTGGACTACCTTTCTGTATTATTTCCATATTAAAAATCTAAAGTACTCCTTGAGCTTGATTCATTTTTTCCCAAAGAGCTACCTTCTTTTAAAGTTCTGGTGCCTTAACGTGATGTCCTGGTGCTTTGTCAAGCAACATGATAATCTAAGTGTGTCCTGTCACTCCTGGAGTGAGTGTTCTGGAAGGAGTACTGTATGCTAAATTATCAAAAGCAGGAATTTGCAAAGACCACTAGTATTTGTGTGTCCATCTTGATGCTTTTGTCCCTCAACTCTTTCCCCCCTTTCATAGTTGTTTTCAACTTGCACTCTGCCTAGCTGAAGCAATTGAGATGCTAGTTTCTCCATCCTACCTCACAGATATCATTTAGCAGACAGTACTATAAAACCACAAGGAAAGGAGCAATGGGCAATCCTGTTAGAAAGAATTAATGTCCCAATCTGCACTGACAGTACAACAGTAAGACTTGCATTTTTTTCATTTCTATGCAATTAATATGATCAGGAGAGAAAATTTCTATGCAACAGGAAAGCTGGTTTTCATAGGATTTGCTTCCCATTATGAGAAAACCTCTTCAGGGGTTCAGGGCTTTTTTTTTTTTAAACATGATGACTACTGCAGATACTTAGTTTTACACAAGTTCTGAAAAGGCTATTTAAGTTTTCATGACGACCCTTTGTAAATCTCTTCATTTTGCACTTGGCAATTTATCTTCAGCATTTCGTTTTACTGATTTGGGTTGGTATGCTATATTTTAAACAGAACTATAGCAGAAGAGAATGACCTTTTCCAGATATTTTAACTACACAAGTTTTATCCACGTGCATTTATTATAGCCAACTGTTTTGCACCTGCCCTCTAAGACAGCAAAGTATTATTTTAACCATGGCAGAAAATGTCTGCATGCAGGTGTTCCAACACTGCCCCCTGTGTATGACATGAGGAGAGGATTGCCATGCTTTCTGTAGTAGCACATGCAGTGAAACATGCAGCTTAACACCTTAAGCAAGGACAGTCATCCCCTACATGCAAACTTAGAGGATTCATTTTCTCATAAAACTGTTTATGATGAGCAACAAATTATCAGATTCCATTACATTTTTATATTATTTTTTCAGCATTAAGTAATCAAAAATTAAATTTTCAAGTACTGATATGTTCTAGCTTTATGGCAAAATAACATGGATTTAAACAACTGCCTAATTTCCTTTCTCACTTTCCTTACTCTGATCCAGTTTGTTTCTTAGGTTAGCCATCTTACCACTACCTCACCACTACCAGTGATAATATTTAATTTACTATTTAGTTCATTTAGTTAATTAATGACAGCATGGTCAGAGGTGCTTCAGTAGTGAGCGGAAAAAAGCCTTAAAGCCAAAATAGCACCTCTTATTTCAGGAAAGGGGAAGGGGGAGCTTTTATTCAGAAATATGACTGAAGTTCTGCTTAAGAATTTCAGATGCTTTAACTAGAAAAAACTTGGAAAATCAGTCTATCCATTGAAATGAAGCTACCTTAACAGGCTCCATCTGCAGCACTCCTTAATCTCCAGTTACAAATCAGTGTCATTGTCTTTTTCTTCTTTCACAGAATGAAAGCTTGCTGGTTTAGGCATTTAGACTCAAGTTAACCCAGCTTCATCCAATGATTAACTCCATTTTCTGTTATGTTCAGAGATTTGTAAGCAAGCATTTGCTTCAAGCTAAATTACGTACTTTGTGAGCATCAACAAGACTAAGGATTTTTCTGCTTTCATTAGTTCAATGATTGCAGTTTGCTTTATGCATACACAAAAAACTTCTGTTACATACATAGCTGTATGAATTATGAAATCTCAGAAGTCAACTTAATAACCAACATTTAAGGACTTTTAAAATAGGGAGTTGTTTATAAAAAAAAAAAAAGCAAGTTTTGTCTTCAATACTTGAAGTTGTATTGTACCACTGTATATAAGAAAACTCAGAACATATAACCAAAATTAGAGCTGCAGATGCCCTCAGAGAACTGCTGAACCTAAAATCATTTTTCAAAAGCATTCCAGATGACTTGGGTAACTATCTTTGAGTTTAATGTTCCTTTTCTCATGGGGAAGGAAGAAAAAAAACAGATTCTACTTTAAATTGTAAATGATGCATCTTCTGTGAAGAATCTATCTTCAATAGGAATTAGATTGAGCCCTCATTACAAAAAAGTATAGATGGCAGAATCTGTCAGATGAGATGAAAGCTTGGCAGCTGTCACTTGTTTTTAACATTTGATGAACCAAAAAAGAACTACAGTATCATTCTGAAGGGCAAGCACTGATAGGCAGGGAAACAAGTTCATATATGAATCGAGACTCTTCTAGTAACATTTGTCTAATTTATTCTCAGAAACAGCTTAGAGCAGCATAGTGCTGAGTTTTTCATTTAACTGAAGAGGTTTGATGTCTTCAAGATAAGACTATGCCTTAATATCTACATCTACAGCCTGCTGTCTCAACAGCCAACCCAGAAAAAAACCTGACCTAAATCCTGTTGATTTTTAATATTAATTCAATCGATGCAAAGTTTTCCCTATCCTATAATAGCTCTCAGCACTATGGGGATTTTTTTTAGCTTTTAAAAATCATTACTGTATTTCTATTTTGTGCCATATATCTTTCTGTTGGCATTGTGCATGTTACTAGAAGTTGAAGGGTTAAGGGATAAGCAACTTCCTCCCTCCCCCTAAACTAAAAACCTACAAGTACTTAGACTGGAAATGCCAACAGAGAATTGTTTTTCTTTCAGGAGAACAAACAGCTGATTTACTTTTGTTGGATTTTTGTTTTAGCAGATTTCCAGCAGTATGCTAAGAAAAGATGAAGAGGAGGAGGAAGATGAAGATGGCGAAGAGGAGGAGGAGGGGGAGGAGGAAGAGGAGGAGGAATTACATGCTACTAAGGAAGTGAGATAACAAAACTGTTCTAAGAGTCTGTTTTTTCGACTGGGAGGAAAAAAAAAGATTTCTCCTTACATAAATCAAAAACTTCACTGCGGCTGTATTTTTAAAATTCCAACAGGAGCAAGAATTGGCACTAATCACAAAGGGAGAGAAACAATGAGCAGTTTCAAAGAATGGAACAGAATCTGCTGAAAATGGACAATTTCAGTAGCTAGAAAATGAAACATTTAAATAGAACCCTGTATTATATTTGCATAGATATTATATTGCAGTCACATTTGCTTGAACTTACATGAAGAACAGTGTCCAAAAACCGCACTAAGCTGACAAGCAGTTATGAACATAACGGTTTGCTTGTTACTTTGCCAATGTATTACCTTATTCTCTAGCTACTCATCTCTTGGATTTAGTAAGTCCTCTGGCTATACCTGTCATAATTGGTTTTATACATCTTAAAGTAACTGTAGTTACTGAAGTAACTCAAGAAACTGATTACAGCAACAATCCTGTTACATTTCATTTTGTTACCAGCCTTGGATGGCAGAAGGCAGGGTGAGGTGTATTGTTTTCTCATTCTCATTTTCCTCAGGTGTGACTAAGATGACTTTTGATTCCTTTACACATACAGAATGAACATTAACAAATAAGGACCTAGTCCAGTATCTACTTTTAATGCTGCTTTGCTTTTAAATTAAAGTGCCTTCATAATAAAACTAGTTGATATTTTATATAGTTGACATTTATTATATTAGTTGACATGCTATATATAGTTTGTTTCATGTGTTTAACTGGTTGATTCAGTTACCGATTCCATCAAACACACAAGAAATTACATGTTTTGAGTGTAATTTCTTATCCTGTGTGGAGATTGTCATTATGCACGTTCATTTTTGAATAGCACACAGTTGTCTTCCAGAAAGCTGCTACCATATTGTTTATCTCTAGCTTCAGTATCTGCTAAATAAAGAACACATGTATAAATCTAGAATTTAAACCTGTAACTGGGAAAACAATCTTAAGTTATAACCAAGTATTTTTTCAGTTATGGAAATAAACCAGGAAGTGCAATGTTAATACTGATGCTGCCTTTGTCCACTGATGCAACATAGGCAATGCATACTTGTTTTGACAGGTGACAAAACAGGTTTTGCCAAAAAATAATGTGATGAAAATCTAAATGCAAACGTCACAATATAGGGTTCTGTTTTAAACCTAGAAAATAGTTTTACACCAGAATTACATACGTTGAACTACTGTTGACAAGGAGTAGAATATTAGTGATCAAAACTTTAGATATCTAGCTAATTCCCATCTATTTCAGTGTGTAGGGCACTTCAACAAATATTTGTATCACATCAGAATTATGATGACCACCACTTTACCATTTCATATTCAGTGAAGTCACGTAGTCCATCTCCAAAACAGATGGTTAACTTCGTGACTAGACCAGGTTTTCATATAATACACATATAAGCAAATAGCAATTATTTCTGTACTATGCCTTGAAAAAGGAATTCTGAATAAAAAAGGAAGCAGTGTTTAGATTAATTCCCACTAAAAGATTAGTAGCTAGGGTACAGAAAGAGAATTTTTTTTCCTTAGCAGCTTCAAGTTCCTTCTCCTCCCCTACCTCACAAAAAAAGTCAACTTTAGGAATAACAGAAAAACTTACAGAAGGGGAAAAATACGGTGTTGGGCAACTTTGTCCTGCATGTATGATGTCTTAAGTTTGCATGTTGGACAGAAATTGTGTGACCTCAAAACTGTAGATGAAAAAGTCACTGATTAAAGTATTCTAAAGCCAGAAGAATAATTTAGAATGTAATTACAGAACTAAATATTACCTAAAGATACTTTTGCAAAGATTCTTCTCATGGCATAAGTGCTTACTGCAAGACTGACAGTACTCCATTTGCTCATATATATTTTTGATGACTGACACTTAGATGATGCAGGCTTGGTATCCATTCTTGCTAAGAGTATTTTGCTACTCCATTGAACATGCTGGCCCATCCCTCTGGGACTAAGGATTATCTTCTTGTACTCATCAGATATTAGAGCTTTCCTGAATGCCTCAAAACTGCTTCTGTATGTGATCACTCGTTTTTGATGACAGAGACTGTTCTTTAAATCATAATTTTTGGACAATGGTAGCAAAAGCAACTTCAGAGTAAGCATAACTAAGGAAACTAGCTGTATTTTATATTACCACCACAAACTGCAGCATTTCATTTATTATTCTTTTACTATATGGATGGTACTTAAAAAGGAGGAGCAGTAATTCAAACCATGTAATTACAGACTTTCTCTGATTTGTCCTTTATACTGAAAGTACAGTGCCTCCAAACCATTAAACATCTAAAGTTATAAAACCCTATTATCAGGAATTGCTGTCACCACACCACACACCTGTACCACCTATTCAGGCAAATCAGAATATAATGCCTATATATACACATGCACATCCCAGTTGGGGGGAAAAAAAAACAAACGCCAACCAAAATATACTAGCAAGGTAACAGCTATAAACTGAGAATCAACTGTCCTATTAACCTTCTTAGTATTTAACTGATGTACTGGCATCCCTTCCCAATTTCCCTCTGCTTCACAGCATCTGTGCATACTTTGGAGTACAGCTTTAGTCTTTATAGACCTTTAAAAAAACCCACTTTTTTGGCCTATCACTCAGACATTTCAGATTAACGTAGAGTAGTCATAAACTCTAATCTGTCTTTAAATTAAAGACAAACTAGCTATAGGGCAAACAAAAAACATTTTGAAATGCCTTAATTATGACCTTTGCCATTATAAGCTTTACGACTCTCTTTATATATTCACTAGGGGGGAAAAAAGTTTACCATCCCAAAAATTAATGGTATCTTATCAGCAATTACTCTTTCTTGAGAACAGATAATGCTTTTTCTAAAAGAAAATCTCACACTTAACCAGCAAAAAACCTACTACATTCCCCTATCTTTCCAGCCTCCAAATCCTTCTTTTCATTACAAGAATTCATATGTGTGTGTACAATACTACTCTAGAAGCATGGTAAAAAGTTTACCAATTTATTTTCAGTGTTTGAAATCTCCTGTTGTGTAGTAGCTAGAACTTTAAAACCAACAAATCATCTAAAGCCAATTAACTGGAGAAGTTAGTTGCATTCACATTTACAACACAGCTGGTAATGCAGAGGCAAGAATTAGTACTAAAGATTATATTAGCTTACAAAAATAATCACAATGAAGTTTTCAGCAGCATGATTAGGTCAGACAAGTTTATTTGAGGATTCTCATAATAAATCTTTATTTTCCCTGCAAAGTCTTCTGGCTCCTTGATCTCTTTTATAGCAGCTATGAAATAAAAGCACCAAGTTGTTGGGTTTTATTTTAATTCCATTTAAATTCAGAGGGGGTTTCAGAACAGTAGGTTTCTGAAGCTAATTCCTACCACACAGCAAGAAAAGGTATGTAAGCATTCAGAATTTGAAAATTTGGCCGCATTTAAGTTTCTTTGCTCAGAGGAATCTAAATTACAGACTTGGCATTATCATTCTCATTCAAAATGCTTTTTTCCTAGCACTTAATACAGAGGACAAATAATATACATAAGAAATAAAGCTACACTAGCCTTTTAAAAATTATAGAACAAAAAAAAATGTCTCTTGGTTTTGTTTGCTTCTACTGAAGCGTTTACATGGAAGTTTAGTAATGATGATGACTTTACATAAAGTCATTAAGGTGTGACCTCTAGTGAGGGTGGTCAATCACTGGAATAGGCTGCCCAGAGAAACTGTGGAGTCTCTATCCTCAGAGATATTCAAAATCCAACGGACAAGGCCTTGTAGAACCTGTTCTAGTTGACGCTGCTTTGAGAAGGGGGTTGGACTAGAGACCTCCAAGTCCCTTTCAACCTCAGCTGCTCTATGAATCTATGATTTTTTAATATTACCTGAGGAAAGATTAAAATAAGTTTTCATCACCAAGTTGTAACTTTGTTGTTTGAGAGGGGACTAAAACTTCATAAAATTCTTTAGTACTCCAAGTACTGTCTTACACAGTTGCAATGTCAAGAAAGTTCTCATCCACACAACCAAAGTTCCCTACTAAGCCTGAATGTTGAAGGTGCAGTTTTTCCTCAAACAGGCTAGCTTTTATTTCTTCCTAAAATTTAAATATGCTGGTACCAAACCAATCAAAGCATTCTCGATACTGACATAAGCATTTATTTTCTTGCATGAGAAAAAAATATAGTTGGTTGTCAGCTTGGTTGCCAGTGACAGATTTTAGTTAAAACTAATCAGAGATTGACCTAGCATGCATCCAGATATCATTAGAGAGTTAATATTCATATTACGAGCACGTGGAGATAAAACAAAGACCACTCTCAGAGCTCAGGCTGAAGTCAGAATTCATGATCTAATTCCAACATTCATTTTCTGCCTCAAGGTACTACAGTGAGTGAGAACAAGAAAGCCTGTCCAACTGATTAATACAGATTTTGCAGTCACAAAAACTACCTATTCACTGCTGTGTTGACAAACTGTAATAGTTCACTCTTTCTGGAGGAAGCAGCCAGCATCATTCTCACCAAGACCCATGTATGCTGAGCATAATAACTGAGATCATTAACTATAGAAGTTTTAAATATAAGACACACATTTCATGGCAATTTCTTTTTTATTTAAAAACAGTTGCAAAGCCAGCTAATGTGAACAGGAAGCTCTTTTTTCTTCTTTTAATAGGAATGCCTGCAACCACATGAAACCAAGCAAAACCTGAATAGTTTACACAAAAAAAAAAAAAAATCAGCCATTTTTTAATTTTATTAAGCTAACCTCAGTAAGAAGTGTTATTTACTAAATGCAGGGAGCACGGAAGTTCTTCTATTTGAACCGTTTGTGTGTTAATCAACCAGCTCTTACATTTTTATTTGATGCAAAGTCATGGGACATGGAATTAAAGCAAACTAAAAGAAAAATGCAAAGCATTACAACTCCATGCCTTTACACCTTGATGTAAGACATTCAATGTCCACCAGAATTTCTGGGCTCTTCTGTGCCACAAGAAGTAGGCACAATACAGTTCTGATATCTTAACCTTACAGATATTTCAACCCAAGAGCTAAACAACTGAACTAGATATTATTTACAACCGTTAATGGAAACCGTTTCTTCTGCATCTTCCAGTAATTAAAAAAGAGAAAATAACTGTCAATACTGTCAAATCTAGAATGTTTTATTCTAGAGCATCTTTTCCTCCTTTACAGCAAACTCAACTTAACTTTCCGTGGACCAATTGGCCTATCATTCAGTTCATTAATAGCAGCCATAGCTTCCTCATAGTTTGTCATAGCAACGATGGCATCACCCGAAGGTAATCCTTGTTCGTTGTACTGTACAGAGACAGACTCTGGTATCACTCTGTAGCCATAGAAAAAATCCAGAATCTCATTAGGAGTAGCTTTAAAAGGTAAATTTTTCAATCGAATAGGAACTACACGTTCAGAACCCCCACCGAAATTTGGATCTGGCATAAATCTTCCTTCAGGAAAACCTCCCATTTTATTATTCCCAAACTCCATTCTGCCAAAAGGTTCACTGTCACCACCAAAATCCATGAGGGGTGGCGGACCTCTAAAATCCTTCGGAGGGCACATGAAGTCCTCAGGGGGGTGCCTAAATTCAGAAGGATGCCTGAAGTTCCCAGGGGGACCGTATGAATGCATGGGTGGCCCCTGGGGTGGCCCAGATGGTGAACCAACTGGACGGGAAAGCTCACCTTTGTCATACGGATGTGAATGACCCTGCATTTCATTTGGTGAAGACAATGGTACAGTTACACCAAACTTCTGCATCTGCTCTTCAGATATAAGTCTTATTAATACCTCCGTTCCCAAAAATCTTCGACGATTTAAACCTTCTGCTTTCATGGCTTGTTCTTCAGATTTAAACTTCACTAATGCTTCTCCCAGCCCAACTCCTTTGTCATCGTAGAGCAAGTAAATATCATCTTCATCAATATCAAATCTCGCAAAGAACTTTTGCACTTCAATTTTTGACACATCAAATGGAAAATTCCTTACATAAACACACGTCTTGGGGCCAGAATGACCTTCCCGATAACTTTTTTCTGGTATGGCCTGTCCAGCATGATCTCTGTCCTGTGATCTTTTCCTCTCACAAGAATCAATTATTTTCAACATTGACTTTTTTGAAATTGGAAAAATGTAAACGAGACGATTGAAAAGAACCTTTCTATGACACTCCAAAGCAGCCTGATAATCTCTCTCACTTCTTAACATCACAAAGGCATCTCTAGTCCTCCTCTGATGCTTATCTGTTAGAAGCTTGATTTGTTTGCTGCATATATCCAGATCAGGAAAAAAAGCTCTCAAATCTCTCTTCTCCAGATTAGTAGATAGATTTCTTAAGTGTATGTAATATTCCTGGTTGGGAGGTGAACGAGAACGTGTTCTTTGTCTCCTTGGTGATCTTGAAAGAGAATGCTTCCTTGAATGCATGTAACCTGGACTTCTTGGAGAATGGTCTTCGCACAAAAAGTGATCAATTTCATGTGGCATGTCTACGCTCCCACCATATTCAATCCACCGTTCCTCTGTAGATGGGCTTATTTCTATAAACCTCTGACCCATGTATTGTCTATGACGTTTAAGTCCTTCTAAGGCATCACCAGGCGTAGCAAATTTTACCAAGCAATTACCATTGTTTAAGCCATTGCGATGCTTTATCAGAAGCACTGCATCCACATGTATCCCAGAGAGGAAAGCACGTACTTCATCTTCTGTTGCAGAGTAAGGTATACCACGTAGAAATAAGTAAAGATCATCTGGGTTAAATGGATGAGAATCCTTTCTTGACTGATAGCTTGGTTTAGGCATACCTATATCACCATGTCTTGTGCCATTGGTATGGAAACCAGACTCCGGATGATTTGGTGGACCATAACCAGGTTTACTTATTCCTTTTGGAAAACCCATGACTAAATGTGGAATGTCTCCAACACCTGATGCACCAGAACCACTAGTACCTGTTCTTCTAGAGCCAGACATAGTTTCTCGCCCCCCACGGTCAAATCGTTTCCGGTTCATTTCTATGGTACTCTGCATTTCCGCCTTGCTGCTGAGGAAAAGCTCTATGCGCGAGTCCTTGATAAACCCTCCTGAACAGCTCATGGCACGCCGTGCATCTTCATCTGTTGCAAATATAATAAAAGCCTCCCCAATCTCTCCTCCAATAATATGCACACCTCCATCAGGAATATTCAATCCCAAGAAGAAACGACGAATATCTGCAGGACCCGCAACAACAGGAAGCCCCTGTAAACGGATGACTACAGCCATGCTGAGCTCAACCCACAGCAAAAATCACCTGCAGACAAAAAGGTACACATGATAGCACGTCTTTAGTACTCAGCTATTACAATATCTTAACACTTAAGAAGCTAGAGCCTTTTTAATGAATGTCCTTGTCTCAATCAAGAGAGAAGGTATCAAAAAACCCACAAGAACGAGATTAAAACAAGATTCACTGAAAGTTGATTAGTCAGAACAGTTAGCTCCTCCAGCTGCACAAGTGCAGAAGTCTATCAATATTCCCTATCCTAAGGGCAACAAAATCCACCTAAGTCACTCCTCACCATCCACAATACCTAAAGAACACCTGAAGTCTTTCACGGCATAGTTACTGTATGCCAGAGATCTCTGCCCAGTCCTAAGGAACAAAAAAAAAAAAATCCTGTTTCCTTTTGAACAGGACACTTGTGATGGTAACACAGAAAATACTAGATGATAAAAGGAGAAAGGGAAGATAACTACATCACTATAAAATGAAGTAATTCACCAACAGTGATGACTTCACTGCTTTGACAAGTTGCTCTACCCAGTGATCAGTTCTGTTCAATACGTGACTTGACTCTTTCATGTACATGTCTGGTCCACCATGTCTTTCATGTACATGTCTCTTTCATGTAGTCAAGAGTATTAACTGCAGCAGCCACATGCACTCAGGAGAGCAAATCCTAATTCCCAGCCACAAGTCTCTGAGAAAAAAAGGCCGTGTATGATCTTGTCACAATACTCAGTGAGAAGTGTTAAGCTTTTGGCAGCTTACCTGTTTCTGCTTTGAAGACCTGATAAAGTCTGTAAAATCAACTTAACTGTGGAAAGAAAACGAAACATAATTAATGGCTGATATCTGTACTTTGCTTTACATACTGTGCTACACTGCTGCAGCTCATCCATAGCAGTGGCTAATATTAAAGCCAAGCATGTAATGAACCCACAGTCTGGGATAACATGAAGAACTCCTTCCATGTTCCAAGACGCTATGCACTGCATCTTTGTGTTTCCATTTTAGAAGCAAAACAAATTTAAGTTGACTCCTGGAAATGATGAAAACATGATGAGATTACTTGGTCATCAGTTGTGCCACACTGAGCTGTTGAAATGAAACAGACTGACAGTATATCGAGGGAAAAAACTCTCAATTCAATTCTTTTGAGTCCTTGAAAGATGCGTTAAGTCCATCTCAAGATTACAGGACGTGTCCATTCTTCAGAAATCCACCTGCTTTCAAAGTTCACGAGAGTATGCTACTCACCAGTCCAGCACTGCACTTAGTGTACACAGTGAAGACAATCAAATGAAAGAGCAAAAATATCCAACAAGGAGAGACTTCAGGGAGTACTTCCGTTTACAATGCAAACTCCAGTATTTTCCCTGTATGTTTACTGCCTTTCAAACGTAAGAATCACTTTAATACACTGACTTAAACATGTCCTGATTTTCAACATTATCTAACATCACACAATACATAGCACAGTACTCTCAGAACAAACACAAGCTTCTGCACCAAACTACTGACTACATCCCTTTAAAAACAAGAGCCCAATGCTCCAACGACAAGTGTTTGAGAATACCCCTTGTACAAACCCCTTGCTCAGTAACAAACGTAAAGCACTAGATCCTGATGCCAAGTTATCTGTTGATCACAGTAACTATCGCTCCACCTGAGCTTAGCAAAACAAGAGCAAAGCCCAAATTCTGCAACTAATGGATTCTATATCACTTCTACATCAGCACTTTGTAAACACAAACTGAAAACAACTGCCTATTTAGTAACTGCACTAAAGATCATCTGTTCTCTGTATTTCTGTGGTGGGTTGACCAGCAGCCAAGCACCCGCACAGCTGATCGTTCGCTCCTCATCCCCACCAGCCAGATGGGTAAGAAAATAGGAAGTCAAGGAAACTTGTGCATCAAGACAAACACAATTTAATCAGCACAAAGAAAAAAGTGGAACAAAGGAAATCACTCACTACCTCCCACAGGCCGACTGATGTCCAGCCTGCCTCCAAATAACAACCACCTTGGAAGCCAATAAAAAAATCACCCCCAAAAAGCCAAAACGATCAAACAAAAACCTTCTTCCTCTACCTCAGTTTTTGTTGCTGAGCATGATGTTACATGGCATGGAATATCCCTTTGGTCAGTTTGGGTCAGCTGTCCCGGCTGTGTTCCCTTCCACTTCTTGCCTACTCCTAGCATACTTGCCAGGGTGGCAGAGTGGGGGAAAAAAAGAGAAAGCCTTGACACTGTGCAAGTGCTGTTTAGCCAGAGCCAAAACACTGATGTGTTGTCAACACCCTTAGTCACAAATCCAAAACATAGAACCATGTGGGCTGCTACGAAGAACGTTAACTCCATCCCAGGCAGACCCAGTACACTTTATAATGCATCTTCTCAACAGATGTGACAGCAATGCCAAAAAGCAAGGAGAATTCAAGGGCAGAATTTTCTTATAGGACCTTCGTGTCTTGAAAAATCAAATCCGCTGCCTTGCTACTTCAGGATGTATTTAATCTGTAGTATTTCTGAATTTCACAACTCTGCATTCTTATCCCAATTTTTAAACTGCATTCAGAACAGATCTCCTCAGAATTTCTTCAGTGATAAACAGCAAGTTCTCCACGATGTACCACGGACACAACATACAACTTTCAGTGATGAAAACTAGACACAGTGGTTCCAGATCATAATGTGGTATTTAAGAAGTCCACAAACAGAAATGCAAGTTCAAATAATAAGCTTTTTACTGACAATCGAGCATTGGTAGAAAGTGTAGACAAGCCATCCAACAATTTAAAGTGAATGACCAAAGAGAGTGACTTTTGGGATGAAGTGCCACACAAAACTGACCACTTCATTAACTGAGCAAGGACTTCAGAGAACAAGGATTCAGATAACAAATAGATTGACAACTTCATGCCACGAATTTAAAAGGTCAGAAGTGTGCACACCTGTCTGCATTTAGCCCACACTCAGGGCTAAACAACAGCCCACTGTTCTATCACCCAGTGACCCCTCCAGAACCAAGAAGGGGAATGAGGAAAAGGAAAGAAGGCCCCTGGGTTGAAATGTAAACAGATTTAATAAAATTATGAAAAAAAGAACTAATATTAATACTGATGCTACTATACAGTACACAGCGTTAGAGTCAGCCCATGTAGTGGTTGCGAGCTGCACACTCCCAGCACCGAATGCCAGGTGTCAAACACTGAAAGCACCACAGCTCCAGCGAGAGCGCAACGGTCACAACAAACGGGAGAGCAGGCCTCAGGAACGGAACGATGGGCGAGACCCTCCAGAGATGGCGAGCACTGAGAAGAAGAGCTGTCCCCAGCAAACTTACTTATTTATAGTGAGGGTGACGTTTACGGTATGGAATACTTCTGTTGGCCAGCCTGGGTGAGCTGCCCTGGCTTTCGCTCCTCCTAGCTTTAGCACCTGGCTAACTTGAAACTGCTAATGGCCTTGATCACCATGGGAACCTGCATACCATGGCTGGCCACCAGTTAAAACCATGTGCCTTATCAACTTTGTTCCCACCTTATTGGGTGGGAAAGCAGTCTTCTCAAAAATGCAGTTTTCCTTAACAGAAAATTGATTCTATGATTCTATCCCAGTAAAAACAGGACAACACCGTTTTAAGATATTTTATATTTGAACTGAGTTAACTAGAAAAGTCCTATACTTCCACAGCCTCAGCAAATACCATTAAAACCACCTAAAAAAAACCCAACTTGTAAACATTGTAGGAAACTAAGCCTGCACTAGACTAGTATTTTTACCACAACGTTGAGAGACTACGCAGTCCGCATGCAGTGAGCATACAAGCTAGAAAGAACAGCCACATAAATACCCCTGGGCCGAAGCCCAGGGCCGCCGGCGGCGGGATGGGGCACAGGGAGCGAGGGGGATGAGGAGGGGGATGGGGTAGGGGACGGGGAGGCCGCCCCGCGCGCTCCAGCCCACCGAAGGCCGCTTATGATCCGACCACGCGCAGGAGCCCGGCCTCCGCATGGCACCGGGACGGGGCTGAAGGGGGGCACCGAGGAGGGAAGGGTGATGGGCAGCCAGGCGGCAGGAGGAGGCCGCGGCCCGGGAAACCGCCGCGCAGCGGTTCCGCGAGGGTTGGGCTGCCGAGAAGCGGCTCACGGCGCGAACCCCACGCCCTTGGTTACACGCAGCGCCCCGGCAAGCCGGGCGCTCTCCCTCATGCCATCCACCCACCGGACACGCCACTAGGACGGGCTCCGCGCCGAGCCCCGCTCCCCGCAGTTCCCGGCACGGCACCACCAAGATGGCGTCCTCCGCCGCTCCCCCCCACAACAATCTGCGGAGAGGCTGAACTGCGCCTGCGCGACCCCTCCCCTTCGCCCCCGCGGCTGAACCCGCACGAGTCCTTCCGGCCCTCTCGCGCCTCGCCGATCTCGCCCCTGCGTGCGCATGCTCCGAGCGCGCGGCGCCCCGGGACGCCGCCGGGAAGCGGGGCGGAAAACGCTGCGTTCGTAACCCTCACGTCGGCGCCTGCGCATGCGCAGTCTCACGCCCAGCCAGTGTCAATACGCATGCGCGCCGCCTTGGCGCGCAGACGGGGTCCGCTAGTGCGCGTGCGCCGTCGGCCGGGCGGCGGTCCGTATGGCATCCCTGTAAACCCGAGGTTTATGTAGGGGACATACTTAGATCCCCGTTGCTTTGGCGTTAAGCGTTGTCTTCAGCCTCTCATTTGCCTTAGTCCCAGTGCCTGCCCAGCCGAGGAAGAGGGCCTCGGGGCAGGGCAGGCCCGGTGGGGCCCAGTGCTGACTGGCCTGAGCCTGGGGGTGCTTCGGGCACCGCGGAGGGGGTTTGCACCCGCTGCTTCTCTTCCAGTGGCTGCAGGCGCGATTTCTGACCTAACTCGAGGTTGGCTCAGGCCTGGGTTTTGGGAGGAAAGGCAGGCAGGGATGGAGTGGGGGAAGAGGAGGGGGAAAGGTGTGAGGCCATGTACAGGGAAGGGGAGAGGCAGACTGCTTTGGTTGTGCAGATGAGGTGGTTATTTTATCCTAATGTTTATCCCACCTGCCTTTCCCTGTCTTTTACATATTCTCCCCTGTATTTGTAGGGTTACTCTGTACTTGTCTTCTCCATTTTTGATAGGCAAATATCAGCATTATTTATGGTAGATTCACCTAGTAACTCAGCCTTTAAAAATGTCTTGAACCCATCAGAAGAAATCTGATGAGGAATAATGCATATGGTGTGATGTGCATATAGGCTTCTAAGCAATGCTAATACAGAGAATCATAATGCTTAGGCAATTAGCACACAGGAAAGGGGCAGTGAAGAATAATTAAAACCCAGGACATAAAGTGCCCTGCAAAGTTTTGGTAAGGCTTGAGGGAATGTGAACAAGAGTGTGCTGGCAGGTGAAAAGGTAAATGGTGTAACTTTGGCTGTGGCGCCGTCTGTTCCTCTGGGCATTTTGTGTGTTTGCCCTGTTACCGGTTTCCTCTCAGGTGGAAATAACACGCACGTGTTACGTTTGTATTATACGCTGCGTAACAGTTTTAGAGATGAGGTACCAGAAAGCGCAAACTGGACCTCTGCCCTCTCCGGGTTGTTTCTTCCCGCTGATCTCATCCAGCCCCATGTTCTAAAACAGGCCAAACACCCTCCTAACTTCATTTCTCTGTTTTCACCCGCTCCGCCCCTGCCGGTCCCCCGCCCCGCTCGGGTTCCCCGCGTCCCCTACCCCCCTGTAGCCGATACCCTGAATCCTCCCCGGCGCTTGTGCCTCCCGCCTCCCCCCGGCCCCGAACGCTCCGCCTCCCGCGGCGGGCCCCTCGCGCTTGCCGTACGACAGGCGGCTGACCAATGGGGGCGCGCCGTGGGAGGCCGCGGGTAGCCATGGCGACGCCGCGGCGCCGGGTCGCTGCCGCGCTGCTCCTGGCGGTGGCGGCGGTGGCGGCGCCGCCGCCCGCCCGCGGCTTCTCCCTCCCGCTGCAGCGGCCCGGAGACTGCGGCGACACCCGCTACTTCGACGTCTCCCGCCTGGCCTGCGGGCCCTGCGGCGCCCACCAGCGACAGAGTGCCGGCGGTGAGCGACCGGGCCGTGCCGTGCGGGGGGAGGCGGGGCTGCCTGGGCCCGGGGCTGCTGTGCGGGGCCGGCGGAGCTCAGGCAGCTCCGCGCTGAAATCCGCTCCCTCCCCCCCGCACCCCAGCAGCGGGAGGTGCAAAATCCGGGCTCAGGTTGTGGCGGTAAAACAGCAGTCCTCAGGGGCAGCGGAAAGGGCCAGGATCCCGCAAAGACCTAAGTGGCCACAGCACAACTTTGGTACCTGTGTCTGAGCCACATCCCAGAGAAAACTCTGTTGACCTGTTTTGATAATCTTTCTTTACTCAGGCATTTGTATGGTTATAGGTATTCACACTTGCATCAGTAAAATTCCATAGGGCCCTCAATTTGTGTTCTCGAACACTTCCAAAAACTTGAAATTCCTCGTCAAAACTTGAATGTCCAAAATGTCAGGTATCTGAGATCTTCAGGCTGTGCGCATACTAATCCAAGTCCCACGTTAGAACTTGGAGCATACACAACACACCTTAACAGTACTAAGAAAAACACAGATTTCTTTAGGAGATAAGATGGTATGATAGTGTCCATCTTTTATAAATACACAGCCCAAGAGAAGTAGGAGTTCAGTGTTGTGTGTACAGAAACAAATTCAAGACTTAAGACCCAACAGCATCTCTCTTTAGAACTGGTACCTCAGTCAGATGCAGTAATCTGGATGGCTGTCTTCACAACTGCTGTGTAAAAGCCGATCACCTCTTCCACCACTATCATGATATCTTAAAAGAGTAACCCTGTAGTTTACTTGCAGAAAAAATGCACTGTAATAGTTTTTAGACCCCCTGATAATGTTGGTGTCTAGATCCATAACTCCCTTTTAGGCTTGAATCTTCCTCTAACTCAAGGGTTTCAAGGAGAGATAAATTCCAGGAGGAGGTCAAGGATTTATTTTTTCCACAGCATCTGACTGGAGCAGTGTAGGTAGCTGCCACTCAGTCTGCTGGTTGCATCTTGTCTGAATTCCACTTGGGATTGCACCAGTCTGCCCATGCGCTCCAGGGCTAGCTCATCACTGTGGATTCTACTTTCAAGCAACGTGTCTAAAAATTTAGGTATCATCACGGTGAATGGTACGACTCAAGGCTCTTCATTGATCTAATCCTATTGGGCTTTTTCTTCTTTATAGTTAAGTATGAATGGTTTATCATTTGGACTAATGTTTCTGTAAAACTGGTCTCATGAGGATGTACTTTATAAAGCTTCACAGAATTTTACATGTTTTTTACATGCACAGCTCAGTAAGCTTAAATAATAATAAATACAGTCTATTAGTACATAGAATCAATTTTGGTTTGTTTTTTTAATGCAGAGAAAGGTCCATGATAGTGAGACTGAAAAAGTTTCTGGACAAAAGTTGTTGAGCACTAGCAGGTGTCCACTGTGATGTGCCATGAAAGTAGTGTTTACTTTAATTTCATACTAAATGTTAAGTGTGTTGTGTAATGCACTGAAAACCGTTCAATGTAAAGCTCAATACTCATGCACAACTTTAAAAGCTTTGACTTAAAAATAGCTTTACAAAGGACAATTACATTTTGAAAAACGTTTGCATATAAACATGTTTTGTTTTTAGGACTGATTTCATATTCAAAGGATAAAAACTGTATACAAACATATAATGCTGGTGATGTGGAGAGGATGGGCTAAGAATGGCAGTGATACCAGACGGTTCAAGTTAGCAACAGTTTAGCAAGAGTAGGCCTCAGAGTAGGCTCTAAAGGCTTGCTCTGTGTTACCTTTGTACAGAACAAACTTTCCTGTCAATAATCTTCCTTTTAGCTAAGAATAATATAGAAGAATAATAATAGGTTCTGAAGTATCTACATGTTTTGTAGATAAAGTTTGTTTATGGGATTGATAACAAGGTTCTAGTAAACAAAGATTCATGCTGTTTACGCTTACTCTTAGATAAACAAAGGTCTCTGCTAATTATATAAGGCCAAAAGACAAAACAAAACTGTAAAGAACAACTTTGTGATGTCTAAATTAATTTGATTCATAAACTCTTGTGTCAGAGGAGAGATAAGTTCAAAACGATATCTTCTTCTCGGGAACACATGTACTTGTAAACAAGAAGGCCTCGACCACACTTGCGCACAAGCACGATTTAAGGGGGATTGCGACCACCAGCGACCCCCAGAGACCGCCCAAGACCCCTTCCCCAATTTAGTATGCATGCGTAAAGACATTACGTAATGCATTACATAATGTGTTATGTATAAGTTGTTTTTTTAATTGGGTGGGTTTTTCCCTTGGAATTGTATATAAGGGGCAAGCTTTTGTTCTTAGATGTGCATGCTAGGAGGAGAGATCCCCCATGCACCCAGCGCTGCAATAAACCAATGTCGGCTTTCTAAACTATCATTTGGTTTGGAGAGTTTTCTTGGTTACTATTTTCCGGTAACAGCAGTGTGGCAAGATTTAGATTATATCTGTTATTAGACCAACTAATAAGGTTTTAAAAACCCACAAAAACGCAGGCTGTGCATTCCTGCTCCCCACAGTATATGAGTCAGCCTAGTAGTGCCTTCCTAAAACATCTTTGTACAAACTGTAACATGAACATTTTTTAAAAAGCAAGGTGACTTTCATGCACATCTCACTCAGGTGTTTCATTTGTCTAATAACCTATATTGATCTCTTGAGAACAATAGCAGTTGTTCTTAGTATTCTGTAAAAAAAAACCAGTTTTATATAGATTAAAAGTGCACTTGTTTTTTTTCTCAGGTAGTTCATGTGTATGTCAGCCAGGATACAGGATGGTTTCTACTAATGGTGGGTCCTCCATTATTTGTGAAAAATGCCCAGGAAATATGGTAAGTATTTACCTTTTCATACTTTGCCATAGTATCACATTTTTCATTTCAGATTTCTTCCTGTCTGCAAGTTATTTTTCATTAATTTAAAATTATTTTGCATAATAGTCCTTGCTTGGGAATTTTTCAGACCATGCTTATAGGTAGTAATTTTTTTCTCTTTAGAACTGTTTATTGCTATTTTTTTTCAGGCATTTTTTCATTATAAATTTGACACCACAGACAAAGTAAGAGTATTTTAGATGTTTCATTGCCTTCCACTGCTTTTCTTCTCTGCTTCATGTTATGTTATCCTCGCTCAGAGGCCACTGTTTTATAGACTGCCAAAGAATGCTTTTCAGCTCATAGGTATCTTATTTGATTATTTATATAAATCCTATTATTGTAATATTTAGGCTGCGTCTTTGTAGTCCCTGATACTTTATCTTTTTACTTCAAAATGAGCTGCTGCTATTATATTACTTTAATTATATATATCTTTGTAGTTTGGTCAGTTCTTTCTACCTTTCTTGACAAAATAAGCTATAATTTTGGGTCATATTCACAGCATTGGGCCCAAGGCACCAGGCTTAACCAGCTTTTTCCCGCTAAAGTACATAGAGAAATAATTTTTCTCCAGCAAAAACAACTTTTCAGAGTGAGAGCCTTCCTGAATACTACTTTCTCTCCAATAACTGTAGAAGAACTCTCAAGAGACCAGCTTAGTTGCATAAGTTAGGTGCTTAATGGCTAGTGAGTAATGTAAGCAATTTCCCTCTTCTTTCCAACTTCTTGCTATGTTAGACAAAGACATTGACAAATATTCATTGGTGTTTTCATCATTCTGCTGTTTCTTTCTCTTTCCTGTAATGGTGGCTTTTGTCTTTGGTCCTATGGCAAGGCTTATGCAAAGATAAAATGATGATAGTGGAGAAGGGAATAACATCTCTGTCATCTGAGGATGAGCAGTTATCTTCCTTTTTCTCATTGCTTTTGATCTGTATTGCAGCTTGCTCATAGTATAATTTAAGTTTGGATGTGAACTTTTTGGGTATGTGAAAAATTCCATGCAGTTATGTAAGCTACTTGACTTAATACTCCTCCATTTCCATTACTTCTGTATATTTATATGCAATTACGTCTATTTATGTGTTGTTATGTTTATTGGTTTTTTTTTTCCAGTGTAGAACCTCTATATCTTTTTTTAAACCTTCTACTATTAATCAACTCTTATCTTCCCTAGAGGATGTTAGCTAATGGGTTCAGGAAAAGTTTGAGAACACTTTTTTTAGTCTATGTCTGTATAGGAATGATTTTTGTCAGATAGTTTAGCCTTTTTTTGTCTTTCAAAGCTTCATGAATGTTATCAGTGTTGTTGTATCTGTACACATTTTCTAGTAAATAACATCTGGATCAGGCATTCTTCACAGGCATTTGGTAAAACAACAGTTTTACATTTTATTTTAGAGCGGAGTTACTCAAGATGGGTGGAATTGTATTACTTGCCCTAAAGGCCTAACTTCAGAAGGAAAATGTAAATGCCTCAATAATGAAATATTAGGTAAGAAATATATGCAAGTTATGAGATATTAGTGCTTATTTTAGATATTTGAGTTTATTAAGACATACCCGTCTGTTATATAAAAAAGGAAATTTAACATGTTTACATATCTAATGTTAAAATTCAGCATTCCTCTTGATCTTAAACCTCATTGCTGAAAGACAGCAGATAAATCTGTGCCATTGTTCATTGCAATAAAAGCTATTATGCAAACACTCAAAAAATGAATAGTTGTGTATCACTTCCTTTAAACTGGTCAGCACTGGGTGGAGGCATTAAAATTGGGATAAAAATAATGTCAATATAAACTAAGAAAAAACATTAAAATGTTTTGAAGGATATAATGTGTAGGTACTTCGCAGTACAGGAATTCTACATATATGTGTAGGTGGAACAGAATAGCCTGAGCAAGCCAAGCAAACTACTATGCATTAATATCAGTGGATTACATGCCTGTATCTGTGATTCCCTGAGACGTTTCCCTGTATCTGTGCCTCTTGATGCTCTCTAATATTTGCAGATGAATTTCAGTAGACACAGAAAATTAATTTTAATGTTAACTTTAGTGTCTGTATTAACTATATTTTTTGTATTTTGCATAGTAAAAAACTAAGAGCAAAGTATAAATTTCATCAAGGGCATAAAATAAAAAAGCTCTTGGGAGCTCTAGTTTTCCTTATTTTCAAAGACACAGGATGGAAAAGACTTTCCGTGTGCCTGTAGTTCTTTGAATAAGTATTACTAATGTCCACTTTGGTTACATTTCTAACAGAGTATACTGGAGAATCACTGTTTTCCAGATCATTAACTTAAAATTTTCCTAGGAATCTGTAGAAAAGTGAATACCAAATCATCTCCCTTAAACTTTATGAGAGTTATAAAAACACATTCCAAGCCTTTATGGTAAAATATTGAGAGTGTTACCGAAAATAGTAACCAAGAAAACTCTCCAAACCAAATGATAGTTTAGAAAGCCGACATTGGTTTATTGCAGCGCTGGGTGCATGAGGGATCTCTCCTCCTAGCATGCACACCTAAGAACAAAAGCTTGCTCCTTATATACATAATCCCGAGAAAAGCCCACGCATTCCAGAAAAAAAAAACAAACCACAAACTTATGCATAATATGTTATGTAATGCATTACGTAATGTCTTTATGCATGCGTACTAAATTGGGGAAGGGGTCTTGGGCGGTCTCTGGGGGTCGCTGGTGGTCGCAATTCCCCTTTAATCGTGCTTGTGCGCAAGCGTGGTCGAGGCCTTCTTGTTTACAAGCACATGTGTTCCCAAGAAGAAGATATCGTTTTGAACTTAACTCTCCTCTGACACAAGAGTTTATGAATCAAGTTAATTTAGACATCACAAAGTTGTTCTTTACAGTTTTGTTTTGTCTTTTGGCCTTATATAATTAGCAGAGACCTTTGTTTTTCTAGGACTAAGCATAAACAGCATGAATCTTTGTTTACTAGAACCTTGTTATCAATCCCATAAACAAACTCTATCTACAAAACATGCAGTTTACTTCAGAATATATTGTTATTTTCTATTATTCTAGCTGAAAGGAAAATTACTGACAGGAAAGCTAGTTCTGTGTAAAGGTAACACAGAGCAAGCCTTTAGAGCCTACTCTGAGGCCTACTCTTGCTAAACTGTTGCTAACTTGAACCGTCTGGTATCAAGAGCAAACCTGATTCTGTAATTTTACATGCAGAAAAAACGTTAGTATTGTATTTCATTTGTTTCTCTTAGTATCTCTTTTTTTTTTTTTAATAATTAGACTTGAAATCTCTTGCCAAATGATTTAACTGCTGGAAGATACAGTTTTGAAACTTTGAATTTGTGATATTTGCATGAATCATTTCAGATGAAAATTTAAAGTACTTTTTTCCAGTGATTTGTAAACTTGATATTTTGAATTTTAGCTTTGCAGTGAAGCCTTGGTTTGAAATTTGGTTCTGAATAAATAACAAAGGAACAGCAAAACTGAACATGAAATATTGCATTTCTCGTTAAAACTAGACTGAATGTGCATAGCTATAAACAATGCATACATACATATATGAACATACATTTATAGTGGATGTTATTTGCAAGTTGTGGTCTTCTTTTTTTTTAAATAAAATCTTTGCATTTGTTTTAGATCTTCATAGACCCTTTATTTTTTCACACTTTTCTTAACGTGTGTGACATACTGTGCATCATGCAATTTTATCACCGTTGCTTTTCTTTTCCACTTAGTGGAAAGAAGTATGAATGGCATTTTACTTAATGAAGCATTGTGTGAACATTGTAATGCAAGTGAGCAATCGTTCTCTGCTTCAGATGTGTCAGGAAATAGGTGAGTGTTCTTCGCCTTTTGTGATGATAAATTTGAACGTGTTGTGTTCTGTTTAGATGGAATATTCTTTAGGAACAGTCTGTATCTTTGGGATGACAGTTTTAAAAGCAGTGAGTTGGAAATCCTCAACCCCATATCAAACTCAGTATGTTTTGTGTTCACTGAAGCCCTTATATGGTTGGTTTGTTTTGCTTTCGTGTGACTACAAGCGGACTTTGGATTGGAAGCAGAAACAGAATTCTTATTTTGATAATTAACTGTTTCATTTCTTTTCTACTTTACTGACAGTAGAAACAAATCGGTAATGACTTTGGGATTTCAGTTCAAACTAGTGAAGATGCTGACGGTGTTATCAGGCACACTACGTAATCAGCTTTCACTGAGAACTAAATCTCATACTTAACTACATTTTAAGTGCATTCTTCGTGTTTGTGATCCATAGGTGTGTAAGATGTGAACAAACATTCATCAATGTAAGCAAGTCTTGTGACTGCAACAGCCCAAACATTTTAGTAAGTAGAAGATTGCTTATTGTATTGAAGCTCAGAAAAGGAAAAGTTATGTTGACAAATGTATACATTTCATTTTTTTTTATTTCTTTTTTTTTTTTTCAGACTGGGGGATTGTGTTTCAGTGCTAGTGAAAGCTTACCCCCAAAGGGAGTTGCAACTGTTCGTTTTGCACAGCTAGTAAGTCTGTTTATTCAGAAACGTTTTAAAGCTATCTCATTATTTACTTTCAGTAAGTCTTTTAAATTCTGTTCCTGAAAAACAAAGGTGGTGGTTGTCTGATCATGGTGATTGCAAGGTAATTTGCATCAAGATAGAGTGTAGACATGTAGACCAGGCAAGCATTGTTCTAATGGAATACGTTTAAGAGAATTCGTGCCCTCTTGGAAACTGAAAAAGGATAGTACTGTACATGAATTTAGTATCAAAACAAGTAGTATGTGGTCTATTGTATTAATTGTATATATTTAAAACACACACTTGTATCACAAAAACATGCTGAAGAGTCCATGAGGGCCTCTGGGCTTTTAAAATTTCTTTTTCTTTTTAATATGTAAAATTGGTATTCATATAAAATATGTGAAAGAAGATATAAGGACAGAAAGGACATTTTCAGTTGTCAGTTTGAGGACAGAAGAAAATGCACACCTATACAATTTGAGATCGTCTATGAAATTGTTGAACTCCTTGAATTGGCTAATGATTGAAGATATGTTCTATTGAGAAGAATTAAGGTGTTTTCATTGTTTTAGCTAACGAACTTGTATTAGTTGTGAAATCTGTTCGAAGTTAGGACCATTTTCCATGTAATTCTGAATTCCAGAAATGCTATGTGGCCAATAAACGTAGGTTGTTCTGAAATGAATTAAAGTTAAAGGCTACTGCTTGAAAGAAAGCAAAAAGCAGTCTTCAGTTTTGCTGACAGAAAATATTGGCCTTGGTTTCTGAAAATGCAGTCTTCTAAATAATATTTTATTGAAAACATACCTTTTCAGTTGCTTACAGTATGTACAAAAGCTATGTTTAGTTCAAATATGAGTAGTTATAAAAAGCAGGTTGTGAAATAATTTAGCAAATTTGGTCCTGAGTCAAATTTACCACCCAGTCGACACCTTACCCTTGAAATTGTTAGTACTTCCCTTGTGCAGTAAACTCCTTTGTCACAGAATCCATATTCAAAACTTAAATATTTCTGCTCTTGTTCTGTGTATTTTGTCTAATTAGTGAAGTGAAACAAATTCTTGCATTATGATTGTGTCTTGAACTGAGCTGATTTGATTTAGACATTTACAAAGGACAGAAAGCTCTTAGAAAAAAAAAAAGTAGCATCTTTTAGCTGAGGTAGTTTTCCAGACTCTTATGCTATGGATAAATTGTTCTGAACAAACACAGTGAAGCAGTTCTTTATTTGCAGGGTATAACACTGACATCAGCGTGGTTTCTGAAAAACCTGCAGTCCTCAGCCTCTGCCTGTTGGGTGAGTTTTATCAATGATGTTTGCAGTTTGCTTTTTTGTACAGAAGCAATACTTTCTATAAAAGCACAGCATTTTAGTTTTTGGAAGTTACCTTGCTTATTTTTAAAGAATCTTATTTTGAGATGACAGTAGATAAGAAAGAAATATACATACAAAATTTTTAGAAAGGATATTGAGTGCTAGTCGATGTTAATGCAACTCTCCAGGGTTGGAATCTTCACAAGGTGAATGGTGGTAAGCAAGAAATCCTGCAATAGTCAGTAGATATGTGAACTGTTATTGAGTATATCCAGTAAGGGATCGCGCAGAAAATCAACTTCTTACATATTCAGTATTGATTGGCAAGTGGTCTTTACCTCTTATTTGGCTTTCAGTTTAATCATTCTGTTTTGTGATGGCGAAGGATAACCATAGAACCATCCTTTTTAACTTTGCTTTGATTTATGTATTCAGGTGTTATTTACCATTATATTGGTATGGGTGGCAGAAACCATGGGTGGAAGAGTGGCTGTAGTAACAGAATCATGCACACTTGTGAAGGGGATATGCCTCTGCCTCCTTTTTACCAACTCTCTTATCACACATCCTTATTTCCCTTCCGTATTCCTCTCCTCAAAATCAGATTTTAACTGCTCAGGCCCTACCTCTTTTCCCAATCTATCACAACCCAAAGGGTTATCTGGCCTACAGGTATATAAAGATACCAATAGTGGGTTCACAGGATTCCGTAATACATACGCACACGGATTCTTTTATTTCATACATTTCTGTATTACAGATTACTACAAATTACTACTAGCAAAGTGAGTATGCTTATGATTAATAAAGCAAGTATATATGTATTGCAATGGTAACAGCAATCAATAGTAGCAGCAAGCATATCTTTCAGTATTACATGTTACTGCAAAATTATCACTAGTAAAGCACCGAATACACTTATGATCTGTATGTGTGCCTATGTAGATATATATTATTCAAAATAGTACCAGTACAGTGCTCACCAAACGGCTCCCAGGAGTAGGGCCTCAAAATCAATGACGGACAAAGTCTCACTTCAAAGATGATCCACATCGCAGAGTCTGGAGTCAGCCAGACATCCCCAGCGATGGTCTGATAACTTGCCTAGGAGAGCTCATAGAAAGTTTGTGCAAGGGGAGTTCTCTGTATGTGTGTATGTGAGAGAGAGAGAGACAGACAGAGAGGGACAGATTGACTCTCCATTTTGGGTAAAAAGTAAGTCATTTTTATATCACAGACACGAGGAGGCATAGGACAGCACCACCTGGAGTAGCCAATAGGTGGTGGTGTTTTATATTCTCTCAGGCCAGTTTTTATTTTTCCAGACTGTTTTTCTGCTCTTTCAGCTAGAACAGCCAATAGCAGTTGCTGATTCCTACTTTCTTAGAATGTTTTCCCTCTTTTCCAGACTATTTTTCACCTTTCCAGATGATAAGTTGCTGTTATAGCTCCTTGGTTTTGTGCTTATCGATGGTATCTCAGGATGTCTCTGGTGTTTAGGTACCCAGCTGCACTTCTCAAGGATGTTTCTGATTCCCAGGCCTAGTTCCCAGGCTGGCAGATGTTCTCTCTGTCATATTTCAGCAGACTTCTGTTCAGTATTTTCTCAGATCACCTTTGTGGCTGCTCCCATCACCATCTCATACACACAGCTCTGAGATGTATTCTCCTAGTTATCACATTCTTTCTTACAAACTGAGATTATTCTCATCACTTACATAAGTTTGTCCTGTGTGTCTGCCTCAGCCTGCTCAGCTCGTCAGAGATGCTGCCTGAGTGTAACATGCAACTGCCAATCTGACGCACACAAAGGCAATAGATGGTGGCAAGTTAATACTAGTGCAGTGATCACTGCACACAGGTGCCAGGCATCACTTCTGCCTATCACATAGCAGTGATTTGTTTACCAAAATTGAACAATGGTATAAATACAACATAGTTTAGGAACAGCAGAATAGAAAAAGTACTAAAACTGAAAAGAAGATATTTACGATATGTGCAACTGATACTGATAGTTGTCAGTCTTAGGTCTTTGATGGAGTCATCTTTGTCATACAGCCTAAGTGATGTTAAACATTTTGATTCTTACTTCATTTTCTAAATGCAGATTTTGACATTTCTGTCACATCATACCATCTAGCTGATGCAACTAAAATACACTGAAAAAGTGAGAGCATTGATTTCATGCTGCCATTTACAGACCTATAAAAATATGGAACCTGAATAGCTGGAAGAAAATATTAGGCGTTGGCAAAACATAATAACTTTCAAGTAAAAAAGAGAGTTTAGGACTGGCTTGTTAAAGATAACATTAATTTTATGACTGCCTCACCAAAAGGAAGGGTAAATAAATAGTTTTCTGTGTTCTTGTGTTTCTCTACTGCAGTTGTACTCCAATCTAACAGCATGCCAAGCTCTTGGAAATATGTGTGTAATGAATATGAACTCACTGAGTGTTTCAAGTACCGATGCCTGTGGTTTATTTCAGTATATTTATGTCAATACAGCAAGGCTAGGCATTGTTCATTCAATAGCCTTCTGGTAAGTTGCCTTTTCCATAACCTTGGTCTTTAATAGTGTTTTATGGAAATTATTATTCTAAATGTTCTTTGATGCAAAACATTGTGTTTCTTTAAAGAAAACATTGTAATTATTTTCAGGAGGCATAATCTTCCATGGCTATATTATGGTGATCAACCAGGATTAGCATCCCAAGTGCTTGAGGCAAATCATTTCCCTACAATCTTCAGTTTTAAAGGAACCGATAAGGTAGGTGTTGGGTAGTAGATATGGGGAAACAGACATTAAGAATAGGACATAATCACATAAAGAGGTTTAGGTTCATTGCAGGTAATTCTTTGGCTCCACTAAAGATAATTTTTAGGCAGTTAATGTAACAAAAGTCAGTGTGATACCTCATGGAAGAGGAAGGTGGTATTTATGTAAATATCTCTAGGTAAGATGATTTTACTGGCTTGCGCTCGCTTGCTCACACAGTTATTTTGTTCACGCTCTCATACCCACATTCTCATAAAGCCAATATGTGCTTGCCTCAGTGGTCTGACCAGGATCAATTGTGTGTGACACAAGGAACAAGGGATGCCGCCTATTAGGTTCTCATTATGTCCCCAAGGTTCTTCTGGGTTGGCAGTGATGAACTAGTAATTAGAAAGATCTTTTATACCCCTTAGGAGTTAATAGTTGGTTTGGCATTGTCCTTTGCTTCAGAGTCTTGTTTCTTTCAGTCTCCATAAATCTGAGGCAAAGCTGCTCTTTGTCTTTTTCCCTTGTTTGAAATATATACATCCTTTGTCAGTTTTCCTGGTGAGCTGTTTGGAAAAAGAGGGGTATATGTGATGTGCTGTATCTTTGCTGCCATTCTCCTGGGGCCAGGGTACATGATCGTTTGCTGACAAGTTGTCTGTGCCATGATTTTGTCAGAACCCGTTTCTCAGCTGGGAACAGTGTTCATTATCGCTATGTGGTGTTTAACACTTTTCTTCTGTTGCTTCTGGTGCTTACACACACATTTCTATCCATACATCATTTATACCAACCTTAATATCTCTGTTACAAATCTCTATAAGTTGAGTTGTATCAGCAATGGATTCAGTCTATTACTCCAGACTTTTCCTGTTCTTACAGTGAATTAGGAAAAAAAAAGGTGAGGAAAAACAATCATTTCAATGTTAACAAAGCCGGATATCCATCCCTGGGAGGGATGGACTCCTTAAGTAGCTTGTTAACTGCCACAATTTTAAGAAGGAGTCAAACAGTAAATCAAACACTAAAGCATTTTATTTTACGTATTCATTGTAAAATTAGAATAACTGGAATAGTTTATTCAGGTTAAGCTAATCACAGAAAGTAAGTGGTGCTAGTGATAACCTGTTTGTCGGTTATACTGCCAAATTTATCTTAAGTTTTCTTATTGACTCAGAAATAATATTTTTTTCAGCCATATTCTAAAAGGTTGTGCTTTAAGTTAAACAATGTTGCAATGCAGCTTCTGTTTTAACTACGAAAATACTTGTTATTCTTCCTAACACTGAAGGTCCTGGAAGCCCTCAGGATTGCAGCCTGGTATACAGTAGAAATCTGCATAGATTTTTGATTAATTTAGGGCAAGTCCACATGTATAAAAGTTCCTTTGGAACTTTTTCCGTGTCACCAATTAAGCTGTAGAATTGTAAAGTATGTTTTTAAAAAAAAGTAAACGACCAAAACCAATGTTAAAAACATAAAATCAAAGGGAAAAAATGAAGCATTATGCTGAAAGTTTTAGGGACGCATCAACCTATGAGACAGCAGTCTTATGTGCATGTCCATGTGTATGTCCACTTTATGGCCGTTTCGTTATTTCTTTATCTTTTTTCATCATCAGGATGTAAAGCTGCAATTTATTGCAGCCTCATTTGATGCAGTGGGAAACTTTCTTAAGTGGCAAAATTTGGAAGGAGGCATCTTACAGGTACATTGGATTTTAATTATCTTTTGTTGATACTATAACATTCTGGTTGCCTTTAGCCAAATTAAGACAAAAGCCAAGAGTCTGGTTGCTACTGTAGTGACAGTTCGTAAGATAACCATAGAGCTAGATTTGTGAAAATAGCCCTTGATTCTTGCTCATGATGATCTCTACAAAATCAAAAGTACAAATTCAGCAACATTGCCCTCATCCATTGGACCAATATAAATTTGGAATATTAGAAAGCTCTGAAAAGCAGCACTAGTCATTTAGAACCAACTATCTCTTTCTTCCATTCAGCATACAGTTACCCATGTACGTAATTTATTATTAGCCCTCTTTTTCTTGGTGAGAAAAGTTTATTTTTTAGCTTTCAGTCCACATACATTTACAGAAAATTCAGGGAGTATGTCCCGTTTGGATGTTATCACCTGTTTTCACATGTTATGGGGATGCCAAGCACATTGGTGATTATGTCACCACCAAGAGAGGTAGGAAAAATGATCTATCACCCCATTTTCTTCCAGTTCTCTTGGGATTTTTTGTTTGTTTATTTCTTTTGGTTTTAATATAAAATACACACTTTGGCCAGCATCTGCCTGGCTTTTTCATAACAGAAAGTTATAAAAACTTGCTGGGAGAGTTTATACAGAATTGGGGAACATTGGCTAGAGGATTCACAGTACCCTTGGACACTCTGCCCTCGGATTTCAGTGGCACATGCACATTCTACTTCAGCAGTACCATGCTGTATAGGGTGTGAAAAACACAAGGAAGAAGCAAGTGGAAAGTGCAATAGTAATTAGCCTAACAGCAGAAATTGGCAGCTGCGAAACATGCTACAGAGTAGAATTTGTTTAGCTGTCCAGTGGTGATCTAGGCATTCCCAGCAATTCCCTAAGCTGGCAACAATAGCAAGAACAATTGGGAATTGTCTGTCTCCTTTCTTAGGCTCTTTCTGTCACTCTTGGAGCACATCACTTCAAATGCTCTAGTATCTACAGAAGAGCAGCTGACATTCAGGAGATAGTGACTGCTATTTCTTTTCTTATTGTCTCAGGATGAACTATCTTGCATCTGCCTCTCAAATTTTATGGAAAACTAGTGTCTGAGAAAACAAGTTACTAAGCCAATTGCTATGTATAGAAAGCAAGTTATTCTGACATAGGTTTTAAAGTTTATTGGGACACATAATTTCCTAAATTCAGAGCTTTTTGTAGCTATCAAAAATCAGTGGGAAAGGAATAGCTTTTCCATTCAAAGCCTCTTTTAATGTAATAGATGGTGTGTGATGGTAAGGCATTGCAGTGCTAAAGCAACCTCAATGCATAATTTTAGCAATTCCCAGAATTTCAGTTGCACACTAATAGAATTGTGTTTTATTTAAATTTAGTCTTGATTTTTATTTTGGGAAAACAGCTATGCCCTCCACTAAGTGCCATGCTCATTTAGTTAGAATTTGGCCCGTTTTTCTGGGTTCTGCTTAGAACGACTTGTTCTTTGCAGAAAATGTAAAAGTTACATTGAAAAAGGAAAAAAAATAGTCTGTTATTTGCCGTGATAACTTTGATCTGCTGAGAATGCTAGCTTAAGAAAAAGGGGGCAATATGAACATGGAGTTCTGTTTTCATGGGATTCTTGGATTTAGCAGAAACCACTAATAAAGCTTGAGGCAGCACAGTGCATTGAACATTCAGTCCTCAGAAAAATAATTCTTGCCTGGTTGAATGCTGCTGTCCACAGATTTCAACTTCAGTGATGGAACTGAAAAATACTATGCGAGTATGAATAAGCTAAAACAGCATTTTAAGAACACCAATATTAGTACAATAACTAATTGTGTTTACTCTTCAAAATCAATCACCACCTTCTTAAAAAATAGAACAAAATATCTTTTGTGAGAACCGTGAATACATAAACTGCTTGGGGTACCTGTAAATAATAATGTGAGAAAATGATACCTTTGAATTAACCTAACTATAATTATGTTTTGTTCAGCTTTGTCCTGATACCCAAACTAAATTGAATGCAGCTTATGCATTTGGAACAACTTACCAACAAAGTGTAAGTAACAGATAAAATGCTGTTCTGAATTTTGAATTAAGTTGCTTTATACGTCATCAGTAATTCAGTGCATATTGAAGGACCTCTGGAGTTTAGCCATAAGCTGCAACATGGACTTCCTTCTTGTGAAACTGTTGCTTATTTTAATTTCTTTATTATTGACTGGAATAAATGTATTTTTTAAAATTATTTAACTATACATCACAAAACTTGTTTACTACATAGGATAATCAAAATAAATTGAACTGGCTTTTGTATTAGTGAGGCTGCTGACTTACAGTGGAAGAACACAATGCCTGAATTCTGACAGTCATATACTTTGCGTTGTAACTTCTGATTTTCCTGCCTCCATCTTTGGCCAGGTTTTATATGGAAAGAAGGCATATGAAATCATGCCATGCTTGTATGTTGTCCCCATTAACTCTTTAATATATTCCCTCATTTCAATGAATTCAATAAAGAGATTGACAGCAAGTTTTAATCGAACAGATAACTCATCAGAGGAAAGAGATTCTTTAGCTGTCTTAACCGTGGGAAAAACTATTGGAGTTTTCGCACCTTACCAAACACCAGGAAAGGGAGAGGGGATAGAGCACTTGAGCTTGTGTGTACTTAGGTACTAAATTCAGTCAGCCACAGACACGGTTCTGCCAGCAATAAAGCTTCATTAATTTTTGTCACTTACACGTTAAATGGGGAGGTGGTAGTCTCTTTGGCAGGGGGGTGGAGAAATAACATCTTTATTTTTACAAAACTCCATATGTGTGCACAGCATCTAATACCTAGATATCCATTAATATTATTTATTAACTCATCTACATTCAAAGCTATTCCCCACATTATGTGTTGAAGTGTAAAAATATATAAACTCTGGCTACTGTTTGGGTGGTGTGAAAGTCTGATAGTTTAATAACTGTCAAAGCTTTAGTTCTTGAAAACTGAAGTGTTTACCAAATAATTTTGACAAATCTTTGTTAAATATTTTTACTCTTCCATATTGTTTAATGTTGTTTAATCCATATTTCAGTAGAATGGAAACTTATTTCCTATTTAGGATCATTGAACTGGTCGAGTATGGTTATTCTTTTTCTGTACTTTTAAAAATATTATGTATTTGATATATTGAGTCTGTATAACCTGTTGTTAAGTATTAACAACACTTAATATTACTGTGTTTAAATACAAATACCCATAAATATTAATTTACTGAGTATCTTTAAATGTAATTATTTTCACGGATTTTATGCATCACACTTTTTTTTTCCTACAGCTTTGGAGAAAACATGTTGGACATGTTAGATAGGTATTTAAAGACTGCATGGTTGTTCACATATGCAGAAAACTTCCTACTTTAACATTTAATTTCTTCACACAATCACAGAATGGTTGAGGTAGGCAGGATCTCTGGAGGTCATCTGGTCCAACCCCCTACTCAAGCAGGGCCACCTAGAGCAGGTTGCCTAGTACCACCATGTCCAGACAGCTTTTGAATATCTCCAAGGATGGAGACTCCACAACCTCTCTGGGCAATTTGTGCCAGTGCTTGGTCACCCTCACAGTGAAAAAGTTTTTCCTGATGCTCAGAGGGAACCTCCTATTCCAGTTTGTGCCCATTGCCTCTGGTCCTGTCACTGGGCACCACTGAAAAGAGCCTGGCTATGGAGGGCATGTACACCCTCCGTTCAGATATTTGTACACATTGATAAGATCCCCCCTGAGCGTTCTGATCTCCAGGCAAAACAGTCCCAGCTCTCTCAGCCTTTCCTCATAGGAGAAATGCTCTAGTCCCTTCACCATCTCAGTGGCCTGCACTGGACTATATCGAGTAGCTCCATTTCTCTCTTGTACTGGTCAGCCCAAAACCAGACACAGTACTCCATGACTTCAGTGTTTATGTTTCTTGACTTTAGTATTTATACTGTTTTAAATTTTATGTCTGTGAAATTTGCTAGGATATTTTTTCCTAATCTGTTGAAAAATGTTAGCAGAGCTTTATTCTCTACATTAGGCACTCTACTCAATTGCAGTCATTTCCAAGAGGTTTGTATAAAATCATTAGCACTTTGTAATTGCTTGCAAATAGCTGGAATGCCTTGTCTTTTGCAAAGAAATGGGACAGATTCCACAATAATTTTATAGGAGAAGAATCCACAACTTGATAAAATCATTAAATGACTGAAGCGACCTTTAACTTTTTTTTTCTTGTAGTGCAAAATTCCAGTTTCCAAGATTTTACTGGATTTTGCTAATACAATCTTTTATGATCTGTTCCTTGAATATAATGGTGACAATGGACAACAATATCTTTGGGCCGTGCCAGTTTTAAACTTGAATCTTCAATACAGTGAAATGTTTATTAATCAAGGTAAGACTGTCATAGTAACATTTCTATGAATTTAAATAATCTGAATAACTTCAAATAGAAATAATTTTATTAATTACTGTTACTGAGTTGTTTTTAAAGATACCACGACCCACCATAACTTGTTTCTGTTTTAAGAATTTAGTATTTTTGGGGCAAGTTCTGATAGTGTTAAATGCAAGCTTTGGTTGCATACACCGGCCCAATCAATAACGTGCACAAATAAAGTAATCTGATTTTATTAGGTATTTGTTTAAGTTGAAAATAAATAATTTTACATCCTGAATACAGTTATATGTATCAAACAGTTATATGTATCGTTTCTAGTAGATTTCATTCTTTTTGTGTGTTGAATTAGTTTTTTTAATATTATGTGATTGTCATGCTTTTTCAAAGGCAGTAATATGAACAACTGGCTTTTGACTCGTCGATTTTTTTTGGTGGATACTCTCAGTGGAAAAGAGAATGACTTGGGAAAACCACCAAGAGTAATTCGAATTGCTAGCAAAGTAACAATAAGGTGATTAATTGCATATAATATATAGTCCATATAAAATAAAGCAAATTTTGTGCAGTCCAGATTTTATTGTCTTAAAAGAAAGTTGTTTTATTATGTTGTTTCTAATATGTCCTGTGCTGCTTTTTTCCATTGCACCCTTGCAAATAGCAAGATTTTCCATAGATTGTTCTGATGAGTGAGTGAGAAAACATAACATTGACTTGTGGGGGTTAAAATTACTGTGATTACTTTCCAGGTAAGATGTATCAGACTATGTATGCATGATGCAAGTTAGCAGGCATTCAGTCACCTCTTAGAAGCAAGTGTTATCTGGAAAGACCTAAAAACTCCTCTGTTAATTCTTTTTCAATGTGTATGTTAATGACTATACAAGGATGCTATTTCATACTCCATATTCTTTTTTGCAGTATTTTTATGAACTGTTGCCTATTCTGTTGTACAATCCAGAATAGGCTTGTAGTTATTTAACCAAAATTGTGAGACTACCTGTTAGGGTCATTACTGATAGTTGATCTCAACTGGAATATGTTTTGGAAGAACCTTTTTTTCTCCTTCTTTATGTAATGTCTTCCTCTGAGATGACACTCTAAAATTTGAGATCTCCCTTTTCCTCCAGCTCTTCTTCACAGCTTATGAATCTTAAAAAGATTGCTGAGTAGCACTGAGTACTGATCCACACATGTAATCATCTTGAAGATTAATTTAATGTACTAACTCCATTTGCTGAGAATTACATATTACATTATTTCAAAAAATAAGGATTAGCTTGTGTACGTTAGGAGAAGCCCCTCCCACTCCCACTTGCGAAAAAAGATAATGCCAGAAATTCAAAATAAATATAGAAGACATCATTCTGTAATGTTTTGAGAAAAGTTACCTTTTGGAATTTACTTCATTTGCAGCTATCATAATGTGAGCAGTAGGTAAAGATTGATTCAGGTATTTTCTTACAAATAAGCAATCCTTCCCAGCTTTTTATATATGTGTGTACACGCCTTTGTACACTGGTTGCTTTTAAAATGTGAATTGCCATGTCATTGGGTTTGAAACTCACATTTTATTGATCACGTTGTACTGTTCATTTAGCGTGTTCTTATTAGTACAAGTTTCAGTCAATACTTTCCAAGCAACTCATCCATTTTCTGTATTAAAAATAATACTCTGTATTTCTACAGTATTCGTCTGGTATCCCATACTCAGAGAGGAACTATCTACCCTCCTCTGCTTACTATTGCTTACACAGATGTGCTTGTCCAAAACCCTGAAACCCAGAGTGTGATGGTGAGATCTTTGTGCTCTCTTAATTGAACTGATTTGTTAATCATACTTTTAGTCCTGTTGGAACTCTAGTTGAGTGAATATTTTGGGGGGCATTACAAAAACCTAATAAGCAGTTTCTGGTTCTAGTCAGTTTTGAAGTTGCAAGTTTTCACTGAAACTTAAAGCTTTTAAAACAGAGCAGTTAAAAGTATTTTCTTTTTAATTTATCTTGAGTCTTTTTTAAGTTAAAATACTTAGAATTTTACAATTGGTTGCATAATGCTAGATTAGGCTACAGTTCAAATAAAATTATTTGCACAGAAAATAACAGGAAAAGTACTCTTTATGCAATGCAGTGAAAGCAGCAATTTATGCAAGAAATTGAATATTTTTATTTAAAGCAATGCATTAAGAGGAGATTGTTATGACACGGACATTTCAGGTCACCTCTAGTTTAAGTTAAAATATTGGTAATATATCTAAAACACCCTTTAGTGTTTTGTCTGCTGTGTATTATTTTACAGCACATCGCTAAGAATTAAAGTAAAACAATCCAAAAATCTGTAGCCGGAGGAGTTGGAGACCAGTTTGGAGGATCTTCCTCTACTGAAAGCCACCATATTCTGCTGTAGCAGATGCAGAAGGGGCATTTTCTACTTGCCTTTTTGCCTGCCACAATGGGCAGCAGCTCAGATGTCCCATTCCTGTGCCTTTTTTGCTTGTTAGATCACACTGCTGCAAAAAGTGAAGATGTTGAGCTTAATATAGTAGAATAATCATTCTGCTATGAAAAAATTATAATATTAACATTTTCTGCTTATCAACCTTCAACAGTTCAGGCTTCCAGTACAGATAGACATCTAGGTAGAAATTTCTGGTGCTAGAACCATTCCTTGCGTTCCATATCAGCTGCATGAAAGGAAAGAAGAGACAGGGAATTAGAAAGATAGAAAAATTAGTCAGACAATTCTTCCCTGCCTAAATGACGTCTTTATTTAACCACAGAAACAGCATTGTTTTTAGAAAATAATGCATTCAAATGGCGATGGCAGGAACAATTGTTTTCAGTTTCTCTATTTTATGTTTGTGATGCATGGAGTGATGCACTTCACTCATAAGAGAGAAGTAACAATATGTTTATCGGTATAAAACAGCAATTTAACAAAGTTTGATAGTAAATGCAACAGTGGTTTAACAAGATTCGATGACAAGGTGCACTTGCTTATTTACTGCATAGAGGACAGGGTTAGACGAAACTGTCAGCGAGACCCTCCCATTGAGTCACGAGGTTCAGAAAGTACCCTCTTGCTTTCTAAACTCCTTCTCAGAGAGGAGTCAAGATGTGGCTGGATCCAATCCTAGTCGCAGACTTGGCCAACCGTTTCTGTCTAAAGGATTATATATGCACAATCAATCCTTTATATCACTTAGCTAAGATTTCAAAGTTTAACATGCTACTAATGACTTACTGAGAATCTATTGTGGCAAGGAATCTCTTGACCTAGAGCAGTAACCTTGAGAGGTGTCCCTGCTGAAGGGGAGATTCTGTCATGCAGCCTGCTGCTGTGCAGGAGAGCTCAAAGGGCTCTTGGGCTGCTCACTATTTATGGTGGTAAGATGGTTGACTCATAGTCATACTTTCATACTGACCACAGGTGCTAGTTTCTTCCAAATTTGGCTTGAGTTGGACATTGATCAGCACTGTGTTTAGGTGGGTGCATTGCTGAAATTAGCCCTTGGCTATTGTGGTGTTGTCTGTCTCCCCCGAATCCACCTTGAGCAGGATGCAGCCATCACGACCAGACGCATCCATTACAACTGCCACTGGTGGTTATCAGTTGAGCAGGGTTATGGGAGGTAAAGGTCAGGTTGCAGGGGAAGCACATCATCACAGTGTTACATTATTTCACCCTTACATCTACATCTGATCTACTTAGGTGTTGTCAATTTTGGATGTCTTGTTGCATTTAACGAATTTTATGCAACTAAAAAGATACATTGAATTTCATTCCAAGTTCTATAAACACTGAGCTTCTAGTAACTGAGCATATTCAGGCTTAAATCCAAGTGAGGTGATAGAATGAGCTCTGACAGGAACAAATGTTTTGGGAAGCCAAGGCCGGGGGGGGAAGGAGGGATTGGGTTGGGGGGGGGGGTGTGTGTCCTTTTTTTTAATTAATTTTTATTAAAAATACTATTCATTATCATACTCGGGTTAACTTTAGCTTTGCAGCGAAAAAGATTCAGGCCAGAATGTTATAACATCAAGACAAAAGTTTTCTCTTCTACAAATCTTTTTGGACCAAAGTCAAAATAGATCTTAGGTTAGATATATATTTAAGCTAGAGGGAGCAATTTTGATGCTGCATGACAATTTTTTATTTCATTCAAGCTGGAAAAAAAATTGGTGTCTGAGCTATGTAAGAGTTCACTTTATGATTTTGCATATTGGTGTAATTACAGTAAAGTTACTTTTAATCAACACTGATAAAAGAGAAAGTATCAAGCCTTTGGTGTCTCCCTTCAGAAGGAAAAAAATTATGCACATTTGAAAGGATTATAATTAGGTACAGCTGGTAATTTACAGACAGCAGGCATCCATCCCCAGCATTACTCTTGGTAAAATCTGCACTAAGTGTAGCAGAGCACTGCAGCACACCAGGTCAGATGCATACAGTAAAAGAAGGTGTATGTTGTACTTGAACAGTAGCCTTAGATGGGAAATCCCAGCAACTAAAAGTGTGAAAACTACCACTGTCTATAATCACTGTCTATAATCACAGAATCACAGAATCAACTGGGTTGAAAGAGACCTCTGGGATCATCGAGTCCAACCTTTGATCTAACACCACTGTGTCAACTAAGACCATGGCACTAAGTGCCATGTCCAGTCTTTTCTTAAACACCTCCAGGGATGGTGACTCCACCACCTCCCTGGGCAGCCCATTCCAATGCCTGATAACCCCTTCTGTGAAGAAATTTTTCCTAATGTCTAACCTGAACCTCCCCTGGCGAAGCTTGAGGCTGTGTCCTCTAGTCCTGTTGCTAGTTGCCCGGGAGAAGAGGCCGACTCCCACTCCACTACAACCTCCCTTCAGGTAGTTGTAGAGAGCGATAAGGTCTCCCCTCAGCCTTCTTTTCTCCAGGCTAAACAATACCAGTTCTCTTAGCTGCTCCTCATAGGACATACCCTCCAGACCCTTCACCAGCTTTGTTGCCCTCCTCTGGAGTCTCTCCAGTACCTCAATGTCTTTCTTGAAGTGAGGGGCCCAGAACTGGTCACAATACTCGAGGTGTGGCCTCACCAGTGCTGAGTACAGAGGGACAATTACTTCCCTAGTCCTGCTGGCCACACTATTCCTGATACACCCCAGGATGCTGTTGGCCTTCTTGGCCACCTGGGCACACTGCTGGCTCCTGTTCAGCCAGCTGTCCACCAATAGCCCCAGCTCCTTTTCCACCGAGCCGCTTTCCAACCACTCTTCCCCCAGCCTGTAGTGCTGTATGGGGTTGTTATGGCCAAAGTGTAGGACCCGACACTTGGCCTTGTTGAACTTCATGCCGTTGCTCCCGGCCCGTCTATCTAACCTGTCCAGATCCCTCTGCAGAGCCTTCCTACCCTCAGGCAGATCAACACTCCCACCCAACTTAGTGTCATCTGCAAATTTACTGAGGGTTTAATGGTTGTAGCATTTCAGAATTTCTATGCATATTTACTTTCTGTATCTTAATATTCAGGTTTCCTTCTCAGTCAATTATGAGATGAATCAGTCAGAGGCTCGGATTCAGACTGATGTAAGTTGTCTTGCCCTTTAATTTGTCAATGTAATGATTTACTTCTATTTTGTGGTTTTAAAAAATATCTGCAAATAATTTTTCATTCTCTTCAGATCACGTTGGGTGTGTTGGGTGGGCTTGCAGTGTTATGGTCCCTTCTCAAGACTGCAGGCTGGAAGAGGCGTACAGGAAGCTCTATAATTGACTTGCAGGTATAAACAGCTGGTAACCTAAAAAGGGGCACATCTTTGTCTCTTTAAGGAGGCCTTTGCTATCATTCCGTGTGATAGAACTATTCTGTTTCTTAAGGTAACTGAATTTCTAGTCTAGCTGCATAGAACTGTGACCTGGAATTAGGCTCACTTGAGGAAGTAGGTTTTTTGCATTTTTTTGGATTCTGATGTTGTCATTTAGGAAATACTTTTGCTAAAAACAAAGGTATTTACAGAGCGATTCTGATCAATTGAGTGGACTTAGTTTTCAGATTAATTCTTCTTTGAACAAAGACTAGCATGTATGAGTTTCAGATACTGAATATACCATAAATATATGACCACAGTAGAAAAATTTTGTTCAAGGCTACTTTTCAGTACTAGAGTTTCCTGTAGTGTGAGCTGCATAACATTTTAGGTGAATGTACATATGCACTACTTAATTAGTTTTACAGATCTCTACAGTGTGTTTTTATAATTGCAGACTGTTTTGAAGTTCTTAATGTTTTATGCTGGAGACCTTGCCAACGTTTTCTTTATCATCACAGTGGGCACAGGGATTTATTGGCTTGTGTTCTTCAAAGTAAGTGTTTTTCCAGATTTGGGTGTTACAAAAATGTATTAATATTGCATATATTTTTACACAAAAATTCATTTTCTTTCTTTCTTTTTTCTTTTTTTTTTTTTTTTGCCTTTCTGGTCAGACTATTGAGGCAAGTTCTAGATCGTATTCTGTTTTGTGTGCTTAAATTTTTGTATTCACCTGTTTCTTTTCCTTAGGATTCATTGTACTTGCAGTCTGCCTAATAGTCATTTAAAATATTTTACAAATTCAAAATGATTGCGCATTAAATATTGATCTTTTTCTGCAAAACGTTATTCCCTCTTAAGCACTTAGTATGTTGTTACATATGCTGTCAATGCTGTTCTCAATTCTAGGCTCAGCAGTTTGTCTCTGTCCTTTTACCACTTCCATCTCAAGAAGAAGGTTTTGTTACGTACATAGCATGTGCGTTTAGTTTAAAGGTAAATATTTTTTTCCTCAGGCATTAAAGACATTTCAACATGTGCTCCTGTATATTTTCAGTAGGCTTGTTTATAAACATTTTTTACAGTTAATTTTATTAGTGTATAGACATAAACAATTATGTTATTCTAAGAATTAAGTCATTTTTCCATAGAAATTTATTTTGTGGAGTCTTTGTAAGGAAATAAATGTCTAAGGAAGATGATCTATGGAAAATTATTCTTTCAAGGATAAAGGTGTAAAGAAACCCAAATAAAATAACACCATATCAAGAAACCAAGTGCTTTCTTTTAAAGCAGAATATAAGTGCTGTCAGTTCCTGATTAAAAAGAAAACAGATTAAAATAATTATGTTCAAACATACTTGCAGAATTCAGAGATTCATATTTTGTCTTCATAGGACATACAAGTATTTTATTAATTATGGATATTATATTGAATTGGAATTTATAATTCAAGTTAATAGTAATTTTTTTTTAATTTGATACTTTGCTGTATTTTCTTTGTAATTTTGGCCATCGTCACATGACTTACCATTATTCCAAGCTTTTAATTTTTTTTTTAAAAGATGTGTCAAAAGTTGGTAACAAAGTTGCAGTCTCAAGTGTAGTCAAATATATTACTTGTTATGTTTCATGAATGACATGTGCAATGATTGTTTCTTCATCTTTGTCTATATGCTGTTGCTGTCCTTACTTGTTATGTTTCTCGTTCTTCTTTCTTAGGCTCTGCAATTCTTAGAATTGCTGGTTTCACAACTTACTATAGATATTTTCTTTATTGACTGGGAAAGACCTAAGGGCAAAGTTCTTAAAGCAGTTGAAGGTAACTCCAACTATGCTTGTTTGTATAAACAGCTTTGGTTAAATTTGCATATTACTCTCAAGTATTAAATTTCAGAGCTTTATTGTATGTATTCTTTTTAGGTGAAGGTGTTATTAGAAGTGCTGCTTCACCTGTGAGCATATGGAGGACATATTTTATAGCAAATGAATGGAATGAAATTCAGACAGTGAGGAAGATAAATCCCCTCTTTCAAGTGCTTGCAGTTCTTTTTTTTCTGGAGGTACTATTATTACTACAATTATTATTGTTGTTATTAATTTTTTTATGATTCACAACCAGAGTGTAACATAAGGGTCTGTTTTTTAATTCTTGTATTCTTTATGGTAACAGTGGATGACTTTCAAGTTCACTTGAAAACATGTAACTTAGTCAAATGATTATTTTAATACATTTTTTAATTTATATCTATGTATGTATAGGTCATTGCAATATTTCATTAAGGAAGACTTAAAAAAAACCAAACTAACCTTTAATTACCTTAGAGACCTTTGTTAGTTTTGTTTGGGTTTCTTTAAGGTAATGAGTTACCCTAAATGGCTTAAGAGACTGATAAATCTGTGTACACACTCAATTCTTTATTTGCCTACTGGCTCCCTCCTGCCACAGTCTACAGCTTTATTTCTGGTTTCATATTTATCTGAACTGAGCTTCCTTCCTGCTAATTTGCTATAGTGACCTTTTATAAAGCAGGAAATGAAATGTGCCAGTTCTGTTCCTGATGGCATAACACAAGGCAGTATGCCTTCAGTTACAGCTTAAGGATATGTGAGAAACTGTGCTTTAGCTTTTCAAAAACATTGTGGTTTGTTTCTTCTGTAGTTTGGTAAGTACTTTTATTTTGGGAAGTTTTCTTAGAGCCCGTAGCATATAGTTGTTAATGTGAGGTTCTTTTACATATTTTTAATACTTTTATTAATTTTTATACTTCTGTTTGTAAATTTCTTATTTTTCTTTTAAATTAAATACAGTAAAAACCCCCAAACTTTCCTCATTCACTACATCAGTACTTTTGCTGTTGGTAAATACAGGCCATGAACAACTTCTGTGCCATGTTACAAGGAAAGAATGGGAGAAAAGAGAGCACATATTCCCAAAACTAACTAAGTTAGTCTCCTCAAGTTACTCTTCCTAGGCTCCTGGTATTACGAGAAGGGAGAGGCTACTCTTACTAGACAGTGATTAACATCTTGCTCTATAATTCCTGCTACGAATTTCCCTGGAGAATCTCCCTCTGGAGAATCCCTTGCTTGCTACTGATGGTGGAGGAAGTCATGATAGATACCTGAATAGGCTAACATTGGTGTTTGTGAAAACCTCCGGTAATCTTTATAACTGTCATTGTCATGCTGGAGTTCGGAGTGTAGTTTCCTTCAAAGTATAATGCACGAGTGTCCTGGTTTCAGCTGGGATAGAGCTAATTTTCTTTTTAGTAGCTAGAATATGTTTTGGATTTACTATGGGATTTGGTATGAGAAGAATATTGATAATATACTGATGTTTTTGGTTGTTGCTAAGAAACCAAGGACTTTTCACTGAAACCACGACAACAGGGTAGATATGGTAATCAGCTGCTCACTACAAGGGGGAAATTCTGTATTGCTCAAAACCTGTCTTCTTGGGTTACCGATTTTGTTAGGGTGTCTGTTCAGTTCTCATTAATCATGGTGACAGGCTGTACAGTAGTAGAAAACAAGCCAGGAAAAGTGATAGTTGGAGGAAGCTGCAAAGCGTAGAAGGAGTCCCCCTCCCTCAGGCCTCGTGTCTGGCACCAAAGCAGCCGCTGGTGGGCGCTCGTCGCCGTGGTAGTGTTGACTACATGGCCAGTGCAGATAGCACTCTGGCAGCAAAACTGAGCTTTCCGATATTGTACCGGCTCTGGCTGGGATGGAGTTAATTTTCTTCATAGCGTGCTGTGTTTTGGATTTGTGGCTAAAACAGGGCTGATTGATAACACACCAATGTTTTGGCTAGTGCTGAACAGCATCAAGGCCCTCAGTGAGTAGGCTGGGGCTGTGCAAGAAGCTGGGAGGAGGGCACAACCAGGACAGCTGGTTCCCTGGACCAAAGGGATATGCCATACCTTACACCATCATGCTCAGCAATAAAAATGGAGGGGAGGGATTTTCTGGGGACTGGCTGGGCATCGATCTACTTGTGGGAGGTAGTTAGTGATCGCCTTTGCATCATTTGTCATGGGGTTTTTTTTTCACCTTCTTCTTTCATTTTCTTTGCTTATTAAACTGTCTTCATCTTGACCCACAGGTTCTCTTGTTTTTCTTCTTCCTATTCCCCGTCTTGCTGTGGTGGGGGTCAACCTACCACAAATACGTTTCTGGTGCAGCTTTAGTTCTGAATGATTTTCACAAAATTTTCACCTCTTAGGTATTTCAAGACATAGAGTTTCTCTTATCTTTTTTATTTGGGAACCTTTTTTAGATTGTTTAAAATAGGTTCATCCATAAAGACAGTAGAAGGAAATATATTTCTGTTCAATTAAAAAAAAATCAGTTTATTACAATTGCAAAACAAATAAAACATTTGTTTTAACACTGGAATATATAGGACCAAAAAGCTGAAATTCGGCAGAAATAATATCTCCATGCAGTCTAACAATAGAATCTTTTGGAGTTTTTCAGTAAAAATCATTGTTGACTTGTCGTGAGATTTAGCTGCATTATGTTTTTGAATTTATGTATCAATATATATACATACAGTTTATGTTTTTAATTATGTTTCTCAGTGATAACACTGGATCACACATTTGGGCTCTAGCATTGTGAACATGCTACTATTCCCAGGTCCATTTTTCCTAATTTTTCTTCTTACTTTGTGTGAGGATGGAAACAACAATAATAATTAATACTGTTCATTGCCTCATTGTTATATTGACCTTCTTATCTGTTCAGGTGGTGGGATTTTCAAACCTGGCTTTAATGGATTCTTCTTCCAGTCTTACAAGAAGCAGTGAGAGTTACATAGCTCCTTGGAGCCGCATTTTAAGATTTGGTGTGTCTGCTGCACTCTGGCTAGCCATTGCCTTCTTACAGGTAAGTGAAATACACGACATACTGAATTACCATTTTCAGGCTGGTTCCTGGAAGCTAGCATATATCACTAGGCCATCCATACTACATATCGTAGCATTGGGTATATTTTAACTGTTTTGCTTGATCTAGACTTTAAGATGCTTTAGCATGATATACCTTTAGAATTCAAAAGGAATATTCTGAGCTATGAGACATCTTGCTTCATATTCAGAATTTTAATCCTCTCAGAGATGTGAATTTATGGAACTGCTTTGTGTTTTTTTAAACAACTTTGAAGCATCTCCAAGTTCAAAATGAAAAGCAGGTTATTGCTAGAACTTTACTTCTTAGAGGAAGGATGTCAATCTCATTTCATGGAGTCCAATGCAGTGGTGGCCACTACAGAAGTCTGTAATTTGTGGGTGTTAAAACTGTGAAGTTAATTGCTTAATGAAGTCAAATCTGATGAACTAATAAAATAAAAATTCATTTTTTTATTTCAGATTATGTTTTTTTCTGTGTTTTATGAAAGATTTGTTGAAGATAAGATAAGCCAATTTGTTGATTTGTGTTGCATGAGCAATGTAAGTATTTCTTTTGTCTCATTTGTACAGTGGCTTTTTTAATAGAATACTACATAAGACAGTTTTAAGAATATAAAATAATATTTATTCATTTAATTTAATCAGAAATTACTATGATGCCAAAGTCGATGTTTCTTTCAGCTCACTTTATTGCTGCAATCTACAATTCAGTTAAACTCTAATTGGAGAAAGATTCTGGAATCATAGGTATCAGTGTGTTCTTCTAGGCATGTGATTTTTAGGTTGTTTTTTGAAGTTAAATTGGTTACATATGCTCATACAGAATTAAAAAGTAACACATTATCACAGAAAGGTGTGGAATCATTTGCTGCTGTTGTTTCTACTGGTTTGCATTTTAGTACTCTTGTCTTACAGACACAGCTGTGTTGGTTTTATTTAAGATGTTTATGTTCAGTTTCTGGTCCTATCTTGTGGTTGTCCCTCAACTGCTGAACTTCATGGTTGTCCCTCTTGGGCAGTTATCACCTTTTTCATGCATTTTCACTTACATCTGAACTACTTCCCTTTCTCTAGTTGAAATGTGGGTCTTGAAGCTTTGTACTGCAGGAATTCCTTTTTAACCAAAGAGTGCAGTCAGAACAGGTTGGATTAGCTCATTTGGCCAGAGCTTTTAAAAAATATAGAGATTAACCTCTTTTATCAGCCTTTCCAGCCTTGTTTATTCCTCTTCCATGAAAAACCCATATAGTGCATGGGTTGTAGAGAGAGTTAATTTGGGGTTTTGTGTGATACATAAGCATTGCATCATACTGAATGAAATTATATTAAATACAGTTTCCTAGGAGCTCAACTGGAATCAGGCATACGTGTTATGCATCACAGAAATAACTTCCGAATCAAAATAAAAGCTAATAACTTTGCTTTAATTTTTTGGCTCTGTGGAATTAAGTAGTGATTCTTGCTGTTGATAAACTAAACTTGAAGCTGGTGTGTGTTTCTAGTTAAACATAGATAAAACTAATCAGTAAAAGAGTTATTAAATATTTTTCTGCCATGTTTATTTTGGTACCTGCTTACTTTGTATTTGTAGAAGGGCTGGTCTTCCTGTTCTCCACTGTGAATTCAAAAGTTCAAAAATAAAATGATAATGTTTAATTAAAGTATTCTTCTCTTCCCCCATCTCTTTTAGATTTCTGTGTTTCTCTTGTCCCACAGCTGCTTTGGTTATTATATCCATGGTCGCTCTGTGCATGGACATGCAGATACTAATATGGAAGAAATGAATGTGAACCTAAAGAGAGAAGCAGTAAGTAAAAGTAGTAAAGTTTACACCTGCTCTAATTATTTATTTTATAAAAAACCCCACACCTCTGCACTTGTGCATTACATTGCATTACATTATGGATCTGCACTTGTGCATTGTACCAAGTTATGATACTTAAAAGATACAAGCTGTTGGTATGTAAATATGACTCAGTAGTTCTTTTAACTAGCTCTTAATCTTTCTTCTTCTTCTTCACTATCTCTTCTTCTCTGTTTCTTCTTCACATTTCACAGATATAAAATTCCTGTTTTTCTAAAAAGTTTTTTCATGTATTCAAGGACCTTCTTTTTGATATTGAAGCTTTTCATAAGCTCATGGCCACATTCAAAAAGATGCATACCAAGAAGCTTTCATAAAGAGACAGATCTGAAAAACTCCTAATAAAGAGTCATCTACTCTTCCAATAAATTCTTTTATTCAATCATCTCTTCTCCTCTGGTGATATAACCTATTCTTTACAGAAATTAATTTGAATAAGTGTTTTTTCTAGCTTGTTGTATGTTGTGTCTTTGCTGCAAGATCAGGCAAATGTAAAATCTTTAATACAAGATGGGAGCACTTTGCACTAAATTTCATGATGTCTTGCACCTCTGTAGGGACAAGTAAGAAAAAAGTACCTTAGACAAAGGATATTGCTATTTCAATGATAAGTGGACAGAAAAAAACATAGCCATGTGAAAATTAAATCTCAAACATTGAAATGTAGAGGAACGTTTTTAATAATATTTTTGACTTGTCTGTTCCTATAATTTTTTCCTAATTGCTTATTTTAATATAATTTTGGCAAAAGCAATTTTTTTTCCCTATGGAGATATCAAATTTTCTATTTTCTTGGGATTTTTGAGATTTATTAAATGTGACCTGAAAAACATATGGAAAAAGTCAGGAATCCAAAGCACAAAAAAGCAGGACAAGTATAGAATAAATGATAAACATAAAAGAAAGAGCTTCAGAATGAATGTCAAAAGATGTATTAGAAGGTAATGAACTGAACACAGGTGAAAAGAGGAATATGACCCTGTGACAGAAGGGATCAGGATTTCATGTCCTGAGAAAATCTTGCTATACTAGAACCAAGAGTGTAGTGGATTAAAATATTTAGAGATACTATGTGTACCTAAAAGAGAAGAAATTAAAAGCTTTTGACTTTTTTGGGTCTATGAATGACATTAATAATGTTAATTTACAATTGCTTTAATTGTATAGGAAAATCTATGTAGTCAGAGAGGTCTGTTACCGAACACAGATGGCCAGACATTTCAGATTTCCATTTCAAGAAAAATGCGACTGCACTATGACAGGATTCATGTAACCCTAACAAGAGTAAGTGAGAGATCTGTATTCTGTAAATGCTATTTAAAATACATAATTTTTCTGCTGAAGTCATGGTCATGTTATATTTCAGGAACGTGGTCCTGCTAGGCTTTTGGACTCATCTGCAAATACTTTCGAACAAAGCACAAGGGCATACAACACCATGAACAAATTTCTCAGTTCTTTTATTGATCACGTATGTATATTGACATTACTGTATTAAGGAAAGTATAAATATAGTAAGCAGAGACTAAAAATGGTAAATCTGAAAGACTGTAATTTCTCTTTAAGCATATGTGCTTAAAGACTTGTTGTTGAAGACTTTCATGGCAACTGGAATAGTGCTTCATTCAAAACAAAAAATTGAGTACTGTCCAACAACAGTGCAGTCTGCCCTTAAAAATGACAAATCCTTTTTTGTTATGTACTTATTTTTGTCTTGGAATAGACCAGTGCTTTTTTTTCATTCATAAAGGTCTAAGTAGCTGTACTTCGATTTGTAACAAGTACTTTTTCTGTGAAATCATAAACCAAGAAGTATTGTTTTTCCTTTTCTTATAGGTTCATAAAGAAATGGATTATATTGTTAAAGATAAGTTCCTGCTTGAACGGATTCTTGGCATGGAGTTCATGGAACCAATAGAGAAAAGTATTTTTTACAATGGTAAAAAGATTTGTGACTTGGTATTTGTACTATTATAAGTATGTAGGTTTCTGGGTAGATTTCTTTCCCAGGATTTACAATCTAAGCTGGACTTCACAGCAGGAGAGGTCATTAAAAGACCGCTTGTGAGGAAGGTATTTAAGAGGTCTTCTTCAGGTTACAGAAATCCTATTTATAATTTGTCGCTTGACTGCAATGTTTTTTCTTTTAGGCAACTGAAAGGATACTGTGTAGAGACATGCATGTGTTTATGAAGTACTCCTTTGATTTGCTATCTGGATCCAATATCCACTTTGTAAATGTAAAGAAGACCCACAATATTTAAACAGCTCCATGCTATTTTTTTTATATATAGAAGCAAATTTCTTATGAAACAACTAAAAGTACAGATGGACGATTTCTTTAAAGAGGATATTGATCACAGTGAGAATGTTTTAGTGGAATATTTGATGTTAATACAACACTCATCATTGTAGACTCCACTAAGTAATTTGGGTTCTTGAATATTTTATTTTGAAACTTTTTAAGTGTTGTCAATACCTACAGCAAAAATGAGTATTCCAGCAGAAACAGGGATGACACCAGTTCTGATTCTGGTCCCTGGAGCTATGCAAAATCAGCCAGACTTGGGTTCTCCAGTGCATCATCCTGAATCCCAAGCCCATGCTAAACCTAGCCATAAGTATTTCCAAGTGACCAGCACATGTGTTAAAAATAGATTTAGTGAAAGTTCTTGCCCACTTCCAAGGTTCTGAAACCCTGAGTCCTGGTCTCCTCCCATTAACACATGTGGTCTGGGGACCAGTATCCACACTGCAATGAAATATGAGCTCTGAACTTAGGCCTGATACCAGTCTGCTTCCTCAGTCCCTGAGCTGTACAGAATCCATCAAAAATTATCTTTGAAAACCTTAGTTCAGACCCTGATTCTACCCCTAACCATAAATATGGCCATCACCTGCATGAAAACAAAACATTAACTAGTGATCCAAGATGATGCAAGTCCCTCAAGTACTTGGCTTTTCAGCCTCACTGTTCAGAAACTGTAAACCTTATCAGAACTGTAATCCAATCCATAGATATTACCAGATGACCGTTACACATCCTAAATATGTCATTATTCTTACATAATAGCAATCCACAGATTACATCACTGAGTTGTGCAGAACTTTCCCTGCTGTATGATACCAGGGCTGCAAAAGCTGAAGCCTAATTTGAATCTCAAAACTCGCTATATAATCAGGAATGCAGCACATGCTTTCAAACTACATGGTTGTAGTCTCTCACAAGAGCCGAGTAAAGGGGCAGAATCACCTCCCTCGACCTGCTGGCCACGCTGCTTTTGATGCAGCCCAGGATATGGTTGGCCTTCTGGGCTGCAAGCGCACATTGCTGGCTCATGTTGAGCTTCTCGTCAACCATCACCCCCAAGTCCTTCTCCTCAGGGCTGCTCTCAATCCATTCTTCTCCCAGCCTGTATTTGTGCTTGGGATTGCCCTGACCCACATGCAGGACCTTGCACTTGGCCTTGTTGAACTTCATGCAGTTCGCACAGGCCCAGCTCTCAAGCCTGTCAAGGTCCCTCTGGATGTCTGAGCTACACTTAATTCATTACAGGCTTGGGCTCTCCTCCCCTCTCATGGTGAAGCACTATCTTTCTTCAGTAACAAATCACAGAATCACAGACTGGTTTGGGTTGGAAGGGACCTTGAAGATCATCTAGTTCCAACCCAATAGCCAGTATCTGCCTTAAAACTATAACTAGGACTTTCTTCAGCCTCAGTTTATGATTTCACACCTTGCAATATCAGTCATTCCAAAACCCTGTACTAAACCCCAGGTCTACTCAGTCATAAATATTCTCAGGTATGCAAAGTCTGGGTTAGAATTAAGCGTGTAAGCATGATGTGATGTCTCCAAATTGTGCAGTATTCAACAAATGTTCGGTCTTTTGACTGCCATTGTTCTGAAGTTCATAATCACGAGCATTGATATAAATATATTGTTTGATATTTTAGACTGCCATCGTTCCCAGAAGTTTAGATACAAATCAAGATTTCATGGCAGTAGGACATATACAATTTGTAATGAAAATACACTGTTTCCAATCAAACTTGCATTAGACATTTTTCTGAAAAAGCAGAAAGCGGGAAAAGAATCCATTTTCTGTAATTGTTTAAGTGTTCTTTTCTCTTTTGAAAGTGGTGCTTTTTGATAAAATAAAGAAGTGGGTAAGTGGTCTAGACTACTTTGGCTATGAAAAAGGTATTTTAAGCTTAAAAGACCCATTTTCTGGGAAACTCTTAACCAGTGAACAAAGATAATGTTAAGCTCTGAATCTCCTTCTAAGTCAGGCTTTAAGCTTATGTTTTTATTATTTTCTTGAGTTGGGGTCAGAGTTAACGCTTCCTAAAAATTTCAGTGACGAGGAAGTTACATCTGTTTCTTGTTCAAAGCAGCCTTTTTTAAACAATCTGATTGAGATTTCAGGAGTGAATAAAGTTGCGTGTGGCACGAGGGCTTTTCCTGTTCTGTTCTGTCAGTATTCAGCCATTTTATAAGTGAGAAGGTTTGTATTACTTTGCTTAAATAGAATGACACAACTAGCTCTTATGATGCCATAGAATGCCATAACTAGCTCTTGCTCTGACTTTCTTTTTTCTAATCAGCTTTCTCAGTGTGGACTGATGAACTCCACAAACTCACACTTCACAGAAGTAACAATTTTTCAAAAATTATTTTCTTTCTGTAGATGAAGGACACTCTTTCAGCGATGTTCTGTATTATGGCAATGAGACAACACTGCTCATCTTCGATATCCTGTTTTTCTCCGTTGTGGATCTGGCTTCCCAAAACTTTGTTTTAGCAGCTATTCTAACATATTTGCAACAAGAGGTAAATTTTAATTTAAGAACAAAGTAATATTTTTAAAATGTGGGTTAGTATGGAAGTTTACATAGTTAACTAGATAATTAAAGCAATAAGTTAGCAGTATGCAGTGACAGAAGATTATACTGAGAGCTTATAAAATAGGTTGGGTTTTTTTTTTGGTCAAATAGGCTTGTGAGAAATTAATTTTATTCACATGCCTGTCATGAATAAAGAGGCTACAAATAGCTTTCAACAGAAAACACAAACTTCTGTTAAAATTAATCACACATAATTATATCATATTTCAGGGTGGAAAGATATTGAAAAATGTTTCAAAAATGCTAAAGGGAGTTAAGCACCTAATTCATTCATGTTATTTACAATTTAAAGGTAATACGAAGTTATTCTTTTATGCTAGGTACTGAAACATACTGTTTTAAGTATTTCTTCATTAGTGATTTTTTTCTAAACTGTTCTTAGATATTTAGGTTTATTCGTAATACACTTGGGCAGAAGAATTTGGCATCCAAAACCTTGGTGGATGAAAGATTTCTCATTTGATTAAGAAGATTAAAAACTTTGTTGAGGAGTTAATCATGGAAATTATGTCCACGATCAAAACATCTCTGACCTGCAGATTAATTGTAGTGTACTTTTCAATAATAATAGTGTAATGGTTTTGAAATTTATCTTTTTTTATATTGTGTGCTATTAAGCTTTATTTTTGTGTATTTACAAATATTTTTTTAATTTGTGAACACTAAGCCATAGGCCTTTAAAAGGAAAGGTACATGGAAATAAGACAGAAGTAAGCTAACTGTTATTATTATTAGAATAAGATAAAAATTATTCAATGGCTTTTGCTAAGATAGGGACCGCTCACTTTGAGGCAATTATTTGAGCATTCTGGTTGGCAGGAGAGGTTGTCAACTCAAGTCTTCTGAAAATCCCTTAAATCTTTTTTTTTAATTTATTTTTAGGTATAATGTTTAGCAAACATATTTCTGGTTTTACTCAGTACGGGATTTGTTCTGAATTAAGTTAATATTTCAAGAGGACTTTTTAAAGATCACTCATTTACAGCAACTCCGACTTTAAATTTTAACTTTTCTTTATTGTGTCATAGTATTGTATGCTTTTGTCTCTTCTCTTGAAGTTTATCATTGTTTTTCTTGGGTGTGGACTATCCATGACAAGTTTCCTTGTGTTTGAGATACAGTACTGTTACAGCAATGCAGAAAAACAGGGTAGTTATGATAGAGCAGAGGAGATGGTTATAGGTAATTGGGGTTTGTTCCTGATCTTCTGACGTGAGATGCCCAGGGAAATACAGTAATTCTGTGCTGTTTCCACACAAGTGAAATAGAAGCAATTGTTCTCATCTTTTTAAAAGTGTTTTCACAGGTGCCTATATGCTCACATACCTCTGTCTCTCTAATTTTCTGGCTTTATTATCTTGATGTATAACACAGAGACCACAATCATTTTACCAGCATCATACTTTTGGAATTTAGACAAGTCAATAATTATTCAAGTGCCACTTATTAAGTGTTAAAGGAGATTATGAATGGCCTTCGAAACACCTTAAAGTGAGGTGTCTACCTCCCGTTTGTATCTCTGAAAAGTCTCCCAGCCTTTTTAAAATTATGTTTTTCAGTAAATGGTTAAACATGAATAGTGTTTGCTGGGTTTTATAGCTGTTACTTCTCTTTAGATGACTCAGCAAGGGACTTTCACCAGCAAAAACACCATAAAAATGTAAGTCGAGGTTAGTATGCTATTCCAAAACAGAGACTGAGGACATGATTACTTGGACCTAACAGATTTCCAATGCAGACATGCTTATCTGAGTTGAAGCAGCAGGTGTTTTTTGGCTTCATAAAGAGGAACATGTTCTTATGTTGATACCACATCATATCATGATGTTAAAGGTACAGTAACATGGACATAAATCTCAGGGTCACTATTGCTCTAATGCATTTGCTTTTGGTGTTGTAAAACCAGTGTAGCTTGCTAGTCCAATATAGTTGCTATTAACTCAGAGAATGTGTCTGCCAGTAAGGCATGTAGGTAACTGAAGAGTTGATTTTCTGTGGGACATCCATTTATTAATATGCAGTTTAGCATATGGGGCATTTCCATGTCATGCTTCCCTTACTTTTGTCTGCTTATGTGCACAATTCTTAGTTTGCTGGTGCACACTGTGCCTTTAAAAAGGTGCGAATACAAAACTTCCAACAGAGTGAAATGTCTTCTATAAATAAAATTAAGGTTGTTGCCTTTATAGTGAATGTAGTAATTAAAGTGTCCATTCGGTTCTGGATCTATTAAAACAGCCAAAAATTGTATTTCCACTGAGTACCATGACTGTTTGACTTCCTTAGTTGTGAGATTTCTGTCATATTTCCTGTCAGTGATCTGCTGGGTGCCAAACCTGTAAACTAAGCTAAGGAGCCATCTGAAAAATGGTCTGCAGTAGGACATTTGCAAGGCAAAGTTAGGCTTGCATGATGTCCATGTATTTCTTTGGTCGATATCTTTGCATAGCTTAACTAAACTTAGCTAAACTTTCCAGATCTTACAAACCCTACTGAAATGTCAGTGTACAAAAGGAAACACAATCTTTCTTGTGTGGCTGTATTTATTCAAGATGACTGATGTGACTAAAGGGGCGTAGAAAGTTGCTGTGATCCGTAAGTGAGCAAGTAGACTACGAATGACCCTAACACAGGTCTTTTCTTACTGTCACTTTCTGGCAATATAACTGTGCATCATTGTCAATGATAACAGGCAGAAGCTTTTTCTCTGTACAGGTTCTGAAGATGTGTCTCCATAATCTAGGGAGACAGAACCACTCTTCAAACGTACCTCCTCCAGAACGGTCTGGTTTATGACCAACTTCAGTCAGAATCAGTAAAAAGTAGTAACCAGCCCTGGGTAAATCAGCATGTTGCAGAATGGCTGCAAGCAAAACAAAGATGTGATTGTGCCATCTGTAGACACGACCATATAGTTTTAGTTCAGTTAGTCTGGTACCAGCAGAAATGGAGACTTTTCAGCACGTGGGCTCTCACTCTCTACCCTGTTCTCAGTGCTTTTGCTAACCAGCTACACCTTTCCAGGCAAAAAGCATGCTCTGAGTTTGCTTTAGATATGCCTTTAATTATCTCCTGCTCAGAAGGGCATGTGAAAGCTTTAATGACCTTGCAATTTGCAAGAACTACTGCTAAGGGCAACTCTTGTTACAGATAAATGATAAATTAATCTAAAAATGTTCTGTCAGAACAGTTCAGTCACATGGCCCCCTCTTCAGTGCGCACACTACTTTGTTGTGTTTTATTTTTCCAGGTCATTTATCTAAAATGTTAATATAGCTAACATAGGTGCTCTATGTGATCTAGGAAATAATTACAGGAGTCAGAAGCTCCAGGAATTCATTGAAGCTTTTCTTCATTCTTGCTGACCGGTGAACACTTGAAAGGGGTTGACTGTGCTTTGTTCTATTCCTTCATATTTGTTCAGGAAATAGCTCTTGTGATTGCATTTCCAACTTAATGTTTTTCCTTTTTTAACATTAATATGCAGCTACAATGTGTTGTTCATGTGATGAGTGTCTTTCGAGTTTCTAAATGTTTTATTTAATCACATGGCATTTCAAACTCTCCTATATGTCCCTCTGAGCAATAAAAAATTTTTCAAGGACTGGAGAAGTTTCTTTTGCGCTCGTTAACTCAGTTGATCTAAACCTACAACACACTTCTCCTTCCATGAACATGAGAAGTTTCCAAATAGGGCAGGAGGCTGCTAGAGTCTGTAGTCCCATGGAGCTCTGTCAGGACAAGCGTAAGAAAGGATTTTGCGGTTGGTGTGGCAATGGAGGGATACAGTTTTGGATGACCACAACTAATGGAATTAGATGTTTGCTTACTATTGAGCCTCATAGGGGTTAGATACCAAAATAGTTAATTCCACAAATAATTATAAATTGTCTATACAGACAAAGTACAGTAATGTCTAGAATATTTTTTAAATTCACAGCTTTCATTTACTAGTGAGGACTTGATTGATTTGTATTTTACTACAGCATCCATTTCAATGGTAGGGGCGGGGCTGTGATTGAGGTAAAGCGTACCAGAGGTGAGAAGTGCAACTGGCACGACGCTCAAAATTTCATCCCGCCCATCAGCCTGCTGCAGCATGGGCAGCACATCGATGCTATTGGGGTTTTCTGTGTGGTTTCAGTCTGGAAGGGAGCATGTGAGCAGTAGTTGACTAGGGGAGGGTGGCATCGCAATGTACTCCTATGGAAATCACAAGTATGCTGGCATGGTGGAAGGAGGTAACTATCAAGCCTCTCAAAACCTGCCTCCTTCAAGCAAAGCACCTGCTTTCCCCTACGTCTCTTCTTTTCTCTAGCCAGGATCCCACTATCACGCCCTTCTGTACCTTTTCACCATTTAAAAGCTCTAGTCCCGTGTCCCTCTCTCATGTGCCTCAAGCCAGTGCCTCCAGGTGGTGCGTGCCACAGCCTCCTACTTCATCCCACCACCTTCAGCTGATGTGCAGTTCCTGCCCCTGCCATCTTATCTGCGGGGCTGGCAGCAGGGCTCTGTGCTGGGGCAGTTGCTGCCTACCCCGCTTCCCTGGGCAAATGAGGGAAACACAGTCTGGTGGGCCAGAGGCTGAGGGGAGGTGGCTTTTGCAGGGCAATGCTGCAAGTTGGGTAGCAATGAACTGCGTGCCAAGGTGTGCCTTGGGGTAGCAGCACAGGGTCTTTGGTGTGAAGAACGAAAATCCAAACATAGCATTAGAAATCAGCTTAAATCACAAAGTCCCAACTTCCATGTACGTCTGAAAGGAAGAAGGAACAAAACCAAGACACCTCCAAACAAACTCTTGTTGAGCACTGGCTTCCTCCAGCTTTGCCTCCTTTGTTGTCCACATACCATCTCCACCCCAGCACTCCCAGCTTCCTTGTGTGGCTGTTACCACACCACAGCAGACGGATGACACCTGCCACAGGTGGCTTGGAAAAGCCACCATCCTCTCTGGCCCGACCCGGCTATCACAGGGAGCAGGGCAATGGGTGTCACCCAGCAGGCAGGATGGCTGAGCTGCTGCCAGCCTCCATGGGCAGGAGAGCGCGGGCGGTTCTGCGCTCCGGTGCCCATGGGGAGGACGTGGATCGTCAGCTCGGGCTGGGGATTGTGGAGCCTGAGGGACATGCACCAGGAAACCACACAGAGATGTGTCTGCCTCTCTGTAACACCAACGTTTCCATCTTGCACTGGCAGAGCTTCAGTAAGCGTTGATGGTCCAGAGCCCTGACCATCTGTGTCCCTCTCTGACCCAGACACATTTACCAACCTACTGGTGCTACTCGAGACTTGTCAACCCATTTTCCCAGGTGACCTCCATCACAGCAGGAGTAGCTATAAGCCTGGCATCTGGGGAGAGGTGAGGCAGCCCTTGGTTAATTGGGAAATAATCAATGTTTGAAGCTCACCGGTGGAATAGCTCTGAGGCTCGGTGGCTCTGCAGACATCAGGAGGCAGCACCACGTTAGCTGACATTGAGAATTTCCCTTTAGATGCTCAGAATTGTTCTTTTTTCAATCTACGAAAGCTGAGCCCATGCCAGACAATCTCCTCACAACCTGTGGTGTTTATGGTATGAAAAGCAGAAGCTATTTTTTTTTTTTTTTTGCAAGTGCCTGCTATTACAGCACTTACCGAATTTCCATTTTACAGCTCTGTGTGTCAGGGTGGCAGAACGGCTCAGGCAGTATGGAAGAAACTGGAAAGAAAAAAGCAACCTGTAACCCCACAGTCTCCGTGACCTTTTTCACCCCGATTTACAACTGCGGGAAAATAATCCCCTTCAAATCACACAAAAATAGGTCTCCAGTTCTTCCTGCAAATGCAGAAGGGAGATATTTGCTTTTGGCTTTGCCTGATCCCTGGAACAAGGAGAGTTGCACCAACCTCCCTCCCGAGCACACAGCTCAGTATCTCCCAGAGCCTGGCCTGACCACCCTTCCCATCCGTGCCTCGCCAGGGGCAGCCAAGCTGGGATGAACGGATTTTGCTCTTTCACGTGTCACAGTTTCCCCTGAACCCTTTCCACGTGCCACGTGTAGTGATAGGACGAGGGGTAATGGTTTTAAACTGAAAGAGGGTAGATTTAGATTAGATATTAGGTAGAAATTCTTTCCAGTGAGGGTGGTGAGACACTGGAACAGGTTGCCCAGAGAAGTTGTGGCTGCCCCCTCCCTGGCAGTGTTCAAGGCCAGGTTGGATGAGGCTTTGAGCAATCTGGTCTAGTGGAAAGATGTCCCTGCCTGTGGCAGGGGGGTTGGAACTAGATGACCTTTAAGGTCCCTTCCAACCCAAACCATTTTATGATTCTATGAAATCCTGGCAAGGGGATGCAAGAGTTACGCTGGTATCTTTATGTTTAACAACAGCTGTGCTGAAAGCTCAGTATTTATTACGTTATCCTGGAAGGTCGGAGCAGAGATGATGCCAGGAGAGGGACCTCTCAGGTGTTCATTTCTCCTATAAGCATACAGTCAGAAATTAGTTTCTGTTTGTTTCACAGTTCAAGACAGACTGCACTTTTTGCTGGGAAGGAAAAGGCTGCATTTCCCATTTTCAATATTTTCTTTCTTTTTGTGTGTGTGGACATAAAGATCTGAGCTTCACCATTGAAAACGCCAGAGCTGCTCATCTGTACCTTGTCTGCAGTGGTTCTCTCTACAAACCCTGGAAAATATTACTGCATGGTCAGACCCATTCTAGGACATGCAGACAGTGTATTTTGTTGAGGTTGCTGTGCAGAGGTGGGTTGTGTCATGGGGCACCCAAGCTCAGAGCAGAACTTGCTGAGGCTCCAGGTTCCCCCCGCAGCATCCCAAATCCACTGGGACAGGGAGATGTCCCTCTCCGAAGGGATGGAGACAAAGCCTGACAAATTCCTTCATGTGGACATGATTACAGTTCTCAAAAATAAAAAGGAAAGAGAGAGAATATGGCTGCCCAGTTTGCACAGGCAGCTGCAGCTCTCATTCCTGACTAACGCCGATCTTACTGCATGTCATTTCTCTTAGATGGCATCCTGCCTTTGCATTTGCAGGGCGCCCAGCAGTATGCTGTCGGGAAGGCAAAATACTGAATTCCTTTGAAGGCTGGAGATGCTGTGATGGGTCCCAGGGATTTGTGAGCATGGTGACGAGGAAGAGCTGGATCTGAGACCTGTGCATCAAGACCATCTGGTCTGGCAACAGAAAGAGCAGGAGCCTACAGCGATGATGTCTGGCTTGCAGCCACAGACGTGCAGCTGCGACACCCCTGTTATACAGGTTGGTGTAATGGAGGGACGGCTGCTGCCAGCAGGGAAGTTTTGCTTCCTCACCCCAAATACTGTGAGCAAACCGCAATTTCCTCAACCTCTTTTGCTGTTTAGAGCTAGCACTGCTCTCCAGTGGCTTATTTCTGACAGTATGAATAAATGCAGAGTGATGCTTTGATGACACGCTTCTTGGAAATAATAATATTCATTGCCCGTACTCATCAGATGTCGAGGCAGCAGAGACCATGAGGTAATGGACTTTCGGTGGTGCCACCTGGTGCTCTTGGCTCCTCTTACCCAGCCCTCCCCATTCCCCATCATTTGTCATCAAGGGCAACTGCAGCCTCAGCAACCATTAGCAGGGAAGGGCTGGGACTCTGAAAGATGCAATTAAGTACCAGACACGTTTAAATGTATCTAGATGGAGGAACAGAAAGGAGTTGATCCCCTCTGGGGAATGGCTTTTGTTTCCTGAGGCTTTCAGCTTTCTCAGCTTCCCCTTTCTCTTTAGCACTGCTCGGTTGCAGCTGCTTTAACGGGGAGAGCTTGGAATGGGTGCAGCAGGTGAAAGCAGCAGTTAGAGAATTTGGGAAGCTCAACACCCACCCCCCCCCAAGTCGTTGTCATGCCACCAGTAGTTATAAAAGCCGTACTGGAAACAACAGTGTCTAATTAGAGGAGGTGGATGTTTTCTCATTCTGTGCATGTGTATATGCTGGAGTGCAAAATCCTGGCTGCTTTCACGCCCCTCGTCAGTCTCCCAGCTCGGGGATGGCGTAACAGGAGCCCACAAGCAGAGCGAGCCAGCTCTGCGGGTGCACGTGCTCCGTAACAAACACCCCTAGAAACCAGCTCCCAGCTGGGGACAAGCCCTGGCCCCGACACCGTCTGTGCAACTGCGCTGAAACAGATCTAAGTGGGAAAGGGGCTCCTTGGTAAGCAAGGAGCCCTGGCAGGGTTTGCTGCCCCGCAGGGCCAGGATGATGCTGGTGGCACCAGGTGAGGAGAGGAACAGGTGGAGGAGCCAGGCCTGGGAAGAGGCACCCACAGCTTCGGGGCAGCGGGGCTCAGCCTGGCCCAGAGGCACCGCCGTGAAGCACAGCATCGGCTCAGGTCCACCAGCTCTTTTGGCTGTTTTTTTTGTATCACATGCAGGAAGTACAAGGCAGACCATTCTCATGTGTTCCTTCTCTGCAGCCCTTTTGCCATGAGGAGAGCATGCAGTAAGTGTGAGTGCTGAACGCATGGTACTACCACCATCCCTGGCTGTCTGCACTCTCCTCGCCCGATGTCTGCTGAGCTGGGATGAGAGTGAGGGACCCAAAGCTGCTGCAGCAGGGACACTCGCCCTGTGATGACAGCTTCCCTCATGATTTGGTATTCAGACCTTACCAAAGGAACCACCAGACAGATTCGCCTGTCTCAGCAAATACGGCATCTCTTGAGAAAGGTGCTCACAGTTATGGATATTGCCATCTGCAAGCTTTTCCCTGTGTGACAAAGGCTCAGGAGACTCACGGTGCCTATGTGACTGGGACTTGCAGGTCTGGTTTCTGGAGACTAGACCCATTGATAAGCTTCCTGCAGTCACCCCCAGAGTGAATGAGGGACCTTTGGTGAACGACCAGCCCTCCCATTTCATAAGCAATCACAGAACCACAGAATGGTTTTTGTTGGAAGGGACCTTCAAATATCATCTAGTCCAACAACCCTGCCATGGGCAGGGACACCTTCCGCTAGGCCAGGTTGCCCAAAGCCCTGTCCAACCTGACTGTGAACAGGGGCATCCACAACTCCTCTGGGAAACCTGTTCCAGTGTCTCACACTCTGACTCATGACTCTGCACCTGGTTTACTCCTGCATGAGAAAAAAAACGCTTTTCTGAACAAGTTGCTCCTGCCAAGCTGCTCTTTGCTGAACGCCAGTTACATTGGAGAGAACCTGCTTCAAGAGCAATTTAGGCTGAATTTTTCACTCGGGGTGAAACTAGCAGAAATTGCACGCACAGAGTGAAAGCCTCCTGTGATGTGGTAAACAGCAAGAGAAAGTGTGTGTGCGTGTCAGATTGAGGGGAAGACGGTGTATCTGTGGTCCCTCCTGATAAACAGTGAAACCACCTGGAGCTCCTGCTAAGAAACAGGGAAACTCGGCCACCTCTCCATGGGACATCTTAAAGGCCTAATCTCCTTAGTTACCAGCACTCTGAAGCAGAGTTTAAGGAAACACGTATTTATTGGGAGAAGATGTCATTTTGTTCTAAAAACAGAAGCTAGTCAAGGATATGCGCATCTAAATAACACAGCGCTGCCCAGCCTGCTGGGTAGGTTTGCCACTGACGAGCCTAAAACCCAGCCCTGAGACGTGCCAAGGACTTGTCTCTTCCGCCCCAGGTTCATGGCTTCAGCCCAGGTTGCCCCTCGGAACCGGAGGCAGCCCCCCAGCACATGCCCCTGTAGCCTCAGGCCAAGCCAGGTCTTTGCTCCGCATCGCCAGCTGTTGTGGGATTTTCCCAGGACAAGTGTCAGAAACCCTGGGGATGGCCAGGGACAAAGCCTGATCCCTCGAGACAGGCTGCCTGCTGCAATAGAAAAGATCCTTTTCCCTCCCAGAGACTCCCTGGGAGCTGCCCCCTCCCCTTCTTCCCTGCCAGTTCCTGCTGAGAGGCAGCTGGGACCAGTATGGTCACTGGGAGTCACTGGCAGGTGAAGATTAAGCTCTTTGCAGGGTGGGGAGTAGAGAGCACCTTGCTGCAGGGCTCCTGACAGTGGGTCTGGGTATCCCCAAAGTGCACTTTCCTCCCCCAAACCACCTCTGCAAACAAACCAGATGGTTCCCATCAGGATGGCCACGTTGGCGGCTTAATAGTCATCTCCCTTGGGCCCCCATGTGCTTGTAACCATTAGCCCAAGAGCCAGTAGGGTCCAGTTACCCTCCTGGCCCCAAGGCATTGCTTAAGAGTGCAAGGGAAGGTTGTGAGCAACCATAAAAATGCTCTAAAGCTCCCATCCCCGTCCAAAGTCTGGTGATGCTGCAGCTCGCTCTCCCCTGTTGCCAAGGGCTGATTTTAGCTAAAGGAAAGGGGAAATCGCCCTGTTTGCTTTGGCTGGTGATGCTGGTGCCTGTAAATGGTTTTCTCAAAAAAAACCACCAAGCACGTGCTGAAACCCTGCTGGTGGCCCATTCCCCTTGCTGCCTCATAGCACAGGCTCTTGCACGGTTTGCTCACAAAATATTTAATTTTAGGGTTAATTTCAGAGTGGGGGAAGGTATGCACGCTCCGGACAAACTATGCTGTTAATCAAATGTAATTTTTCTCTGGGTTTACACACACACAATGAAGGTTGTACGCAAGCCAAACCTGGAACAGAAATGTTTTAAACAACCTCCCCCTTGTTTGCTCAGTCCCAGAGCAGTATTGACTCAAGAATATTGTCTTGCCGGTGACCTGGTAGAAAAGTTTAAATTTCTTTCATAACCTGGAGAGCAAAGGGGGCCTCTCAGCAAAGCCCTTTCCTGGCAGCAGCAGGAGTGTGTGCCGGGCTCACCGCAGCCCTGCTCCCGGGCAGCCAGCTGTGCCCAGTAATCCCGCTGGAAGGCTGCACCAGCCCGGCGCAGGCGGAACTCCGGGCTCTGGAAAAGCACGAAGCAATGCAGCTGATGGTAATTCCCCTTTTGCGTATGCCTGAGCATGCAGTTTTAAATGAGATACAGCTCCAGAGAAGTGATTTTGGAAGGTCCTTGCCAGGAGCCCTGCTGGGTTTGGGCTGGCTGCTGGGTAAAGGGGCTGCCCTCCCAAAATAAAGGGGCTGCCCTCCCGAAATGCAGCAGAAAGCTGGCAGGGTGGGTTTGCCGCAGCCAGCATCTTTGGGACCGTGTGAAAAAGCAGGACAAAAGATACACTTCTCTAAGGTGTGGGGGCTGAGGGAGGAAGGGTGTTGTCTGGCACCCCTTCCTCTCTCTAGCAGCTGCTCCCAGTGCAGCCGCAGCAGCGCTCCCACACCCCTGCGCCGCCCGCCCGCCTCAGGAACGGCCCTTTTGGCATCGAGGCGAAGCGTTAGGATCAAACCATGGCGCGGCAGCAGCTCTGCTCAGCAGGAAACTCCTCCACGCCGCTGCAAGAAGAGGACCTGGAGAGGCTCTGCCATGCTGGCCCAGCACCCAAGGGGCAAGGAGCCATGTCACACCGCTCTTGGACATGTTGCTGGGGGTTGCTTGGCTGTTGCCCTAAAACCCTCTTCCCTCCTTAGCCCACAAGTCCACTCCTTCATCTCTCTAAGGATATCTCCCCACCCTATTTGCCTGCCTATCCCAGACATTACATCCCTGCCTACCACTGTATGGCAACACACCGAGCATCCCCCTGCCCACACATCCAGCAGCAGAACGGATGCCAGCCCTGAAGTCTCTCCACAGGGACAGGGCTGCCACCGGGAACGGGTGCTGCCAGACAGCTCTGGCTACCACCGTCCTGTGCAGTTACTCACATGCTCAGCTACTGACAGAAGTCAGGTCAGACAAAGCCAGGTTTTTTCTTGGACAGAAAGAAACCACAGGACCCCCTTTGGCCCAGGGAAATTCTGCATCCAGGACCAATACAGGATTTCATTTTGTTTCCTGGGATAGGAGGGGCTGGGAGGAGGAGGGTAAAAACCTCTGGGAACACAGGAGAAACACCTCTTGATGAAGTTTGCTGCTGCTTTCTGAAAATACCTGGGCTGAAGGCTGAAAGCATCGGTGCAGCAATTTAACTCACATGATGCCACTACAGCACAGAGAGTTGGGGATGCCCACTGAGAATGGTGGCTGAAATGCTCTGAGTTCCCCAAATACTTTGCAAAATGTTGTATCACCTCTTTGCCATCAAATCTCCGCTGAGGACTTGGAGAGCCCTGCTCCAAGCCTGCCCTGCTCCAAGCCTGCCCTGCGCATCCTGCTCTTGCACAGGGACAAGTTCTGGCCCAAACGCTGCCTTTCTAGCGGCGAACCCCACGCTGCAAGCTGCGTTTCAATGCTGAGGCTTCCTCAAAGCAGACAGATCCGTGACCTCCTCGGACCACCCCGTCCATCGGCTGCATATCAGGCTGTGCCACTGCTGGCTGCCGAGGGGATGATTTTGAGGCTGAAGCCAAAGGAAGAGCCTTCCACTTCTGCTTGTGCCAACCTCTGCGTTGAACGCCAGTCCAGATTTTAAGTGTCCTACAAAAGCACAAAATGCGTCTTAAAGTGACTTCAAAACAACATGCATGGAATGAGATCTGGTAGTAGAGGGACAGAGGTAAATGTGAAAGATTACATGGATATATATCTGTGTGGCCAGAGAACAGCAGATTAAAAATATATCAAACACTGCAAAATATATATATAACACTTCCCCCTGCCAGGAAGTGACCTTAAATATACACTATTTTGTTTGTTATCATGAATTTGCCTGTGTTTATTTCCTTCAGCCCGCTCCATGCTGTGTCTTTGGCCTGTCTTATTCTTGTGTCTCTTATCCTTCCGTCCTCCTGTGCCGCTTGTAACTCCACCCCGTGCTGTCCCTGCTCCCCGTGCCAAGGGAGGAGGTTAAAGGGACAAACCAGCAGAACTGGTGTTTCCAATGGAGAAAGTATGGTCCTAACTAAGACCAGTCTCCCTGTAATGATCTCAAGTTAATGTTGGTTTTGTAATTTTATGCCTGCAATAATCCGAGTTAAAGCTGTTATATCGCATTGTTATATGTATATGTTATAGATATGTATTGTTATATGGAATAACATGCAAATCACTCCAGGGCCATCAGCTTCTTATCACTGCCATCTACAGCTTAAGAGATTTACTCAGCAAGTATGAATTGAGACAAAACAGCTAGACATTACCAAACCCCCAGTTATTTTAGATCACATATGATCAGAAATATACTTCCATGACATCGTATGCTGGAGCCATATACCTCCCTGCACACACATACATTCCCTGTTTACGTACTCCGTCAATTCAGTGGTTAAAATCACATTTTTCTCACCCCTGGCACAGTGAAATGTAAACAGGCAGCTTGTTTTGCTGCTCTGCTCCATACATCATTGCCGAGCACCGGCCACACAAGGGTCCCGGAGTTAGTGCTTAGCTGGCAGTTCTGCTGAGAGTGCAGAGGCAGAGCAGCCTGCTCGTTTACAGCCACGTCACCTCTGCTGACAGAAGTAAAAACGGGCTTTTGTCATTGTCAATAAACAAATTAGAAACTGCTCTGGAGATACACGAGCCCCGCTGCGTCAACGGGCAGAGAAAGGGGGGCCGGAGACGTGAGGAAGGAGCTGCCTGCCCGTAACCCTCCTCCTCTCCGTAACCCTGCTCCTCTCGGGTCCTGGCCAGCTTCGCAGGTACCTCGTGGACCCCGGCCGGGTGCAGATGGAGCGGGGCCGCGCTCCCCGGGCATGGGGGCTCAGGGCTCACTGGCCCGGCTGACACTGGTCATTGCAGCTCTGCCAGGCTGTAACGTACGTCCTACAGCTGGCGGGAGTTTTTTCATCAAAACAACAGGTTTTCATCAGAAAATGCCAGTTTATTAAAATCTGCAGGCTTTGAACCAGCCAAGCAGTTTCTAGAGAACTTCTGAGAAATAAAGAAGCATTTTTTTCAGGACCTGCTTCATTCCTTGCTGGTTTCTTGAGCTGCACAGTTGCTCAGGACTCCTGTATCCATGGCTCTGGGTGGTTCCTAAGCTTTCAGACTTTATTTTCCAGGGCTGGGAAGCCTGGAAACAGCTACCAGGAGCAGGCCTGAGCTCCCTGCAGTGCAGGGAAGAGCCCGGCATCCCGGAGGATACCACATCACACCAAGGACATTAGGGTCCCCATGCCCACGCTCAGGGAACGAGGAGCCTGGATGCACTGAAGACTACTTGAAAATGCAAAAGGAAATTCCTGGAAATAGAAGAACCAACCTAAACCCCAGGATTTCCATTCAGGTCTCATACACGTCTACATATGTATCTAAACTTCATTTTGAAATTGGACATCTGCTTTGTGGTCTGTGAGGAACAAACCCACCACCTGTCCTCCCGCCGCTGGGAAAGGAGAGTGCTCAGGGTTTGTAACTCTCCATCCCTTCCTCTCACCTTGTTGCAGGAACTGCAGGCTTTCCTGCAGATTTCTTATGGGAAAACCTATTATTTCCCTCAGTGCTGGCTTCACTGTATTGAGGGCACACAATTCGTCCTTTTATCCAGGTGCTTCTCTCTCCTGTGTGTGACGTTTGTAAGAGCTATTTGCCAATGATTTCCAAGGTGTCATAATAACAGGTGTGTGCCAGAGTGAAATCACCTGTATGAGACCCAGAGAGAGGGTGGAATAAGAGGCATACTGATTCAGCTGTGGCTACAATAGTCTCTTCTTCTGGGCAGACCTTTCTTTCCACCCGTCAGGGCAAGAGCAGATGTCTAGTTGGGCAGGTCTTTTAAAACTGCTGGAGGGGACAAAGACTTCTCTGCACAGTCCAAGGGCGTTTCGTACAAGGTGATGAGCCCACAGCCCTTGTTTCCTTACGCATGCTGAGCCGTTTGGATGCCCTACCAGCAGTGAGCACCCGCAGCTCAGAGAAACCCGGTCTCCAGGGTTCACGCTAAAGGTACATTCAGGGGCATTTTGCAGAACTGCTAGCTCTGACAGACACACTTCCCAGCCCCAAAGGGACAAAGCACACACAACCTCCCTCTGAAGTGCTTCTGTTGCTGTTTCTGGTTGATTACCTGTGGTTAAGAGTGCTCCGTTATAAGCTTGAATTCCTCATTAACACCGTATCAGACACCCACACGTTCCTCCAGAGCTCTAGTTTAGCATCAGGCGTGGTGCAGGTGTGAGCAAAGGAGCACTAGCTGCAAAGGGTGGCAGACCCCAAGCTGAGAGCAGAGAAGGTGCCCCGTAGCTCCAGAAGGATTTGAGGAAAGGCACTAAATACATCCTATTTCTTTTGCCTGCGGAAAGTAAAAGCAGTGAGTGACATGGGGAATGACAGACAAGAGAACATGAGGAAAGTTGAGGGGCTTGGGGGAAGGAAAGGTTTCCCATTGTCACCACTGAGGCTTGGTGCTTACAGAAGGGATTATGAGATGCCCTCTGACACCAAATATATCCTGGCTGGATGTATCCCGCTATTTTCTTTACCATTACTTGATTACCAGACCTTGTTGCTTTAGTGCATTTAAAAGCATCTGCCAACAAGGTTGTAGCATTGTGTCTCCAGCGGAAACAGACAGAAATCCTCACTATGTTCAGCGTGGTGCCTTTTTTTTGGTCCATCAGAACTGCATGCACCTCAGATGACCCTGCTGCCCTCTGTAACGAGGCAGTCATCCCCTCAGAAACAGAAGAGGTGCAAAAAATAAAATGTTTAGAAGAGGTTGGGATTCGATAAATGGAGAGACAAACACTTTGAGTTGGGGAATGGCCCATCCTTTTCCCACCCTGATGGACATGGGTTTACTGAACTTGGAGACACATAACAAATGAGCCTTTCACCTCTTTCTCTTTGGTTGTCTGCTTTTGCCATGTCTGCTGCTGGCAGAGCAAGTTCTGTGCTCAGCTGCTCACATCCAGATGTCATTAGAGCTGATCAGCGCTGTACACAGACCCGAGTGCAGAACGTGCCCCACTTTATGGGCTGACCTCCAGCTCCAGCACTACTTCCCTCTGCCTCATCAGATTTTCACTATGGGAAAATCTGGGCACTCCTTCCAGTGCTTTGGTTTTAATTAAAAACATGGTTTTAATTCCGCTCATTATTTTGAGGAACTTGGATAGCTTTAACTGAGCTAAACATATATTTATTCCTTTAAAATCTTTTTTTTTAATCATATGACCTTTCATCTTCTAATTACTCCATCAAGGCTTGAAAAATCAGATTTCCTACGGTCCCTATTTCAGATGAGGGCTCAATGCTAGTTTGCTACAGGGGATTAAATGTAAAGCCAAGAGGAAAGAGTAAAAGCAGTCCTCTGTGTTTGATACAGAAGCCAACCGTACTGTTTCAAGGTGTGTTTCAGACAGAGCGTGCAAACTGATGTGGAAAGGAAAAAGCAGCTGTAGGCTGAGAGCATTCAGTGCTAACTGCAGCAATGATCTCTCTCTCTCTCCTAACTGAACTTTATCAGAAAAACAGAAACATCCTTAATATTCCTAGCACAAACCAGGCATGGATCCAAAAATATTTTACCTCTGAGTAACTGGGGAAATGAGCTTTTCTACTGTGCGTTCTACTCCAATGACTCACCAAGCGGCTCAGCGCCCAGCGTAAGGCATCCTTGCACGGCGATCCATCAGCCAAGCATGTGCCATCACAGTTCACAGGCTGCAAGTCAACTGAAGATTCATTTCAATACAGGTACGAAATGCATATTTCATTATGTCCCCTATGTTGATGTGACATGCATATAATCTCCAAGAGCTCCATTTTAATATCAAAGCATGGTAAATGCTGGTGTGCCTTAATGTTCTACCAGTGTTGCATCAAATACCGTGTTGAAAACAAAGCCCTGTTCATGTCAGTTTATGGTGGTTTGTCCCAAATGGCCAGTAGATCCCTTCTGTAAGGCACACACGTGCCTTATTCCTGTCTGAGGAAAAAAATCCTGGGAAAATATTCCCAGGATGAAGGTTGGCCCTGCCCGCTCTTGCGCTGCGGATGTGCCCTCCCACGCGCTATCTCAGGAGAATAAAGCATATTTATTCTCACTACTGAATTAAGGAAGAGATGCTGATTCTTTAACAAATCGCATGGCAACACACACCTTTAAGCTCAAAAGGCACAGCTTGATCACAGAGTGGAGCCAAGAGGAGAGGCAGACCTGCTTCCCTCGCTCCCCCTTGCTTCTCCCCAGGAGCCAATGGCTCCCCGCGCGCCGGCCCACCTCTGCTCCTCTCTGGGCAGGATTCAACTCACTGAACCAGCAGTATCTAACGCAATGAGAAAAAACGGAATAGTTGTCTATTCCCAGCTCTGGGAGTTGCGTTGTCCCAGCAAGGGGTCCACAGAGCATGATGGCCAGCACAGGGAAGAGGGCTGGGCTGTGGGTGAGAGATGGGGGCAGAAGAACGGAGGCGCACAGTGAGGATGTATTATTGCAGCTGTATTGCTGAGCTGCTGCCCCGTTCCCCTCTCAGGCCCACGAGCAGCGGCAGCCCAGAGCAGGCGTTGCTCTCACCGGTAAGCACGGGGCAGACCCAGATGTGCCGAGTCCTCGTCCTCGCCTGCAGGGCAGTACGACCCGGCTCACAGTCTGCTTTGTAATCACCTAGGAGCCTGGAAAAAAATCCTGAATCATTACCATTTATTCATGTGTCATTTTTTGATGAGTTAGCAAACGGCTCATGGAGACAAGTTGTTCTGACAGTAAGACAGACACCTTGTCGTTCCTCATCTATAGGAGAAAGCATTTGCTATTCAGTAGAGATTACATTAAGTCTTTGATGATTCCTGCTTACCAGCCACCATTTTTAGACCTGATCCAAACCACACAGAAGTTAATCTTAAGACCTTCTGACTCCAGTCATGTTGGGACCATTTTTTTTTTTGTCAAAATAAATGCCAATGTAATGCAGGTCTTCACATGCAATATATCCTTTATAAAAGGAAGTTGTGGGCGTACCTGTTTATGTTGTATATTTTTTGCAGTGAATTAAAATGGCAAACTAAATTTCACGGACTGAGCTGAAGTTATGCACAGAAGGTATGCAGGCTGGGTGCAGCAAGTACCACGTCGCTCACTGGTTTTGGTGAAAACAAAAGAATGGAAAATGTTCTTCCTCCCACGTTTTCTCAAGCATTTTTAAATGAATGAGCAAGATCTTTTGCATCATGGTTAATTACAGAGATGGAAAAGTGTCTTTCATTGTATCCGAGCAAGAGGAGTGAGATAACAAACTAGAATTACAATACAAGAGGGCTAATTTCTGAACTCAGCTGTAACTATGGTAACCTTCATTCACAGTATTTAACTGAGAGTATAGAAAAATAGTGCACTCAGGAAGCCTGAATAAATTATCTACATCATTGGCTTACAAACATTTCAAAGTCATGAACTTTTACAAAAATTAAACTTTCTAAGAAGTTCGTATTTGCAGAAATCGTTTGACTTTGCCTCTGCATTCCCTGTTGTCACGGTTTAAAGCTGGGTCAGTTATTAAACCTGTGGCAGATGCCCTCTGTTATCCCCCCCCCTCCCCCCCAAAGGGAAAGGGAAAGGGAAAAGGGAGAGAGACTTCCGGGTTGGAAAGTTAAAACAGTTTTAATAAACTATAATAATGAAAAAGAGTATAATAATAATAATAGAAATAATCAAATATATACAAATATATATACAAAACCAAGATTGAGCTCCCCTGAAGTCAGCCACGTCACCACCGGCACTGCAGGGCAGGCTCCGGGAAGGCCCAGGCTGGGCCTAGCGACGGTCGAGAGCTGGATTCAGGGATGCACGGATCGGGATCGGGGGCAGCAGGAAAACAAACGGAGCCCTCCTTGGACACCGGCCATAGCAGAAAGAGAGCGAGACCCTCGTGATCCCCCCGCTTTATACCGAGAATGACGTGTATGGGATGGAATACCCTCGTTGGTCAATTTTGGGTCACCTGCCCTGTCTGCTCCCCCCTGCAGCTGCGACCCCCCTTTGTCTCTTCACTCGTAAGCAGTGAGGAATTCAGCAGTGACCTTGGTTTCTCTAAGACTAAGTACAGCAAGAGCCTTACTGCACAACATCCCTACCGGTGCCTCAGCGATAACTACAAACTTCGGGCGTTATCAGTCTTGGAGGCAGACACTGTCTGCAAACATGCAGTTAGTTCCAGAAAGTGCAGTTACTTAGAGGAGACTTAGCTGAAAGCAAAAATCACTGAAAGGAAAAATCGGCCTGGTTTAGGCCAAACCAGGACATTCCACCCCTTATTCCATACCATTCACGTCATACTCAGATCACCACTAACTTTTCATTTTAAAATATATACAGATAACATTAGTTTATGATTCATCTCTATACAGAAAAAAAAAGTTCATCAAGTTCATTTAGTTCAGGATTGTGGGTTTCCATCTGGCTAGGAGTCTCCCAGGGTAGGAAAGATGGTATGAGCTTTGTCACAGTTCGTGCCCACGGGTTGCAGGTTAAAGATGTCAGTCTCGAGGAGGTTACTGGACGCCACTTGCAGCTAGCTCCGGTCTCATCACCACTGCTTCAACCTGAAAGACACTTATGAACACTGTTAATATTATGCAGCAATTAACATCATGCAGTTCAGAATTAAGTATTCTCACCCAAGATCAGATCACCTTCAGGGACACATTGGACTCCACCATCCTGCAGCATCACCCACCAAGTACATCCAGGTCCTTGAGCAAAAGCAATCCCATGAATGGGTTTACCTTTGCCCGTAGCAGGAAGAACCCAGACAGTTTTTCCCAACAGATTCCTTTCATGCACCACAGGGACTTTATCCCCTTCTACTGTATGTAAAAGGTCTGACTGAGCAGGGCCAGCTCGGTTGATAGATCCTCTGGTGTTGACTAGCCAGGTAGCTTGTGCCAAATGCTTATCCCAGTTTTTAAAGGTTCCACCCCCCATTGCTTTTAGGGTAGTTTTTAAAAGCCCATTATACCGTTCAACTTTCCCAGATGCTGGTGCATGATAGGGGATGTGATATACCCATTCGATGCCATGCTCTTTGGCCCAGTTATCTATGAGACTGTTTTTGAAATGAGTACCATTGTCCGACTCAATTCTCTCTGGTGTGCCATGTCGCCACAAGATTTGCTTTTTGAGGCCCAGAATAGTGTTCCGGGCAGTGGCATGGGGCACAGAGTATGTTTCCAACCATCCGGTGGTCGCCTCCACCATGGTAAGCACATAACGTTTACCCTGGCGGGTTTGAGGGAGTGTGATGTAGTCAATTTGCCAGGCCTCCCCATATTTATATTTCAACCACCGTCCCCCATACCACAAGGGTTTTAACCGTTTGGCTTGCTTAATTGCGGCGCATGTTTCACAATCATGGATAACCTGTGCAATAGAGTCCATAGTTAAGTCCACCCCTCGGTCACGAGCCCATCTGTATGTTGCATCTCTCCCTTGATGACCTGAAGTGTCATGAGCCCACCGAGCTAAAAATAGTTCACCTTTATGTTCCCAGTCCAAATCTATTTGGAACACTTTAGCAGCCTGATCTGCTTGTTGGTTGTTTTGATGTTCCTCAGTTGCCCGACTTTTAGGTACGTGAGCATCTACAAGACGTACCTTCACGACTAGTTTCTCTAGCCGAGCAGCAATATCTTGCCACAGTTCAACAGCCCAAATAGGTTTACCTTTACGCTGCCAGTTGCTTCGCTTCCACTGTTTTAACCACCCCCACAAGGCATTTGCCACCATCCATGAGTCAGTATAAAGATACAGCCTTGGCCACTTTTCTCGTTCAGCAATGTCTAAAGCCAGCTGGATGGCTTTTACCTCTGCGAATTGACTTGATTCACCTTGTCCTTCTGTTGTGGGGTTGCTGAAGGTTGAAGAACAACAGGTGCCAATTGCTACTGCCACGGTGCATTTTCCCCTCTGCCCATGCTGGGGGGAGGTACTGCATTTTCCCCTCTGCCTGTGCTGGGGGGAGGTACTGCCTTTTCCCCTCTGCCTGTACTGGGGGGATCAACTCTGCCTGAGGAGGATTTCCAACTCTTGATCTTGGTTTTGTACATATTTGTATATATTTGGTTATTTCTATTATTATTGTTATTATATTCTTTTTCATTATTATAGTTTATTAAAACTGTTTTAACTTTCCAACCCATAAGTCTCTCTCCCTTTTCCCTTTCCCTTGGCAGGGGGGAGAGGGTTAACAGAGAGCATCTGCCACCTGGTTAATAGCCAGCCCAGCTTTAAACCGTGACAGATTAATTGCAGTTACTTAGAGGAGACTTAGCTGAAAGCAAAAATCACTGAAAGGAAAAATCGGCCTGGTTTAGGCCAAACCAGGACACCTGTTCATGTTGACTGCAGGGACACGGCTTTCCAGAGTGGCCAGACATTAAGGGAGATACATTTCAAGATGACAGGCAAAGGAAAAAAAAAAGAGGGGAAATCTGAAATTAAGTATTAACATAAATTCCAATACAAAGTCCTGTAATTGTGCAGTTACTGCTAAAAGCTGGTGCTGTCAGCAATAGTATTTTAGTTTTCCTTGATTGTACAAAAGCAAAAGGTGACACTGGGCCAAATTCTTCTCTCACTTAAATCTATGTTTTTCCCTTCCACCTTCGTTGGCGTCAGCAGCCTTGGCTTGCTGCGTTGTCACAGTCCCCAGTGTCCCCCATACGTGAGCTCAAATAAGGGAGTAGTGTGGTATTAACAGAAAACAAAACAAACCAGAAGTAATGGATGCTCTGGGCTGCCAGGGAGGTGCTTCACTCGCTGGCTGCTCCCTGGCACAAGGCGCAGGCCTGTCATTCAGCTCTGCTTCAAACAGTGTTTTTCTCTATTTTTTTCTGGCACAGAAAGTGGTTGTAGCTGACAGAGGATAAAGCAAAAGGAAGAAAAATAATAATTTTCAAACACCAAAACCAAACCCTTCCTCTTTATATGTTTGATGTAGCTGCCTGGTTTGAGGCAGGTAGTGAATGAGCTTTCACTTGCTCTTTATTGGTGACCAAAAGAAGTGGAAGAATGCTCCAGATCCTGTATTTACTTCAATATCCACTATACCAATACATCATATGGAAGCAACAGCACCATAGCTATACTTGACAAACCCTTAACCTAATCCATAGCCACACAAGATTGGTTAGTGGAGCTTAGACATGAGAAAGAAGGAATGTCTAGTTCACAGGGATGGGCATATTTCTGTCAGGACTCTTATCACTGAAGCTCTAATGGGGTCAGGGACATGTGGCTTCCCAATACCACACTACACCTGATGATTTGGCCTTGGTAGCAAGGCCAAACGGGCTTGGACATGGTCACAAAACACAAGGTAGAGGTGGCAAGGCGCCTGGCAGAATTACAATTGTTGCAGACATGCTAAAATCCTGAAAACATGAGTCTGGCACTGTGAGTGCTGTAAAGATGGCCTTAAGGAATGACCCTGGAAAATGGTACAGCATGAGGAGAGACTCAGCCATGCTAGAGTCCCTTTTCCCTTAGTCATATTTTCCTTGTTTCATATGCAAAATCCCTGTTCACAAGAGGGTCGGCATTACTGGTTACAAGAATGCAGGGAGGCATTTGAGACCCAGAGGTTTGTCTGTTCTCATAGGTCATCCTTAAGGATCTGAATCTAGCCTCCGTTTTTTTTTTTTTTGGAAAGACCTGGCAGCAAAACAACATTTTTAAACTTTTCTTTCCTGACATGACTGGAATGTTTGGGTGTGAGCCTTGCTGCAGTAAGCGTTACAGACTAAACACTGTGCAGCAAGTCCCCTGCCTTTGAGCACAATCTGGGCACGGGGAGTGCACTTCTTCTGCACATGGGAACCCTAATATATCACCGTCTGGAAGCTGTTCAGAGATGTCGATGACGCAGATTTGCTAATCAAAACTCCACGCAGCTGAAGGACACAACACACTGACCTTTGCTACAGCCCTGGGAATGCTGCAGCAGCCTGAAATGACTTTCTAGAGCTGCTCCCACTGCTCAAGTCAAAGACTCTTTGCCAGCGCTGGTGGGGATACTGTGCCTCTGAATAAAGCACCTTTTTTAGATGTACTTTTCAGACAGAGGGAAAGAATTATCTCTGATTCAACAGGGCTTTCAGATACACTTTCCAGATTACTATAGTGGTTTCATTCAGTTATGCAGCCTTCAAATTAAAAGTTAATGAAAACTAATACACTTCTCATTTCTCTTGAGGAGCATTTGCTCTCTTATTTAGATGGCTGAGTAAAGTCAGTCAGAAGAAAACTCACCTTCGTTTGACAAAGGGTGCAAGGGACTCTGAGAACTGCCTGGCAGCACATTCCTGCATCAACACCATTGCTGTCATTTTGCATCAGTCGTGCTTATTTTCAAAGTGCGTGTTATAACAACCTCCCACACAGCAATGCGTGTGCAAGTGAAGTATCATAAGCTCTGATGGGCACCCTTTGTCTTCACAGGAAATGACTAAATGGTACCCTCAAAAAGCGGACAATTGGAGAGCAGTAGAAATTACAGACTCATGTTTGGCACGGAGCGTCACATTCACAGCTGTACTGACAGCCTGCCAGGAGCCGACTGCCTACAGAACATGCCGTCTTCCAGTTGCTCGACCTGAGATAGTTCAAGAGGATAAGAGCGGTGTTAGAGAAGCGAACAGACTTTCTCTTTGCAGATTTCTCTTGCTTGGTTTCCTCTGGAGGAAAGCGAATTTGTTGCCACTTTCCAGGTGATGGCAGATTCAAGCAGTGGTTTCCAGATTAACCTAAGGCATTGCTTTTTGACTGTGGGTAAGCCATCCCTTCATTATTGACATGCAAGAAACCCACAAACCTTTGAATCTTACATATTTTACCCACTGATACATGCAAATACAAACCAGAAAGACTTCAATCTAGGAAAATCACTGGGATTTTTTTTTGCTAACATCTTTAAACCCTCACAGCTTCATAGCCCCTGCTCTCCCTTATACCAGCTCTCCTTTTATAGCTGTTCCTGTTTGATTGTAGCCATCACCTCGAGTCATGATGCTGGTACTGGGTATACCGCAATAGACTCAAGCGTTATTCTTTATACAATTCCTTTATTTAAAAAGACATGTACAAAGTTCTTGTTTTTCTGAATACAGCAAAAAGCAGGCAGGCAAACAGCAAGAGCCCACCTGGGCTCATGTTCAAGCCTTTGCCAGGAAGCCCTTTGCCCCAGTGTTCTCTTTCCTTTCAGTGTCATGGCCCTGAACTCATTTTACTGTGACCTTTTCATTTCTACCCTTCATTTTTATGGGCTTTTTCCCTTTCTTGTATGCACATGTGTGACTCCACAACTCATGGCTTCACCACTTTCTGTCTGTATCCTTCATCAGTACACTGGATTACCAGCCTGAAGGGGAGGGACATGCTATTACTTGATTTTGCAATAGTGGTGCAATATTTTGGGAGGTGGATTGTACTGTTTTGGTTTTCAGTAATCACAGTCATTTAACTGCTTCCTCACACCGAACCAATTTAATGTATTTTCTCATCCCATAACTTTCTCTTACTATTTTCAACAAGAGTTGGTGTGATCACAGGCTGATTATATTTTGCTACATGAAAATGGAAGTAAATTACAATTGCACATGAGGCATTTTGCAAATGGCCAAAATGTTGGGATAGCTGCATAGGCTGATAGAACAAAAATCACTCCCAGGGTGTGGCTCTGTATTCCCTCCTGCTCCTCCATCCCTGCTGCAATGCCCTTCCCTTCTGCCAGAAACTGCTGCCTGCCCTGCTCTGCCTGCTGAGAGGTCTGCGGAGCTGTGCCCTGAACTGCTCTGTGAAATGATCCGAGTTTAAAAGTGCTTTTGGGGTAGTTCAGAGAACTTCCACTTCAAAGTATGGCTGGACAGAGTCTTGCACGGGTCTTGAAGGGCCTGGACGGGCACATGAAGGAGGAATCAAGAAAGAGCTTCCTATAAATGAAGGTACAGCTGGATGGCCTAAACCAGACAGGCGACAGAGTGAATAGAAACACACAGACCTTCCCTAGGGACCTCCACAGTTATCTGTTCTTGTGCCTTCTACCTGAATGGCATTGGTATAACTGAGCCAGATTACACAAGAGCATCATGACACATCACAACCCGGTTGTTCACTGAGTGGAACAAAGCACTCGAGTACGCACTTCGCCGTGAATCTAATGTTTTCCATTGAGAACAAATGGTAAGGGAGATTAATTGCTGTGAGTACTGAAAACGAATGAGCACGAAGACTGTACCTGTGATGACAGTATTTGTGAATGCATTTGTTCCCTGAGGATTGAAAGTAGATATTTTATTCATTGTCTCATGTGTGAATGCATGATTATATCAGCAACACATACGAAAGAAACTGGAATATTGTGTGCTACTGCAGTTTTCTAAGGAAACAGAAATACTGACTTGAAGTCAAACAGTCCTTGATAACCCAAGCTGTAATTTAAAACGTGAATGCCTTCCTGAGCTCATCTATTCTAAGCTGGACTGAGCCCAGCATGTTTCAGTTTTTAAATAACTCATTCCCATGACCTTTGCGACTCACTACCTTACACAACAGTGCAAAAAAGAGCCTCACACACATGACTCAGGCTGCCTTAGGTTGCTGAAATTTAAGATGGCAGCCTACATAACATGATCACAAGCAAAAGGAAAATAAAAGACTGATTATATAACATCCAGCCAAACTGAACAAACCTCTGCAGTTATACAAAGCTGTGGGCTGCAGAGATGCACCCAAAGTTCAAAGAAGTTTTAAAGAAACAGCCTGATGTGGCTGGTGTTCAGCCCTAGTGTTCAGCATCAGCGCTGGTACTCCAGCGCTGATAATCCTTCCTCTCAAAATGTGCTCTGAAACACTTAGCTTGTAATCTGGACATGATCCAGGACATTTGAAACACATTGAGTAACGTGACCCTGGGGAAAGAGTAAGGTGCCTTGACTGCTAACTTTCAAGCCCAAAATCATCCACAGGAAACATAAGCCATGAGCTCCTGACAAGCAGAGTAGCTGTTACCTTACACTTACTGAATGTCTTCCTGATGCTCACAGATCTTTCTGGAGGTTCCTCAGAGGCACAGCCCATCTGTGGGGAAACCTGTCTTGCACCACCTCCCTGGCCTGTGCCATCAGGGCATCACTGATCTGTGCAATTGAATATGCGGGTTATTCAGACTTGCAAGCTAGATCCAGCCCTGGGCTGGAATCCAGAGCCAAGGCAGGCACCCAGGTGCCAATCCAGGGAAAAACTCGAGCTGGGATCCCTAAATGACCTTCTAAAAAAATCCCCAGGACAAGAAGGGCACCCCTAAAGCAGGCCTGCTGGAAATGGTCACAGTCAAGCCTTCTCTTTTGATTAAAAGCCTGGCACAGGAGCACAGCTTTGTTCTGCTAAGATTGACAAGATCTCTCAGAGGGAGGTGTCTACCCCCAGTTCCTGAACACCATAAACAAAGCTCCAACTTCTCTTGTAAGACACAGCGTTGCTCCTTCTGCTGGTTCCTACCTTACCATGTAATAGACTAGTGGCTAAAGCTTAGTCCCTGTAACTGGAAAACACTGGTATGATTTTCACCGTCAGTCCACACTGCCTGTTCTAACACCGTCCGGCTGCAGGTCAGCTGAGGTGAGGACAATCCTCTGCCCTGCAGTGAAGACTGGTCCCTGACTCACACAGGAATCCACCACTCCTTGGCTCAGAGGCAGCAGCTGGGACTCTGTAAGCCTCTGCTTAGGGCACCTACCTAGAAGAACAGAATAATTTACTGGATCTAGCCTTAAGACTTCAGATCTTTTTTAACGATTATATTAGTTATATATTAATTAGACTACGTTCTTAGTTAGTTGCCTATGGCTAGACCCAAGCTAACTCCTTTCCAAGCCACCGGGATAGTATTTTCCTTGTTTTGAGAAGCACACTGTCTAGGGACGGGTGGACAAAACAGACTGAAGATTAAGAGGACAGGACAAATACATTTTTGGTTTGTTGTTTAAAAATATAAACTAAACACATAGTATAAAGCAAACGGTAAATATTTATGTACGTGGGTTCACTTGAGATAATAACTCTATTTATTAACCAAGGAAAACAGTAACCTAACTCGTCTTTGTTCTACATAAAAAAATAACAAACACTTATATTTTTTCATCAAATACAAATTTAAAACCCCAAAGGTTACAGATGGGTCTTATTTTCCCTGCATTTAGGCAAGGGTAAACTGCAGGAAAGTAAATAGGAGTGAGAAGGAGGTCACTTTTGTCTGGTATTCTTTCTAAATTTCCATGTTAGAAGTGGAAATGGGACCTGATCTAACCCTGGGCCCTGAGACATCTAAGAGACTGGTTCAGAGTCTGCTTTTAGTTCTAAATCTTAATTTCTGATTTTATCTTCCATAACTACTTTCCATTTATGCTAAGAAGATAACACCAGTACCTCTAGTCATTGGCACTGGTTGCTCTTCCTCATTGCTGGAGAAATTATTGTTCTTTAACATTCACATTTGCCTAGCAAAATCTCAACTCAGATCAGCCAGCTGTTCCTACAGACCATCCGTTGGCTTTGCATCTCTGGACTCCAGTGATCTCCAGTAGAGACGAAAGGCTCTATCCAATTACCAATCTCTGAACAATCTTTAATTTCGGAAGTATCACGTATGATAAAATGAAACCAGGATAACATTGTTCCAGCAGTATTAGGTAAATAATATTTTGTCTGTTGCCAAGTGTAAGCTATTCTCTTTCTGGAAAAATGCAGGCAAATTCCTCTCCCCTCCCAACTTTATTCTCTGCTACTTCCCCTGGAGCCTACTGAATCTTTTGCACGGCAGCCACCATAACTGCAAATGTAGTTACTTTTTTAAATGACTGTAACAAATACATTTGAAAAATGCACACGATGAACTACAGCTGGAAAAGGGATCAGCCCCTTCAGAGCCAAGATAACAGTTGGAGCCAACCTCCTGATATCCTGAAACTGCTACCTCATAGCACAGACACTGATAATGTCACAAGTACCTTTCTTGAAGCCTGCCAAAATGCCTTTTTCCAATAACATTTTACCACAGAATTTCCTTTACTTCATCGAGTTGTCAGAATGCTATATTCCTCAAACTGGATACCAAACCCTGCAAGACCAACCCAGGTGAAGGGTGCAAGCTAGTGCACAACTCCTATAAAATGCAAAAATGAATCTACTTCTCTGCTAATGAGATATTAGGAATATAATAGGATGGTGCAAAGAAGTCCTGAGGGGCAAGAGGCAACAGACACAAGCTGAGCAAGGAAAATTCTGATTAACTGCAAGGAAAAAATCTTCACAGTGAATGTGGTGAAGCACTGGAACTGGGGCCCAGGCTGGGACACTTCAGTCCTCAGATATGTCCAAAACGGGACTGGCGAAGTCCCTGAACAACCTGACCTAGCTTTGAAGTTGGCCCTGCTTTAGGCAGGGAGCTGGACTATACGACCTCCAGAGGTCCCAGCTGACCTCAGTTACTCAGTGATTGTAGGAAGCTGGATCCCAGCTGCTGAATGAAGCCAGACACATGCTTCATTTCAGAAAGGAACGAAGAGTGAAGATACAAAGGGCCTCCGGGGGAGGCAAAATAAATCAAACTATCCCTGGGTCCCACAGTGACAGCAAAATACCCACTGAAAGCAGTCGTCTCTGCAATTCCCCATTGCCCTCCCCTTCACAAAGGGCAGGGGAGAGACAAGGCAAGTGGCTCAGCACTGCTGGTTTACTCTCAGGTTGACGCTCTTAAGAGATGTTTTAAAAAATCACCTTTTGCAGGGCTCATTGTTAAACTTCAGAAACATTCACCATTCCCAGGAACCTGGCTGTGTTAAAGGAGGATGAATACACCGCCCACAGTGGTGGGGCAGCACCCGAGAGGGCAGCAGAATACATGAATGTACAACCAAAACCTTCCTTTGAAGCAGCCTGAAGATCACAGGCCATCACTGCTTGCAGGTACTCCATCTGCTTTGAGCTCTACTGACACATTTATTTTTGCCATGTCATGCTCCTGATTTCTGCTAAAAATAAATTCACGTTCTGTGGAACAGCAGACTTACAATGCTGTCATTGCTTCTATAACGCTTTCAGGAAAGGAGAGAAGACAGTTTAGTCTTATCCTATTCTTCCTGTTTATTCAGTACATGGCATGTTTTTCTCCCTTATTTTTCACTTTGTTAGTCTTTTCTTTCCATTTTCCAAACTTGTACGACTCTTCTAATGTTCATTTCTTTTTTCTACTCCAGGTTGGTAGGGCAGCATGCCAGGTGGAAGGGTTTGATCTGTGCACACAATTTTGAGATGGGTTTTAGGAGTGACTGCTCTTTTCAGCAGCCACAGGAGCGAGTGGCATTTCTGAAACACTGTGTGCAAAGATATCGTGAAAATGTTAAGCAGTCAGGGGATATAGAATCAATTGAAGTGTTACCCTGTGTTCCTGAACTGTTTTTCAGTGAAACTGAATGAATAAAATATTTATACATTAGGCAGAAGAAATTATTTAAACTAGAAAGTTATTACAAACACCTGATTTAAAATGAAAATGGATTTTGATGATCTGTAATGGAGTTTCTCCGGGAACGTGTGTAGAAAGCTTTAGGGTAACTCCTGCAGCACTTGAGCTGCAGTGCTAATGCATAGCTGCCTGTCGGTTCTGCAAGGCAGAATCACCCACGGTCAGCAACAGGCACAGTAGACAAGAACTGATGTCTTTTGTTACACCCAGATGAGAATCCTTCCATCCAGGGAACCAGTGAGACTTCACATACCTTGAAGCAGTTACAAGTAACTGCTTTTCCATCAATCCTTGATGTAAAATGTTCAACATGGAACAACATGTTTGTATACATTAAAATAATCTTTATTCTTTAAAATTAGCAAAAAATGGACTCTTGCTCAAAGTGCAAAAGAAAAGGTCCTGGTAGCAGCAGGAGGAAGAAAAGGAAAACCTAACTTTCCAGTCAGATTGCAACATCCAACTTCTGGCACACCAGCAAACTCATGTCAGCTTGAGGACCAAAATGTCAGCCAAGCTTTAGTATTTTGTCTTTCATTTGTGGGATTTATATGGGACTGCTAAGGCCAAACTCTCTTCTCACTCAGTATTTTAAAATTCAAATTCTGTCTTTTGTTCAAAGACGTATGTGGTTTCAGCAGGATACTGTGAGACAGGGAGCCACAGCTTCCAGTACCAGCTCTAAAAGTAGCTCCTCTCCTGGCCTTAAATCAGGAAGAAAAAGGAATGAATAAAATAAATAAACAGGGAGCTATAACGCTAACTTTTCAATTTCACAGCATGTTATGGGGAATTGAACTAATGGCCATAAGATGTTCTGAAGACCAAAGTACTAAATGCTAATTATTTTGTGGATTTTTTTTTCTCAGTAGGCAACTCTAGACAGCAACATTCTCTTCAGAAGTCAAACGTGAATCCACTCTACAAACCTCTTACTTCCAGTCAGAAATAGGAGGTGATCAGTGGTGACTTCGTCCCAATCCGTTTCTGCATATCTACTCATACAACTATCACTCAAACACACCCAGGCACAGGTCTGTCTTCCCACAGCCTTTTACCTTCTGATAGGGTAAGAGGATGCCTTAATTGTGCCATCTTACAGTCTTTAAGAACACTTCTAAACTTGGGTGCTTTACAGTCACTCTTGCTGCAAGTAGAAAATTATGTAAATGGTTGTTGTTACAGCACACTCTGACAATCTATTCCTAACCATGTGCTACCATTAAAAAGGAACGTGAATTATTCACCTTCCATGCTGTTTAATGAAGTCTTTAATGTCCAATGGTGTCTGTCAGATGCTTTTTTTTTTTTTTATTTTATTCTAAAATAAGCCTCAAAGAGAAGATTATGGTGTACCGTTCTGGATAAACAAATGTCACAAAAGTCACCCAGAACACCATTAAATGAATATTTTAATACTTTCTGCTTTCAACTACTACCGTGGAAGACTTGCATTTTTAAGGATGGCATGATTTTATCTTTCTAGCTGGTTTTCACATGGAGGGTCACAGGGCAGTACTTTCCACTGTCTTATATCCCAGGTAGACCTCTTGAGTCTTCTGGGCACTAAGGGCAGGTTTTCCTTTGTTTCCTCTACTGGTTTCAGTATACAGCTGTAAACACAATAAAGATGATAACGATGCAAATACAGTCGAAACCTGTGTTTTGTTACAGCTGCTAAAGGAACGCTAACTGCAATGCTCCACAGGCTAGCCGAACATCTGCTGCCAACAGCACACAGCAAAGTGGGCATCCCAGCCACCCTGAAAATAGAAAGGCATGAGAACACGTGCATCTATAAACACAGAAAGAGATGATTAAAGAAAACAAAATGTTGTCGAATTTATATACTTTCCATATTCAAAAATACATGAAGAATAAGGCTGGATCAAAGTATCTCAAAAGCACATATAAAATCGAACATTGCCCTAGAGATGTGGAACGGGGACAGGATCGTATCTAACAGAGGGGAGAGAAAGGAAGGAGGGGAGGCTGCTGCTCCTGCTGCGCTGGTAGGAACGACAGGTGCTGCTCTTCTGGGGAAGGACTGTTCCTTCTTGGTAGCCATTGCCCTCAAACCATTCCTTGCTGGCAGCGGCAGCAGCAAACGTGGCTTTCTCAGAAGTACAGGGCAGAGAGGTCCCTGGCTGTTTGCGCTCCACAGCAGCCTGCTTTGCCTGGAGTGATTCTGGCGAAGACAAAACAGCAGGGAACAAATGAAAAACAGGAAAGCCAAATGTTGCAGTACAGGCTTCAGTGGTCTCTTGCAGAGTTGCAGTTAACATGCTTTGTGACTGTTAAAGGCACTTCATGAACATTTAAAGAGAAAAAAACCCCACATTTCCCACTCTTTAAAATTAATTCAGAGTAAAAGTCAATACGCCCTACAAGGTGCTTTTAGACGTTTTCCCATTTTCAGTCTCCTTATCAGGCAAAAGTTAAACGACTCTGACTCCTGATCAAAAGAGCGTGGGGGGCTGGTTGCTGCAACGGTGGCTGTGTAGCACGGCCACTCTTGCAGGACAAGGGGCCCAGCCACCACGGCCTTCCCTGCAGTTCCTCGGCTTGGTGCCAGGCGCCAGCCGGAGGCAGGGGACAGCGCTTGTCCGGTTGTTGTCTGAAAATCACCGGCAATCACCTGGAACATCCGCGTAGCGCTCCGGGAGGAGCTGCCAGCCGCGGGCACGGCAGCCCTCACCTCTGCCTCAGTCCCCGGGGTGAGGAGGAGGAGGTGAGGGCAGGTTGCGTGAGGTAACTGCCGGTGAGGGAGCGCGGCGGGGGCTCGCCCTCCCACTGGCGGTCCCCTCACGGAGGGGCAGCTTCGGCCGGCTCCCGCGGCGATGCGGCGGAGGGAAGGCCGAGAGGTTACGGGGGGCTGAGGGGCGGCGGGCTGTCCCCTCACGCACACCGCGGGGGGGAACCGGCGGGGGCAGGGTTTCGCGCCACTACCGCGTTCGCGCTTTCCCGCCCCTGCGCAATGCGCGCGCACGCAGCGCCCCCCTCCTGCTCCCCCCGCGCTCCCTCAGCCGCCGCCGCGCCTCCGTGTCACGTGCCCGCCTTGCCCTCCCCGGCAGCCAATGGGCGGCGTGCCGCGGGCCGCAGGGCCTTTATAAGGCGCCGCGCAGCACCAGGCGCTTGCAGCAGCTGTGAGGGGTCTGGGAGTTGTGAGTGCGTGGGGACGTCTTGGGCTGCTCGGTTCCCTTGAGCCGCTTCCCTGCTCCGCTAAGGGAGCCGGGCTGAGCTGTCCGGGAAGGGGTCAGGTCTGTGCCCGCGGAGGGGGTCGTGCCAGAGGCGGGCGGCTGGGGAGGGGCGGCCATGTCTGGGCCGCGCGGCGCCTGAGGGGGTAGCGGTCCCCGCCGCGGCGACGCCCAGCGCTGGCGGGCGGGCCCTGCCCGGGGCGGGCGGGAGCGGAGCCTCGCCTCCGGCGGAAAGGAGAGGGGGCTGGCGGAGGACTCGGTGCCCGGCGGGGTGGAGGGTGTGGGCGTAGGCTGCCGAGCTCTCCGTGGGCTTTTTGGGGCTGCGGGGCTGGCTGGCTCCCATCGCCGGGCGGGCGGTGGCGGCTCCGGGCGCCCGCAGACGGGCTGCGTGCGTGTGTGCCTGTCTCCTCTCTGTCGTCCACCCCTCCGTGTCGGAGCTCTCCGTGTTCTGTAACAAACTCTCTGCCTTGCTTCTCCCCCGCCCCCCCGGGCTTCTGCTTTGTGGATGTTGGCGGCTTCTTGTTGTGACAGGAGAATGTGTGTGTGTCCCGGGCCCAGGCGGATCGGTATGTATCTCGCACCGGTGCTCGCTGGAGCTCGGGGGTCGGATGGGACCCGGGGAAGGGACTGCCAGGTTGGGCTGTGTCCGAGGGCTGAGACCTGGCCGGAGGGAAGGATTAACGGTTCTGATTGTGTTGAATGTTTCTTGTTCCTCCTCCTCCCTCTTCCAGTCCTCTCTAACAGGCTAATTCATTCAGGGCTGCCAAGTGTCTGAAAGGCACCTGGGGTAGGTGGTTTTTATCTGAAGCCGTGGGTGTCTTTGGCACAGTTAACGCAGGTGTTTTCGAGGAGCCTGTCTGTGCAGCATGAATTGACCTTAATAGTACAATTATAACGAGCCTTTTTTTAAAGCAAGGGGTACTACTTTTTCCATTTTATCAGTGTAGTACTACAAAACCCATAAATTGAACATCTGACTCATTATTGGCCATATTATATTCATTGCCTGAAAAGTAGCTTTTTTACTCAGTTCTGGGCTTGGAGAGGTATTTAATGCTGGCTTAATTCAAATCTCTTGACAGATCCTGATTGGATTGTAAAATTTCTACTTAATCCCTTTTCCTTCTCTGTCATCTCTTGATCAACCATAACAAACTTGGGATCTTAAAGTAATTATTTCAGGGCTAGTTGGAGTGTCTGGTTATACTTGGGTCATCCAGGTTATGTGAATAAATGGGAGAGACTTAGGATTCAGCTGGGAAACTTGGAATTTCTCTTTTATGTAGTCAACTAGGATTTATTAAGTCTGGTTTGTGAAACAGACTGATATCTTAAGCTGACATGGATCTATGGTAAATGATACAGACTGTGGAAAATTTGAGGCCAACTTCTTACTACTTCCTCTTGGATTTCACGTAATATTTAATAAACTAATGATTAAAAATCAGCAAAATAGCCTCTGGTGGCACTGCAGAGCCACTATAACAGCAGTACATTTGTATTTTTGCTTCATCATTTATCAACAGCAAAACTGTCAAAACAGTTGTTGTGGCACCATGTATGGGTCAGCACTGAACGCAAATGGTTAGCAGTCAAGAGAATTTGATTCAGTCAGAGTCTAATGAGAGACCAGTGCCAAATCTGAGGTGCTGCTGTAGGCCAGGCACATCTGTAGAACCTTGAGCTTACTATTCCGTAAGCAAACTTTTTCTTTTAAATGTCATGTGAAGAAATATACATAACTGTTGCCAAAATAGCTCCCTTATAATTAGAAGGCAGTGAATAGATTTTAAAATCTATATTTGGAGTTGTAGTTTACTTCTGTCATGCTATGTCCAGGTGAAGCCTGGGCTGGAGAGATAGTCTTTCTGGGAAGCAAATGACTAATGTAAGTTTAGTATGCATCTGGAAGTTCAAGCCAATACACTGCTGCTGAGCATCTAGACAGCTGGCTGTTATCCCCAGGACTGCGACCAGAGCTCTTCCTGGTAGCTAACAGAAAACTGGCCAGTTCAGTCTTCATAGCTGTCAGTGAGAGACCTGGGAAAGGTCAATGGACAAGAATTTTTATCAATGTAAGTGAGGACTGACAGTCACTCATTAATACTAGGAAGCCAGTGGAGTGGTAAAACGAATTCTACTTTGCTTTCAGCACTTGGGTACCTTGTAACAGAGAAACGGGCTCCGTTCCTGGTTACTTAAGCAAAACAAGCAAGCTTGGAGGGAAGAATGGACTTGCATCCTTCTCTTGCAACACAGAGAAGGAGGTGAAGCTTCGTGTATTTCCAGATACTTCTCAGCTGATCCGAGTGATCAGAATCCTGTGGCAGAAGCTATGGAAAGCTTACAGAATAGGGTGATCGCAGAATACAATTCTGCCTGTGTTGCATGATCCTTTAGATTGAATATTAGGGCTTACTGCATATTTCATAGGGGTCATGTCTCATCTGAAATACTAGTATGCTTGCTTGGCTAAAAAAAAAAAAAGCAACAACAATTCAGTGACTGAAGCACCTTGCACAACACAGAAGTATCCAGTTTTTCAGTAGAACAATTAAATATGAGATACAGTGGTGCTGATAGAATAGTACTTATGACTGCGGTAAGCCTTGTATAAGATAATTTGTAATGATCTTTTCTAAGAAGCAGCTTTTATGATGAAACTTGATCATAAAAGTTGGAAAGAGAAAATTACATTCCCATTGAACTGTGCTTCGTGTGAAGTACACACAGTTAACTTTTCCACTATGGAATTTTTTTTCAACTACAATGTTGTAAAAGACTTCCTGATAATGAGGCATAGTGAATAAGGGATTTAAGAGGCACTCATGCTAACGTTGTGACTGAATATGTAAATGGAGACAAGGAAGAGTATGTTAGAATAATCTTTCTTCAGAGGAATGAAAAATTACAAGGGAAGCTTTCAAATGTGGCAAAAAGTAGTAGAATACTTTTCTTGGATGCTGAACTTAATAGTTTATCTTAACACTGAGCTACCTTTACACTATTGTGCAGGGCTCTATTCTAGTCATGGGAGCAAACACAGCTTGCATGTAGTCCTTCAGATGAGTAGCTATTTAAAGCAATTTATAATCCTAAAACTTACTGAGATAGATGAGCTGCTGGTAGGAGAGATGAATCTGCTTTCTACCTCTTGTATTTTTATGTGATAAGCTAGAAAATTGCTGCACAGACTGCTGTGACTATTTAGTATATGTACACCATGGTGTCACACAAGTTTGAAGTTTTGCATGTGAAAAGGGGGAGAAGAAACAAAACATGCTATTGACTTGTGATTGCCTAAAGAATATCTGCTGTCTATGACCTACTGCTTGCGTTTATTGTCTAAACCATCTTCATCGTAAACCCAGTTGTATGTCATCTCAAAGTTCTTTCTTGAATCTTACTGTTAGATGCTTTATCTCTTCTTCACCCTTATAGAAAGACAGTTTTACTCCCTGCATGCCACATCTGGCTCCATCAGCTGGGAAATCAGCAGGGAAACAAATCTCCATAAAAGTCTTGTTGAAGGTGGCAACAGTGTAGAATGCTCCATGCTGTTGTCTTAAGTACTGTTTGAAGCTGCATTGTCTGTCTGGATGATGGTTTCACTTCCTGCCTGCTATCTGAGTGGGTATAAAGAGCTAAAATACCTGTGCTGAACTTAAATGTGGTATAGCTTTTTTTGTCATAGCCCAGTGTAGTGTCTATAAACAAGCACCTCTTAACGCCCTGTCTTTCTCAAGACCTGTGAAGCTATGAACTCCATATAATAAGCAACTTTGTTAGGGCCTGTACATGTCTTATCACAGAGTTCTGGGAAAAATCTGTTAGCTGTCCCTCTAAGCATAGTTGTTCTCTTGTCTTTCAGCAATTCCAGTCCGAAGCTCCAGGCTGCCATTGTTGTCTGACGCCATGCCAGCACCAGCACATCTGTTTCCATTGATTCGTAACTGTGAGATTAGCAGAATATGCAGTACTGTGTGTTACTGCCACCATAAACATCTGTGTTGTTTATCATCTCATTTTGCTCACGGTCATTTCAGATATGCACCTCGGAAGAAATTTGCGGCACTTTATAGGCCAAAGGAGAACTTTAATCACTTTATTCACACGAGGGATTATGCTTCTACACCACAGAGATTTTACCTCACTCCTCCACAGGTCAACAGCATTTTGAAGGCAAATGAATACAGTTTCAAAGTCCCAGAATTTGATGGTAAAAATGTAAGTTCTGTTCTTGGCTTCGATAGCAACCAGTTGCCTGCTAATGCTCCGATAGAAGACCGGAGGAGTGCTGCCACCTGCTTACAGACAAGAGGGATGCTTCTGGGCGTGTTTGATGGCCATGCAGGCTGTGCTTGTGCTCAAGCTGTCAGTGAAAGACTGTTTTACTACATTGCTGTCTCTTTGTTACCTCATGAGACTTTACTTGAAATAGAAAATGCTGTGGAAAGCGGCAGAGCTCTGTTGCCCATTTTACAGTGGCACAAGCATCCCAATGATTATTTTAGCAAAGAAGCTTCCAAGCTTTACTTCAATAGTCTAAGAACTTACTGGCAGGAGCTGATTGATCTCAACAGTGGAGAGACTACTGATGTGAAAGAAGCTTTAATTAATGCTTTTAAGAGGCTTGATAATGATATTTCTTTGGAAGCTCAAGTAGGAGATACCAATTCTTTTCTCAACTACCTAGTACTGCGAGTAGCATTTTCTGGTGCAACTGCCTGTGTGGCCCATGTGGATGGTGTTGACTTGCATGTTGCAAACACAGGTGACAGTAGAGCAATGCTTGGGGTTCAGGAAGAAGATGGATCTTGGTCTGCAGTTAATCTGTCCTATGACCACAATGCTCAAAATGAACATGAAGTGGAACGTGTGAAAATGGAGCATCCAAAGTCTGAAGAGAAAAGTCTTGTGAAACAAGATCGTCTCTTAGGTCTCCTGATGCCTTTCAGAGCTTTTGGTGATGTGAAGTTTAAATGGAGTATTGAACTACAGAAGAGAGTGATAGAATCAGGCCCAGATCAGCTGAATGACAATGAATATACAAAGTTTATTCCTCCAAACTATCACACTCCCCCATACCTCACAGCTGAGCCAGAAGTCATACATCACAAATTGCGGCCACAGGATAAGTTCCTGGTTTTGGCCACAGATGGGCTGTGGGAGACAATGCACAGGCAAGATGTGGCTAGAATTGTAGGGGAGTACCTCACTGGTGTTCACCATCAACAGCCAATAGCTGTTGGTGGATATAAGGTAACTTTGGGACAGATGCATGGTCTCTTAACAGAAAGGAGAGCAAGAATCTCTTCGGTATTTGAGGATCAGAATGCAGCGACTCACCTGATACGTCATGCAGTGGGTAACAATGAGTTTGGCACTGTGGATCATGAGCGGCTGTCCAAGATGCTTAGTCTTCCAGAAGAGCTGGCTCGAATGTATAGAGATGACATTACAATTATTGTGGTGCAGTTCAACTCACATGTTATAGGTGCATGTCAAAATGAGGAACTGTGAGTTTTAAAGTAGTGAACTAGTTACCAAAGTTGTAACAATGGCCAGTATGAGCAGCAAACAAAAAACCAACCAGCCAACAATAAAACCCAAAAAACCCCCTCAGCAAACAAATTGGTTGCTTGCTAGATTCAGTGTGTCTATTGTTCCTGACTTCCCCCAGAGCTCTTGAATATGTGGGAAGTGCTATTGACCTAACACAAACTTGGAGAGAGTGTCACAGCTTGAGAAAAGAGGGTTTTATAATAACTTTGCACTATGGATTTCATGAATGCTGCTAGAACAATGTCTTGAATTTGGCAGACTTGGATGAGGGAGGGAAGGAGGTTAAAGAATTAACTATCAAAGATCTGGCTGTTCAAGAAACAAAGCCTGTTTATAAATATCTGTAAATATCTATGCATCATCTTAAAGAAAAGATGAGTAAAAAGGAATGTTGTTGAATTCTTACAGGGCTAATTCTTGCTAAGTAGATATGGTTATTTGTGAATATATTGTCCACTGTTTCTTCTAAGCAGAAGGTCACTTTAACTAAGTCTTCAGTGTAACAAAGTTGTCTCACTTTCATATAGACACTGTCATTCACTAAAGGATATTTGTCTAAGTGTTGACTTCAATGCAGGTCTAAGCCATACCTGAGATTCCATTACAGCTTAATCATATCTTATGCACAGTAACTTACAAACTTCTTGTGCATTAGTAGTTTTTTGGCTGTGGGTTTCAGCACAACTTGTAGGGCAGTAATACATTACAACATGCGGTAAGATACCAGATAATTTCGTGGAGGACTTAATTTTGCAGTGTGAAGATCTTTCAGACTTTTTGAAAAGTCAGTGTTGTTGGTCAAGACTCTGTTGGCTTTCCTAAATGGACTCCACCTGTCTGCTGTTACTTGTCTAGTAAATATATTTTCACCTGAAAAGATCAGGGAATCATTGCTAACCTCTGTGGCTTTGTAATTTGCACTCATTTTCACTTTGGCTGTTTCAAATGGTCACATATTGGATGTCTTGCACTTGAACTCATATTTGTAAGTCGAGTTAAAAACTACAGATTTAAAAAAATGAAGTATGGCTTGTAAATAGTGTTTTAGTTGAGAAGCTAACTGGCATGCATGTGTATGTTTAATGGCTTTTTCTAGCAACTTCTTTATTAGCAGCTTTGTGTTTCTGGACAGCTGGTGTATGCATGTTCTTACAGTCCAGAATGCTATCACAGAGCAAGCTCTGAAATGGATCTCTCTGGCTTGTAATGGTTGAATTTGAACTTAAAAGATTGGCTATAACTTGTGTGCCTAAAGTTGTTGGGCTTGTAACTGTAAAAAGTAGGGACTGACAGCTAATTTATCGGTCATCATTGCAATAGGTATGTTGCATTATATACAGATTTATTTTAACCTGCCCTTAGGTTAAAAACTCAAATGCTGGCTGAAGTACTAGCCCTTGATGATTGAGAGGACACATGTAACTTGATTCCTGTGTTCTGAAGAACAAGGATAGGTCAGTTTATTTCACTTTACCAAGGTGTTTCAGTTAAAATAGCTCCCTAGCCACCTTCATAGCTAATTAAATCAACACTTCAAAAACCTAGCTTATTTTGGTTAAGTAATGTGGCCTTTTCTACTAAATACAAATATTGCCAATTAATACTCTTGTTACATAGGGTACACAGTTTAAACAATGAACCTGTGCTATAGTAAACACTGGGTTCTCAAAAATGCAATGTGTATTTAATGGCCTGCAGCTTTAATATGTCTGTTTCTTTACCCAACCTTAAATATCAGGATCAATGTTGCTGTAAGATTAATGTCTAAGTTCACATTCAAGATGTGCACAGCCCTTCTTTATTTGAAGAGAAAAGAGGAGCTCTAAAATGCTTAGACAAGTACTGACTGTTGACATTGCTTCTGTATCTTGAGTTTTGGTGACTGTGTCATTAGCTAGGTCAATAGACTTTGTTCTGTCATTCAAATGCAGTAGGTATCTAAGCTGTTGCATTATTTAACTTTCTTACTTTTTTACTGTTAAAGCTCTATTACATGTATTGATGTATTTAACCTATGATTATTGATATGGATTTGGTACAAGTCATAGCTAGAAGAAATGAACATTGGTCCCATGGATACAATTCTTATTGAGGAAAAGCTTTTTGTAGTAAAGATGCATATGTATGGGGTCAGACAAAACAATATTTATGTATTGCTTGGAGACTTGCTCAGTATGTATGTAGTGAATAGAAGCTGCATAATTGCCTGCTGAACAGGTGATCTGAACAAACACCTTCTAACAGATTCCAATAAAATGATCAATTATGCAGAAATCTGTGTATTGGATTGGTGTAGAATGTGATGGCTATTCTGCTAGGGCTGAAGCTTATGAATTACTTGTATTTCAAGAATGTGTTCTGTTGTGTAGTCTGTTATGAATAGACCAGATGGCCAAACAAAGCAAAGCATAAATGGAAACAGACTGAGAATTGAACTTCAGAGCCCTTAAATGCTACTGTGAGGCCTGAACCCCTGCATCAGGCATGTTGGTGCTGCTGCCCCTTGGCAGCAAAGCTCAAATGTTTTTGACACCACTCTGCGTGTCTCTGTTCCTGTCATCTCATGATTACCTTCAGGGGCAGTGCTGCAGATAAAGCAGCATAATTTGAAATCATTAAGCTGTGGACTGTACCCTATATAGAGCAATACAATATCTGATAAATAATCTAAAAGTGCAGATTAAAATGGCATAAGAATGAATTTATGGTAAACTAAATAGCAGCAGCTTTTCTGCCACAGGCAGAAGAAACTTTGTTTGCATTGTCTACCAAACTTGTTGGATTGCAGAAAGTATGGCTACTTTATATGTAAAGAGGATGCTGTGATTACTTTTCCAAATAAGGATTTTGCAGCTGCAAATATATGGCTCAACACAGAAGGGTGGCTGAATCTTGACAGTCAACACAAGCCTTCAAGTTCACCTTTAAATCTTCAAAAGTGTTCTAGATAATGTATCAACAAAACTGCTTAACAGTAATACTAGGTAAGAGTGGACTGGGAGATCTTCCCTTAGTCTATGCTTCCAACTTAAGGCTCTGTTAGCTCTGTTCTCTTGTGTTTAAAACGCATTATGTTTGCTTTTGATAGTATTTAACAGCTACTGTTGGGGGAACTTCCGTATTCTCCATTTGCCTTCTATGTGCGTGACTTGGTGAGTACAAAACTTATTAAAATATTTTCCCTTTCCACTCATTTCCTTATTACACGGCACAGTTTTGCATGTAGCAGACTCTTAAAATGTGACACGTGCAGCAAGGAGCATAGTCTCATCGTGGAATGTTGTGTAAAACTTCTAAACTCCAGCCCCTGTACTTAGAACAATTCTGGAGTGGGAGGATGCCTGGTAACTATTTCTGTAAGTGCTCTGCAGAATGGCTAGGCTGCTCTCTTCCTCCTCAGTGGGGAGGCGTATTTGTAATGGGATTACCTGGCATAGATGGACAATTCAGGTTTCTGGTTCTAACCATCTGTGGTGTCCTAAGCTCCCTAATGCAGATAGTCCATCTGGGTTCATGACTCTAATAAATACATGCCATCTGATGTGAACCAGTGACTGTTGTGGGCATAGACTGCCAAACACTCTTCTCAATGCTGCTGCACAGCAGTCCAAGAACAGTGCTAGCAAAAGGCATTTTGGGGTGCCAAGGGGGTTGGCATCTTTCTAGTTTGATATGTTTGATCTTATGTAAGAAACTTGTGCAGCTCCCGATTGTTGTTCAGTAATGTATAAATAGAGACAACCTGTGGAGTTGGAAGATCTGGCCAAAATGCCTTGTCTTTAATATAATGAAGCTTAGAATGAAGCAGATCCTATGGGTAGGAGAAGTAGCTTTCTTCCAGTCTGCCAAATGGCACACTTCAGCCTGATGTTATCTTGCTGTGCCTACAATGAAGAAGTTAGGTTTACAAAATGAGGAAGTGCGAAGTGTCTGTCTCCAGAGATGATCGCCTATATCCTGCTGAGAGGTGCTTCAAGTGTGGTAGCATTCCCCAAGCACTGTTTTGGGCTGATGCTTTTTTCTGTTCTGTTCAGAGGCTTACATATAGAAGTTAAGGAGATACTTCATTGTTGTATATTTGGTCCTGTGTTAAAACAAATGTGCTTAAAATAAAGTGAGCATTAGAATGAATGCATTCATGGCTTCCCCTGCTAGGTTAACTGTTTTGTCCTCTTTCCCTGTTTTTATTTGAAAGCCCTCTTTTGCTGAGTGCCTGTAGTTTCACGACCTTCCCCCATCTTGTTTTGCTTATTCAACAGTGAATGCAGGATATATTAATGTCTCTCCTGGCACTGAAGTATTTGTGCAGGAAAAGGGCTTGCTGATGTGTTCTGGATTAAATTATTTATTCAACAGCTATAGCATATTTAATTGCTGTGCAAACAAGTAGATATTGTCCCTTTGTCAGGAGCATGTTGTCAAATACAGTCTATGTAAACTCATTGGTAGAATATTTTTCAGTTTAGTGTTAACCTGATTTACCAAGTCTTGATTAGGGAGTTATTTCTTGTAGCTTACTCCTTTAAAATATGGTGTTAATTAGCCTGTAGTTTAAAGCTAAACATAAAAATGTTCTATCATTAAACACCTGTGCAAGTGGAAGAAACACATAGGTTCACTTTACTTTTCTCTTATCGTAACCAGCTAGGTATTAAATGTTATTGACTTTTTTTTTAACTGCTTGTTAAAACTTGGAACTAGTTCCTGAGTTGCTCTTACCATGGGAAGTAGATTCTTAGGGGAGGGGAAAACAAAAGTAGACCAAACATTGTAATTCATCCTTTAAATGGACAACCCAATTTGAATTTTGGTCCTTCTGTTTGGCATCCCATCCATGTGAATGCTGAAGCACAACCCAAGTCAATTGTACACAGTGTGTTACACAGAAATTTAAGTAGAAAAACTGAACTCAAAAGCCCACTTAGCAGGTTTCGGTAGTAATCAATTGCCCACCCCATTGATGTGGTGGTAAGTGCAGGGTCATATTTGCAATGCAACAGAAGAGGCTATGCTCTTGGCTTATTGTGCTGGTTATGCCTTCTGTTTTATTTGCTCATGTATATTGTAATAATAAAATGCAGGGTAGTGGGAAAGGATAACCTGACTTTCATAATTGGATCACAAATGGAACTAAGTTGGCAGGAGCATTGTGTGGTGCAAACAAAAGCAATCTGAGATGGATTAAATGGTCTGTTCTTGTCCATGCTGCAAGGTCTGAGGGTAAAAAAAAACAAAACAAAACAAACAACTTGTCTCATGTATTGATCACTGTGCAAGTCTTCTGAAACTGCATTTATTGCAAATGACTCACCTAATCAGTCATGAAGTTTTCTGGGATTACATAAAACATAAGAAAATGCAGGCACTGTTCAGTATACCATTATAGCCAGGTACTTTATTTTGATTGTGACAATTAACAGGAAATTAGGGCGGGGGGTTTTGACCTTAACAAACAAAAGGAGTAGACTAAAAAGCTACTCCTCTCAAAAAATCAGGACCACGGAGTACAAATATGCAGGGCGGCCTTAGACTTCAGATTCTTTTGGGATGGTTCTACCTATAAAGAAAAAAGGGTGAAAAAAACAAACAAGTGTATAGCTGTTCTTATGGTTCCTAGTCTGAATGAGTAAGTAATCAGTCTTACAGATTGCAGGGGATGTTTTATGCAGCAGGCTGTTTGCTGTCATCATGGTGGATCTTTGAACAGAAAAATTATCCTTGATTTATAGACTTTCTATTAGATTTCCTAGCTAGGAAATCCTATTTAATGAAACTGGACAATGCCAAACTATTTTTATATAGCATCATGGACAAACTGTTCAGTTTTAATATCCTATATCTGTACTTGAGGGTAGCATTTAATGTATTGCCTCACATCTTAATTGCAAAATTAATCCAGTTAGGTCTGTCTAGCTGTCACATCACATGATCCTGAAAGACAGGAAAAACGCCTAATGAAAAACAGGGAAATCATTGACGTTAACAGAAAGGCACCCCGTGAGCTGATGCACAACTGTGCATTAAGCCCAGTTCCATTCAGAAGCTCTGTATATTAATGAAATGAGTCAGCTCCCTCTGACTTTGGTCTTTGTCTATAATCATTAATTCTGTAGGTCTTCCCTGTTGCCTGTCCCTAGTACTTCATTGCCCACTGTGGTGGCTCAACAGCTGGGCTAATACAAGAATACTGTTTTCCAGGATTTCATGGATTATATGCAAGCTGATTAAAATGGCTAATGGTAATCAGTCAGTGTTGCCAGTTTAGGCAGCTGGGAGAAGAGTGGATAGTGCTTCCCTAATAGCAGCCTCTTCTAGAGGGGGGAAAAGGTAAATTTTTTCTCATCTCTTAACAAAAACTGGCTGCTGTACAGAAGACCTAGCTGTAGGACAGCAGTGCTTGACAGGGATTTATTACTCCTGCTAAGAAGCAAAGTGTATTAATCTGTACAGCGTGCTGTATTAGTACAGCTCTACCACTCAGCTACTCTGGAAGTAGTTCAAATGTCCCTGCAAAATGCACTGTTTCCCTGTGTATACATAGTCACTGTGTTGTGGGCAGGTACCTTACCAGCTTTACCTAAACTTGGATGTTTCTCTGTGTGTGCCTGCATACTGAGTGTTGAAGTTCCTGTTACAGGTGGTGGAGCTGTATCCAGTGCATGCCGTGGAGCCCCAATAGCTAGTTAGCCCACTCCACTCATGCATTAAACTCCATTGAATGTAACAGAAGCTTAGTCACCTTGTTCACTTATAGGCAGCTCCATTTAGGTGCTGTCTGGAGGCAAATCTCATCCTTCCTTTCCAGTGTCTTCAAGGATACAGTGGTGCTGCAGTTTTCGCATCTACCACTTCTGCATAACAACTACATCTAGGTTTTTGAATTCAGTGTTGCACCTAACATACCTGCAAATAGCCCTATTCTAGGGGCCTATTTTTGCCCTTTGGACCTTTAGGTATGTGGAAGTGCATCTCAAAGCCCAGTGTCCTCTATATATTCTTGTGTTGACCTACACAGGTAGTGTGTAGGATATAGCTGTCAAGAGCTGCAGGCTTCTCCTCCCTTCTCCCATGGTGCAGTTACACCAAGAACTCCTTTTATTTTGCTTGTAACAGAGCTCTGCAGGTGTTTAACAGTTGTAAATGAGCAACATAAGGTTTCCTCGTCATAACCTCTAAAGCCTGCATTTGGAATCGTGTTCGGCATTCCTTCTAGCTTGAGTGAGTAGGAACCTATAGAGCAAAGCTTATAACACAACTGATCGAAGGAATCTATGTTCTTTTATTCATTGTACTATAAAGCTCAATTGTAAGAACAGCTCTATAGAAAAGATGATCCAGGACTTTACATAGTTCCCCTTCATTGGAAAAAGAAAAAAAACTCCTAAGTTGTGGAGAAAATGCCTTTTTATCAAAATATTCCAGCTCATAAAAAACTAAAACGCTCATAATTAAGGAGAAACCCCAAACTTGTAGTTGATAGTACAGAAGGGAGAAGAGTTTTCTAGCAGGCAGCTTTGCAGGATGTTAACGTGGTACTGGAAGGCAGACTTCTGCCAAGCTGGGAACTGGTGAATCTCATCTAGAAATGGACACTGAGATGCCATTCAGTGCTCAGAAAACACTGACATAAGAGTCTGAGAAGGTATCTAGCTCAATGTCAGAAAGGTAGATAAGCTTAAAAAAAAATTGTAGATGTTTCTGACAGATGCCTGACAGTCTTGGTTTTGGGTTTTTTTTTTGGTTTTTTTTTTACGTTTGGGCTGTGTTTATGTAGCTTCATGCCAAGTCATCTTCAAGGAGGCGAAAAGAATCCATATATATAAGATATGCACTTCTTACAGCTGAGGAAGGCTACTGACTACTCCTGGTACTTTGTCAAGAGTATGTAAGAAACTACTGTGAAAATCCAACAGGCTGGAAAGTACAAGGAGGAGAGAAAGTAATATAAGATTGGGCCCCCAAAATAACAAGTTGACAAGCAGTCAAGCTGATATTGCTGCATTTTAAAGCCACTGTGGCAAACAACATTTTGTGAATTACAATCGCTTGAGCTGTGACAAGGGTTCAAACAGTAGGAATATATCATTATTGAATTGGTAAATGACACAACTCAGACAATTTTGATGCCAGCTGTATTTGCTAACTTGTATTAAAATAGAAATATCAGAATTCTACGTGCCCTACTTACTGATGCAGCAGCTCACAGGAGCCTTTGAAGCACATCACAGCTGTGAGATTAAAAGCTCAGTTCTGAAGTCAGGCAGTCATGAAAGTCCCTTTGATATGAGATCAAGCATTCCCAGGGTACCAGCAGGAAGGGTGCTTGGAAGCTCTCGGTGCAGCAGCTAACTTTAAAAAGAAAAAAAGGTATGTATATATAATACAAGATCTGTCTAACTAATGAAGAGACAGAAAAGCACATCGTGATGTGTGAGGCAATGACTGAAATGGCAGTGAGTAGTTAGGAGACAGGTTCAGAGCAGCAACAGAACATTTAGGTTTTTCAGTAGTATACACAAATACAATGAATGTGCATCCTACAAAAAAAAAATCAGGATAAAGTAGGAAAATGTAAGGGGGGGGGGAAATCATGCAATAATGTGTCTTTAAAGTTGAAATTGTACACATGAAAGAAAACTTACATGTGTCATAAAACACATGCAGAAGGCAGCACAATAAACTAATGTCAGAGACAGCTGTGAAGAGAAGGAACTTGTGTCAGTTATGGCTGGTGGCATGGTCCTGCTCAGGAAAAAAACCCAGCAGGCTGCATGTGAGATCAGAAGTGCCTGAATGCCTCACCTGAAGACCAAAAAAAAAGCTGCTGCATAAAGAAAGCAAGCTGAACAGAGTACAGGTGATGCTGTACTGATTTTTTTTTAGTGAGGTTTACTTTACTATTTTTGTGCAAACATGAAAACAGACACAAGTCATCAAGACAAATTTATGGGTGCAGGAAATTTTAAAAACCAAGGACTGTGCATGTTAGAAAACAGTACCTGTCTGATTTTTACATTGCCATGGCACCTCGGTGCAGGAGAGAGGAAGACTTGAGTGGGGAAGGAAGAAGAAAGGATCAGAAGGACTAATCAGAGGAAAGAAATGAAAACCAGAGCTGAAGAGCACACATTGAAAAGAAGGAAGAACAGAAGTGGCACGTGAGTTCATTCAGCTGCTTTTATGGATGGTCAAGGATAACACACAGTCAATAATCCATAATGTCTTTTTCTTTGTATCACAGCCTGGTGAGGGTTATTGTTGTCTATTCCCTCTTGTTTGTCTGTCACTTCATTTTCTTTTTATATCAAAGTCTTCTAATTTGAGTTATGGCTGCATGTTTTTTCAGAGATTTTTGGGCCCTAAGGCTATGCTTGTAGACCCTGAAAAGTTATGTTTGGCTTACGATGTAGTTACAAGCAGCTATATGCTGACATTTTCACAGTTGTTAAAATGCAAAACCAGAAGTTTTGCTCTCATGCATTCCACCAGTTGCTGCCCAAATGAATACTAATCGTTGTGGCATTCCCTTGTTCAACAAGTTTTTCTAGTTCTCCATACCTGGGGTGAATGCTGCTGTCCTGAAGACAAAGTACAGAGAGTTCATTTTGTCTATCTTAAATCGCCCTCACCTAAGAGAAGAGTATGCTGCAAGAATGCGCGTGGGTGTCCAGGTGAAATGTCCTCAGGGCCCTTGGAGATCCTGTCAGTCCATCAGTGGCAACTGGGTCAACTACTACCAAGAGAGGAGTAAATAATCAGATGACAGAGTTGTCTGCAGAATTGGGAGCACCACATGATGCCCGGCAGCTACAGCTTCGTAGGCAAAGAACTAAAATTTTTATCATAAAGTGGCTTTTGGGGGTATTTCATTTCCAGAAACTTCCTCTGAGATAAATTTAGTTCCCCAAAATATTCCACTGGTAGGCATTTGGTAGAACAGTGAATAAGTCTGTATTAATGATGTGATTGTTTGGGCAGAACCTGCCAGGAACATAAGTCCAACATACATTTGGACTTCTCAGTAGTGAATTATTAGTTATTGGCTGCACTAAGCAAAAAATGGCATTCTAGAATGTTAGATTAGCAGGGACAATAACACATCCAGACCTGACGGCAAAGCAGGACAGGAATGCAAAAGCCAAAGATAATAAAAACTTGAGTCAGATCTTAGGCATAATAATTTAATGGGCAATCTAATATATACTATGACAATGAAAACGTTATTGGTCTGGACAAATGTTTGTAAAATGTGAAGTAAAATGTCCGGTTCCAGCTGAAAAAAAAAAACAAACCCTAAAAAAAAACAACAAAAAAATAACTTTTCCATTTAAGTTCAAAGTTTTCTCGTAAAAGAGGGGTAGAAAGAAAAACCTAGTGATTAATAATAAGGACAGAGAAAACGCTTGATCAAATTGGTACTAGTTTTGGTCTACTATTGATTTAAAAAAACAATAGACCTACCCAAGACACAGGTCTTTGCAGATGTATTTGTAGGAGGAAACTAAGAAGCAACGTAAGTTACAATGGCTACAAAAGGCATCTTGGATTCAAAATGTGTGTTAATTTTCATATGCTTAATTCCATTTGCAATCATTCACACAAATGAATTTTCTGAATTCCTCTTCAGAGAAGCAGTGAAGAAGAGCAATAGTACAAATTCTTTAGTTGCTAGTTTTCTTTTTTTATAAAATTTCAGTCAAACTAAAGCAGTGTTTTGTCACTTAAGAATTTGAATAAAACATTCTATATCTGTAAACTCCGCCCAAACACTTTACATCAGCTCTTTACTATTCATTCCTTCATGGCCTGTAATTACTCACTTGAGTCAAAAAAGGAGAGGGTCAGAATAAGGAGGAAATTGTAGTTTGAAATTTTCTTAAGTCAAACGATTAAAAAAATGGGCTGTGCAGTTCTTAACTGTGAGGCAAATTCTGGGTGAATTTCATCAGACTTTATTTTCACAGAATTGCAGAATGGTTGAAGTTGGCAGGGACATCTGGAGATCATGTAGTCCAACTCTCCTGTGCAACCCCCCAGTCAGAGAAATTGCTGTCACAGCTCAACCAAATGAAACAAAGCTTCAGGCAGGTCAAGACAAGTTTGGACAGAGTAAGCCTGACAAGCCTCAGTCCTGAGGCCTTGCAATCTCAGTACAGCTTATGGCCTATTACTAGCAATGGCTATGCTGTCTTACAGGGCTACATGGTTACAAAGTCCATGCTGGCTGCTCCCAGTCACCTTGTCCTTCAGATATTTGGAAGTGGTCTCCAGGAATACTTGCTCCATCACCCTCCAGGTGACAGAGATGAGGCTGACCAGCCTGCAGTTCCCTGTATCCTCCTACTTAGCCTTCTTGAAGACAGGAGTGACATTCATTCTTTTCTACTGTTAAGGAACCTCTCCTCATCACCATAACCTTTCAAAGATAATTGAGAGTGGCCTCACAATGACATCAACCAGCACTCTCAGGAGACATGGATGCATCCCATGAGGCCCCATGGAGTTTAGTATGTCCCTTTTTTTTTTTTTTCCAAGTGTTCCTTAACTTGGTCTTCCTCCACTTCTTTCGCTCCAGGCTGTCTCACAGGTTTCAGGAGCATGGGATTCCTGAAGGCTGGTCTTGCCAGTAAAAAACAAAAGAAAGGTGGCACTGCCTACCTCAGCTTTCTCCATATCCTTTGTTACCAGGTCCCCTACACCATTCAGCAGCACGCTCATGTTTTCCCTGGTCTCTCTTTTGCAGCTGATTTGTAGAAGTCAAAGAAGTCATGCTTTGACTTGTAGAAGTCCTTCTTGCTGCCCTCCATATCCCTTGCCAGATTCAGCTCCAGATGGGTTTTGGCTTTCCTAGCTCTGTCCCTGCATTCTTGAACAGTGTCTCTATATTCATCACAGGTCACCTGTCCTTGCTTCTACCTCTTGTACATTTCCTTTTTTTTATTTGAGCTTTGTCAGGGTCTCCTTGCTCATCCTTGCAGCCATCTGCTGCCTTTGCTTGATTTCCTGCACATCAGGATGGATCATTTTGGAGGTAAAGGAGGTGATACTTGAAAACCAACTGGCTCTCCTGGCCTGCTCTTCTCTCTAGGGATGCATTGCACAGGATTTTCCCAAGTAGATACTTTAAGAGGCCACAGTCTGCTCTCCTGAAGTCCAGGGGTTGATACTGCTATTTACCTTGTTCCCTTCTCGTGGGATCCTCCACCATTTCATGCTCACTGCAGCCAAGGCTGCCCCTGACCTTCACATTCCTGCTAAGTTCTTCTTTGGTTGTAGGTATGGGGTCCTGCAGAGTACTTGCCCTCATTGGCTCTGTGTTCATTAGAAAGTTCTGAGTAATGCACTCCAGTAACCTCCAGATTGCTTGTGCCCTTCTGGGTTAACCTACCAGCTGATATCATGGTGGGGCAGTTTTGTTAGAATGTAAAAATTCAGCATTTAATCAACTTTATGAAAACAATCTTGGCTCTTGTGAAGGTATTTGTTTCTGAATAATGCAAAGAGCCCCAAAAAAGACTATAGCCATGAGAATTTTTCTGAAGTCTTAATCAACTGCTCAATACTTTTATTTTGCAGAGTGGGTAGCAAACTAAGAAAAGTAATCAGGATAGCAACAGACAGATAAAAAGAGAGAAACCACTTACCTTACTCTGAATTCTGAGTACATAAAACAAATGTATAAACAAGAAGGAAAAAATGTGCTGCTTTTAGAGAAAGTCAGTGAGAATTGAGCTAACACCCATTTACATGAAAGAAATCTTGAATGAAATCCCGGCTCAAGTGAATTCAAGAGAAATCCTTGCTGGTTCTCATGAGGCATCTGGCAGCATTTTATTCATTTTTGACAGATATGGATTTTGTTCCTTACTCTGCCAGGCATGAGTGGGTAACCATAGGCAAGTTGCTCAAGACTGAGTTTTGATTGCCACTTTGACAGACACTTAATTTGCAAACCTCAGGATTTGGATTACAATTCCAAAGGCCCTGCCAGCACAGGCTCAGAGTGCGCGTGCAGCCTTCCGACTTCAAATGGCTCTCTGAAGGCTCAGCATATCTGAAAACCAAGCAGGAGAAGTCACAACTGAACAAGCACTTTGCATGCTTGCTCTTCCTTCTCGATGTGTTGGTTGGTCCTACTCTTCTACAGATTTTTATAGCCATAAGATACTAAGGCTATTTACAAAGACACTGCCAAGTTAAACTAAGCTATGTGGGGTTTACTGAAATTAGCACAATAAATTCAAAATGCAAATGGCTGTTATACATTCATATAGTAACTTTATATTTTACTGTGTAAAACTTTCTACTGACCTTTGCTGTTTTCTTTCAGCATCATCCAGAAGTCCCCAGGGAACCAATTTCGCTTAATCATACTTTCCTGCCTGGGTGAAATGTGCTTGGCATCGTTAACTAATTGAGTTTAAGAAAAAGCCAAACCAGGCTACAATAACACTGTTTGGCCTGTTTGATTAGTTAGGTGCTTTTATTTGATTTTATAGGCTTTTGTTGTAGGTAGTTGGTCTTTGATGTTCCTTCTCTTTGTGTTTGTTTCCAGTCACGAAACATCTGTTCTCTGTGTAATTGGGAAAAGTTGGGATAATGTAATTAGGCAAACATCCCCTAGCTGGTCAGTCGTCTTCCTGATGGGGGTTTAGCTGAAAGAAACACTGTTTTCTTTTATCAAGCAGTGATTATTTACTGATCTGTTTAGCCTCGGCCCAGGCTAACCAGGAGCTGCTGTGTTTTTTCCTTAATGAATTACTTGTAATTGGGCTCCTCCTCGTGGGTGTCGTCTGTAGCAGGCGCGGGCCGGGCTGCTCAGCTTGGAAACAGCAAATCGTTAACGATTAATATGCAAAAGGCATTTCAGTCGTGTGTGTCAACACTCACTTCACACCTGAGGCTCATGTGCAAGCCCAGGAGGCAGTTGGTGGTTGTGTGCTAAAGAGCCAGACCCAGGCGGTGCGAAGGGAGATGCTTTCCTGAGGAGCCCTGCAAGCCTTTTATTCACAGCTGCGGTGTTAAAAAATAAGCAGCAGTCTAAGTTTCAATGGCTGCAAGGTGCAATGGCTGATACAGGCAAGTTTGCCCAACACCCTTCAATTAATTTTGAAGGAATTTTATGTTAGCTGGAGAAGCTGCTCCTAACAGCAGCAGGCACGGCAGCAGCAAGAACCCAGAGAGGAAACGCTTCTCGGTGTCCTGAATCAAAGTGCAATGGCGGTGACCCAGTCTGGCCCCAGTTTTATTTCGTGGTGATTTTTCAGTCAAATATATTTTTTTTTTCAGTAAAGCTGAAATAATGTGCTGTGTTTTCAACCCTTAAAATATCATATCTGAATGTTATGCTGAAATGAAGGATCCTGTTGAAATGGAAACTGTCCATTCAAGTCTGAAAAATTCAATTTTTCACCTTAATAGAATTTTATAGATCCTTCTTGTATGCAGTTTATCTTTGATATTCTATCTTCTTATATTTATTTCCAATCACAAAACATCTGTTCTTTTCTACCTAATTATGAAAAGTCAGAAAAAAATTAAGTCTGCCTGAAATAATTTAGGTTTTCTCATTACAGAATCACAGAATCAATCAGGTTGGAAGAGACCTCAGGGATCATCAAGTCCAACCGTTGCCCTGACACCACCATGTGTACTAGACCATGGCACTAAGTGCCATGTCCAGTCTTTTCTTAAACACATCCAGAGATGGTGACTCCACAACCTCCCTGGGCAGCCCGCCCATTCCAATGGCTAATGACCCTTTCTGAGAAGAAATGTCCAACCTGAACCCCCCCTGGCGAAGCTTGAGGCTATGTCCTCTTGTCCTATCACTAGTTGCCCGGGAGAAGAGGCTGACTCCCACTTCACTACAACCTCCCTTCAGGTAGTTGTAGACTGCAATAAGGTCACCTCGGAGCCTCCTCTTCTCCAGGCTAAACAACCCCAGCTCCCTCAGCCATTCCTCATAGGTCAGACCCTCCAGACCCTTCACCAGCTTGGTTGTCCTCCTCTGGACTCGCCCCAACACTTCAACATCTTTCTTGAAGTGCGGGGCCCAGGACTGGACACAGTATTCAAGGTGCAGCCTCACCAGTGCCAAGTACAGAGGGACGATCACTTCCCTAGACCAGCTGGCTACACTGTTCCTAATAGAGGCCAGGATGCCATTGGCCTTCTTGGCCACCTGGGCACACTGCTGGCTCATGTTTAGCCGGCTGTCGATCAGCACCCCCGGTCTCTTTCTGCCGGGCCGCTTTCTAACCACTCTTCCCCCAGCCTGTAGAGCTGCATGGGGTTGTTGTGGCCGAAGTGTAAGACCCGGCACTTGTTCTTGTTGAACCTCATGCCATTGGTCTCGGCCCATCTATCTAACCTGTCCAGATCCCTCTGTAGGGCCTTCCTACTGTCCGGCAGATCAACACTCCCACCCAGCTTGGTGTCATCTGCAAATTTGCTGAGGGTGCACTCAATCCCTACGTCTAGATCATCTATAAAGATATTGAACAGCACCGGCCCCAGAACTGAGCCCTGGGGAACACCGCTCATGACCGGCCGCCAGTTGGACTTTGCCCCATTCACCACCACTCTCTGGGCTCGGCCATCCAGCCAGTTTTTAACCCATCAAAGAGTCCACCCATCCAAGCCCTGGGCAGCCAGTTTGTCTAGGAGGATGCTGTGGGAGACAGTGTTGAATGCCTTACTGAAGTCTAGTTACAAACCTTTTGGACTTTTTTTTTTTAATTTAAAATTGAGTATTTGTGAAAGGCAAACATTCTTCAAAAGGAAACTGACATGTTCTTTATAGAAATCATGAAAAAAAACTCCCTCTCCTTTACATTAATTGGGTTTTTTACAATGCCTTTAGGAAGTACTGCTTCTCTTTGTCACAATACCTCTATGAAAGGGATATGACAGCCAAGATCCCATACAGGGAATAGCCCGTGCAGTCCTCCTCTGCTTTGCTCTCATTCAAATTTTCACCCTAGACAAACACAAGCAGTGATATTTCTGAGAAGTGTGTGACTTTCTAAGTACGGCTGTGACCAGACATGCATCCGTACCTGTGAATGTGGGCAGCCACAAGTGCAAGGTCTGGCTTGCAAGCTCCATACACTGCAGATTTGTGTGCATATTTGTCAGCAGCTATGAGCTTGTTTGGCCACAAGAACATGGTCCAGGGACTTCTCCTGTCCCTTTCCCCAGTGAGCTTGGTCTCCCATGGGGATTTAACTGCGTGTGTCCTTGGGACATGATGATGATCCCAGTCCTGTTGTGATTTTCCTAATCTCAAATAGCTAAGCTTGATTTTTCATTGAGATTAGAGTTATAACAACAATAGAGATATGCTATGAAAATAATAATTAAAAAACCTAGCTAAGTGATCTGACTGCTAGTGGGTGCAGAAAAAAATGTATGCAAATACGGGAAGCTCTTTCTGTACAAGTCACTAAGTAAATGAGCCAATTTGTTTGCTCTTTTTTTCTGAGAGAATAGCGATGAAAGGAAATAAAAGTAAGAATTATAAAATAAAGGTTTTCTTAGAGTCAACCTGTTGATTGTCTTGTCGAGAAGGAATGAATTAGTCATTGTCATTGTCTCTGTGTTTGTGTCACAGAGATAATGAGGGCATGAACAGCTGAAGTACTTGCAGGATTTTATAAATGCATTTGGAGATTGGAATGACTTCCATACCTTTAAGATAAAAGCTATTTTGATCACACTAGGGAGTAAGTTGTTTTAGTAGCAAGTTATTTTTTGACTGCATACTATGGGTTTCTTGTAGCTCTCTCTAAAGCTTATGGTGTTGGCTGTGGAAATGGTACAGAAGCTAGAGAATGATGGAATATGGGAAGAATGGTGCAGTAAATATATAAATATGGTGTATAGATTCATTGGCAATTGTATTCCTGGCTCAGACAATAATCCAAACAAACCTTTCCTGCAGAAGTTTATGTCCCTGTATTGTAATTAATGTAAATTTCTCTTCTTGAAACACTGGCAGAAAGACACCTTATAAAACTCAATACGCATACTGTTCCTCAAAGGAAGAATAAACTACTCTGACCAGTTTGAAAAGAACTAACAAGATAAAGATTTGGAAAATATGTGAGCTGACAGATCTGATTTAGGAGATAAATATTGATATTTGAATGGATAAGCATGAAATTAGGACCATCCTGCCCATCTCTCTGTTTAGGGGATGAACAGGCACTTTGTGACAAGGCATGCATAGGTGTTCTTTTCTTTCAGTTTAAGTTTTGTCTCCATTATTAGTCCTGTGTTTTATGAGAGCTTAATCCTGACACTTTTGAGACATTAACTCCATAATTGTTCTGAAAATAATAGAACTGCTGGTGCTAAATTCAGTCAGAGCTGCTCAGGCAAATGGTGCAGTCTGTAACCCTGATCTCAGCCTAGAAAGAAATCCTGCTCCTCTGCGAGAGAGGCTGATTTTTGAAAGGGAATTTATTGAGATGGCTACAACTGGTCAGAGGCACTTTTAGTGCCTCTGGTAAATCAGATACTGATGGTTATCCTTGTGTTTTGCACTAAATGGACTTCTGACCTCAGCTATCTAAAAATTATTACGTTGCTAAATATGGTCAGCAAAAGTCAGTCTTCCTCTGGGTACCTTATAGGAATCAGGTTCACCTGTAAGGAAGCCAAATAATTTGTTTAATTTACTGATAGTATCCTCTACTGCCTGCCAGAATACCGACAGGGAATTGAGTTCCTGGTGGGTGGGTGCTTTTCAGGTTTTATTTGGCAGGTTTCAGCTTGTTCATCCAACAGCAGAGCCTGGCTCTGAAAGTTGAGGTGGTTGTAGCCTAGGAGATTCAATTATTTCAAGACTGAAAGAATCTCAAATCCTCTGAATTATACATGTGTTCACAAATTTGGAAATAAGCCAGCGCTTCACGAATTTTTCTAAACCTTAATTTTGCTGGTGTTTACATTGCTAAAAAAAAACAGCCACATATCAATAACCATCGTTTTAGCAGAGGTACCACAGCTTTTCCTTAGACGTACACTAGGTGCTAAATGTAGAGTCAGAGAGGAGCACTTTGTTCCCTCTTACTGGCAGCATTGCTACCCTATCTGTGTACCTTTGAAGAGAGACCTAGCCTCAGTTCAGCCTCTTGCTGGTGCTGAAATGCACATCATCATCCTCTCAAACAAAAAATACATTTGCATGATGCCTGGTGTTCTGCCCTTCAGGTCCTTGGCTCCTGGAAGGAAGGAGAAGGGGCTGAGCTGCTGAAGTTACAGGGTAGCCCTGTTGTAGCCGTTGAATTCTGCTTTGAATTTTGAAAAGGTATCTGCGATGTTTGAATTTACCCCATGTCACTGCTTGAAAGCAGCATCTGAACCGCATTTATGTGTATTATTTTTTACATCTGTCATAACGTTTGGCCCAGCTGCTAGCAGGGACTATCTGGAAAAGCTTACCCGGCTCGCAAGCCTAAGTGTGGATGGGCTCTGGCTGGCACGAGCCGAATGACTCAAGTGTCAAGAACGCCTCTCTCCAGACTCAGCCCCGCTTTATAGCATGAGATTGCTTGGCCTTTGCTTTTCAGCTGACATCAAAGGGTGTTAAAATAGATGGGGTTTTGTCTCCAGGTGTTTTCCTTGGTTTAAACTGGAATTCTCAATTGTTTCCATTTCACAGAGCAACAAATACAATATTTTGTGCCCCAAAATTTTTTCCTTACATGGTGCACATTGAGCAGCCATGTCCTTCTCAAGTCCCTACTTTCATCAATTGGCCTTTGCTCTCTTTACTTAATCATGCAAATACTCTTAAAAATATGAACTCTCTGTTACGTTTAAAAACTTCTTTCTGAAGGGAATTATTGGAAACCTCATTACTCAATATTAAATGTAAATATTGTCAATTTTGCTAGAACCAAGACCCATGTCTTTATGGGTGAGGGCTTAATTTTGTTCTCATTTTCTACCTCCCTAGCAGCTTAGGCAGGCAGCAGGTCTCACAGGTGCTGACAGCTCTGATGATAGCTCACGTTAGTTTGTTGGTCCTTCTCGGCACATGAAAAGTTCAAAACAAATTCTAAATTAGTTTTTCATTTATAGTAGGGAAATCATAGAATCATAGAATCATTTTGGTTGGAAAGGACATTTAAGATCAAGTCCAGCCGTCAACCTAGCACTGCCAAGTCCACCACTAAACCATGTCCCTAAGCACCACATCTACACGTCTTTTAAATACCTCCAGGGATGGTGACTCCACCACTTCCCCGGGCAGCCTGTTCCAATGTTTGCTAACCTTTTTGGTGAACAAGTTTTTCCTGATATCCAATCTAAACCTCCCCTGGCACAACTTGAGTCCGTTTCCTCTCATCCTATCATTTGTTACTTGGGAGAAGAGACCAACACCCTCTTCGCTACAACCTCCTTTCAGGTAGTTGTAGACAGTGATAGGGTCTCCCCTCAGCCTCCTTTTCTCCAGGCTAAACAACCCCAGTTCCCTCAGCCGCTCCTCGTAAGACTTGTGCTCTAGACCCTTAAATCCCGATAAGTCTATCAGCTAGCAGCTAGGATGGACAGGTGTCAATCTCCAATAGCGTTTTCTTTCTCTATAGGGAAAACAGTTACAAAGGACAAAAAAAAAGTAGTGAAGGAAAATAAAATAAAGAACAAAAAATAACATAAGCTATGGCAAAAAGCAAAGGGTGGGAGAAGAATGAAATGTATGCCAAAATGAAAACTGCAAGGTTTGGATTAGGAAATTTATTTCAAATAGGCCATTTTTTATACCCAAAACAAAGCACCTGTGTGATACACTCATATATTCCACATGTCTTTTGGTGTGGTACCAATATAGCCTTAATAATTTTAAATTAACACTCATAAAGGGAAGAGTCCTCTCAAGAAATGTTTTTCTTCTGTTTTTAACTATGCGTTTTCTTAAGATTTGTTTGAAGGGCCATTTGTTTCCAGCAGTTTTAAGATAATACTATTATAATGTTCAAAGGCTAATACAAGGATTGGTCTAGGAAAAAGCTATCTATTCAAAACCAAACTGCTTGGTTGCTTACCCACCATTTTGACAAAGATTTTACCTGGAATCATTATGTGAACAGGCTAAAACCATCAGCAGAACCATTAATTTCAAGATCTACATCTCATAGAGAAAGGCAGGATGTAACAGTGATAGAGCTGCTCAGAAGTTTACCAGCATAATCACTTTGCACTGGAAAGTGCTAATTTCTCAAACTGTATATTAGAAAAGGACAATTTCAATCAATTGAAAGCCTCTTTAAAAATGCCTTAAAGTTGTTCACATATCCTACTTCAACTCTTCTGAGTGAGGTTTTTTAAAAGCCTCATTTTAAATTTTAAATTAAGTTTTAGTAAAGTTGAAGCCAAATTGAAACAAGTATTTTGATCATAAAAAGAAAAAAAATGATATGTCCTATCTAAAGTTATTCTTTTGCAGGCTTTCAGTGTCTAAGCATACTTGATACTCTGACTTTTGTTCCTGTTTTGGATGGATGTGATTGTTTAGAAATTTCAACATTTTTTATGGAAGAGGAAATAATTTTCAAATCACCTCTAAATGACCACTTTGTTGCATGAATTTGAACAAATCATCCAGAATGCCCATCTTACAAAATGGGATAATTATGTTTTTGACTGAAGACAGCTGATCAAATCTTGACTCATTGGGGAAGGCAATGACAAAATGCCTGGCTCTTTGATGGTGTCGGGATTTTACCTCCTGCCTCTAAATAAAATGTTTTCCTACTCTTTTTAAACCATTAAGATGTCTTTATATGCCTGTATAATTATACATAGAAGTTAGGTTCTTTTAGTTCCTCTGGGATGTTGCTTGTTTTGTCAGTGCAATGGGAAAAATAAGTTTGAGAGCATTCTTGTCCTACAGTGGCAAGGTGACAACAACTCTCTGAGCCACAAGACGATGCTTTGGTGCAGCCATTTGCTGGGGGAGCTGAGTTTTTCCAGGTATTTTCTGATTTTTTTGTCTTTTGGCTGCATGGTTAGATGGTCCTCACTTTCCTCTCCGTTATCAAACCTTCAGTTACCCTCCCTTGGTCCAGAAATGGGTGACAAATCTCCTCAGTCCTTCAAACTGCTCATACTTCTCTCAGTTTCCCTTCTCCAGTCCTCAGCTTTTGTCCACATGGAAGCTGAAATTTCAGTCTCTAGCAGAGATACCTAGGTATGCAAATTCATGTGTAAGCATGAACAAACCTGGGAGGTAACCATGGTGTCTACAGGTATCAGCAGCTGTAGAGCTGGTTGTCGGCTTCCTCCTGTTCCTTGCAGGAAGCATCCAAATTATGCTCCATGCTTATTCAGCATTAGCTAATACTGTTTCTGCCCACAAAATTTTACTGAAGAAACTCCTCTGGGACAGAGTTTGGGCAATGCCTAATAAAATGGGGCTTGGATCCATAAAGGAGCCACTGGTTGCCACTGCAGTGTAAATACTCAATGCTACTAATAGCAATCAATGTGATCAGAGTCCTACACTGCAAACAAACAGTAATCCTTCCTCATTTTTTAAAGCGAAAATATCCAAAATCAGTACAGGGTACTGCTAGAAGCCTTGAAGAAGTGTTTAAAAAAATGAGGATTGTACAACCTGCTTGGAATATATATTTCATCAGGATGCACAGAGTAGCTTTGATTGCTGTGGAGATAATCACAGCACTCCCTAGAAACACTTTTAACTAAACACAGGAGCAGGTGTCATGTTGGGAAGTTTCTCCTCTGGAGTGCCCTGACATCTCTGGCAGAGTTCAGTGATGCAGAATGGATTTTTATAGGAAATTATTTAATGTAGAAAAATTAAAACACATACACAAGCATTCCTGATTGTCAAAGGTCTGTCTACATCACTTAAGATTGACTTTGACTGGAGTTTTTGGAAAAGAGGCCTTATTCCTTTTGGAAATTTAGCAGTCCCTGGAAGGAAACCAGTGGGATTTGCAGTGTTGGTTTTTACAGCTGGAAGGAGCAAAGCAGCGAAGGAACTGCATTGCAGCTCATCTACCTTGGGTACAGTTTCTCCCACAAGCTGCAGGCTCCAGTAATGAGCATCACAGGGCATTACAGACTTTAAAGGTTGTCATTCAAAATAGTACACATAAGAAATGATTTAAGTATCATGAAGTTACTGTAGTGCAGCCCCAAAAAAATCTGGCGTAATTTGAAGTTATCAGTGTCTTGTGGCATGGATTTAGGTCCTTCCTCTCCCTTTTAAGTGAAGCTGAGCAATTTGGACAACTGTTTACTCAAAGTGGCTATCTGGTGCCTATGGAAATTATTTTCCCCGGGGAAATAACTATTTTTTTTTCCACTCCTTCAGCGCTAGCTTATTGCTGCAGGTCCTCCTGTGGCATACCTGCCAGCTTGGGGCCGGGTTGTGATCATGCCGGGAGAGGGGGAAAAAAACTGTGAGCCATTTCCCTCGCCTTGACTAGAGCTAAGCAGGGGCCGGGAAAAGAGAAGTCTGACAGGGGGCAGCATCTGCTCAGCCAGCGGCCAACGGCCGGGCTCCGGCTGCGCTCCCGGCCGCGCTCCGGCTGCGCTCTGGCCACGCTCCCGCCGCGCTCCGGCTGCGCTCCCTCCGGGCTCCAGCTGCCCTCCGGCTGCGGTGAGGGGAACCTGCAGAGGTAAAAATCCAGCTGTGGTTGCTTGGGTGCAGTCACTTGGATAGTTTGCGAGCACAGGAAAGTTTTGATTCTTTTCCATAAGCTGCAGTAGCTTCTGCGATGGCGGCGGATCAAAGTAACAGCAGCCCCACTGGTGAAGTTGTTATATAGCTATCAAAGCGTTGCGTGGAAGGAAAGCGACTGCTGCATAATTGGTTTTAGCATTCATGGCTGGAAAACTGGATGCTAAAAAAAGAAGTGGGGACAATACATGGAACATCTGACTGTGGACTTTGTAGTATCAGGTATTATCTGGAGCACTGATTTCAGTTAAAGCAGATCAAAAAGTGACAACTAGTCCAGTTTACTGCTAATCCAACAGTTACTTCTTCTCATATACATATAGGCCTTTGTTTGCTGGTGATAGACAGGGTTGTCTATGTAAGGACACAAAGCTGCAGACTGCTGTGACAATTTGAATAACAGAATGCATGTACAGTTATTTTCTTCTGCTGATGATACTGAAAGCCACGGATTAAGGTTTGAATTGCACAAAGAATTGAGTCAATTCCTGAGTCTCCTATAATAGGTACTATACAAAAAGGAACAGCGACAGCTCCTTTCTAGACCATGAGTACCTAAAAATTAGCATCTAACAGCCAGTATCACCAATCCCAAGTACCTTTGTGGAGTTGCGCCTGTGCCAAGCAATTAACACCTATCGTGTAGTTTGTTCTTTCTTTCATCTTATTTCTAAGAACCGTGTAAGCAATGAAGTGTTTGTGGGATGTTTGGTCCTTGAGAGTGCCAGGCTTTGATCACCTCCACCCACCAGAGACAGCAGTCTCCATCACAAGGCAGGCCTCTGCGCTAAGGCCCCAGCTCTCCTTACTGGTGAGTTACAGGTGCTGGATATGTCTGCTGCAGCCTTTTGACTGGGGTGAAGTTAGAGAGTAGCTCTGCAACAGGCTGCATCTTCCTGGAAGAGGGACTATGGCAGAGCCAAGCACTGAGACCCAGAGTCTTGAGCCCAGGTGAGCTTTCCACCCTCCCTCACCAGCCCCTGGGGCTTTGGGCACCCCTTTATCCAACTAGCTGCCAGGTGTTAAGAACCCTGGCAGGTTGCTGCCTGCAGCATTTAAGCAATCGCCAGCTGCGGAGAGGTCTGCTCTGTGCCAAAAGGAAGAGAAGTGTCAGCCGCAGTCTCCATCTTTATGTGGTCTGTTGTGGTCCTGGTCTACGCCATGGAGACCTTCAGAAGTAGGGACAGGAGATTCCCAGGAAGCCAGGGCAGGCTGCTAGGCTGGCACTGATGGGTTTGCAGCAGGGACGGTGCAGTGCTCTCCGGCAGTTTTTTAAGAGGTGATGGCCTTGTGCCGCTCCTCCCCTGTGTTAGCACACTGGGATTCATAATGCAATACACCATTAGAGCCCAGCTGCTTCCTCTGCCAGGACTGGACAACTGATACTGTCCCTTCCACAGCCTGCTGGAGTGCAGGGGAGGTTTGTCATTAACTTGAAATTGGAACAAGATTTGTCCTTGAGGGCTATATTCAGAAATTAATTTAGACAGACTGGAGGTATCTAGTCCAGAAGTAATTTAGTACTTACTCTTCCTAGACATTCCGCTTGAGTTCTTATGCTGCCTGCTGAGATATTCTCAGTCCAGGACAGCAGGTACAGCGTTTCCCTCACAGCCAGGTCAGATTAGGGAAATCAGTGGTGCCGAGTTCACTGAGGCACCCAGTCCAGAAGACACAGAATATACATGTTCGTGGCAAAGGAGATGACAGCACAAAGTGCCAACAGGGCTGCCGCCTTCTTCCCACTGCTTGCAGGACTGTTTCTGCCTCTTGTCTGTGACTGCTTAATAAAAACGACCGTCCATCAATAAACTCCACCTGGAGTACTGCATCCAGCTCTGGGGCCCCCAATAGAAGAAGGACATGTAAAGCAGGGCCATGAAGGTGATGGGAGGGCTGGAACACCTCTCCTATGAAGACAGGCTGAAAGAGTTGGGACTGTTCAGCCTGGAGAAGAGAAGGCTCCAGGGAGACCTCATAGCAGCCTTCCAATACCTGAAGGGAGCTTACAGGAAAGCTGAAGAGGGGCTTTTTACAAGGGCATGTAGTGACAGGTCGAGGGGGAATGATTTTAAACTGCAATAGGGTAGATTTAGATTAGATATTAGGAAGAAACTCTTTCCTGTGAGGGTGGTGAGACACTGGAACAGGTTGCCCAGAGAAGCTGTGGCTGCCCCCTCCCTGGCAGTGTTCAAGGCCAGGTTGGATGGGCTTTGAGCAAGCTGGTCTAGTGGAAACGTGTCCCTGCCTGTGGCGGGGGGGTTGGAACTAGATGATCTTTAAGGTCCCTTCAAACCCAAACCATTCCATGATTCTATGATAATCTCACAAGAGGGAGCCAGTGTTCCCTCATCCTTGTCAAACGCCCTTACCAAAACCATCACTGTTTCTCTAAGTCTTCTCAGTCTCTCTCTCAAGTCCCACATCTCTCCCATCTGACCCTGAAATAGGACGCGGTTTTGACAGAAGGAGGGTTTGTGTCTCTCTCTCTCCTCCCTTCCCGTCACCTGCTTTTGCAGTTATTGCAGCTTCCTGGGAGCTAGAAGATATTTTGAGCTCTGGTCTCTTGCTTCCCAAAGGAGTACTAATCACAAGTCAAACAGCTAAAAAGTGGGTGCTACTTCAAAAGAATACAGTGAATCTTGCTCTGTTCTTTGAAAGAAATGATATAGGTACCTTTTTCTGTGAGGGATTCCTGGCTTTGGGTCCCTCAGGGGTGCAAGCACCTACCTGCAGCCTTGAATTAATCCCCTCAGATCCTCAGAACTGCAGCCTCCTTCCTCTACCTTGATTTTTATTAATAAAAAGTTAGATGCCATACACTTTGTGGGAAGGGGTCAGACATCTCCAAAGAAAGATCCAGAAACCCACTACTCAGAGATGCCTGACCCCATCCCACATGGTGTATGGACATCCAATTTGTAACAGGGAATTCTGTGTTCTGCTCAACAGGTTCAATATTGCCTAAATTCCTTACTGGTTTCCTAGAGTTTTGGGTGTTAGTATTTATATATGCTTTATTTTTTTCCATAGGCTGTTTTAAACTGTTTGTTGGTTGTAGACCCAGTCTACAGCTGTTCTGAACATCTTACCGGGTTAAGCCAAGGGAAGCTAATGGTTTTGTACCAGGCATGAAATGACTCAGTTTCTCCAGCCATCCTCATGGCCCATAACCTATCTCTAGCTTTTTAGTGGCCTCCAGTTAGTCCATCCTCATGTTCAAATAGAAAGAAAAATGCATTACATTACAAAGAAATATCTCTTTCCAGTTCTTTTCCTTGCATAGATTTGAAAACGTGCATAGTAGTGCTGAGAGCAGCCAAAGTGGGACCCAAAGCAGCGTTATTTATGACTTAGGGCTGATGTTTTTGTACATTAGATGCTTATCTATTCCAGTAATGGGGGCACGATGAAATTCTCAAATAGATTTTTTTTCCAATAAGTTAACAAGCCACTGTAAGTAAGCATTTCTAAGATCATATGCTTGTATCATTCTCTACAAAGTTAATTCAAGTAGCTTACACTGCATGACTAGGATCCTAAACTTCAACTGCATGTGCTTAATTTTTTCACATATGGGCCAGGTTGACATAATTCATAAATACCCAATATTATCCTAGCAAACTGCAAGCATGTTTGTTTTTGCATTCAATTTTAATTAGAACAAGACCACTGTGAATCATTTGAAAGGTTCTTGGGGCCCGTTTTAATGACATCCTTTTGTCTGTTTTTCCATGCAAACTTTAGCTGGTGTACTCATGGGAAAGATAATTAGCAATATACAAATATACTCCTCAGAAAGCAAAGTTGTCTTTGTTACTTAGTAAAACAGACAAACAAACACATGGCTCTCATTCAGGCATCGCAATTTTCTAGCTAGCAGGTACGTAAGTGAACAACTGAAGTGAAATGTTTGGTATCTCTCTTTCTGATTTCTTACTCAGGTGTGACATGGGGATCTAGACAAAAAAAAAAAAGACAGGGAGGACTCTTCCCTTCCCGTGAAAGTGCATGGAGGACTCTTCCCTTCCCGTGAAAGTGCATGCTGGAAGAAGACTGCCACTTCCCACCCACAGCTGCTAAAAGGGAAGCAACGACCCCTAGTTAGCTCTGGGGCTGTCTCCATCGGACAGTAGGTACCCACTGTCGCACACCTGTCTGCCCAGAGGAATGTCATCAGCCATTGCCCAACACGGGTTCTTAAATCAGAATTTCTTCTATCCACATTCCTAAAGTGGTCACACGCATGATATACAATGCTGCTTTGCATTAAAAAAAAGTGTGTATGTCGGTATGAGTTGAAACTGGAAAGGACAGACTGCCTTCACCATGCTCTCTGGTACGGTCGTTGACCCGTGCAGTGGAGTGAGGTGCTGGATTATCTTTTACTCCAGTACTTATGGAAGTGTTTTATTGCCAACCTAAGGCAGTAATGTATGGCTTTTCTTCATCTTCTTTAAGAGAATTTACAGAATTTATGCATTTTTCTAAGCATGCACTGGAAGAAGATGTTAACGATTCCAGAGAACAGAGCACAGTCCTGTGTCTTTCTACATTGAGCTCTTGTTCTTTATTAATCACTGCCAGAGTCCTCTGCTCTGGAATAATTCCTTGCTACCATGATGGTTGTTATCTTTTCCCAGTTCATTTACAAATTGGACTATTACCATGGTAAAAGTTAAGTTAAACACTTCACTGTAAACTGCTTCACCAGCAGATCTGTTCTATTTTTCTCAATTAATCTTGTGCACAGGGCTATCTAGATGGCTCGTCTTCCTTGGTTGCTGCTGATAGACTGTACTGTTTTGCAAGCTAACTCCCCTCGTTAATTCTGCCAGGTTGTTTTTGCCAGCAGGACTTGCTAGAGTGCAGACAGTGCCAAAGTTTGCAAAAATTTCCATGTGGCCAAGGGGTATTCTGCAGGGAGGAGGAGGAGATGCGAGAGAAATCACCGTTTATTAGTGCGAGTGTCTTGAATGCAACATACAGAAAAAAGTGCCGTAAGTGGCAGCTACTTTAGTTTCTGATTTTTCTGCAAGGGTGAGCCCTTTATCAAGGAGTCAAAGTGAGTTTCTGGCAAATTTATAGAAAGTCTTTAACTCTTGGAGTGCTAGAAATGTCCTGTCAGATGCATAAAAAACTTTCCTTTCTGAGATTTTGTATTTCAATAGGTGGCCTCCTATATTTACATATGCCACATCTAATACGTCAGCCCTTTTCTCCAGGCCTTTGAAGGGAGCTTCTGATGGAACCTCCTCCACCGTGCAAGCTGACCGTCTGCGCAGGGTGGAGCCTTTAAACTTGTTGTCAGTCGTATAGGAGCCATGGTGGGATGGGTGGGAACGCTCCTCCTAATCCCACTGAAGTCAGAGGAAGGACTCCCATTAACTTCAACAGGCCTTGGATCAGTGCCTGTGGGAAGCTATTTTATAAATCCCAGCTTGCCTTGAGCTGCCTAATAATGCCGACAGTACTTAAAATTTACTAAGACATGTTTTGATACAAAGCCATTCTTTACTTCAGTTTTTCTAGGATTACTTGGAAGAACAAGGTCACCCTGTTGAGCTAAAATTTGGGGTCTTGGAGGTTAGAAGAAACTGGTGGTGGGTCCAGTATTTTCTTTGATGCAGCCCTTTTTCTTTGTGAAGAATGTAAATAGCTCTTTTTTCCCAGAGCACAGCTGGGATCAAGAAGGTTACAACTCTTTTGCTTCTAGCACCAAAGTCTTCTTGCAAAGTCATCTCTCTGTCTTTTAACAAATGCACTCTTATGCCTGTCCACAACGCTGCCGTTGTCTGAGCATGTAGCACTCTCTTGTGCAGTCTGCTTGCTTTCTCTTACAGTACAAATTAGATCCTCACTCACAGAACCTCCCATGGGTGACTATTTCCCTGCTTATCACCTCCTGTTCAGACTCCATTTATGCTGAATATTTATATTTACAGTGCAAGCTTCTGAGGGAAGTGACTATTTTGTGTTCTGGGTTTATACATCAGTGGTCTCTTGGTCCATCATAATGGCAACAGCAATAATAATAAAAATTAAAACATGGTGCTCCCAGTTTCCTGCTACTCTGCCCACCACCCCCTCCACCTGGTCCTGCTCCGGTAACCCTGTCTCAGGTGGTTTTCCTGCTGCAAAAGAGCTAATGGGGTGGCTGTTCCCAGCATCGTATGTTCCAAAGAAGGAGTTAATAGGAAAGTGTCAAAGGGGTAAGGAAAGTTGACAGCAGAAGCGGAAGGGCCTGTAATGGTGTATCTGGCTGTTTCTTTCCCAACTGAAGCCCCTGAAAGGCTGAGCCAATTGATTTAGGTCTGGGGGCAGGAATTCAAGATTCCTGAGAGGAAGGAGGGAAAGGTCCTGGCCAGGACCAGCAGAGCTGTCCCTGTGCATGTGGGCAGCTTGTTTTGAACAGCCAAGTAGTTTCTGAGAAGGATCGAGTTATTAATGTGAGTATATGTAAAAGAAACGCTTGTCAAGCCTGGTGCTGACAGGATTTCCCATCTTAAAGCTTTGTAAGTAACGGGGGGAGACTTTCTGGAAACTTTTTTCCTTGAAGCATGACTGGGCACCAAGGAAAGAATTCACTGTGTTTGCACCGACCTGTCAGAAGGTGAATTTGGACTCATTGCTCTTGCTTATCCTGCTGGAGCGTGGGGTTGATTTGTGAATGTACAGTGTTTACACAGGGGAACGTGAGCCAGGCACATCCAAAGAGGATAGTTACGGTTTGTCAGCATAGTTTCTCTAAAAGGAAGATTATATGCAAACATTTGTAACGTAACTTGGGTGCCAGCCTAACTCAGGGAGTCTGTGGCGTTCATTACAATCACACATTGCATTCCCTAGTGCTGGGAGATCATTTTATCACAGTATTTGAAGTATAAACTGAAGTCAAAGTAGAAACCAGCTTTTTTATTGCTGATGGGAAGGTCATAATGTATCCTGCTGAACAAGAGTTCAGGACACAGCAGAAGGCACCATTAAACAGAGGTACCGATCCGGCCCTCTGATACGGCTGTGCAGGCAGCAAAATTTAACTTCAGCTGGGCAATTGCACTGATGCTTCTCGTACAATCACTGTGCTGCCCAGGGCTCTTGCTCCCCTTGGCTCTTCTCATGGTGGGATTACATGACATGGGGTGGTGCTGTGCTGAGACACCAGCTCTGAAGGAGCTGCCTTGGCTGCTAGGAGCAGTTATAATCGTGTTGATGCAACGCTTGACCTGCGTTAATTGGCCTTTCTGAGAAACTCCATGCAGTTGTCCAACAGGCTCCGTGTTGACATGCCTATTTTGTTTGTACCTTTTGAACTACCTTATCTTCTGCTGAGCCATAGAAACATATTCCTGTACCTACTGTACCCAAGCCATCCTCCATGGCCCTGGGTACTGTGAAAGATGGCCAGTGTCACCGTCTTGCAGATATGAATTAAAAATCATTCACCTTCTCTGTTTATTTCAGAGCGCTTTTGGCCCGCTGATGTTTTGGCCCATGTTCTTCTAGAATATTTGAAACCCTTAACAGTGTGTGTAGGAAAGAATAAGGTTACGCTGAAAACACAGGCCACTGGAGAACAGCTGTATTGTGCCTATCTATCATTAAATAAAGAATAGAGCTCTAAAAGTGTTTACAGATTGTAAAACAAAAGCAGATTGAATATGTTTTAAATTCTAGGAACTAACCTAAAATTTGCTATAAAACAAATATATGGCTTACAGCTGGAAACCTGTCAAAACACCCAAATGATTGCTCTGCACTGTCTGGAAAGAGTTTCTGTGCCCAAAGACTTCAGAACAGCAACAGATGTACTATTGCATAAGAGAGACATCCCTGTTTTGAATTTCAGTTTACAGTACAGAGAGGCATACAGGAGAAGTAAAGTTCTTTTCATCTTACCCAGGTCCCTCTGCTGCCTTCTTAACATCTTGCTCCATGTACTTCTCCTGTGTTAAAGCGATTAGCAGAGATACAGAAAGATGAGAACATACATCGTTATAAGAAGAGAAAAAGCCATCTGGCTCAGTGTTTGTGGCTGTCTCTTAATTCAACCATGTTGGATTTTTCCATGCCCCTCAAGCCCCTCCTTTTCCAGAAACAATCTATGTGATCCCACATCTCTTCTTCAGTAACATGTTCCAGATGGTCAGCTTTGTGCAGAACGGATTTGCCTTAGCTTCTCAGTTTTTCCCTCATTTCTTTGTTTTCAGATTGCTTCCGCTTTCTTTGAAACCCCTTTACCCAATCATCTAGCTCTCTCTGGGGTTTTTCCCTAGTTTTTATAGTATAATCATAAGATATTTGTGTCACACAGACATTTTTATCAAAAACACAGTCCCTACCATGCAAGGATAATGAGGCTTTTCTTGTCTTTAAATGAAGATGTGGAAGAAAGGTTGTGGGAAGCTGTGCGAATAGGCAGTTTTATAAAGATAATTCAATTAATCAGTATGAATTCATCACTTTCATTGAATATTCTATTCAATGGATTAAATAATATTACTAATATCAGTCAGCAGTGTCTCCTCTTGCCCTTTAGGATGGCATCTACACTTCAAAGAGCTTAGCTCTGCAATTCACCTCTATCTCCGTGTTTCCTGGCTGCCCACATGGCACCAGTTTGAGTTCACCCCTAACCCCCCTGGTGCCCTCTGAAACAGTGTGCATGTGGGTCTGGAGGTCTCTTCTCCTTCCTGAGACCCCTCCCAGCAGCCGGGAAGAATGATGCTCACCCAGTTTGGCTGCCTCCCCTTGCACAGCCCTCTGGCAGTATCCTGGCAGCCTCTGCATGCTCAAGCAGCCTCACTTGCTCTCCTGTGCAGCCCAGGACATGCTACATCTACCCTTCATTACATGCTGTAAAAGCCCTCAGCATATTGCTGGGCTGCAGCACAGCCCTCAGAGTTTTTTGGACATTTTAAACTGAAATAACAAATGCCATAAAAGATAATTTCATCACTGGGCACCACACTGGGCTCAATGGGCTGTGTCTGCACTGATGAACAAAATCCCTTGGCGTTGCCCTTCCAGCCCAAGGGCAGGCTGAACATCATGGCAGGCATGGCCAAAGCCCTCACAGCTCAGCTGTCCCTCTTGAGCGGAGCAGTGTTATCCATGCATGTTATCCTGGGTCCCCCAAAGGTACCCAGGCATTGCCCATGAGGGGACCTGATGGCTGGGGCCAACATCGCGCCGGGCAGCTGAGCTGGGCAGGGAGAACAGATGTGTGCCAGTTGTGCATCAGCGTTCAAGCCCTGTTTAGTCTGTTCATATCGGTGGGGCTGAGGAGACTCTATTTACAAGAAATTTTAGAAACTGGAAGTAATTATGAAAACATCCCGAGGCCTCATGGGAGTTCAAGAAGTCTGACGATGGAAAAAAATGGTCTTTTATAATTGGAGTGTTATACCCTCAGTCCTCCCTGCGAAGAAACAGCCTGCTTTCCTGGACAAGAAGTGAGACGAGGATCATTAGGTTAGGAAGATTTCCCACATTTTCCATCTGTTGGTGCAAATTTTTGAGGCAACAAATGTGTGACATTTCACAAAGTTAAGAGACTCTCTCAATCTATAGCTGAGGGCTATTCCTGCTCAATGAAAGCTCAGGCTTTAATGTACAGATTTCCAGGAGAGAAGCGGTCTGCGGCACCACAACAGAACAGCTGGAGACAGACACCCATGCAGGGCCTGTCTCCAGCCCTGCCGTGGCTCGGAGGTCTGCGTGGGAACGGGCTTGTCACCTACCCGACACCCTTCAGCACAAATCCCCCTCTGAGTTGCTGCTTCTCCCTGCCTACAGCCACAGGAGTGCATCAATTAAAATTAGAGGCATAGTAAAATGCAAAATAAGAAAATGCCTTCTATAAATACACCTTGAAACAAATAGACTTTTTTTAACATGGAAAAAAATATTAGCCAAAACAGTGGATATCTCACAGCTCTTATTGTTTAGAAAAAGGGATTTTATTTTTCCAGTCTGCTCTTAATTTTTCCATTCTCTCTTGATTTGGAGTGCAGTGCAAATACAGTACAGCTACATTTCTGTTTTCCATCCTACACCTTGCAGACCACATTGACAACAATTTAAGCAAAAGGATTGCTCGGAGTTACAAGGATCATCTGATTTACGGAAACTCTTAGGCTGGAGACATACCATGCTCTCCTGCAGGAGACCAGAAAAGGAAGAATGTTGTGTGGATTATGTTGCATATTTTTATTAATATCTTTATTGTCTCTCTGAGTTCATACCTGTTATGAAGGAGAAAAAATTTCAGTGTGAAATCTTGCTTTATCAAAGTTGTTAAGTAAGCTCAGTTCCGCATCTTTAAACTCAATGACAAGAACAATCAATCAAACCATCTTTTTAATATTTTTCATCTTCCATGGTGGGAAAGTCTTCCAAAAATTAGTTGTATTTGTGTTCAATACAGGCATTAATAAGACTGAGAGAGCTGCAAATATGAAGATTATTCATAGCAATTTTGTACTGTAGAGTATTCCATGGGCAACTATATCAAGATAAATGCATTGTATACACATGTACTTTTTGAAGGATTATCTCTGCTTTTTTCTAGATTAGTAATTGAGCAAGCACTGCAAGCATGTTCATCTGATTTGAAATAGGACATAAACTGAACCATATTTACAACTGTTTAATTTAATTTACAACATCTTTTGAGCATCTGAGCTTACCTAGCCCAAATACCCAGAAAGTGTTAATGTTAACCTTACCTGTTAAAACAAAAATCCAACTTCAAAATGTATTTTCGGTTGTGATAACGAGCTTTTTCACCATATTGTTGCTGATGAAGATGCCTCCAGCCTCTAATAGAAACCGTGTAACTTTGCCCTCTGTTTCTCTCCCTCTACTTTCCTCTGAGAATGCAACTGAATTGGGAAAATCCATGACTTGGTAACACCCAGATTACATTTACAGTGCTGCAGGATCAGGGCTGCCATTTTGTATACTGGGTGTCTAAGCACTGCTTTCCACAACCTAAGCCACAGCTGTGTTCTTCTTGTGGTTAAATACCCTGATCCACTGTATGATCACCCCCAGGTTCAGACAGTCCCAGATTATGTCTTTTGCAAAATTTTGCCTCCTACACAATGAAGCATGATGGACTTTGCAGCCTGTAAGATGCCCAGAGCTAAGCTGCTGTCTGCTTAGTTTTTGATCTGCAATCAGGGACATGCCTTTGCTCTGAGGTGTTTGCCTTGTGACACACCGTCGTTTTAAAGATTACTTTCTCTATGTTTTCTGACAAAAGAAAGATTTGTTCTTTAATCTGGCAGTTATGCCAAAGCCATAGGGGTCACTCTGATCTGTTAGGAACATGCTCCCTCCATTCAGGAGGACCAGGAGGCTGTGGCAGGTAGATAGGGCAGCTTCTGTGCTCCAGGGAGCAGGGAACAGTGTGTAGGCATTTCCTCTTTTCCCTACATCTGTACATGTCTTGTGCTAGCTTAAGGGTTTGTAACCCTTGTAAAGGTCTTTAACGTCTCTTATAGAGGTGTTTAGGGAGTTGCTGTGGGTGGGCTGACTCTCAATGGGTCGGTTCAGGACTGAACACAGCCTATGTCCAAGGTCTGGGGACCCTGACAGCAGTGGCAGGTGGTGACAACAAGGTCTCACAAGAGACAGAGAAAGTGGCTTCGCAGCAGAGGTGGGGAGCAACAGAAAGGCCAGGAGAAGACACCGTGCTGCAGCCCCTGTGCTCTCACAGCACGGGTCTCCTCTGGTGGGAGCCGTCACAGCAGCCTGGTGACTGCTCCAGCAGCTTTACCAGATCCATGTGACATTAAGTCTTTTGGCAGGGAAAACTTTGTGGAAAAGGCAAAAGTTGCACTGGATCTTGTTTTGATTATTTGTTTCTAACCTCCCTACAAATGGAAAAAATTTCTCTGGCGAGCATCTGCTTGTTATTTTCCTATTGTGTTATCATCCGCCCAGCTCTCAGTAGGGATTAATGATCCCCAAATGCCATCCCAAAGGCTGATGCTTAGGCCAGGTTATAGAGATGGAGCACTAGGGATGGATCTTTTCCTTCTCTTTTATTTATTTCCCTTCACTTTATTCTGCTTCTGCTCCATTCTCTCCTTCTCCTCTTTCTGCGTTTCCAATGACTAAGTGCAACCAGTGGTCCCTTCAGCAAACAACCCCTTCCTCTTCCTCCCAGTTCTGTTTGGAGCTGAGACATACAGTGTGGTTGTGATAAACATGAACATTTCCATAATCAGGACAAGTAAGGTGTACGCAGCTCATCTGTACATAGGCAAGCAATATAAAGTAGGACATTTAGTGAGTATTTTTAAAAAAAAAAAACCCCAACAGGTTTTTAGGAGTAGCAATATAATTTGTAGTAAATTTGCAGCTCCTGAATCAAACTAAGCCAAAGATTATGTTTGAATTGGCCTTTCTTAAATGCATTTGGCCTTTTGAATTTCAGAGACTGAGCAGAAATCTCAGGTAACTGTGGGCTCTACACAAGGAAAAAATTTGCTGTCAAAGAACTGAAATATGGATTTGCTGCTTGAAGGTCAAAGTCTGACATAGGAGGAGATGGGTAATGAGGAGATGAAGGGAAAAGGAACAAGTAAGCTTTTCTGCAACATCAGTGACAGTGCAATTGGATGTCTTATGTCACTGGGCAGATACATTGAGTTTTTTATTAGAGCGGGAGTGTGTTTTTTTAAAGGCAAAGATGTTATTTCAAATCCATAGGATTTTCCATTGGGTAGTAGTTAAAGCCAAGTAAACAGTAACCTCTAAGAAATATTCTTGACATTACGCTGAGAAGTAAATTTATTTCAGGATTGCTTTAGGTTCATAGGATTTCTGTTACAGATGATAGATAAGAGAGACATTACAGTGCCTAAGTCATGTAGGGGGGGATTATGCAATACTTAGCTATATCTAGATCTAAACTTAGGCCTTTTCTCCCTCCCAGTTTAATGTCTTCATTTCAGTAAAAATGTTTGTTACTCTACTTGAAAATACAGAAACATTGAAAACACACTTCTGTTTGTTTTTAGGATTAAAGCACAATTCTTCTTGTTAAAGCTCAGTTTGAAAAATTCATTTATAACATAACATAAACATGAAGAACATAGTAATGCTGCTTCTAATCCCAGCTGCCTCCACCTGTTCTCTGCCTGTCTGAAACAGAAAATAAGCATCCGACGATGGAAGAAAATAGCGCTTGTACCTGATTATTGCTAGCTTTCAAAGCATCTTACAACACATGTGACTGTTGTTGCAAATAGCAACACAAGGTCATGATATCCCAAGTCTCCCAGCTTGCCTGTCTGCTGGACCACACTCTCAGCTCTGTGTCAAGATGCAGACAGTTAGAGAAGTCGAAGGTTAGTTACGGTGCTTTTCCAGATGCGCTCCCCCATCCCACCCCTAAAACCTAAAGGCTGAGCAGTCCCTCAGCTGCCTGCTATTACAGCAAAACAATTCCATTTTGAGGCTGTATCAGCCAACTCTCTTAAAGAGAAGGAGATCTTGGGCGTGTTTCAAAAACTCTACTAGTCAATCAAAATATTTTCAGCCAGATCATAAATTCTGAATTGCCTCTGCTTAATGCCCACCAGACAGAGCAGGACCCTTGCTTCTCCATCCCATTCCTCCCATGGGCAGAGTCCCTTGCCGTATCTCATCTCGCACGATGAGGTACGTCTCCCCTTGCTGAGCTCTCTGGTGCATTCAGGGTGATGTCCTGTGATGAAGAAGTCCAGCCCACAGAGGAGCCTGAATGGAAAACAGCTGAATTTCAACTCCTGCAACTAATGGAATATTGTAACGATATTTCAAAATAGAAAATATTTATGGTCAAAATGTGTTTTTGTTTTTTGTTTGAAGGCATGAACATTTTCCATGGTGGCTACCTATTTTTTGGTGAAGAAATTTGTTTACTCAAAACCCTAATATTCTCAGTAATTTTTTGGGGGTGGGAGACCAATTCCAAACCATGCTGTATTTGTTTACTATGGACTGCATTAGTTCTCTCTGTTAAATTTAAGGATGAGACGTTTGGCCATCAAATTTTGAATTTAATTCCTTGGTTGGGAGAGGGCTGCCATATTCCCACCAGGTTTCTCCAGCCACATCCACTCAGCGCAAATGCTGTGCCGGAGTAGACCACGCGCTGCTGGTTAGACCCAGTTACTCTCTAGGTCTATCACAGAGCTATCAGCCAGTCTGCCCCAGTGTGCATCCATGGGCCAAGACCTCATGTCCTGACTATAAAAAGGCATTTTTAGATGCAAAGTTTGAGTATGGACCTTTCCGTATTTGCTAAGCACCACAGAAAACTGAAACACATTTTACATAAAAGATCTTAACATCACAGAAGAATGCAAATGTCTGAATGGTACTAAAAATCTTTTCTCCTCTGGGAACAAAATATCCCTCTCCCAGTATGCCTCTAGACCTCCTGTTTTGCCAGTCTGATTGCAGGAACTTTAATAGAATAGAATTCTTTTTTTTTAAGCAATTCCTTTCTTTAAAAAGCAAACCACTCTTTTTTTAACTTTTGCTGAACACTAATCTTGGTAAAATCTAGTGCTCATAAAACTACAGCACTGCCCTAGGAATTTTTTGCAAGACTGAGTTATTTCTTCCTGCTGAACTTTCATATTACAAGAAAAATATACTACCCTTTTCTAAAAATATATTCTGCCAGTTACACTCACAAATAAATCTGTCAGCAGGTATCTGACAGATGCAGACTTTACTATTACTAGTTAATAAACAATGAGTTTGTCTTTCCAAATTTTCTTACAGTAACTTATAAATGGTCTGTTTATTTTATCCTTACCTGAGGTTCATTGTTGTGATGTTAGATAAGGAATTATAACTTCCGTTTATTTTCCCTTGTAGTATATTGATTTTTGATACCTTACTGAGGGCACCCTAGCATACGCTTCTAGAAAAAAAATTGATTGAAGTGATATAATATATATATATAAAATACATATTGCTTGTTCAATTTACTGTTGGAAATTGCAATTATGGAATTTCCACTTAAAATATTGTGACCTTCCCAACACCACAGGACTGTCAACACTGCCTGGCTTTATTCCACTTGGGAATTACCAGCAGGGAAATCTGCTTTCCATTTAAGGTAATTTATCTTCTTTTTACAGTAACTACTTTGTGTTTTTTCTCATGATATGAGGGGCAGAGTCAAGCTAAGAGACACATCTTGTGTGAGGTACACATAAAATAGCACATTTTCATTTCCATATGTTTTTCATCTAGAAAAACAACCGTGTGGCGTTTTTTTTTGTTTTGTGATGATAATTAACCCACACAACTTCATCGATTTGCTTCAGATAGTTTTTCTCCTAAAGGTTTCTCTGGATTTCATAAACTGCACAATGTTTCCCAGTGACATAGGAGGTAGCTAGAAAAAAACAGCTCGCAGTAAAACTGGGCGAGCATGAACACACAGGGAAGGTTTAGCCTTCCAAGGGGGAGACACCTCCTTGGATCCAGTGAGTCTCCAGAAACGCAAAGAGGCGTAAGGCAGCCTCCTGAGATCCAACCCACCCTCTTCCAGCTGATTTAGTGATATGCCCTTTGCTTAGAGATATCAAGCAATACTCTCAATTTTAGTTTAAGACTTCCCTTTCAGTCCTTTATACCTTTGATTAAGATAATTGAATATGCCTCAGAGAGAAAATGCCTTTTTGTTTAAATAGCTAAGGGATTATTTTTTTCTTTACAACTGTTTTTTTTGGGAGACCTTTTGGACAAGATTTCATTAAAAGTGATTTTCTTATGAGGTATATGGCAGCAAAAATAAATACCCTGTTTGTAATTTGTTTGCTGCTTCAATCTGTCGGTATGGCTCAAAAGTACAACTTCTTATAGAATTAGATATTAAAAGGAAAAGCATCAGAAATAGCTGTAGACACAGACAGTTTTTATACAGACCAAATAAGAGAGATTCTAGTTTTCAAGGGTGAAAGCTGGCACTCGAAAACTGTATCCTTTCTCAGTTTTGCCTTCGTTCTCTTGCAGAGCCACTGTCAAGATCAAAATTCATGGTTTCCCCCATGGCTGCACAGGAAAACACTATATTTTTCATCATCTGATAAAGCTCATTAAAATGTTGTCTGCAGCACTTTTCTTAGGTTATTTGTTCTCAGTGGCATGTTACACCATTTTAAATTATTCCCAGGGGAAATAAGGGTCCCATTTTTCATCTGTTGGGATGAGAGACAATCTATTGCATTCCAAATGAAAGGAGATATATTAATAAGAAAACAATGAAAGAGTGGTCTGATTTTCACTGATCTAAGGCCCCTTTCCCTTGTTCTTCTTGGGTATAGTATTTAAGGACTGCAAGATTCAGTCCAGTGAACTTCTATTTAATGAATGGTCTCACAGAAAGTGAAATCTGCTCAAATCTGTATTTCTGACTATATCAAATCATGGATGTAACCAGTCAATGGGAGGAATAGCCCAGTGTTACATGGCTGCTCTGATAGGGATCCAAACAGCCCATATGTTCTAGCTCCAGACGGTCATTAAGTCAGCACATTATACCAGGAAGTGTTGCTGCAGCAGAGTCCTACACAACCATCAATATATTAGTGATAAAGGATAAATCACAGAAGCATTTTTGAGTTATCAGTCACAAAAGCATTTCGGAACAGCGCAGTAACCAGGTCCCATTAGTTTCTAAATGAGAATACACGTTTCTGGATGAGGAGAAAGAAGTATGAGAAACAAATGACCTTTTGTCCAGGTTAATTGGGGTCTGTGACTGTTTATTATTGTTGATCATTTGTCAAAAAACCCTTGAAAGCTACAAAAGAATAAGAAACATTTTATTCTTGGTCTTTTAGCCATTTTTACCTGCTTGACACCAATTCAGATTCAAGGGACCCTGACAACTTGGACAGAAGCAGACTCCAAATGGGATGGGAGAGAGAGTGGGAGGGAGGGTTCCTCATGCAATACCATTTGTGTTTGTTGGGTTTTTTCCTAGATAATTAAATGGTGTCTCTCTAAAGTGGTGCCTTCATTAACATAAGTTGCTGCAGAAATAAACCATGAGCCAGAAAGCTTGCATCTCAGGTGGCTTCTTAAAAAACATGCAAGACCGAGGGGTGAAATGTCATTAGGTCTGCAGCCATGGCCTTTAAACTGTAGGGCTTTGTCACTGCAAGGACTGGCAAACGTAAAGTTGCACCTGGAGCCCCCATCGAGGAGTTGAGGCCAGGGATGGACAGCGCTGGCACTCAGCCTAGCTCCAGCAAGCCAAGGGCACGTGAAATTTCACACATGGGTCTTATTGCAACTGTCCTTGAGAGCCTGAGGAGAAGGAAAGGCGGGGCTCGACCAGATCTCTGACAAGAGGTTTGTTCATTCGAGTTTGATTTAATGCTGATGTCTACCAATGTTGTGGTTTTCATCTGCAAGTGTGTCTCAACCTTGGAATACATTTGTATTGTCAAGTTTTAATGTCAAATTAACTTGCCCGAAGTTGAAGCCAGGCTCTTGTGGTATCTAGGCAACTGTTCCAAAACAGTGGTTAACGGGAGGCTGGGATGAGCTGAGCTGGAGGCAGCGAGCGCGGGTAGCTGCACATCCACTGTCTCTAGCTGTTTTGAGCGAGGTCATTTGTACACGTGCACCTGAGGGACTGTGTGACCATCTTTGGACTGGAGTCAGCATCCCGCTCACCGTGGGGCTTTTTTTATTCCAGCTTCCCGTAACAGCCTTTTCTTGACAAAGCAGATTTGAAATATGGTGCTTTCACGGACAACAAGCCTCTGAATCCAGGATCAGAAGCTATAAACCAGGAGTGAGGCAAGTTTTCTTACCCACACTCTACTCAATTCCTTTGCCCTTTTGCCTGGAGCCTCTCCTGATCCTACTTGCCTTTTAGTTGAACCAGAGGAGACAGAAAATACCTATAAACTGTCTCTGACCTTGAAAAGTCTCTTTTTACCCTGGTGACCTGGCAGCAGACACAGCGTGTCAATGTATGTTTCTGCTGTTCTGCGGATCCCTGTTCTCTTCAGAGGCAACCAAACTGCCTGCATTTCAGTTCCTAACTAAGGCTCCAGAGAGGAGAGCTGTTTTTCTTGAGGAGAACTAAAACTCTTTGTGTTTAGTTGATAGAGAAAGATGACACTTGCAGAGGGTAATTTGGGATGCCTATGGCAGGCTCTGGTGCTGAATTCCCCTCTGAAGGTGACCATCTCTCTACACATTACCTGTGTGGGAAACCTGTTGTGCAAGGTTTCCGCTGGTCAGTTGGGTTTCCCAGAGTTGCAAATCCCTGTTGACTTGGTGCTAGCTCCCAGTTTTACCTTGCTGACTTGTCCTGCAAATGTTCTCATTCCCTGAAATGGGTGCATGGATTTATTGTTTCATTTAATCTACACATTAAGTTAGAAATGGGATTTTGGTCTATGCGCAAGGAGAGAGAAAGCACTAGCTAGATGTCAGCTTGCAGCCACAACAGCAAGCATTGTTTAGTTCAAGTAGTCCACCTTCACAAATCATGCGCAATTGTGAAATGTTATGATATTGCCGAATGCATACCATGACACCTCATCACAAGCAATTCAGAGCTCAGCCTAAATGGAGGGAGTAGCTTACATCAACAACAATCTTTGAGGATCATTTAGGAAGAGAACAGTACTGAAAGCTGCAGGCTATTTTGCTTTCTGCCTAGCCCGCAATAACTCTCAAATAAGAATATTGAACTGAACTAGATTGACTTGTATCCTGTACTGTGCTCAATACACTGCTTTCCTGCCTGGCATTTAAGTGGAAATGTCGCTGTTCTACAGCATGGCATGAAGGCTGAACATGACGATGTTCTTACAAATGCTTATATTCAAGTCACCCACCTGGATGATGTGTTGGTGAGTATTAAACCACAGACACCCCCAGCAGTAATTCCCAGTGATGTGGCTCACTGGTGATTATCAAGGCCACAGTAAATGGTCCATGAATCATAAGGGCCTCGTGTTTGGGGGGGGCAGTGCCTGCAGAGCCACGTGGCTGCCTCTCCACTGCTGCAGGAACCCAGGGCCAGCAGCCCTGCAGAATGGGTCCTGGAAAACAAAAAACTGAGAATAATGTGTTTCTCTAGCATATACACACCTGGCACAGAGACTGATCACAAAAGAAGGTAGTCGAAGCATACTACCATCCCAGCCCACAGCATTACTGTCCCTAGGTACATGACTAAGTACTGCTCTTTCTTCCAGACACGAGAGCTCAGATTTGTTTTGTATCTGATTCATCCAAAATAGCTGACAAGGGCAGTAAATCCTGCGTTTGTTTTTTTCTGATGTGATCCCAATGCTTCTGAGTAATTCCCTTTTATAGAGCTGTCTTGTTGAGATACATGTCTCACTCTTAATTTCCACTTCTTCCTACTTCTCCATCTATTTTCTTGCAGAAGATACCAGTGAAGAAGGGAAGAAGCGAGGCGGCTGGGGACATGACATGCAGGCACAGGTTCACTGCAAAACCCTCCCCTACTTGTTCTGCCTGAAGATAACTGAAAGAAAAGACACAAAGCTGGATTTTACACAGTATTTATCAAATGTTGTTAAACTCCCACTTGATACAGTTTATGGCTGCATTCTTTCTTCTGCTCTGAGTTTAAACGATTTTCAGTGGGAGTCCTTTATAGTGGATACTTCAGAGCTGTTGGCACTGACTTTTAAGTAAGTTTCTCATACTTATGGGAAAACACTATGTCCTCGAAAAATGTCTGTGCCAATCTAGATATCTCCAATTTTGACACAAATTAGTATCATATTCGTATCTCCTTCTCTCCTGTATTCTTTTCAGAATTTTGTTTCTGAGATCTGAGTCTTGCCAGCCCCTAAACTGTGCATGCCTGAAGTTAGGGATATGAGTAACTCCATGGAAATGCTATTGCTCACAGACCTAGGCCCTTGCTTTTTAAATTGAAACTTGGAGCATCAGCCTTAAGTTATCTTTCTGTGTGTGAGTCTTGTAAGACATTCTCTTTAGTGATCTTAGTTATTACATCCGGGGCTGTAACAGTATTATAACTTGTTATGTCTGTAACTGGCATGACACAAGCCAGCCTAACAGCCTAACATGTTACCAGCGGGACAGGGATTGCATCTCAGCCATCAGAAAGCAGAGTTCAGCTGCGGGAGGCCATCTTTAATATGATAATTGCATTACCACATGTTGATGACTCAAAACCGCAAAGAGAATGATGGGGCAATTCAAACCCCTGCATCTGGGAGGGTGTCTGTGACCAGCCACCTCCAAACACTCCAGTTCATTGGCAATAATTTTTTTTTCAGTGAAAATGCCCTGAGCCCATTTTGCAAGTGGACTTACAGCTCTGAGTAGAATAATAATACTTTGGGGGCTGAACCCCATGGAAACAACTCAGGCAAGTAGCTTTGATCCACAAGTTACTACTTTGTCTTGAGTACCAGCATCATCCTCATTTTTTTTTGTCTGAGCTTGTCTATCTGGTGTCTCTTTAGCTTTGCCCTGTGTTTTGAACACCAATGATCAGATATTAGTGGTGTATATCCCTGAAGGCATTCTTCTGATCGTTTTTCACCCTTTCCTCAGAGGACAAAGAGTTGTGCTAGGCACAATAAATGATGTCAGTAACCAAACCTTCATAGAAAATGTGGGACATGAGAGAAAAAAGTACAAAACCTACCAAGGACTGAGACTGAGCCCATCCTTGCTAAGGAGAGGTGCCTCCCAGAAATGTAAATCCACACCCCTCCCTGCCCAGTCTTTTCAGATGATGTTAGAAAAGGTCTAATAAAATGTTCTTGTTTTAGTTAATCATTCCTTCAAGCTCTCCCAGCCAAGCTGAGTTGTACTCCATGAGGTCAGCATGCTCCTTGTACTCACAACCAATGTTCCCTTTTTTTATTAGTATATCGACAGTGCAGTTTACTCCAGTACTGCAACAGTATCAGGGCCTCATTTTCCATGGCATGAAACTATTCCCACTTCACATGCTAGCAAACAGAGCTCTGTTTTTTTTTCTGAGTAGACAGACTGTTCCTACCTTGTATGCCTTGACTTTGTCTCGAAAGCTTCTTCAGACAATGTACAGGCCGATTAGTGACTTATTACCCAGTCCCCCAAACTAGCTGATTGTTTTTCCCATGGTGAAGAAGATAATTTAGAAAAAATGTTCTCAAAGGCATCTCGGTTGTGACTGATTTATTATCTACAAACCTTATTACTAGATTGTCATATATGGATACTGCAAAGCTAACAGCAAACTGGGAGGCATGAGTTTAAAATATGTAAGTACCATCAGTGTCTAATGAGTTTTAAAATATCAGGATGATTTTGAAAGTTTTGTGACCCTCTCAGGCTGGAAGAAATGTGCTAATTAAGAAATCAAATAAAACTGCATATTCAGAGAAGCCCACGAGGTGAGGGGAGCAATCGCCCTCTCCCCAGCTGTCAGCGATGGGAAGAAACTCTAAAAATAAGAAGGGATTTTAAGAGTGAAACAAATAAATGAGGCAGAGCAGTTCCACCTTTAACAGAGGAAGGAAAAGGACATAAAAAAAGACGGGAGCTCTAAGTAACCCTGGAAATTGTAGGGGAAAAGAGAGGTTTGAGCCTAGGCTCAGGAAGCTAAATAAAGCACCAGAGCAACTAAGGAGGAGCCTTGCGGATAGACAGGATCTGTAAACGCATTTTCTTATTTGCTGCTTTTCTTTCGCAACAGTGCTTGCAATTGCGATGACTAAAGCGTCATTCTTAGCTTGTTGATGTAGAATAAAATGTGCTCATTTCTTCTGAAATTCATCCAGCATTAAAAACAACTCCAGAGAAATCTGGTGCACCCTAAGATTCCTGGAGATGATGTACCCGAAACGCCATTTTTAGCAGCACTCAGAAAGCAAGACACATTTGAGGCTCCCCAATCTGCAATGTGCTTTCCCTTGAAATTGTGTTTGTGAACTGAAGTAATCAGATGTTGTAGTGAAGGAGAGAAGAGAAGCCTCCCTCACTGGTTGTCACTCATTCCTTCTCCAGCTCGGGAAAGGCAGAGGCACAGCAACCAAAAACTTTGCAAATAAAACTCCTATTGTCACACAATATTACAAAGGAAGAAAAAGGCTAATTTTTTTTTTCCTCCCTTGGTCTTTGGGTGTTGGTTACACACACAGCTGCTATGGTTCTCATTTTGTGGCATTCAGCATTCCCCTTGCACTGGGCTTTGTTTTGGAAGATAAAGCAGAGCGAGCTGGGCTGGCACTGCCACCAGCAGCTGATGGCAGAAAGTAGGGTCAGAAGTAAGAGCACCTGCAAATGGTAAATGCAGAAAAAAATGCAGAGAAAAATGCAGACACTGAGCTGAAATGGAGATGAGTGTAAAAGTCAGGAGATTCAAATGGTCCAGAGAGTTTACAAAGCTGATAAAAGCAATGGCCAAAAAAGGTGATCAAAATAATGAAACTTAAAAAGTAGGATCTGTGGGGAAATCTGAAATCAAAGAGATTGTTAAGTTTTTTTGATCACAATTCCTAATCAGGCAGGAAACTGCCTGAGAGAGACCTCAGAGACCTCTTCAGCCAAACACCCCCAAAGGAGAAAGATTTTATGATTCTACCAGGCAAATGCAGAGATTTAAGAGCATGGAAAATATGCAGGTCCTGCAAAAAGGTGTGGAAATGTTACCTCAGAGCAGCTTTGCTTTTACGTCTTTTTTTTTAATTTAGTAATGGAATTTAAAGAGCCAATAAATATTGGGAGGAGAAAACGAAGTATTCTTAGATTTCCAGAAGACACAGAGCTAACAAGAACTCCACAGCAACCTTTTTCCTAAACTAAGCGAGTGGTGTTGAGCATTTTTCACATGTTAGAATTCAATGAATCTTGAAATAAAGGATAATTCACAGAGTAGGTTTCTGAGCAACCAGTGGGAGGATGGTTGGCTGTTTATGCTGTTTATGTTCAAGTTCTTTGTATGCGTTAAACACATCTCCTTCAGTCCAGTTTCTGCCTGTAGGGGAGCTCAGAGCAGAATATTCTACTGTCAGTTCTTCTGGGACTGTGTTTTCAGCATTGGCAATGCTCTGTTTAGGGAAAGAAGTTACAAAAGGGTGGCAAAACTTAGCAAGATGTTAAATCTGCAGTTGCATAGTTTTTTTCGTCTCTCTTTTTAACACAAAATGCAAAATAACACGTCAGGAATTCTTCAAGCTTGTAAGGACTTATCTTTTTATGCTGAGAGAGTCCCACTGGTGAATATGGAAGTCCCCTGGGTCTTCCCAAGGTGAGTGAAGTGCCGTCAGCTTTGCATTTCCTGGGATGCTTGCACAGGAAAGAAAGAGGTGAACGGTTTTGAGGCAGGATAGCAGCCGGACGTGCGGGTGGCTATGGAAGGAGCTGACCCTGTTCTGGCATGGTTGATACTAAGCTGGGGCTGAAAAGCACTGGGGAGCTGAGCTCTGCCTTGCTGGGTGGTGGCAGGTATTTGCACCCAGAGGACATGTTCCTCAGACTGCTTTGCTGTACTGGTGCCTGCTGACCCAGAGTGGCTGGTGTCTGTGCTACCGATCCCTTTTGTCTCCAACATCCAGGTTGCCTGACCCTGGGAACGGCCCCTAACCACACCATCTCCCAACTTGCCTGGTGTCCCCTGGCAGGATTATTCATCCAAGCCCCGGGGTGCAGGGCATTCACTCAGCTGTACAACAGCTCAGCTAATCTGGTCCTGTTCAATCTACATGTATAGCCAGAGCTGACATATCTCACTCAAAAATACATGGAAAATAGTGTGAGCTGGACAGGGAGCTGTGCTTTAAAGTGGTGTTAAATACATGTCCAAAGTGGTGCTTGCATGACTGCCCCCTTCAAGCTCAGATCAAATTGGTTGTGTGCTTACGGTGGCAGGTCACTAGTTTCCATTGAGATTTCATTGTTGATCACTGAATGTACAGACTAGCCACAGGGTAATTTCTTCTCCCTACTTAATCAAATGGAAACTTTCAATCCATTTTTGCATTCACAGTACAGCCATTGCAGTTTGTTTAAGTAGGTTAAATATAAATCAGCACCAAAAAAACAACCCAGCAGCATAACGATGTCTTCCCCTTCCTTTGCAATATTATCTTTATATTCCTTGGTCTTGTGACTTCTCAGAAGTGTTTCCTTTAGTGCCCATTGGCATTTGTTTGCTAGTGCACAGAGCCCTCTGATTAAAGGCTTCGACTTAGTGCTGGGGCTTCAAGGGCAGCAGTGCAGCAGTCACAGCTCCAGCACGGGGAGGAAGAAGTGGCAGTGTCCTTTCCATGTTAAAATCAGCAGCAAAGCTCTCCATGGACTTTAAATGGAGCACAATGAGGACGATTTTATTTTTTCACTAAATATAGGCAGCACATTCTGGCCTCCAGGTGACTAGAAACAGGCAAAAAGAAGATGTAGGTTTTATACAGTTGGACTCACTTGAGCATGGTGTGATGGAAGGAGGGTGGGGGTGGCTTTTCCAAAGGCACTAGGGAACTCCCCATGTGGGTCATGGCCATGGTGTGCACCTCACAGGAGCACAGGTCAGGGACACTGTAACCACCTGAGGATTTTACCAGTAAAATTGACTGACTGGCTCTGTGGATGGTACAGGGCTGCAGGTCCACCAGGGCCCCGCAGATCTGCACTAGGTGTGGCTGGTGGTTTGGAAAAATTTCTCTTCAGCCAGCGAGGTTGGGGTTGGGGATTTGACATCGTTTCTCGTTTTCATATTCCCTGTTACAGCTCTACACAACATGGAAAATCGAGAGGTGAAAGTGAGGGAGCTGGAGAGATGTCATTTGCGTGAGGAGGTCTGGAGAAGGTTTCTGTCACCACCTGACATGACTTGGCTTCTTGGGTTCTGTAAAACAGAAGAGATGGGAGTAAACTCTTCCCAGCTAGTGAACACTGAGCCATTACAGAATTAAAAGAATGTCAAACAGCTCTCAGGAAGATGTGATTGTTTGATAAACAAGAACATTTTATGGTAATCTCTGTATTTACAAACACAAGGATGGGTCAAATATCTGCTCCTTGGAAATTTCTTTTTTTTCCTAACAGAAATTTCCTTTAAAGCCCAGCAATTAGAAAATGCTTGTGGTAAAAATAACTTATAAAAGGCCTATATCCATGCATTCTCTTTCTCTCACAAAATCCAGTATTTTGCAAGTATTGCTGTTTTTTAGAGCACTCAATATTTTTGCAAGGTAATGTAGACTCCTTATCATTAGATCATAGAGACTGTAAATCTCGGACAACACTTAACTTTAGGCACATCCAGGAAAGATTGCTAATGTAGCATCTGATGCTGTAAACTCAAAGGCATCAAAACAGGAGAGGATGTCAAAGACATCTACCTGTGCAACTTTGGTGACAATATGACCAAGTACTCATACACAGCTGGATATATGTTGACTATTTACAATGTTTTCCTTGAATACACAATTTTAGCTAACAAAATGTCACTTATGAATGTAGGAAAAATTTATAAAGCCATTGAACATATTGTTGAAATTTATTGACAGAATTCAACGCTACATCTGTAGTCTGTGATTATTTAGTCGTATTTTGCAGATCAAACTATAAGAAAGCAGAATTTAAAAATCAATCCTGATTGCTAGGAAAAGATATTTACATTTAAGACATCCTGCCTATGAAATGTTGCATGCTGCTTGGTGTTTTCCATCATTTTAGAAAAACAGAGAGAGATGAAAGACATGATTAAAAGGCCAAGCGATATTCCTCTGATTACCATGGTCCACATCCCATAGTCTCATTTCACTCAAAATTCTGATTGTCTTCAATTCTGCAGTGGAAATTTCATGGAATTATAGGGAATTCTGCCTATTAGGACTGTGTAAAACCCAAGCCACATCTGTAGTGCTTGCCTGGCTTTTTTTGCAGTATGTATTTTGGAAAGTTAATGTTATTGATCTAAAAGATCTTTACAGAAGTTACCACTGTAACTAAATGCTTTTGAGTCCAGCTCTGAATCTGAAATGCACAATAGCCCATGACAATTAGAATTTAATATCCTCAAAGACTTGACAATTTCTGTAGCACATTGAAAAAGTCCATTAATACAGAAAAGCACTGAACAAGATTAGACATAATGATCTCCTCAAATTTGACACTACACTTTTTAGCTAGGAAAAAGTTATTTTGGATTACCCTGCCCTTTCACAATATTTTCTTCATCCAACTGCTTAGATAGTTATTGTTAGCTCTGAGATTTTGTAATGAGGATTCTGTGTATATTTCTAGTAGTTTTGCTGTTAATTTGCTATTGAAACAAATTATGTCATTAAAATTTATATTATTGAAATAACTGTATCACAACTTGATATATGTTAAATAATTTGATTTATTAAAATACCTAATGTATGAACAAGTTTAGAAGTTAAATGTCTTGCTAGAGAGATCCACACAATAAGATTAATGGGACAAGTAAGACAAATGATAATTCCAAAATCGCAACCTGCAAGCTGTGATGCAGCTGATGACTTGAGAATATTACCACTCATTTTAATGTCATGTGTAGGCAAAATTAATTATTTTTCCAAACATAGAGACCTCAGGAAAATATAACTCATTTGAAAAGTGACCTGCTGTATGAGAAGATAGACGATCTATGTTTCCTCTCAGTGTTTTTCTATCGCAACACTACCATCATCTAGAGACACATGTAGAATACTCCCTGTTTTGACAACATCAGAAGGAAGGGAGGGCTCATAAAGAGGAGACTTTTCATGTTAGTTTGTGAATCCATGGTGAGAAGAACATTTTAAGGGGCTTTGTAATTCATCAGGTAACTGAGTAGCCATGTGTGTATAACTCAGCTGGGAGGAAAAGATGAACCCACCTCAGTTAAGCTTGGATTTAGGGAACTGAAGCCAATCTATGATTGCTAGAGCGATGCCTCTGTCTATTCCCTGCCTCAGTCGTTCGTGAGCACTTTTGGGACGTCAGCACATGTGTATGACTACGTACGTGACAGGGCATGAGACAGTGGGCTGTCTTCCATAGAGGACACATGTGATTTCACAGAATCACAGAATCACACAGAATCACAGAATCACAGAATGTTAGGGATTGGAAGGGACCTCGAAAGATCATCTAGTCCAATCCCCCTGCCGGAGCAGGATTGCCTAGACCATATCACATAGGAACGCGTCCAGGCGGGTTTTGAATGTCTCCAGAGAAGGAGACTCCACAACCTCTCTGGGCAGCCTGTTCCAGTGTTCGGTCACCCTCACTGTAAAGAAGTTTTTCCTCATATTTAAGTGGAACCTCCTGTGTTCCAGCTTGCACCCATTGCCCCTTGTCCTGTCAAGGGATGTCACTGAGAAGAGCCTGGCTCCATCCTCATGACACTTGCCCTTTACATATTTATAAACATTAATGAGGTCACCCCTCAGTCTCCTCTTCTCCAAGCTAAAGAGACCCAGCTCCCTCAGCCTCTCCTCATAAGGGAGATGTTCCACCCCCTTAATCATCTTCGTGGCTCTGCGCTGGACTCTCTCTAGCAGTTCCCTGTCCTTCTTGAACTGAGGGGCCCAGAACTGGACACAATACTCCAGATGCGGCCTCACCAGGGCAGAGTAGAGGGGGAGGAGAACCTCTCTCGACCTGCTAACCACACCCCTTCTAATACACCCCAGGATGCCATTGGCCTTCTTGGCCACAAGGGCCCATTGCTGGCTCATGGTCATCCTGCTGTCCACTAGGACCCCCAGGTCCCTTTCCCCTACGCTGGTCTCCAACAGCTCTGCCCCCAACTTGTACTGGTACGTGGGGTTGTTCTTGCCCAGATGCAGGACTCTACACTTGCCCTTGTTATATTTCATTAAATTTCTCCCCGCCCAACTCTCCAGCCTGTCTAGGTCTCTCTGAATGGCTGCGCAGCCTTCCAGCGCGTCAGCCACTCCTCCCAGTTTTGTGTCATCAGCGAACTTGCTGACAGTGCACTCTAATCCCTCATCCAAGTCATTAATGACTATATTGAATAGTACTGGTCCCAGTATCGACCCTTGAGGGACTCCACTAGACACAGGCCTCCAACTGAACTCTGCCCCATTGACCACCACTCTCTGGCTTCTTTCCTTCAGCCAGTTCACAATCCACCTCACTACCCGATCATCCAGACCACACTTCCTCAGTTTAGCTGCGAGGATGCTGTGGGAGACCGTGTCAAACGCTTTACTGAAATCGAGATAGACCACATCCACAGCTTTACCATCATCTATCCACTGGGTTACGTCCTCATAAAAGGCTATCAAGTTGGTTAAGCATGACTTCCCCTTGGTGAAGCCATGCTGAGTGCCCCTAATGATCCCCCTGTCCTTGATGTGCCTAGAGACAGCATCAAGAACAAGTTGTTCCATCACCTTTCCGGGGATGGAGGTGAGGCTGACCGGTCTATAGTTACCCGGGTCCTCCTTCTTCCCCTTTTTGAAGACTGGAGTGACATTCGCTTTCCTCCAGTCCTCAGGCACCTCTCCTGTTGCCCACGACTTAGTAAAGATGATGGAGAGTGGCCTAGCAATGACTTCCGCCAGCTCCCTCAGCACCCGCGGGTGCATCCCATCAGGGCCCATGGATTTATGGACGTCCAGATTGCTTAATTGGTCCCTGACCCAGCCCTCATCTACCAAGACAGATTCCTCCTCTATCCTGACTTCTTCTGGGGCCTCAGGGGTCCGGGGCTCCTCAGGACAGCCTCCAACAGTATAGACAGAGGCAAAGAAGGCATTCAGTAACTCCGCCTTCTTTTTATCCTCTGTCTCCAGGGCCCCCACCTCATTCATCAGTGGGCCTACATTGCCTCTAGTGTTGGCTTTACCTGCAATGTATTTGAAGAAGCCCTTTCTGTTGTCCTTGACCTCTCTTGCAAGGTTTAATTCCAAGGAGGCCTTAGCTTTCCTAGTTGCCTCCCTACATCCTCCGACAACAGACTTATATTCCTCCCAAGTGGCCAGACCCTCCTTCCATGATCTGTACACCCTCTTCTTCCACTTGAGTTTGCCCAGCAGTTCCCTGTTTAACCATGCAGGTCTCCTGGTACCCTTCCTTGACTTCCTACTTGTTGGGATGCTCTGGTCTTGAGCTCGGAAGAAGCAGTCCTTGAATGCTAACCAACTATCTTGGGCCCCCTTACCTTCTAGTACCCTGTCCCATGGGATTTCCCCTAGCAATTGCTTGAAAAGGCCAAAGTTGGCCCTCCTGAAGTCCAGGGTTGTGATTTTGCTAGCTATTCTGTTCCTGCCACATGAGATCCTGAACTCTACCATCTCATGGTCACTACAACCAAGGCTGCCCTCAACCTTCACCTCTTCAACTAGACCCTCCTTGTTAGTGAGGATAAGATCCAGCAGCGCTCCTCTCCTAGTTGGCTCATCCACCATTTGCATCAGAAAGTTATCATCAACGCACTGGAGGAACCTCCTGGACTGAGGATGGCTGGCTGAGTAGGCCTCCCAGCAAATATCAGGGTAGTTGAAATCCCCCATGACAACCAGGCCTTGTAATTGCGAGACTGCTCTCAGCTGCCTGTAGAAGGCCTCATCACCCTCCTCATCCTGATCCGGTGGCCTATAATAGACACCCACAACAGTATCACCCATGCCAGCCTGCCCCTTAGTTTTCACCCACAAACTCTCAACTCGCTCCTGATCCGCCCCTGGACTGAACTCAATACATTCTAGCTGCTCACTCACATAAAGAGCAACTCCACCACCTCTCCTTAGCGGCCTGTCTTTCCTGAACAGGACATAGCCATCCATGACCACATTCCAGTCATGCGAGGCATCCCACCAAGTCTCTGTGATTGCCACTAAATCATAGCCCCCTGACCGAACACGGATTTCTAACTCCTCTTGTTTATTCCCCATGCTGCGTGCATTGGTGTACAGGCATTTCAGGGAGCGAGCTGAGCACACCAATTTCACCCCAGGGGGATGGGAGGCCTCCTGGTCTACCTCAACACTAGAGCGTTGCCCCAGTGGTGCAAGCCCAGCTGCTACCCCATCCCCCTTCGAATCTAGTTTAAAGCTCTCCGAATGAGCCCTGCTAATTCCTGTCCCAGAACCCTTTTGCCCCTACGACATAAACCTTTCCCGTGTATTACAGTCACGCCAGGTGTCTTATAAAACCAGCCATTATCAAAGAACCCAAAGCCCTGCCTGTAGCACCAGTCTCGTAGCCAGGCATTAATAGAGACAATCCTACTATTCCATCCCACGTCATCACCTGAAAATGGAAGGAGGGAGGAGAAAACAACTTGTGCCCCAGACCCTTTCACCAACCGTCCTAGGGCCTTGAAGTCTTTCTTCATCCCCTTTAAGTCATCTTACAAAAAATCTGTGTTCAACCAGTCAGGCAAAGGAAGCAAATCTGAACCTGTGATGGGATGGAGCCCCCTAATACCTTTGTAATAGACTGCATGATCTGCTTTGTTAGAAAGATTGGGCTTGTCTGCCTGAGGTCACCTAATCCATCTTCCTCGTACTTCAAGCAGCCATACTGTAAAGTCTCTTTCCTCATCTCACCACACTTCATCCTGGCACCAACATGCACTATTTGCTCAAACACCATCAAGGGCACAATGAGGCATTTCCCAATACTAGCAAGCTGAAAATCTCTAGCTGGGGAACTCTATCTTTTTTTTACACCGTTCAGAAGAAAGGAGAGTGTCACTGAAAGGACTTCTGCCATGCCAAGTGGCTAATGCACACTGAATATAGAACGCTGGATTGCCAGTTTCTAAAGACTTGTCAGTTGGCAGCAGCTGCAATAAGGGATGCTTGTTGCTACCTTGATTAATTTATAGCAATACTTTATTGCCCATTTTTTCTTGTCAAACTGGGGGCACTGGAAAGATATGCCTCACTGGATTTGGAGAGAGCAGAGAGACACATTAATTGTCAAAGAGCACTGAGAACCTCCTTGCATTTACAGATGTAGGACAACAGTGCTCATTTCCCTGATGTTAATAGCGAGCAGGTAATGCACCTTCACATGCTATGTTCCTCTCCACTCCACCTGTCAAATCACCATTGAAAATTATGATCAATAAAAAACTAACAAGCTATTTCTCATAGTTGGTGTGATGCTCATGAGATGCTGATTTTGGGAAGATTACAAGATAAGGATGAGGTTGACAGCAACAAGGTCCAGTTGTCATTCTTTTCAGGCACGAGTGCTGTGGTACCTGTTTGCCTGTACTGTAAATTATTTGAAGCAAGATAAGTTTCTAAGTTTCTGACCTACAAGGAGTGGCTGAGGGAGCTGGGGTTGTTTAGCCTGGAGAAGAGGAGGCTCAGAGGTGACCTTATTGCAGTCTACAACTACCTGAAGGGAGGTTGTAGTGAAGTGGGAGTCGGCCTCTTCTCCCAGGAAACTAGCGATAGGACAAGAGGACACAGCCTCAAGCTTCACCAGGGGAGGTTCAGGTTGGACATTAGGAAGAATTTCTTTTCAGAAAGGGTTATTAGACATTGGAATGGGCTGCCCAGGGAGGTGGTGGAGTCACCATCTCTGGATGTGTTTAAGAAAAGACTGGACATGGCACTTAGTGCCATGGTCTAGTTGACAAGGTGGTGTCAGGGCAATGGTTGGACTCGATGATCCCTGAGGTCTCTTCCAACCTGGTTGATTCTGTGATTCTGTGATTCTGTAAGGGTTAGAGGATAATTAATTTCCCATCTTCATTTATTCTCTGGCATCTCTTCCTAAAGGTATGCTGGCTTTGATGGGGGCAGTGATTTTGAGCGGTAGACATCTGTATTGTAAAAAGTAGATTCAGAGTGCCACATCTCAGCTCACTAATTCCTCTGTATAGTGATCAGAGGTCAACACCTTCTGTTCAACGCCAGCCTGAGCTGTAAGAGAAGCAATAATGCGGAGGTCAGATGTGTCATAGGTTGTCACCAGCATTGATCTAACCATCACTTTCCAAACAGAATTTAAAACTTAGCCATAAATTGCTTAGGATATGTACAACAGAGAAATATAGTGAAGAGGGTGAAACAAAAACATGCCATTCTTCATCCTACTCATCATGCTGCACAGCTTTCTCCACTTCCATGTTACCTAATATAGTAGGGAGAGATCAGCATTTCATGGCTGCTCCTGCCTCCTTCCCACAGCACTTCAGACTCTATGTCTCAGCTATTACAGCCTGAAAGCATGATGTTTAAGAAGATATACCACCTGCTGGCTTTCAGTTCTCTCTAATGTGGCCAAACATTTTAAATGGGATTGGCTAATTGGCAATGGGGAGCACTATGGATTTATGTTAGACACCACAATAGCTGGTTGATAACATTCAACCAGTATTGTAGTGTACACTGTCAAATGTTTCCTTTATATGGCCAAGGAGATCTGAACGACAGAAAACGTCTCCTTTGAAGACAGAACATGCTAGATGCTTTCTTAGATGAAATTTTCTGATTAGACTGAGAAGCCATTGTTTCCTTATTGTCCTATGTGAAGAGATGAGAAGCAACCAAAGAACTCATTAATTTGATTGGCAAAAGCACAAAATCAGGCAGAAGGTACCTACCAGTGTCTGCTTTCTCAATAAACTTGCTGTTGTGCTTTCCACACATTCACGTAGGTATGGACACGGCTGCTGTTCCTGTGAGGTTCTTCTCTCCATGGAAGATAGTGATCTGTTTTGCTGCTATTCACAGAGGTCACAGGCACATGTCTTTGGGTTTTTTTCAATGCCACAGCTCAACACGTTTGATGGTATTTAGTGACTTAAGAAAAGGTGTCTCTTCCCAAAACACATTGGCAAATCTGTGTGGTTGAGCAATCTCAGAATCCAGAGCTATGGATTCTGACCTGCCTCGGCTGTGGGGTATCATTTATGACAGTGTCCCTGAGCTGTAGGCAGGGAAACACAGAGTTGAAGTCTGTAGCTGTATTTACATCTTGACAAAGAAAAATAAAGCAACATTACAAACTGATCCAGAATAAGTACATGTAACAAAAAACAAATCAGAAGAAGACTCACTAGCAAATAGCGATATTATCTGTGAAATGAAGCAATAGTCCCAGAAGTGGTTGTATCCATCAGAACACAGAGTTAACTTGGTGAACCTCCAAGAGTTTATGTACAAACACATACAGTAACGTACTCCCAAAATGTTAACAAAGAGTTCGCTCGCACTTTTCACCTCAGCCACAGCACATCCCCCAGGAGAAAGGGAAGGGAGCATGGTGGTGAGCCGGAGGGCTGGGGAGGCACCGAGAGCAGCAGGCAGGTGGGAAGGCAGCTGCCCAGAGAAGGGTGCTGGCATGGGATTCCCTACCAGCATCTGAGAAAGGAGTGGATAAATGAAAAGAGATTGAGATGTGGAGAAGCAAGCAAAGAGTTACTGCAAGGGCTAAGGCTTTTTTTGCCACAGGCAGCAGCTTCATTATTGTGGCCCTTTCCAATGGCTTCTCTCCAGGGTGCAGAGCCCACCATGACCCGCGCTGGGCAGGGCAAAGGGGAGTGGTGGGACTTGTCCCAGACACAAGGCACGAAGGAGCTGTGTATGATTTGCTGTGGGACGAGGCATGACCTGGGCCAAGAGGGCCCAGTGACACACGGGAATGGAGCAAGCCCAGGAAAGAGTCCTCCAGAGCAGCAAGCTGCCCACGGGGCTCTATGCATTTAGAGATTTTTTTTTCCTATAGTTTTGGGCTTTGCAAGACTGCATAAACTGGTTCGTATTTCAGAGACTTGGGTGTTCGTCTCTGAGATGGAACATAAAATCCTTCACTAGCCTGACTGCCCTTCTGGTCTTTCCTTGGAGGCACAGCTCTGGCAAGCAGCAAAGGTGACTTGTACCATCTGACGTTTCTAGCTTGCCTTGTGATTTCTTTCAGTGTGCGGTCAAGACTTCCCCTCAAACAGCATGAAAGGTCTGGCACCTGGTTATGGGACCCAGAAGGATACCTCACTTCCCAAGCTGAATGCCTTCTGTGGGCTGAGACACAGGAAAAGAGGAGCTCTCTGCTTCCTACGGCCCCACCATGGTCCTGGAGAGCCAGGGGACAAAACGCCCTTGTTCCTATTCCACCAGAGCCTGGTGCAGGGGTAGGTGCGACTTTCGCTAATAATGATAAAGCAGTGGCTGAATCATAACGATGATCTCAACAACCTTGATTGTTCCTTCTGAGCTGTATAGAATTACCAATCATGTTTTCATACAACACTTAGGTACAGCAGCATCCCCAGGCACTGCTGGGGCAGCGTTGCAACAGGCCCTGTACAAACATGCAGTTAGGCATTGCCTGACCCAGGAGCTCCTGCTCCAAGTAGACCTTCAGAGGTAGAAAGAAAAATAGAGACCCACAGGTGAAGGGATTTATTTTCCTCTGGCCTGCAGTGACCTAAGGTTCAATGTCTTATTAACAGAGTCCTCTTTTTTAAATAATAACTAACATGCAGGAAGATGCTTGTCCAATGCTTTTTCAAGCAGCAAGACACAATAAATTAAGCTTGACATTAGTACGTACATGCAAAGCCTCAATTAAACTTCAAAACACATTTTGTTTACAAAAGCCTTTACATACAACATTTTCTTGGGTGTTTTCTCTGTTAAAAATCATCTACACTCAAAATATTTTTTTCTCTTTAATGGAAAATTGTGGAGTCCCAACCCTGGCTGAAGATCAGCAAGCAAACCTCTCTAAGCTGCCATGCCCTGTGAATAGAGGCCACGGTGCTGGCCAGTGAGTTGTACTGCTTTGCAGAGGTTTGTGCTAGCAGAAAGGTCTCTGCATCAGTCCCAAAGAAGCTCAGACATGGTAGATGACCCAGGACATTGCATTCGATGGGGAAGCAGCTGGAAGATGCTTCTTTTCATGTGTATGTCACACTCACAGAAAGCAGTACTCAAAGTGTACAGCTTCAATGCCGCCCCAATGGTTAGGAGTTCTCCCTAAAACTTAGGATAGCTTGTACAGCACAGCTCACCATGGTCCTTGCTGCCCCTTTATGCTGTTGTAAGAGCCCAGGGCATGGGTCAGAGGGAGGCGTGGATGGGAGGGAGATGTACTGCAACAACCTGCGTGCACCAGTGTAGCAGAAACCCAGGCAACCATCTGTGTTAGCCCCTGGGAGCTCAGAGCAGGGGCACAAAATACCGTCTTAGTCCCAATATCAGTATCTATATTTGGGCATCAGTGAAGTTTTCTATCCCACTGGCTATTTTCCATTTAGCTTTAAAACTTTACAGTTCTGACCAGGCCGTCATTACCACTGTTATTTTTCCACCAGCTGCATTTTGTAGATTACTCACTACTACACTGAGCCAAAGAAATTCACAAGAAATACAAGAAGTTCCATTAATAAAAAAGCAAACTAGAAAGACAGCAGAAATTGCAGTGCGATATCTTAGAAGACTCACACCAGAGGATGAGCTACTTTATGTTCGTTGGGTTTATTCCAGCAACAGTTTCCCTTTGTTTGGAGCTCCTACGGAGAATACTTTCCACTGTACACACTGCACACAGGGTGGACGGGTACAATTTCAGCCTCATTGTTGAGTCGGGGGAGGATCCCTGTTGATCTTGGTGGGCCTGAGGTTCTTTGCTCTTTTTGGGGTTGGTATGGTTAGACAATACAATGGATAACTACACATGCTTTTCATTTTAGTGCATCCTCTGGAGATTTTTGTACGGTGAACACTTAAAGCATAGCACCACTGAGACACCGTCATCTACTGATTTGAAGGTGGCTCCTGAGCTGCCTGAGCTGATGCACATTGCAGTGTAGCTTGGGTAGAGTGTACTCAGGTGAACTCACAAAAAAAGGCCAGGGAGGCTTTAAACTTGACATAAGACAGACAGGACTCGGCTTAATAAACTTTCCAGAACTATCTTGCTTTTGCAGAAGGATGAAGCAGCAAGTCAGTGATGACAGGATGTGAACTGGATAACTAAGAGCGATCTGTTTCAAAGGAGCCCATCTATGAAATGGTGGCTGGCGCCTAAAAAGTGCTGTGCTGGACACAGTCTATGGCTTGATGTTAGCTGGCCCCAGGCTCAGGTCCGTATTTCTGTTTTTTCCATGGAAGTCACATTCTAAATGTCAAAAGGAATGTGAGGACAAGAAAAAGACAAATTAATTTACTCCACTCAAAGCTGGATTTTTGTAATGAAATGAGCAGGGTGTTATAAAACAGAAATTGTCTGATGATGCACAGCAAGGATTCATCTGCTCAGCAGAGATTACAAACAAAAGAGACCTCTGGCTTTGCTGATATTGCCATCCAGTGCCAGGATAAATGGTTATGAGCATTTCCATTGACATAAGGAAAGAAACACTGGTGTAAAGAGAAGGATTTGCAGGACAGGCTTCTTCCCTCTCCTTTGCTGAATGTTCCTGCCAGCAGCTCTGAGTGCAAAGAACCCCCATAGGCTTTACCTCCGTGCTGTGCCATTGCTGTGTCATTGCAAGTGATGGGGACAGACACACGTGGTTCAGACTTGAAATCCAGCTCAGGCACTGAGCCCAGTGTTGTCTCCTGAGGGCTCCCTTGCAGTCTGTAACACCTTGAGCTCTGCCTCCCTGCTGTTGATGTTGTCCCTTTTGTGGGTGATGTTTATTGCCTATCAGGAGCTAGAGGAATACCACTTCTGAAGTGGCCACGTTTAAGTCCTAAAAGCAACTTCTCCTCCTTCCCCACCATGAGGATGGTTAAGGAAAACTACTGAGCCCCTTCCCACAGTGCAGGTGCCCAGCACTTCTTGGAGGAGGCCATCAGTGACAAAGGAAGATCCCACTCACTCAGGTTGGTTTTTAGCATCCACAGGGTAGAGACCAGGGACGCTCTCAGGGCTTATGACCCTGACGGCTCTGCAGAAATCAAGAGCTCTGGTGGGAATGGTACCTCTGGTGCTTGGAGGAGAGACAGCGCTGCCCTAAAGGAGAGCCTCTGGTGTGACACTGGTCCTTGAGTGGTGACACTGCTTGGCATGACAGTGTGTTTTATGAAGCTTTGCTTTATTCAGACATGTTTCTTAGATTTTCCTTCAAAAGTTCATAGAATCATAGAATAGTTAGGGTCGGAAGGGACCTTTAAAGGTCACCTAGTCCAACCCCCCTGCAATGAGCAGCGACATCTTCAACTAGATCAGGTTGCTCAGAGCCCCATACAACCTGACTTTGAATGTTTCCAGGGTTGGGGCATCTACCACCTCTCTGGGCAACCTGTTCCAGTGTCTCACCAGCCTTATTGTAAAAAATTTCTCCCTTATATCTAGTCTAAATCTACCCTCTTTCAGTTTAAAACCATTACCCCTCGTCCTCTTGCAAAAGGCCCTGCTAAAATGTTTGTCCCCATCTTTCTTATAGGCCCCCTTTAAGTGCTGAAAGGCCACAATAAGGTCTTCCAGGAGCTTTCTCTTCTCCATGCTAAAAAAACCCAACTTTCTCAACCTTTCTTCATAGGAGAGGTGCTCTGGCCCTCTGATCATTTTTGTGGCTCTCCTCTGGACCCGCTCCAACAGGTCCATGTCTTTCCTGTGCTGAGGACTCCAGAGCTGGACGCAGTGCTGCAGGTGGGGTCTCACCAGAATGGAGCAAAGGGGCAGAATCACCCCCCTCGACCTGCTGGCCACACTGATTTTGATGCAGCCCAGAATACGGTTGGCTTTCTGGGCTGCAAGTGCACATTGTTGGCTCATGTCCAGCTTCTCATCCACCAGTACCCCCAAGTCCTTCTCCACAGGGCTGTTCTCAATCTATTCATTCCCCAGGCTCTATTGATACCAGGGGTTGCCCCGACGCATGTGCAGGATCTTGCACTTGGCCTTGTTGAACCTCATGATGTTCACACAGGCCCACTTCTCAAGCTTATCCAGGTCCCTCTGGATGGCATCCTGTCCCTCAGGCATGTCAACTGCACCACTCAGCTTGGTGTCATCTGCAAACTTGCTTAGAGTGCACTCAATCCCACTATCTGTGTCACTGGTGAAGATATTGAACAGTACTGGCCCCAATATGGCCCTCTGAGGGACACCACTTGTCACCGATCTCCATCTGGACATTGAGCCATCAACCACTATCCTCTGTGTGTGACCATCCAACCAGTTCCTCATCCACTGAACGGTCCATCCATAAAATCCATATCTCTCCAATTTAGAGACAAGGATGTTGTGGGGGACCATGTCAAAGGCCTTGCAGAAGTCCAGATAGATGACATCCGTAGCTCTTCCCTTGTCCAGTGATGTAGTCACTCCATCACAGAAGGCCACTAGGTTGGTGAGGCAGGACTTGCCCTTGGGGTAGTCATGATGGCTGTCTCGAATCTCCTCCCTGTCCTCCACATGCCTTAGCATAGCTTCTAGTAGGATCTGTTCTGTGATCTTCCAGGCACAGAGGTGAGGTTGACATGGACTCAAGGACAGATACCACATCAAAGACTCAAATTATGAGGAATAAACATTATACAGATTTAAAGATTTTTTTTGGCAAAGATAACACCTGCTAATTTTGAAATATTTGAGGGTTAAGGGACCCTCCTGCTCATATTTTTAGATAGACCCACAAGTTGATTGCTGAACAGCTTTTTTCTTTTTAAGCAGCTACGGACCCATAAATATTTCTGCCAAGGCTTGTCATCTCCACAGCAGTCCCAGCCCCTGTTCAACCGTACCAGCTCTAGTTCCACAAAGGTTTGTGAGGGCAACGTTTACGCCTTCCAGCCACGCTCCAGCGAGGAGCTACGTCACGCTGTTTGCTCTTTCCACTCAGTGAGATTTACAGCTTGCTGCTCCCTCCTGCCACTGCAGAGCAGTCCTCTTGTCGGGCGGTCATCCGCCATCCATCTCATGCGGAAACTGGGGCAGTTTGTGGGACGGCTCACTGGGCTGAGCTGGGTACCGCAGCGAGACATCCTACCCCAGTCCTGACCCCCCTCTTAACGTCATCATAACCTGAAGCCAAATGGTAGCTGGGCTCTGAGTGATGTTTAGCTGTGTTTAACTTTTCCATAACAGATGTTTTTAAACAAGTGCCTGTTTTTAATGCAGAGCTGAAGATGGTTCGAGGGTCACATGGGGGCACTCGACTGGCACGCTCCCCCCTCCCTTACTCGGCTCCTCGGAACGCACATGGCTCTGTGCTACAGACGATTTTTCCACTGCATTTACTGGAATGGCCCTGTCCTCCACCGATGCCTAAGTACTCTGTTAACAAACTCAAGTAACAGCAATAAACCTTTCTCGGGCTCTGCACCAGCACTGCTGGAGCTGTGAACTCACCTGTCTTGGGATGATGTGGAATTAATGGTGCACTCAGAGCACTGGAAACCAAGACCTGCTATGTGCAATAACTCTTTTCCTTGACATACCTGTGTGCAGAGCTTACACTCAACCACCTTGGCTGTTCCTAGAAATCCTCCTCATGTGGGCAGAAGCGGTTAAATCATAAATGCCAGCACCTGCCTCAGGCTTGTGTTATCAGTGCTGCTTGCATGCAGAATTCCTTTAATTGCCAGTAATTGGCACTTATTCAATATTATTCAATTCTGAGGCAGCTGAGGGAACTGCAGAGCAAAAGTGCAGCATAACAAAACGTACTGTGTTTATTGGGGACCAGAGCCTGCCCGCCCCAGCTGGGGTACTCCCATTGCCCGCAGCGAGGCGTCTCCTCTGGCGGGGTGTTAGGATGGGGTCTGTGGTTTGATCCTGCCCCATTGTGCTAGTGCCGTGGTGCAAACGCAGAGCAGGAGGTGGTGGTTGCCCTGAAAACCTGGAGTCTGCAGGGTCTCCTTGGTGGGGAAAGGGTTGGTGTGAAAAAGCCCAGGGTACATACCGCAATGAGCAGAATAGCAGCAAACATATTCTTTCTGCTCCCTTTTCTAGCAGGCAGAGATTTTTTCAGCAGAGGACTAACTGATCAGGACTGGAAAAAAGATACTGAAGAGAGAGAGAAAAGGGTGTGGATGGCCACACAAGAACTAGTCAAATTTTTTTCCAGTGGAAGACTGGTTTTTTGGTCAAACAATGCCATTCATGTCAAAACTGAAACTTTCCGTGGAAACATGGATATGACAAAAGCATTTTATTTTGGAAAAGGAAAGCCTCCGGAAGGCTTTAAGTAGGATGGAATATTTCAGACTGTTTTTTTATTATTATTATTTTATAATTTCAACAGGCAGTTTTAAAAATGGAATTTTTTCTTTTACTTCAGGATAACCTTTTTCAAAATATTTGGGTTTTTTCTTATTGGAAATGCAAAAATCAACATGAAATATTCTTATGGACAGGAAATGGTGGGTTCTCACCAGTATCATTTGCTTTGTGAAAATTTAATGGTGCTCTGTTCCAATTAGAAAAAGAAAGAAATGTCCCCAAACTAATATTCTGGTTCTCACACTGCTCTAGGACCAGTACCAAAACACAGAGACTGGAAAGAAGGAGGAAATCAAAAAATGCAGTAAAGGCATCAGCATGAATCACATGCTCAGCACATCCGGAGGGCCTGCTTAGCCCCTGGACACCAGGCAGCTCTGGGTACCTTCTCCTGACACTGCTTTTTCCTTCTGAGCTCATGGAAAGGGAAAAGGTGGAGGACTGAGTAAATGAGCTCCCACTCTGAAGATGCTTGCTGTTACAAACTCCGTTGCAAACCAGGTGGTCATCTGGGTGTTCAAGGTGTAAAACACTTTCCCTGTTCTTAATCTGCCTTCTGTTCCAAGATAGGAATCACAAAAGAAATTTACATGTGTGCTTAATTTTAGCCTCTTATCCTGAATGCACCGAAGTGTGCTTTAAGTTTAGCACCTGCTTTGCACAGTCAGCAAACCACTTCTGAAGATTTCCGTAATTTTGTGCCTTTTGTTTCCCTTCCCATGAGCTCCAATGGGTGAGTGCTTTTCTCCTTGAATAACTACACCAGCTTCTCCCATACTCACATGCCTTTCTCACTCTGCTTCCTCTGTTTCTTTTCCCTTCTTCCCTGTTTCTTCAGCTACTTTTCCTTTAGTTGCTATCCAAGCTTTCCCTGCTAGGTGTAATTCACCTGCTTCCTCTCATGTCCTATATTCTCTGCCACAAACATTAATATTCTCTTCTTTTTTTCCTAAATCCTGGGCCCGGTGAATCCCAAGTTATTCACACCTTGCAGTGAACATGAAACATGAACATCTGACTCTTGCGGTCCTGTGCCCTGGGCTGGGTACTAGAATAAACCCAAGACTTTTGGGCACATACGTCGCTGTGCGAGATGAGGGATATACAGCCACTCAGTTCCCCACAGCCCAGCAGCCTATTTGCTTAAAAAGGCACAAACTCTAAGAGAGCTGAAGTGGAAGAACAACAGTGACATACAAAGAGAGAAAAATGATTGCTTCCTGTGCAGATTAGTTTCATCCAAGCTTAGACTTCAAAAAGATTTTGTAACTTTTAAACAGAGCAGTTCTCCAAATCACGTCTATGATAAAATGATGGTAGCACTTAATCCGCTTTATGCTTTGTTTCATTTAGACACTAACTGTAGGCTGTTTTTGTTATACTTCACTCACCGTACTACCGAAGACATTTCCTGTTATAAGGAAAATATGTTGCAAAACTATGCAGAGCTTACAGCTTTATTGTATAATGCATGGCGTGTGGAAATACGATTTTTCTGTAACTTAAATAGAGGTAACCTTCCACCACAAGAAGTAGGTACTGTGTAGTCCACAAGGGAATATGAGTTCCTGGCAGTCAAGAGAACTGGCAATCCTAAAAAAGGAGCACAGTATATGTTCCTCCACTGTGGAATGGTGTCAATGGTGCATGTCCGGCAGTGATATAGTATAATCACACAACATATATAACAATGCATAAAGCTTAACAGCTAGATTGATGTGGAGAGCTTCTCGTTCAAAAGGGAGGAATGAATTGTACTGCTAAAGCAGAACAGGAGAGAGAGGCACTGCTGGCTGCACAAGATGAGCACTTTTAGATTTCCACACATACAGCATTTAATTCAAGGACTAGGGAGAACTGCAGAGCTCTAGTTAAACCAGGCTGACAGCTCAGATGCAGAAACCATGGATGGTCATGCCACCAGAAACAGGGGCCTGCCTCCTCCTCCTCCAGGAACACATTGGACCACCAAGTGCAGTCTCCTGCTGCTCAGCCAACCTTGTTGGGCGCATTGCTTCTGTGCAGGGATCCTGCTGCATGTTGGTACCAGGCAAATGTATTGTTCCGCTGCTTCTACTGGGAGGATGTGCCACAATCTTGCTCTTCTGAGTCATAAAACCCAAATTTTATCATCTACACTAATGCTGTTTGTAACTAGTTTAGATTTCCATCTTTTGCTGCTTTCCCTTATATAGCTATTTTTCTTCCCCTGATGTTTACTCTTTCCTGATGTGTTTCTAGAAACGCTTTGTATTCCTTTTCTCTTCTCTGCTTAGCAGGCTCTGGTCCCTCCTGTAGGATAGTGTCCATCAGTCTGATCATTGTCTGCATCTGCTCCCATTTCAATTAATCCTTCTTGACAGGGGATGACCAGAAATGTCTTCAGCATTTCAGATGAGTTCTCACAGTGTCTTGGAGACCAATATTCATGATTTGCTGTCTGCAGTGACAATTATTTCCTCTGATACATGTTAGGCACATATATGCTTTTCTCATGGCTGTGTCACAGCAGTGGTTCATGCTCGTCTAACACCACACTAGTACAGTAGGCTTCTCCCCCAGCCATTCCCATCTGTTGTTTCAGATACAGCAGAAGTTATTTTTGATCCCCAAGTGATGATGCCCTTCATATTATTAACTTTCAACTTATTTCTATTACTTATTTCTCAAGGTCACATTTTATTCCTTTGTGATACTCTGGTTCTGCATTGTGTTGACCATTACAGAGTGTTTGTGTCTCTAGAAAATTACATTGGAAAAATTATAATTTTTGCTGAAATCCCAAAGGAAAATATTTCATTAGATGAAACCAAGACTGATCTTTGACAAACTCTAACAACATACTTCATCCCAGTAGTTTCCTTTTCAACATGGTCTGGTTTTGCCTTCTCTTTGTGAAACTCTGGTAGTATTTGTAATCACACTTCTATCCTCTACCTTCCTCAGTTATATTAACCATTTCCCATTTGACAGTGTATCAAAATATCAGCTGACACTCAGTGGGCTTAGTTTTGTTGTATTTCTCTTTCAGGGGAAATTCATTCTTCTGTCATTCTGGAATAATGAAACTTTGTAAACCCGTATGCCTTTTATCCCATTCAGCAATTATGTTCATGTCTTTAATTATTCTTTCTTTTCAGTTATGCTTGTTCTTTAAAGCCATGCCTACTCCTGAAGTCAGAGTACTGGCTCTGGCCCGGAACACTGTTTTTTCCTTCTTGAAACAAAGGCATCATATTTGCTATTTTTTACTCATAATTGCACCATTTTTACCTTGCTACCAGAACAGTGGCTACTAAAACGGTCGTTGCATATAACTAATTCTTCTAGAATTTAGGAGATGGAAGCCCATTATTAGAGTACCTGAAGTTTTGTTTATGCCTCAAATGCAATAATTTCCTTTAGTTGCCTTGCTTGTTTCCATGCTTTATTTCATTTTTCTTGTTTTTAATTTCCATTGCAGCATCTAAATCTATTCTGATTTTTGGCTTATTCTTACTTTATCTCTGCACATCCTGATGTACAAAACATAGTTTTATTTGCTCATAAGAATGTGTTTGTATTCTTTAAGGACCATGGCTTTATTTGCTCATAAGAATTTGTTTGTATTCTTTAAGGACTATTCCTAACGTCTTCTTTGAGAGGATACTCAGCCAATTAAGTCTGGAGTGCTTCTCTGTAAGTTTGTCTCTCCCTACAAGTAGTTTTTGCATCTTTGACTTAAAGAAGTACCAAGATTGCTCTTCATTCAATTCTCTGAGCTTTTCAGTTCAGCCGTTTCACCATTTTTCTTTATTTTACCAAAGCTCATGTTTTAGGACTTGCAATTTTTGTGTAGACCTATCTTTGGCAGCCTTTCCAGAAAGTATAAAGTTTTAATATTATTGCTAAAGTTATATTTTATAATCAGATGTTCTATAATTTCCTCCCACTTACTGAAGTCAAGTCTAAAATAGTATTGCTTTTGTTTGTTCAGTAACTTTTTGAAAGCATCTTCTTGCTAGTACATCTAGGAACATCTAAGCTCCAGCAGAGTTTTTCCTTCAAACTGAATATGAAAAGTTAGAGTGTGTTCACATGACTGCATCCGTTTGAGTCACTACATCCTAAACATTTAGATTCTGCTTCAATTTGATGACTAAGAAAGACATACACTGATGGTCTGCTACCATTTCTCAGCTCAATTTCTTGAGATTGTATCTTTTCTATACTACTCTCTTTTTGTGGAGATAGTTGCTCTTCTATTCTTCAGTGCAACCACATCCTCTTTACTGCTTTATGTCCTCTTTGCACTCCTGTATAAACTTTTTCTTTTGCTCTTTCTATCTCACTGTTTGTTTTCTTCTCTCAGTAACACACTTCTGCTCCCCTTCTCACACCAGCATCTGCCTTTTTTGTGTGTTCTGTCCATCTTCAGTGTTATCGCTTGCTCACCAGTGTTCTGTTCCATCAACCACATCAGGTGGGGCTTCATACCTGCTGTCAGGTAGCCCCTCTTGCAATTTCTGTCATCTTTGTCATCACATCCATTCCTGGAGCTATCTCCACTCCTGCCTAAAGAACAAATTCAAATTGCCCTCTTTGAATTTCCTCGTCCTTGACATTTTTCTTCACAGTTGTCGCAGGGAACTCTAAGCTCCCTTTTTATAGCTTTTTATTCATTGATTTCCTCTTGTTTCTTCTATGCCTGGTCTAGCCAACCAAGGAAAATCCTTTCCACTCCCCATGTACTGCAGTTAAGTGGCGTGATCCTAGAGCTGCCCTCAGTGTCCTCACATATCATGCAGGTAGTGACAGATCCTGAAATGTGAGGAGTTTCATCCTTTCAGACTCTCCTGATACAGCTGCTGCTGTTACTGTTTACTGCCATACCATTGCCATAGTCAAGACACCTCATACAGTACCTGAGCTAGGATGCTCCTGGCCCTGGGTTTAGAAAGTTAGAAACACAGAACAAATGTTTTTTTTGGGGGGTGGGGGAGCATTGCAGGTATTCTGCCAAATCTTGGACTAGCTGATGCATTGCCATACATAGCATCATATGGTTCTATTGAGTTAACAAGATTGAAGGCACATTTTTTTCCCTTTCTTTATGAACAAGGCCATAACACTCTTTGCTGATGTATCCAGGGATGCTCTGGAATTTGCTAGCGAAAGCTGAAGTTCATACGAAGGGCAAGTCCAGGCTTTTTTAATTTATGTAGACAACAGGACTATGAATCAAGTCAAATCTGGAGAGTTATATCCCCCACTCTTCAGAAATGAAGTATTTCAAAGATAGCAGAAAGCACTGATCTTAAATTTAAGTTGGCTTTCAGGGAACACACCGGCATCTACCAGAGCAGTGAATGGGAGACCATATTCTACAGCTGATACAGATGTTGTGGTATCTTGAAATGTCTTTATATGCTCCAGTGATAATGTTTTAGCGTTAGATTGATATATAGTGACATGATACAATAATCACTCCTTTTCTTGGAAAACTAGAGTAATCTTTACATTTCCTTTACCCTGGGACACCTTTGTCAAGGTAATTTGTCTTTCTAATGCAAACAAAGTGACAGTCATGGTATTTCTGCATAACGACTTCCAAGAGACCATAGACGTTCCTCTTCTGGATCATTGTTTTGATAATGGAAGCTTGGTTGTTGCTCCAACTAATTAAAAAATGCATGCTTCCTTGTTGTCCTATGTTACAGGTTCATCAAAGGCTTTTCAAGTGAGGGGCCCCTCTAGCTGTACTCTCCAAAATGGAGATTAAATGTTCCAGGGAAGTCCATTTTGCTTTGGAGCAGCTGGAGCATATGATCACCTCATCCCTACACGTACACACTGAAACCCAGCAGAGCTCCTCTTTGTGGGGGCAGATGCCTCTAACTCTGCAGTTAAGGCTGTGCTATCAAAGCAACAGGCGGCATGATCCTTGTTCTCCTCCGTGTTTAGATTTCTGTAACTTATCAGCCAAGTAATCAAAACAGCAAGGCAGACACCCAGTAAAGGGCAAATGCAAGTTATACTGTTCTGAGACCTTCCAGTTACAAGAGTGAAAAAATGTGCAATTTATAGAGGTTGTTCTGCTGGAATTATCCTAGTAGGATAGTTCCAGTAAAAATCCTCATACAGATCTTCCCTACCTTGACACAAAAACAGCTACCTTGGATTTAAATTAAGACTTGAAGGCTGCTCTGTAATAAAATTGTGAGATTTCATCCTGGAGGTACAAATTGAGTTGGAAATACTGGAACATGGGCAATTTCTGGTGGCCAGACATGTGAAATCGAGATCTGAATATCTATTGACTCACGTAGTACCAAAGATCACACCAATCGACAGAGGCCCACAGCACTTTGTTCCTTCCAGACATCAGTGACCCTGCCTTCAGACATCATCTCTGAGCTGCCTTGCTCACAAGACTTTGTCTGGTGACCACCATCCTTGGAGATGGATGACTCCATGCAAGGATCCCCTACTGCCCACTGCCCTTTAGAGCATCTGGTTCCCTGCAGTGTCGGTCAGAGTAATTTCAGGCTGAAACCCACACTCATTTCTTATACCTGGCAGTTAATCCTTAGTTTTCTAAACATCGTTTTCAAATCCCTCTACATCGCTCTCTCAATTAGTCCTCTGCATTAGAAATCAGTGTTGGGTAACACCACTGCCTTCTCAAACTTCATCGAAGTGATGTGGTGTAAACCTAACCCTTGACCACACTTGCTCAGGACTATGCCCTCCGTGCCTTCACTTTCCCGGGTGCTTCTTTGTCTGCTGGGGGTTTCCTCCCTGCTTCCACTGTGCACTTACTGATTCTGCTTGAATCCCCAATGCAGCAAAGATGATCAACCACCATGCCAAGAAAGTTTGGCAAGAACACCTGCATTGCTTTTCCTTGATAGCCCTTAATTTTTCAGCTGATAGCTAAGTATTGGAAGTGCTCAAACCATAGACCTACTTGCCACTGTTATCTAAACCTGTTTTCAGCCAAAGCACTGATGGATGCTGTCTTTTCTTGACCAATACTACAAGAGTTCCAGAAAGACTGCCATGTTTCACTGCTTAACCCTTTTCTGTTTGCTCACAGCCTCTTCATTTCCTCTGCATTAGTCACTATCCATGGTCATGATGGCTTTATAGTCAAATACGTCTTGAACCCCAGAGCTCCCATATTCACAAGCTAGGAAGAGTTATGTCATTGCTATCTGCCTGGGCTTTGCAGATATGACCCAGGATCTGTGGGAGACCTGCACCCTCCTGGCCCAGCACCTGTAGGCCAGACAGGATACCCAAGTGCTCCTCAGAAGCAGATTTGGCTGTAGACTTAGGGCTCATATGCATTGGTGACTGCTCCTGATCAGCCTGTTTATCCTGTTCCAGTCACTTTCTTCCCCACCCTCCTTGCTTTTTAGGTTTCCTGACATTTTTGTAACTCCAGACTGCACCCCTGCATTCCCATTGGATTCACCATGCTCAAGGCTCATTGATGTTTTGAACCATGACCTTGCCCTCAACCATGGGCCTGCCTTGTCCACACTTCCACCCTGGCTTTGGTCTCAGTCTGTTTTGATGAAAAACCTGCTGTTTACTTACTTCCATTACTTCTGCTTTCCTCCAATTTCAGCTGGTCCACCCTACATCCTTGGTAACACACATCAGTTGCAACATGTTTGCCTGTCTTTTCACGTCACCACCTTCTGAAAGCATAGTGGTGCACCCTGAGAAACAGTAATGCCACTTCAAGGTTGATTATAGTCATTTTGCTGTGAGCATTGAAAAAAAATGGCACAAGCAGAAGTGGCATAGGGCGCAGCATGATGACGGAGAACTGCTTTGTCTCCCATGCATGTTAGTTTTTACAGGGATGTTTCTTGTGGAAGTGATTTATGGAAAACTTCTTTGTTAAGACAACCTCCAGCTAACATGGCCACATGCAAATCTGTGTGGCTTAAGAGCGTCTTCAGAATATATTTGAGTTGTTCGTCATTTTATTCCTCCTGTCGTGAGCTCTGGTGGCACCCTTCAATACTGCTTTTGGAGAGGGAAGCCCTGTTTTTTACTATAGTGTTAGAAGTGGAACTCCACAGTGGGTGTTGGCAAGAACTCAATTTTCAGGCAAATATTTTGGGCAGTTGCAGTGGTGATGGTGGGTAATTTCTGAAGAGAAGCCATAGTCTTACTGTGGGAATTTAAAACTCTCTGGACCATGGTAAAATGCTGGTATGCAGTGCAGCAGAAAAGTAGCAGTTTGTTTAAGACTCTTAGTGATATGAAAACTACTGACACTGAATAGCCACAGGCCTGTCGGAGAGGCCAAGAGGCTTCTTAGCAGCAAATGAAAACACTGCAAAAGGAAATGAATGTGCTCGGTGCCTATGCAGGAATGCACATCAAAGGCAGGCTGAGGCTGGGGGATAGGCCCTGGCGAATCACACAGGCTTGGAAGATTGCTAGTATCAATAATATTTAAATGTCCAGGGTATCTTTCACTCTGAATATTCTGGGAAAGTGGCTGCCATCACAGCTCCGCTGTGATAACGCCTCCCTGAGCCCCTGGGAAAACAGCTCTTTCCACATCTCTGCAAACTGAACATCCTTTGTAGGGCACCCACGGAGTCACTCGGTGTCTCGATGGCTCTGGCCAAGCTCTCTCCCTCCCCAGCATCAATGTTATCCCAGGCAGGGCTCCTCGCTGCTCCGGGGTGCTCTGCTGGGGCAGCCACCCCACCTTGGGCCACCGCACTACCGCTTTTGCTCGTTGCTTCTTATGTCAGGCGTTCACTTAGTCCGTACAGAGTTGTCTTTGATGTCAGAGCTGGGTACATCATCCACACAAACAGTGTGAAAGGAGCTGTTTGGTGGCTTCAGCCCTGCAGGTGAGCAGGAGGCAGGGTCTGCCTGAGCCAGCAGCCCAGCGAGGGCTCTCTGGGGGATGCCCACAGACCCGCGCAGGTGATGAAATACCACAAGTTGACTTAAAAGGCATTTCTCAGCAGGTCTGAGTTTTGCAGATGAGGCATGCACCTGGCAGAGAAGATGTCTGCTCTTGTAACTATATCTTACAGCTTTCAGGAGCTAGGCCCTGAAAAAAATGAGACAAGCACATGGGCTGATGTCTGCAGAGCAAACAAGTGACCAACACAGAAGAGACGCAAGTAGGGGACGTTGTAACATGCCCTAACTTGGGGGCATTTAGAGTCCTTCTGTCCTCAGGATCACCCTCTCCTGCACCATCACAGAGCTCTGGAAAAGTAAGAGACATCATTAGCAGGTGACAAACCTGCAAGCCCAACATCCAGGGTCCTCCTAAAATACAAGATATTTATAACTAAATGACTTGTTAGTACTGGTTAGTAGTTGGTTTACTAATTCTTGAACCCACATAGCCAGAAGCATGAGCAAACACAGGCACTGCCTAGGGCTTCCCATGTGTCCCCTTCTCATTTCCTTCTTATCTTAACTAATTAGGCACCATTCAGCTTTCTTTTGGCCTCAGCTCCCCTGATGTAAGCATGTAGGAAGCTGCCCTATCTCTTATTCATTCACCCTGTCTGCTAGCTCACACTAACAGCCTGACTTACACAGAAATAACAAACCCCTCTTAGCTGTGCCTCGTGTGAAAGAAGTGCACTGTGCATCATGGAAAAAAAAAGAACGGGAGCCCAGCAAAACACTTCATGACTGGGACCTAAGACAATAAACGTAAGGCTCTAAAAATTAGACTTGGCAAAAGGCGTTGAAGATAAAATCAATAAGGAAAGGATAAGAATATATTAACACAAAATATTTCCTGGGGAAATGGAAAAAGTTTCATAAGAGTAGATTTTAACATCAACAGAGTTATCCAAAGGGCAAGAAAAAAATCTGTCTCCTTTCAGATATTGGCCAAAACTGAAAGAAAAAACAGGCGCCTTCTCAGTCAGGTCTGGCAGCAGCAGCCACCAGCAAAAGGAGCTCAAGGGGGTGACAACTGGAAATCCCCTGGCTTCTGAAGCCGCTGGCACTTGCTGCCTCTAACCCCCACCTCTAACCCAGACCTGGAAGGAAGTATGTGCATCCCAAAGTTCACTGACCTCCTTCCAGGTAGGAAAGACAGTGGTGGTTCAGAGGAGCTGTACAGCCTTCAGGCATGGCCACTCATGCAGGTCTTCATCTGGGGCTCAGAGTACGCTTCTGCTCTCATTTTTTTGACATGTGTTTCTTGACGCTGCCTTCTTATTCCTTCTGCCCTCTGGTACTCTCCCACCATCACCTCTTCTGGTAACCCTTTGCTGTCTAGATTGAATGTGTGAAAGCAACACAGCACCAGCTATGCCAGTCCCTACCTCTTGTTAGTCTGCTCAGCCGGCTGGGACAAGTTGGTTTTGAAAGATTTCTTGAGTGGTAACTCAGGTAAATCAAGTCAGTAAATATTTACTGGCTCCGCTCTAGTACTGCGATTCCTCCACTGCCTTCCCACAGTGGTCTTTCAGTGCTGAGTGAGGACAGACAAGTCACTTTGCTGGGAAGGGACAAGCAGCTCAGGTGAGCTTGCTGCTGTGTGCAGAGGGATGCAATAAATGACAGAAGGTGTGCCTATGCTGACTGTTCGCAACTGGATGCCAACCCCAGCTCTTTACCTGGCCATGGGGTTTTGCACCAGAGAACACCCCTGGTTTGTAGCTTCCAGCTTCTGTTCTTCCTGCTCAGTTCTGAGAACCAGGAATGATGTGCTAGACCTACACTTCCCTAGAGGACTTGCAAGTTAAATGTTAGTCCTGAGGAGCAGTGCACTGGAAGAGGAGGTTGTGGAAACATGTTTCTTGACCATATTCAGCATTAACATATGTCTTACAGAATGCTTCAGGAATGGCGAGATGAGTCCACTTATGATACTGATATCATAACCAGATGAACTGGATGTAAGAAGGCATGCAGCTCATGGCAATCATATTTGTCATATTCCTAGCTGCAAATGCATGATACTTCTTCCCCTTGAGCTCATCTGTGGCATAATATCCTTTTGCAACTGTACTTGTAGCCTATCTTTGGCCCCCAGGCTGTAAACAGAACAGGCTCGAGTAGTTCATCTCCCTGCACTGTACAATCTTTCACTATCCGTGGAGGAACATGCTGTTCAGCTGTGAGTTCAAAGATCTGCTGCTGGTTTGCTTTTAATGTTCTGTTTTGCTTTTGAAATATGCCATTAAAAAACTGGAAGTGTTTTTCCTGGCTTAGGATCCTTGACATGATGATGCTGTCCATCTTTCTGAACTTTTCCATGGTATTTTACTGCACTAATGGATGCTCATGTACATCATCATAACCCTTTGGTCACAGGCTATGGTGCCTCCCTTCTCTAAGCTCCATCCATAGAGGACGTTCCTCTGCTGTTGCAGCAACCTGTAGCTCTAGGACTTTGTCTTGTAGTTTAAGCTGCAAATTTCTGGGTCCTCTGTTCAAGGCCCAAAGTCAGTCAATGGGGAAGGAGGACTTCTCTGAGGGGGTGAATGACATTGAAATAACGTTTAGAGACTGGGCACAAGATCTCTGGTGTCTAGAAGGAGTGGTAACTACAGATTATGTTCCTTGTTCTAGTTTGCACAAACAATTAGCTAATTTCAGCTCGCAGTTCTGGCAAATCTGTGGGAAATAACACTAGGAATAAATGTGTTTATTTTTTTTAAAGTCAATTCTTCTCTAACTCCGAGTGAGGTGCATCTAGGATTAGCTGCTACACAGAGGGAATGGGAGAGCATCCATCCTCTTTCAGCCAAAACCAGTTCCCTTTTACAGGTCAGCTTCCTAATCCCACCTAAGTGCCTTCTGTGCTCCTCTGCATGATGCTTGCCTACCCCAAGAGCACAGCTCACTACAGAGCTGTTTTACAGGTGAAGACACACTTCTGCCTGCATTCCACAGGTACAGATGTCCCACACTGTCTGAAGAGAGTCTGTGCCTCTGCTAGTGCCAGTGGCTCCAGACGGCCAGGCAGCATCACAGTCCAAGCCACGATGCTGGCACGCAGCCCTCCCCACCCATCGCTGTGCCACTGGGGGCTGCCGTATCGTTATCCCCATTAATAGGCAAAGCAGTAGCTATGCATGGTGGATGCAGCCTTGCGCGTTTGATCGTGTGAGCAGAGCTGTTGAACTATACTTCAAAACACGGATTAAGGACACTTTTTTTTCCCCAAGAGCTGCAGTTCTGTGGCATTTGTTCTATGAACCCAGATAAGAATCTTTTTTGTCCTTTTCAAGTCTGTATTTACAACAGAGTTGAAAAATAGGCATAATGACAGTTTAATTAATGTGTGTCATTAATCCTGGAGATAATCAAACTCCTGACAAGTCTCTAATCTTGTAAAAAAGAATTAGAAAGCACTGAAACATCTTTTGGTATCTGTGAACCTTGTAATGAGATGCTGCATGCTTGGAGGAGGAGCCATGGAAAGGAACGGCGCCAGAGGACATATTCTCAGCAGATTTCATCACTGGACTTCTTGGGTGATATTGTTCTTGGCAGAAAGGTTGTAACAGGAGTCCAAAGCCACCAACACTGTTTTCAAAATTTGTCCCTCTGCTATCAATGTATAAAGTTCTTCTAATAATTTGTGGCTATAAACTGGAAGAGCTTTAGCTTCTCTACCATTTTCTTTTACGTATCATGCACTTAAAGCACTAATTCAGTTTTAATGCTTGCAGACCTTACTAGTTTCTTCGTAGTGAATCATGTATGTGTGCAAATCATGGTGGTATACTATATCTATTATTCAAGTACAAAAAAAACAAATACAAGCCAATATTTCAAAGTTGCTTAAAAAAAAATAATGTGGCCAATTTCAGAGAACTATTTTTTGGAGGTTTGACCCCAACTGGAGTACTGCGTTCAGCTCTGGAGTCCACAACATAAGAAGGACATGGACCTGTTGAAGCAAGTCCAGAGGAGGGCCACGAAGATGATCAGAGGGCTGGAGCACCTCTCCTATGACGACAGGCTGAGAGAGTTGGGGCTGTTCAGCCTGGAGAAGAGAAGGCTCCAGGGAGACCTCACAGCAGCCTTCCAGTACCTGAAGGGGGCCTACAGGAAAATGGGAGAGGGGCTTTTTACAAGGACAAGTAGTGACAGGATGAGGGGGAATGGCTTTAAACTGAAAGAGGGTAGATTTAGATTAGATATTAGGTAGAAATTCTTTCCTGTGAGGGTGGTGAGACACTGGAACAGGTTGCCCGGAGCAGCTGTGGCTGCCTCCTCCCTGGCAGTGTTCAAGGCCAGGTTGGATGGGGCTTTGAGCAAGCTGGTCTGGTGGAAAGATGTCCCTGCCTGTGACAGCGGGGTTGGAGCTAGATGATCTTTAAGGTCCCTTCCAACCAAAACCATTCTATGATTCTCTGATTCTATGATTGTGTTAAATTCTGTTCTCAGTGCTGTCTCCCTCTTTACACTTTTACATGTGAAGTGCAGTTTATGTGTTGTTAGTTCTTACCAAGAAGTGTCAGTGAAACTACTTTGGAGAATGCAGTGACTAACGGACATTGACAGGAATTTGAGGAGCTCAAAAAGAAGAGCTCATCCTTTAAAACTTGAATTCAGAGCAAAGATGTAATGTACAAGGGCAAAATGTCCTAGTATCTGCTGCTCCTGCAGGGACCTGGGAACAAGCTGTGGCTGGTGGGAAGCATGGTGGGAAGGAACAATATTAAGTATTGCTTCTCTTCCTCTCCAGAGACCCAAAGAAAAGTGAATTTGTCCTCTGGAAAGGAGGCCGGGGACAGCAGTCTGCTGTGGGGGGAGGGTTAAGGCTGGGTGAGAGCTTTTGTCTGGCTCCCAAAAGAGACTGAACCACTAGAGAAGCCAGAGCAGGACTGGGTTAAATAAACCTCCGGAGGGCTGGGGGGGGAACTCCTGGCAGGCAGGCAGGAGAAGGGTGAAGAAAACGAGAATATTTGTGGCAGGGTTGGAAATGTTGTTTTTCTTTTTTTTTTTTTTTTTTAGGATAGGACTAATGCACAGTACAAGAAGCACTAAGAAGTGCCTGGTGCCCCGTCTGCAGGTTAGCTACAGCTGCATTGCTTAGGTAATGCCCATGCAAGCATGAACATGACATATCCCTGGAGTGCAGGGGACTTTGGGCAAGCGGGGTGGGGAACGGGATGCTGGTCAGCGGTGGGGTGAGGTGCTCAGGGTGCTGTGGGTCCTGGCTGTGCTCTGCTGCAGGCAGGAGCATGGGCTGTCAGGGGGTCATTGCAGCAGCAAGGGAAAACATGCTCAGCCCCTAGAGATGCTCACTCAGGGCAGATACCCCAGAGGGAGCACCCTGAGGCGGTTTCGTTCAGACCTCTCCTACCATACACGAAACACTTTTTGCAGATTAATGTTTGCAGAAGGAGTGACCCTTGATGCACCGAGAATGGAATTCTTGAAGACTGAAGACGTGGTCAAGACCTCAAGGAGGGGGGAATTTTTTGTTTGTCCTGGAACTCTGCTATCCACCGGTCTAAGGGCATCCGGGCAGTGAATTACCCCATGAGATGCAAGAAATTGCGGCAATGCCTCTTTAGGATGAGGAAAGGGATAAGGTCCTGCTATCAAACCAGCCATGAATGTAGGTAAATAAGACAAGAAATTTTTGACCTTTCTCCAGAGATGTGTTTGAGTACAATTAGCAAACAGAAGAGACAGGTCAGGGAGATAAAGCAAAGTGGAGCTTCTGCACATTTTCCCCATCTTCAGATAAAGCCGTTCTGGTATACACAAGTACAATGACTCCTGAACTTTGGCTTCTTTATTTATAAAACAATATACTAATCCCAATCCGTGGATACACTGACGTAACTGAATGTCATACTTTCCAAATATAATGGATTGCATTCCCATCATAAAATAAATACATTCCAGCAGTGAGCCCCACAGCAAATAACAGAACTCCAACAACTGGGAAGCTGGGGTAAGAGGTACAACAATTGGGTTGTGTTGCTGAAGCCCAAAAGCAAAGTTTTTGCTGGCAGCATTCTAGGAAAACCTATTATAATGCAATGCTACCAAAAAAGTGCTCTTTTCTTTCTAGTTCTTTGTTGCATGCAAAAGCTATTAAAAAAAAACTGTGTAAACAAACGTATTCTTTTCCATATGACCTTTTCTTCACTGTTTTCAAAAGTATATTGTCTTTTCAATTTAACACAATATTTGTCAGCTTTTATTTATAGCTTAAAAGAAAAGCCTCCCTCAAACTGTCACCAAAAATGTCCTTCTATAGGCATACAGTCAGCAGAAAGGCTTTTCTTCTCCGAGTGTCATCCTGGGCTCAAATACATTTTACTAAAACCAAGATACATGTGCCTCCAGCAATCACAGCATCTTGGATCAGCCGGATATGTATCACTCTGGCCTGAGAGCCATTTTTAATCTGTATTACATGAAAGTGAGGGTTAAATACAATAAATAACCAAGCAGCAATGGTCTGCTTTCATGCACCCTCTCTCTTTTTTTTTAATAAAATAAGCAGACACTAAAACCTTTAAAGAACATTTTAATTTTTATCTAATGTGTAGGGGACAAGAACAATATTTGCAGCAGTATGATAAAATAGCACATTACCCAATTCCGCATGACTCAGTATGTATTTTTTAACTTAGAAACTGTAATGAAAGGCCATGGTGCTTCACAAACTGGTTATACTCTGTGGATATTAAAAAAGAAAAACTGAAATGTCACATTGCTAGTGAATACTGCAAGCACAGATTCACCAGCATCATGTAAGCAGGCATGACCCAGGGCAGATTACAGATTGCAATAAGTTTGGGAGCTCCTTTGCTGACAGTCAGAGAGATTCCTGTAGCTTCATGAGACGTCTTCAAATGTAGCACAGGACTTTATTCCCCATTCTGCTATTCAGTAACTTATTGAGATGGAAAGAGCCAAAGATGTGCATTTAGGTAAAATGTAGTCCTCTGGCAAGTCTGTATTTACTTCAGCTGCCAAATAAAGAAGGTTGGTTCCATGTCTTGATCCTCGCAGGAGCTCAGCATTTGGTGTCATCATGAGCTAACACTTCAGTCAAAGCTGATATTCTTATAATGTCTGCTGCTGAAGTCTACGTGCATTTTATGTTTTGTAACTGAATAATATTGCCTACAAAAGTGAGGACAAAACCCTGGGAGCCTGCTTTTCCATGTTTGTATCTTCAGTTTGTGATAGTACAATTCTGGGCTTTGGGAGCTACAAAGTTCTCTCATTCCCAACCCAAAGGGCATTTTTGTCCCTTGATGAAACAGTCATTAAGCCAGTCTATTGAGTTCAGAATTATCCATCGCATCTTTCTGATGGTTCTTCTTTTCATTTTTCTGTTTGTATCTCATGTGAAGAAAAACACCCCCTATAATGAAACCTGAAAAACAGGGAGCACTCATCAGTAAAGGGAAGAGAAATCTTTCTGAAAAGGTATTTCAGCAAAGGATATGACACCCGCACTGTAATATCCATACTGCTTTACCTCTTGAACAGAAGCAAACGGCTTTGGGGAATGATCATGTAGCGTTGGATCAACAGTGTGTTCAGGGACCCGAGGCACTGGTGAGCAGGATCAGATGCCTCAGGGTTCAGGAGACTACCCCAAAGGAGAACTTCTCCTCCGGCATCTGGCCAGACAGCAAAGTGTCTTTTTTAGCCCCTCTCCCTTTGAGTAATGATTTGTCATGTGTGTCTTGAATTGTAGTCCTTAGATTTTTTTCCCAATGGAATGGCAATTCTGTTACAGCAAAGCTGAGACTACTGACAGCAAAATTGTTCTTTGGGAACTCCTTGGTATCTGTTAGGAATAGCTGATGGACCACAGAGATTTGTGCACCTATGGCTGAGAATGACTGAGATTTTCTTCAGGTCTGGATTAGAAGCATTTATACCCTTTATCATCACTTGTCATACCCAGTCTAAGGTGTCTAGATGTCTTCATATGCATGCATACATATATATTTGTATATATACACACAAAATATCTCAAGAGATCTCCCGTCATTGGTGCCCAGCGACAGGGCAAGGGGCAACGGGCACAAACTGAAACATGGGAAGTTCCATCTGAATATGAGGAAAACCTTCTTTACTTTGAGGGTGACAGAGCACTGGAACAGGCTGCCCAGGGAGGCTGTGGAGTCTCCTTCTCTGGAGATACTCAAAACCCACCTGGACATGACCCTGTGCAACATGCTCTAGGTGAATCTGCTTTGGCAGGGGTTTGGACTAGATGATCTCCAGAGGTCCCTTCCAACCCTAACCATTTGTGATTCTGTGATCACAGGCTGAGGGTTTGGGGTGTATTTTTTGTGTTTTTTTGTATTTTTTTTCCAGTGTCTATGCTCTGTGTTTTCTTTTAAAGAAAGTAAGACTACAGAGGATCCTTGCTTTTGGAACGAAAGGTGCTGAGGTCTGAGAGAATCCTTAGCTCATGTGGGAATTCATTCTGGTGTCAGACAGGCCCCCAGGAGACTGCTGTTTTTATGGTCATATCTTCTGATCTTCAAGGCCAAACTCAGTGTTTGTAATTTCCCCATGTTTCATAAAATCTTTAGATACTTCTCATTTGTTTTTTGTTGCCCATCTCTGATCCTTGTTAAATCCACCTGAGAGTCTATCATCTCGTTTTGCCTTTACAGTGAAAAAAAACTTGCTATTGAAAAAACCTGCACATTCATTTCAGGAATTCTTTTAAAAATCCTTTATAAGCTACAAACACCGTGTTTTTTAGAAGTCATAAAGCAGTAGTAGCAACATTTACTGTGCTGTCTGAAGCTGACCAGCTCTCTTGTAATGCAAACATCTTTAGTCAGTTATCCAACATAATTTTCCCTTAAATGTGGCATTATACTAAGTGAGGGATCAGACTAAGACATTGTGCAGAAATAAGTGATGTGAGAAACTTGAACAGAGATGATAAAGAGGCAGTTTGAGGGGTTTCTCTGTCAATCATATGGTTTGAGTATGGCTTCTTCCCTTTTAAGTTCTTTGAATTATTTTTTTTTTCCTCTTTTATCTTCAAAAGACAAACACATATGCATCACATATGCATCAGTATTTTCTCTTGCTTTTGGGGTTTGTGTATTACAAAAGAAAGTCAACACAGAACTTTGGTTTTGTCTTTTTAGGTACTGAACTTGTTCTTGTGGCCTTGTTCTCTTTTCTTTTAGAATTGAAGTAATGGTAATTTACATAAGTTCGTTGTTTCTTTCCCTTTTATTCTCTAATTTAATCCAACTCCTTTGAATATGAGTTCTGTAACATATTTAATTCCTTTTCTTTGATTTTCTCCATGGGTCTTTCACACTCCTTCCCCTCTCTACAGCTGAGTCACAGTTTCCCAGTCTGGCTCTTGTGACCATCACGTTCAAAAATCACACAGGACTGAGCACGGAATTCTTCTTGCTCTTTGCTTCCTGGGGGACTAGATCCCATCAACAGTCATCCTCACTACTTTTGCACTTACATTGATAAAAAGAGTACTGAAGGAGCTAGAGAATGTTATGGCAGGACCCATCTTGATCATCTACCAAAGGTCTTGGGAGTCTGGGGAGGTCCCTGCTGAGTAGAAGCTAGACAATGCTATTACAGTCTACAAAAAGGGCATGAGGGAAGACCCAGGGAACTACAGACCTATTAGTCTAACCTCAGTGCCTGGAAAAATTATGGATATCATACTGGGTACTACTGAAAGGCATTTAAAGAATAATGCAATCACCAGGCACCATTAACATGGATTCACAAAGGGAAAGTCCTGTTTAACTAATTTGATATCCTTCTGTGATAAGGTCACCTGCCTAGTGGATGAAGGGAAGGCAGTGGATACAGTTTTTCTGGATTTTAGTAAGGCTTTTGATACTGTCCCTCACAGCATCCTTCTGGATAAGTTGTTCAACTGTGGGATGAGCGGGTTCATGGTGAGCTGGGTGAAGAACTGGCTGAAGGACAGAGCTCAAAGAGTTGTAGTGAATGGGGCTACATCTGCCTGGCAATTGATCACCAGTGGTGTTCCTCAGGGCTCATTTCTAGGGCTAGTCCTTTTCAACATATTTATCAATGATCTGGATGCAGGAGTTGAATGCACCATTAGAAAGTTTGCTGATGATACCAAACTGGGAGGTGCTGTTGACTTTTTTGAGGTACAAGAGGCCTTGCGGAGGGATCTAGATAGATTGGAGTGTTGGGCAATGATTAAAGGGATGAAATTTAACCAGTCCAAGTGCTAGATTCTACCCCTAGGACGCAGTACCACCGGGCACAAGTATGAATTGGGAAAGGAGTGGCTGGAGAGCAGCCCTGCAGAAAGGGACCTGGGGGTGCTGGTTGACATTAAGCTCAATATGAGTCAGCAGTGTGACCTGGCAGCCAAGGGGGCAAATTACATCCTGGGGTGCATCAAACATAGTGTAACCAGCCAGTCAAAAGAAGTGATTATCCCCCTGTATTCAGTGTTGGTGTGGCCTCACCTTGAGCACTGTATGCAGTTCTGGGCCCCACAATTTAAGAAAGATATGAAGGTCCTTGAATGCATCCAGAGGAGGGCAACAAAGCTGGTGACAGAGCTGGAAGGCATATCCTACAAGGATCAGGGCTTGTCTAGTTTGGAGAAAAGGAGGCTGAGGAGTGACCTCATTGCTCTCTACAGCTTCCTGAGGAGGGGACGTGGAGAGGAAGGTGCTGAGCTCTTCTCCTTGGTATCTAGTGACAGGATGCGTGGAAATGGTTCAAAGCTGTGCCGGGGGAGGCTCAGACTGGACATCAGAAAGCATTTATCTACTGAGAGGGTGGTCAAACACTGGAACAGGCTTCCTAGAGAGGTGGTCAATGGCCCAAGCATGTCAATGTTTGAGTGGCATTTGGACAATGCTCTTAATAACATGCTTTAACTTTTGGTCAGCCCTAAAGTGGTCAGGGAGTTGGACTAGATGATCATTGTAGATCTCCTCCAACTGAAATGATTCTATTCTATTCTATTCTATTCTCTTCTAATACAAAAAAAAAAAGATTTTGTCTTGTTTTGGAAAAAGTTTTAAGCTACATGTTGAAGTTGCATCAGCTCATGCCTATAAGAACATAATACTGCTTGCTCCGCTTAACAATATAACTGTACTTTGTTCATGTAAATGCCAGTTTCCCACAGCTCAAAGCAATTCTCCATAGCTCAAAGCAATTCTCCATATGAAAAATAGAAATCTAAAAAGCTGAAATAGGTGAATAAAATCATAATTGTAAGCTATAGGTACAGATATTGTAAGTATGACATCCCCGGATGCTTCACTATTTTCACTATAATCTGGAAGCCAAAGACAAGGCTTCAATCCCTTCCCTGACAGGGAAAAGGCAGTAGGTAGCAATGAAGTGACAATATGCTACAAATGCAGCTTTTTCTTCTGTCATAGCTGCTTGCTGTGCCGTTGTATATGCATTCAGAAGCACAGGCCAAAGAAAGCTATCCCTATGACCAAAAACTTACAAGTTTGCATCAATCATGATACACAATCATGAGATCTTCCCTCTTTTGCTCATTCTGCAACATTCATGACATCTTTTCACCAAACAAGTGAATCAATGTCAGAAATGCAGCAGCACCATCATATCTTGGAGACCTGGCTTCATATCAACCAAGAAAAAGTGACATACCAATGACGAGTAGGACCCCAACAAGAATCCCAATTGCCTGGCCGGTGCTTGGCCAGAAGTGGTCACGCTGTACTTCGATAAAACACGAATTTTCACTTGAACACTTGCAGATGTTTACTGCAAAAAGAAATGCCATGAGGTTAATGAGAAGTTTAGTAGTCCAGTTTGATTATTCGAAAATGTAACTGTTGTCTTGAAATGAATATTTCTGTACCTTCAAGATTCACTTTTCCTTCCAAAGGTGGTTTTCCATTGTCATTAATTATTATTGGAACACTATACACCTTCTCTTCAAAGTTGGTATGTTTCGGAGAGAGGTAAGCATGAGTAGCTGTAAGTAGGAATGGAACATTCGTATCAGCACAAGAAAGAAATTTAGCACAACATTCCTAGCACCTGCAAATGCTCTTTTTTAAGGCTGCTTTGCACATGATGGTAGTTTCTTTTTTCCCCCATGTCTTCCCAGGTTTCATTGATTTGCAGACATTAAGTCAAAAGGGACCCTCTGAATGCCTAGTCTGGCTTTCAGCATAATATGGTCAGAGAATTTCATTCCTAATTTCTGCAGCAGGCCAAATCTGATCTTGTGATGCTACACTGATAGCATCACATCTAAACCAAGAATATCACCCCATACTCATAGAAGCCATAACCAGCTTAAATTGTTCCCAAGATAACTTAGAAGGACAGACCATCCTTCTAGCACACTTACACTGTCACATCTAAGACTCTTCAAAACTTGGAAAAGTAAGACTATAACACCCATTTCTATCGATGTCAGTATCTTGTCTCTAGAATAAGTGGAGATTGCAATTAAAAGGCAAGCACGTATTTTATTTTCTCCTAATGCTCTCCCAGCTTTCAACCATTTTCAGCTCCGGGACTTCTGGAGCAAGATGTAATTTCTTGCTTTGACCTTGTAGAAGTTTTCTACATAGACAACACCCTGTGGCAACAAGTTCCACAGTCAACTACCTCCTCCTTCTATCTGCACTGGAAATAACTCCCATAAGCTTCATTTGAGGCTCCCAGGTTTGTGTACTGGTAGAGAGGGCAAATGATGAACCTCTGGCCACCCTGACCATAGCATTCATTATTTTATAGACCTCTATTGTATTTTTTTCCCTACTCTCTTCCAAGCTAAGAAGTAGTAGCTTACTTTGCTTCTTCCATACACTTTCTTATACCAGGCTATTCCATAACTCTGATTATTCTTGTTGCCCTATCTGAACCTATTTCCAGTTCTACTGCATCTTTTTGGCAATGGAGAGAATGGAGTTAAAGATTTGAACAAATCATGGATTTATACACATAATGATGTTCTCTGATTTCTTCTCTGGTCCTCTCCTAGTAATTCCCAATATTTGATCTGCTTTTCTGAACACTGCTGATAATTTGATCTCACATTTTCACAGAATTCCTTACAGGTCTCACTCCTGACTTGTAATGGCCAGCTCAGCACCCATGATTTCATATGTGAATTTGGGAGTCTGGGGCTCATTTGAATCTGGCATTTTATTGTTCAACCAACTCAGTCTTGCAAGGATGTTCTGCAATTCTTCACACTTGGTTCCTGCTCAAATAACTTTGTATAATGAGTAAACTTTGCCTCCTCATTGCACACCTATATTTATTGACCTACACAGGTCTTAGCAAAAACCCTTTTGGAAAACCACACATGAACTCCCTTCAGTGCAAGAGCTGACCATTTACTCCAGCTCCTGAATTTTAAATTATTATTTATCCTTTCAAAACTTGTCCCTTTCACATTGTGGCAACCCAGCTTTCTCTAGTGGGACATTTCATCAAATGTCTTTTAGGAATCCAGACAGGGTCTATTGGCCAAACACTTATCCATGTGCTTACTGATCCCCTTCAAAGAACTACAGTTGGTTTGTGAGGCATGACTTCCCTTTGCACATGAAATGTCAGAAACAGACAGTTTGCAAACTGCTTTATTTCTTTGGCAGAAGTGATTTGTATTCATTTAAGCACACAATACAATTTATTCTTACGTTTCTTCTCTCATAAGTACTAGTGAAATTTTAGCTTGCAACATACTACATGTAATCTCTTGAAAAAAATTATTAATGACTTAGATGTTCAAATAAATACATGCTAAAATGCATGCCATTTCTCAACAATCTACTTTTTTCTACATGGAATACTGGATATGCAGTAGTAGGAATGAAAAGGAATTCAATATTTCTTTATATTTCCCAGAGTACTTAGGGAGTCCCATATCATTACAAGAATAACTTTATTAACTTACCGTTGACTTTTGAGATTTCCCAATTATTTCTTGTATTCATATCATCCGCAAGAGAAAAAGTAAATGTTGAAAAATACCACTGTTCATCAGCATCAGTAGCTTGAATGAGAGCTCTCTCCCCTCCTCTGAGTGGGTGGCAGAAGAAAGGAGGATAATCCATAACTAACTGTGGAGGGTTGTCATTCACATCATGTAAGTGTAGTACGAAGGTTGTTTTGGATTTCTGAACTGCATTATCTGTAGAGTTTAACAGAATGCAAAGTTACATGCACGTCTTGGACTTAGATGCTGGGTTGTTGCATTTGCAGCTATGGTATAGGCACACCATCAGGCAGGCAGTGGGAAGTGGTATTCTGTCTGCAGGTTGCAGAGGCAAGGTCTCAGGAGGTCCTGAGGGACTCGTGGTAGCTGCCACCACTTTTTAAAAAGTGTGGTTTCTTTACCCACAACTCTTACTAACTACAGAACATTAGCAAGTGAAAGGAGTCAGATAGGCCATGGTATCTAGTAAGCGGTCATTTCCAAGGTGACCAGTGCTCTTTGGAGCTCTCTTTTAAGCACAAAACTCCTTAAGTTTACCATCTCTCTACTGTATATAGGAAATACAAGTCAATGTTCTGCCTTGGGGCCAAGACAAGGAGCCCAAGAAGAGCTTTCAGAGTCCTGTTATTTCTCCAGCCTATTCCTGCACGAACACTCCCACTCCATCTCGGTGCTCGAGGAAGCACTCCTTTTTCCTGACATACAGGAACTGCATCTTTACCCATATCCCCCAAAACAGTGGCTAGTATTATTGTTTATCTATGTTTAACAATGTAAATTTAGATTTATACCTCATTCAATCAGATATAATCCAGAGTTTTTAGCCCCCGTTCAACGTAAATCACATAATGAAATCTCCCCAGATGGACTATCTGAAAGATTCTAATGACTGGAACTAGGAGCCCTAATACATTTCAGGCTAACTAGTATATTAGTTTTATTCATAATAAAATGAAATTCTGTACAAGGTTACAAGTTACTCTCCAGGTGTGTTTTCAGGAAACATAATCATGCCTACAAGAAGGACTAAAATCTTTATAGCTATAGAGGAAAAAGGTGGCAGAAAATGTTGATGCTGAAAACACTGAAGAAATTCTAACCTCTATATGCCATGTGGCTCAAGCAAATATAATGGCATATGACAGCTAACTTCAGGAAAGGTATTTTAATCCTCATTACCTACAACATCAAGATTTCTTTTAATAAAGTTAAATTCGTAAGAAATATATACTTCTAAGGATACATCACATATTCCTGTACTTTTCATGGGTTTAGTCATGGGAAGTATGATAATTTCTCATAAAGCAGTAAGGGCAGGGGATTCCTCTGTGTGTATATATAGTTGTTTCATTGATTACTTAGCTCTGATGCAACAACATCAACAGTGTAGATTTCTTGCTGTTCTCGATCCAAAGCAGAAGCAGCGTATATCTGCCCAGTGTTTGAATCAATTCTCAGCCATTTCCTTGTGTCACCTTCTAAGGAGTATCTTTGGAAAGAAATAAGAAAAAGTCACATATACTATTCCAAATCAGGAAAAACTGCTGACAAATCAAATACTTCTTTATTGATTTTAGGCAAGCAGCTTGATTACAATTGTGCTCAAAGAGAGGGCTCTTGGAAGAGTCACAGTACAACAGCCAAACAGGAGAGACAGATAGAGGAAAGGAGGCCAAAATCACTGCAAGTAACGAGTGAGAGCAGAACCGTGGGAATGCCACCGCTCCTTCAGCCTGTGTGCTGCAACTCCACCTTCCTTCTCACTGGGAAACCTGGGGTGTTCCTGAGCTTTTGGTCCAGAAGTGTGTTCTGTCCCAACCCCATGTCCCTCACTCCCCATCACATCTCCCACGTCTTTGTTTTGATGGGGGCACAAGACAAAGGCTGGAGGGCAGAGGGAGCAGTGCAGCCAGGCACCCTTTTTTGGATCAGCAAGGGACCAGGACCCCAAGGTAGACTGCAGTGGTCATCTGCTGCCAGTTTGAAGCAGCCTGTAATTACCATCAGGGCAACCTTGGAACACAGAGTGCTTTAAACATCACCACATAATTGCCTTTATATTATTGTTTTAAAAAAACCCAAAGTCTCTGGGTATTTACTTATACAAATTTAACTATAGACATATGACCCAGTTAAAGCACAGGCATTTGCTTGAGTAGATGTGACCTGACCTTCTCAATAAATACTTTTGTTCTTTCAGTACCCCATGCAGTAAAAACAGCATGCTGACATGCTTGTGCATCTTTCACTTCTTATACTTTTTATTTTATGTCCTTTAACCTATTTTTTTAGCAGAAATGTGGTTTATGTAAATATGAATTCCTGTCATCTGTCTCTGTCATCATCCCCCAGAGCTTCTGGACTATGTGGCTCACTTTCAAACCAGTTTGACAGAAGGCCAAACATGCTAAGTTCCCAAAAGTTAGGGAAAGTAGAAAGCCAGATAAGAAACCTCTGGGAATAAAAATCCACTGGAGGCCTAACAGTCATATCCTGCAATTCCACTAACTACTTGGTGTTTTGCTGAATTTTAGTTAAATTTCAAGGATTGTTTGTTTTGGGTTTATCTGTTCAGCATCCCAGCTGGGAATCGTGGAGCAAGAGCCACAAATAATCTTCTGTCCAACTCTACTGTGTAAGGTACATTTATACCATGCAACACAGCACTGTGCATAGATCCATGAGATGGCAGAGTCTCGAGGTGACTTGACCATACAGCATGGCGTTGGGCCACCGAGTGAACCAGTTTGAGGTTTTGCATTCCACTCACAAGCATAGGAGTTGTCTTGCACAGAGCTTTGCATCTATGCAAGGGGGTTTGGACTATATGACCTTTAAAGGTCCCTTCCAACCCAAACTATTCTATGAGTCTATGACTGAAAGACATCCGCAGTGGAAGCAGGCATATCATCTTTAGCAGTTGGAAAATAAAATGCTTTAATTGTCAATTATAGACTTGAGCTTTACTACAAGTTGTGTGTTTTGGTGGAGAAAAAGCCCTCTGCAGTTTCCTGCGCAACATGAAAAACAGCTACTGTCCTACTAGTTCCTAGGGGTACGCAGTACATGCTTCATTCACCTGTTAAAGGCATTATGGGTATGGAGACCATATTCTCAGACCAGCTCTGCCTTTTTCCTGGGTACATGTGTTGGCCTTCCTCCCTTTTAGTTTCCTGGCTCAAGGGCCCCACTGGCTGATGCTTGTCACAGCACAGAGAGAAAGCCAGTTAGAAAAGCACTGCCCAGCAGCCTGCTGCAGGTGGGTCACCGGCCACCACCCCACCATACCTCCGCCTTCTACTAGGAGATGAGACTTTTGTAAAAAAGTCTTTTCCTGCATGCAAAATATTGGGCATGTTTTTCTTGTACCTCTTTTAGAACATTTTTCTAAATCCTAAATTCAAGAAATAAATCATGGTCACTCTTTTTTACCGTACAGTATCCCCCTCAGGATCATAGGCCTCCACCGTCACGAGCAGGGTATTAACAGGAACGTCTTCAGACACTTCTGCTTTGTAAACCGTCTTGTGGAAAACAGGTGGCTCATCCACATTTGTTACAAAAACTTTAAACAAGGTCAGGGAGCTTGAGTCGTACTGCACACCTGGCACCAACGGTTCAGGGTTCGTGGCGTTGATCACCAGGTTGTACACTGGAACTGCTTCAAAATCAAGAGCCTGGATAAATTAGAAAAAAAGGGTGCTTTAAGCAATGGTCCTGCTGCTGTGGGGAGCTCCCATGGGAAACCACAAAGTCTGTCTCTTCTCAAGGAGGAGATTGCATCCCAGACACAGACGAAATAAGGGAGAACTGTCAGGAGCAAAGTGACACTGGGAACCATCAATTTAAATGAAACCATATGCCCATTTGGAGGCCTCCTCAGCAACTGTATTTCCTAATAATGTTGCCACCTGCCTGACTAAGTTTAATAACTATATCCTGTTTACAGCAATAATATTTATAGCTCTGTATGAGAAGGCCTCGGGTGACCTCTGGGTGACAAAAGTCATGTGAGGGTTGTTACACCACAGAGTTTCTCACAATTGCCTCCTTGTGAAAAAATGATGCTAAGGTTGAGCCTGAGGATGATCCACCAAACTCTCCATCTGCCTGCCCTTGGCCTGGCCAGTGGCAGGTGAACCGGATGCACACAACATGTCACGCCTTGGAAAATGAATGATAGGTTTTCTGGACCAATAGGTCAAGAGCCTTCGAGAAGGTTCATTTCAAAGGGAGAGCACTTTTGCTATTGAAATTCATGGATGCAGCAGAAAGTGTTCCTTATATTCCTGTCTCCAGCATTCAACATATGGGATGTATCACCCACCACAGCACGTGCTGTCCTTGGCTTTGTTGCAGTTAACGTTTGCCTCAGCAGGAACAAACTGCCTCTCCATCCTGACATTGAGACATGTTTGTCTTACTTGTACCTCCCATTGAAAAGCCACCAACAGCCTGGAGCACCAGCAGGGAGGAGGATCTGCCCCGTGTCATACCACCACCATGACCACAGCCCGTGGAAGCATTTAGTTGGCTTTCTCTTTTCCTGAAACACTGCTGCAAAATCACTCAAAAAATGCTATTTTTTTTTCTTTATGGTGCATAAAGACCAACTTCATCGGCCAGAGCCTGCTCTGCTGGAGAAGGGGCCAGCAGCAGAGCCAGCAGAAGGAGCTGCTGGTGGCGGGGTTGGGTAGGGGACAGCAAAGTCAGGAGGATAGGTGTGCCTGAGCACTGCATAGGCACAGCTCCTGAGTCCAAAAGTGCGGTCTCCTGCAGCCTGCACCATACTTAGGGTGTCCACTCCCCACCACCAGTCAATCCCCCCTCTCTGCAAGTCATCACCAGGACAGTTACTGTTTATGACAGATATATATGTGTATATATATATAAAGGAGAAGAATAAACCCATCTATTCACCTTGTTAATCTTGACGAACCCTCGGTTTGTTTCAGAATCTGTCTCTATTATGAATGTGTTGTTTGGATCCCCTTCCTTCACTTGGTAAATGATGTAGGAACTCCCCGTGGCAGGCTCGTCTCCATCGGTAGCTTGAATTTCTAATATCACTGTTCCCACTGGGAGACTTTCTGCAACAGTCACATTGTGATACTGAGGAGAAAGAGATCATTGAAACATGACACACCATCTGCAGATAAAAACTTTAGGGCTACAAGAAGCTTGCGACCCACAAGAACAGATGTATTTTAACCCACAGCAGCCATGTGAGGGAGGGAAGCAGTGGGTGCACTTCACAGCAGAGATGTAACCAGGTTAGGGAGGTGTACACAAGCATTAGTGAAATGCATTGCAGCAGTACAGGTGAGCTACCTCGTTGCCCAGGGGAACCCAGAGCTGCAAGATGGGCACTAGAGGCTCTGTAAAGTTTCTATATCCCCCTTTTTAGTCATACATTTATCAAAGATAATGGGATCTCTGTCAGTGGGTAAGCTACTAGTATAGCAACAGTCCCTTTACCCCCTCTGTTAAAGCCACTCCACGTTCATGCAATGCTCACAGCAGTAGGGACAATACAGCTCCTCTGTACCCAGTGAGCACCCTAGCCACTGACTGTTAAATATTTAATTCCTCCATGCACCATAGGCTGTTGCCACATTAGCAGCCCAGCTCCATTTATTCTGTTTGATGTGTGCCCTGACCCAGCAGTCTCATCTTGAGACTAGGTCCTGGACTGAGACCTTGAGGTGAGAAAGTCAACAGCCTGCCATGTAGGCACCAAGTCTAAATGTGTCTAAGCTCCTGTTATCATCAACAGAGAGCTGGGCAATGCAGTCAGCAAAGCTCAAAAACCAACACAGCTTCCCCAAGAGGACACCTACACCTGATGGGCCAGACAGCTCTCCTGAGACCACCACCTACATTGCCTACAAGTACGGTGGGAGCTTAGACACCTAAATGTAGACACTCTGGCCACTGCAGTGTCTGCAGGGTAGCTCAGGCCAGCAGGCAGAAGTCATGAAAGGTCAGCAGGTCTCTCTGCCAGATGCCAGCACCTCCACCAGAGGAAAAGGCAAGAACCTGACATGCGTTCCAGAACCAAGGGCCAATAGGTATGCATTTGGGCATGGATCACTGGACCACTGTTTCTGGTTAAAGCAAATACAGCCTTTGATTTCCATTAACCTTTTGGCTTTTCTGGATACATTAATACTGTGTTTGGAAGGGAACTTGAGAGATGTTAGCTTTTTTCCAGTTAGCTACTTTAATTAATTTTAAAGCCTTTTCTTGCCCCTTTCCCTCCAGGACTTACATTTCTGGAATAAACTGCTTTAATAGAATAATTTCATTCTGTACACATAGTTTTATAGAATCATAGAATCATAGAATGGTTTGGGTTGGAAGGGACCCTAAAGATCATCTAGTTGCAACCCCCCTGCCACAGGCAGTGACACCTTTCCTCAAGACCAGGTTGCTCAAAGCCTCATCCAACCTGGCCTTAAACACAGCCAGGGAGGGGGCAGCCACAACTTCTCTGGGCAACCTGTTCCAGTGTCTCACCACCCTCACAGGAAAGAATTTCTTCCTAATATCTAATCTAAATCTACCTTCTTTCAGTTTAAAACCATTCCCCCTCGTCCTGTCACTACTTGCCCTTGTAACTGAGCAAATTACCTTATATTTCAGAATTAACTATGAGTCAGTCCCAGTATTCACTGTTCAGATGGAGCTTATATGCAGGCTTTGCAGCAATACCTTGCCTTTATTTTCACTAGTGGATTGCTCTGCTACATGTTCTGTAAATGGTTAGTTTCCCGACATTCTATAGACATTGAACGTATGCTCAAACATTTGCCAGAAGTTATTGGGACATCAAAAACAGTGTTAAAAATACTCACATCTGATTTTTCAAAGATGGGGATCTGATCATTGATGTCGATGACATGTATTTGCACATCACAGATTGTCTGGAATACTGCATGGAAAGAGAACAAACGACGTCACGGCAACCCTTCTGCTGAAAATAACTTTTCCCTGGAAGGATTCACTGTGAGCAAAAGTGAGCGCTGCCAAATTGCCCAATCCAAGCAAAGTCCTGCCATTGTGCGAAGCACTTGATTTCCAATATCTCTTAGTCAGTGACAGCCTCACTCTCTATCTTACTATCTACCTTCGCAATAGCTTCAGCATTGTCCCATCCTGTTTCATTTAATTTCCCTCACTTTTTTTAACCATATCCCTTTACTAGGACAATGATAGCTATGAATTGTGTTAGCTTTCTCAACATCACTTTTTCATGTCAAAAAGTAAACCGCAGATTATTATGCCGCCTTGTCCTCATGGTGGGCCATCAAGCAGCACTCTCATTTTTATTACAGCCAGACTTAAACTTCAGATCTATGTAAATCTAAGCACTACCTTAGAGCAGGGGTACCCATAGCAACAGGGATTTGTGATTTTAAAAGCATACTCTGTCTGGTCATGCGCTATTCATATGTAGCTGGATTTTAGTGTTTTATGGATGTGCTTCATGAGCTGAAAGTTAAGGAATATTCTAAACAAAACTGTTTGGATGGAATTCAAATAAGCATCCAAAACAAATCACCAGCTTCTTCCTCTGCAAGGTTTTCATATAATCTGCCTAAGTGATGCTATTTAATTTACAGATATGTCACAGTGTTTTCTTTACATACCAGTTCCTCCACCCACAAGTTTTGCCTGACTATAAGGATTCCAGCACAAAGCTTTAAGCTTTAGCATGGAGTTTGATTTCCTTTCCATGCAGTGAACCACAAAGGACTCCTGAGAACTTACATAATGGGCAAGATTCTTTCTGTAGATTAATTTCAGCTCCTAATCTTTTAAAATACATTATCTGGACTCTCTGAGCAGCTGTGTTTAATTTCTTGATTTTTTTTCAGTGAGTCCTTTGAAAGATTTTGAGGGAAAACATGATATCTTCATTTTTTTCCCCTGTGGAAGGAAATCTGTTACTGGCATACTTGTTAACAAGTTTCCCAGTTTATCCACGCTCTGCCCTAGAGCTGGTTTCCTTCCGTACTTGCATTATGAATCATGATTAACCTCCCTGCATCTCGAGAACAAGGCAGTACTGTGCCAGAGCAAGCCAGCTCTCAGTGCTTCTGCCTGTCCAGTGAATCCTCCAGGTCTCTTCTCACCCTTGGACACAGAGCATGGGGGATGCCAGTGTGAATAAAATTATTCTGATGTATAACCGCAGGCATTACATACCTGCATCTGTCACCAGCACCTTCAAGGAATAGTTGGATGCAATGCGCTTGTTTAACGAACGGCTAGTTAACTGCAAAATCCCAGTGTCTTGCTGAATAAAGAACAGATTACTTGCAGGGACAGCAGGAACCTGACTTTCGATTTTGAACTGCAGACGAGAGTTAAGGGTATCCTTCTCATCCCTGTCCGTAGCAAACAGCGTGCCAATATTACTTCCTGCGGCAGAGGAGAGACCAGAGTCAGTCAGATAATGCAGTGGTCCTATTCCTCCACAGAGGTACACACTGACAACAGCGATACCAATGCAAAGAGCAGAGGGGCAATAAAAATACAGCTATGTGGAAAACATTGCAATGGACACAATCATTTGACTTCTGGGAGTTTTTCCTTTAGCATCCCAACTAGCTGTTCTGGGCTTGGGGCAGTCCAAAAGGACTGGGCTACGTGTTTTGATCAGAAGAAGTGACTGTAACAACAGACACTTCAGCTTGAAACCAAAAAACTGACATGAAGACTTAGGGACACATTTCAGTAACGGTCTGCTGAAGTCAAACACATTATGCTGGAGGAGCATCTGGATGAGGGAAAACGGGCTCATGCGACTGTTAAGCAGTATTTCTTTTATTAGTAATAAAAGGGGTGTTTTTGGTTTTGTATTCTAAGCAGTTGTCCAAAACTGTGGTTGTGGGAAAATGCAATTTTATATTTTAAATGGAACAGCATTTTTTAAGTAGGGGTCTTGGGTCCGTCCTTCTCAGGTTATTGAAATCCTTTCCACATGAATTATTGAAGCAAAAACGACAGAGCTATTTGCACAGGAAAACATTTCTCTAGGAGAGCTATATTTTACTCTTTGGGATCAGAATTTCTAGCTTTAGTTGCACCCAGCTGGAAACAATAACAAGACTGGAATGATGTGGATAAATGAGTAGAAGCTTTTTTCTTACCTCCACCTTCATTTTCTTGAACTTCAATTACAGTGAGGGCCTGCTGGCACACGGGGGGATTGTCATTAATGTCTTCCACAATAACATGAATCTGCAGAGGCTTGTCCACCAGTTCTCCCGTGTTATCTTTTGTGACCACAAAGAAAGTATACTGCAATAAAATATTGAGATTAGATGTGTTGAATGTCCACTGTGACAATATTTTGCATTTAAATGTATAACTATGGGAGTGTTCCATGGAAATGAAATACCCTCTCACATGTTTGTTCAGCATTTTTGCTCTCTTTAATTCAGAACTTTTCCATCACCCCTTAGTGCCTGAGGTCTGGGTTTTCAAAAGAATTTAGAAGTCCTGAACATTGCACTGTGAACATGCTCTCGCAAAAATTCAAGAAAAGCAGGAATATCTCATTTTTGTCACTTTGCAAATTCATCTGTCACACAGACCCAGAGGATTCCTCCAGCATATCTGATCTCTGGCCTATTCTGTGCCTGAATTTCCTCCAAGAACAAAAGGGGACAGAGGGTTTTCTGTCTGAAAGACCCCCAGATGGGGAACTTCAGAGTAACTTTATAGTTGCAACTGCAAGTTAAACTATGTTTCTGCTGTGGAAAGTTCCCTGAGGCCCCTGGGATCTGGAGTAGACCGGAAACATCCAAATCTCCTGCCCTCCACAAATGTCACTGCCTACCTCTTGCTCATGCACCTACGATCCTGCCATGGTTGGTCTGCGTTGTACATTATACTTATGCTGTGGGCAGTGATGGCTACTGCCTGACCCATGGAGAAATGCTGTAGGGTACCAAACTGAAGGTTGTTTACAGTGTAGTAGATGAATGTACTTTCATATCTATCTAGTGATTCCCAAACAGAAATGACAAGAAACAAAGCTTTTATTTCTTTTTCCACCCCTCTGTCCTTTCTAGTGAGCTTTCTCGTATTTACTCCCACACCAATAATCAGCTTCCTGGTATGGTCTCTCCCATTGGTGAGGTTTTATGTGTTTACTTACAGTATCCTTTTCTTCCCTGTCCAATGGTTCGGTCACATAAATAACCCCGTTATGATCGATGGAAAATGGGAGCCTGGACAGCTTTTCTTTTTCAAAAAGGTCATAAATTACATCTGGCTCATTTGAGTGCACCTAAAACCACAAAAATAAGTCAGGATAGGAAGTCAGAAGTGTAGACTGAGATTTAACAGGGATTGTTTCTGGATCACAAACAGAAAAGATTGCATTCCTGTTAGCTTCATAAACCAGAAAATTAACAGTTTGGCAGGCTCTTGGGACGAGCTGCAGAAAACCAGACTGATAATCCACCTCTGCTCTCTGAACTGTTGTAGTGAAGCCATTTTACAGCAGGTTCTCCAGCTGTCCAGATAAGCTACAACACTTATGTTTTTATGGAAGGGTTTTGGGATGTGGAGCTAAACGGTGATACATGAGAAGAAAGCATTGTATGTATTTTAATGTCTTGACACTAATTTACTCCATCTCCTTACACTGTCTGTTCCTGCCTGTTGTTTTGGTTTATCTAATTCAGAGATATGGAACAACAAAACAAATATCCAGTACCTATCTGCACATATGTGTGTGCATGCTCTTTACATGCATCAAAGTCTGTGATGAAGGATCTTTAGTGGGGTGCTTCAGGTTTAAAATGAAATACAGTAAACCTGCTGCCAAATTAATGAAGGAGTCAGTATTACTGTTTATGTTTTATATTATACAGCAGCAACTGCATTTCATTTTCCCCTAGGCAGAATCAACATGTCATTGGCTGCCACGTGAAATTTATGTACAAGTGACCCTACAATAGGAGCACTGTTGCATGTTGTTTTTCTTCCACCTGTTTTCACTCTGGACTTCCTCAGGCTGTCACTGAGGCCAGTGGGAATAGCACAGAGTCAGTTACTCTTGCAAACAGGATCCGAGGAATCCTGCCATGTCCAAGGGATGACGGCATTAGGGGTGTCAGTGCCAAGGCATTTTTTAAAGTCAAACATTTCTGAAAGGCTGCTGGCCTGTTAGTTAATATTTACTGTTGTTAATATCGCTATCAGTCTGCAGTTATTGGCAAAATATTTTGCATTTGCACTGTGAAAAGAGGAATACTGTGGGAATGCAGGATGCTGAAGGAGGGCACTTCAGTCCTTCCTAGGTACTTTTGATACAGTAGGTGTGCTGCATCACACAAAATTGGTCAGAGCAGATGTCACTGAGTGTGGGGGTACTGCCCAGAGCAGGGTGGCTGTGGAGCTGGTCCCCTGCCAGGCTCTTCTGTGGATGGAAGAAGCTAACATCAAAATAACCTTCAACAGGTTTGCTCTTGGTTTGCCCAAAGCCTGGAGGGCCCGTGGTGTTAGAAAAAGGCTGGAAGTGTCAAAAAAAACACAACAGGAGAGAAGAGCAGCACTGCTGCAGAGGCAGTCAACTGCCACATGTCTGTCTGGGAGCTCCCTTGGGGTGTCTCAAGAGCTTTATCTTCCATATTGTGCCAAATAGCCTTGTAAAGCACCCTTTTTCTTCCAGTCATTATGCTGTAACAAAATTCTCCAAATGTTTCCTCTATCCATGGGATTTTCTCACACACAGGCAGTGCTAACAGCGTCTCCAAACCGAAGGGCAAAGTCCAGTCACTCTAATGTTTGTATTGACTGTATCTCAGTCACCTTCAAACCATTAACTTTCATACTAACTATAAGTTAATGAGACCTGCACTAAAGATAATTTCCAAAGGATACCATATAAAAAATAACTGGGAGGTACCAAAGTCCTTCTGAAGAGCCTGGTGTTGAATGCAGTGGGGACGCATTCACAGTTAGCTGGGAGAAAATGACTTTGAGGCATAAAGGAGAGGTGCAGGGAGAGTGGCCAAGGGCCCTACCTGGCTGATGTTGACAGGGTGGACCTGGGTTGAGTTTTCTTGGATGTGGATGGTGGGGGGAGCTTTCCACAGGCTCTCCTTCACAGTGATGATCACATCAGCACTGCTGGTGAAAGCATTCATTGTCATCCCTGCCATGTCTTTCACAGTGACGACAAGTGTGAAGGTGTCCTGCTTTTGAGGATCTAGGTAATAAGAGCCTAGAGACAGAGAAAAGAGCCAAGTGAAATGAAGCAGAGGCTGTGGAGGTGGTTCATCTGCCCATTGCCTCCTACATGCACCATGCTGCTTCATCTGCTCCAGGCTCACTCCTTAGACGAGCCTCTGTGCCAAATCTCAGCAAGCCAGTTCCTCTGGCTTCTCTGAACAATGCAGCACAGCATCACGTGGACATAATGATATGAGACATTTGTGCTGTCATGTCATGTTGTGCAGGTGCATCACTGAACAGCCCTCACTCCAGTTAGGCACTTGTTCAGCCCAGCAGAAGAGAGAGGGTTTTTAAAACATTGCAGTTTAGTTGGGATCACGTGGCTGGCTGAGTTTTCTCTGCATTTTTCATGTTACTGCTTTTGGTTTTCTAGATTTCAAGGAAGAGAAATAATCCCAAGATAGGACTCAGCATAGTCCTGAGGGCCAAAGGATCTACCTCTCCTCTCAATGTACTTTTAGATCCAAATCTCCATTTCCACTAACTTCCCTTGAATTTGGTGGGACACAAGCAAAGTTCCCCAAAAGCAGGGCCTCAGAGGAGTATGTCGCACTGATTACGTTTATTCAGAATTTAACATCAGACCTGTATTGCTGTTTTGTTCCTAGGTACACCCAAGAACACATGCTTGCTTTTTGACAAACAAGAATCGTTTTACATACCCATCTTACTTGGTGAGATTGCTCCAGTTACATTATCGATCTGGAAAAGCATTTCTGTATAAGGGTTGGGAAAATGATGGAGAATGCTGTATGTCAGCTGTGCATGGGGAGTTGTAGGATCATCTCGGTCAGTGGCGTGGACGTGCATGAAGGGCTTGCCTGCTCAGATTAGAGAAAAAACAGTGGTAAGAGGATACTGAATACTCAATACGTAGGCCATTCGAGCAGAGCTCTCAAGCCAGGAAGGCAGCTTATGGGGAGATGCCGTTGTTTCGTAATGCATCTCTCATGGTAAGCCACACTTGTGTGTTGACGTGTGTGGAGGTTGCATTGCTTCCATACCATCCCACAGGTCCCCCCTCCACCAGCTCTTCTTAGTAGGATCACAATAGGTGTGAAGACTAGTTGATGAAGAAGGTGACAGAGCTAAACTAAAGGAACAATCATACAGTGAAAAAAATATTTTTGCCTTTTGATCACCAATGAAACATTCAAAATCTTTTTGACTTGGATGCAGTTGAAGAATACAGTAAAACATTGCAGAATGGTTTTCTGCCTTTAAACTCCTTCTAGCATAGGGACTTTTTTCAGTGCAATGGAGAGGGCAGCAATATTTGCCTCTGAAGTGATACTTGCAAAGCAACAAGTACTATGAAATATTTCTGATTACACTCATCCCTTTACACCACATAGTGGTCACCTCTTTGGCCATTAATTATATTATACGTGCTTGTATCCTTACTTTGTACAATCCTGTGGGAAGGAAAACTGATCTTTTTTCAGCTTCATCTTGTTGAAGTATAGCACCTACTTTATCTTCCTGTTTAACTAATCTACTTAGCTTCCTATTAACTATAATATTTAATTATTATCATAATCATCATTATGATGGTTACCTGGACGAGAGTTCTGTCTCACTACTCCAGTGTACTTGATCTGGTCAAATTCTGGTGGGTTGTCATTGATATCCTCCACATATATTGTAACAGCGTATGGACCCTTCACTACGTTTCCCCTTTCATCCAGACTTTCCACCTTGATTTGGAAAAAAGAAGGAACAGCAAAGAAATATTTTAATGTAGATAAATTAAAAGACATAAATGAACATCAGGATGTCAAATGCCAAGTCATTCTTACTGTGACGCAAATCTAGTGAGAGCCGTCACTGGGTGGTTCCATCTACAAGGACAAATTTAGCACAGTAGCTCACTGACAATAATTCACCACAATATATAATGCCAACAAAATAAAACAACCTACTCCTGCTTCTGATGACACTTTTCAGAGTGCAATTTGTCACTTGCAGTCTCAGCAGACTACTTGTATTCTTGCACAGATTAGATTTCATGCTTTACTTAAATAGAAATAGATACCTCCTAAAGAACAAGGAGAAAACCCAACAAGATATAGTGGACTCAAGTGTGCTATTGTAAATATCAACCAGAAAAACAGGATGATCTAAGGGCTTACAAAGAAAACTTAATTCTTAGTTCTGATTACATTTTTTTCGAAACAATTTGACTTCTTATTTTTCAGCCTTCTTTGACTTTAAAGCACCAAGTATATATTATGTCTGTCAGACTTTATTTTGTTTGCATGTAATAGGTCAAATATGATTATTTATGCCTAAATAAGTATAATTTTTCAGTTCTGTCATCACTTCATCTTGTCTGTAAAGAATTCCCATGCTTAGGGTTAATAACCTATGGTGCTAGAAAATTGTCCTCTCTAATTCCATTCCAAGGGTGCTTTAGAGCTGAGAACATGAAATCATTAAACTTGAAGTGCTAGACTTTATAAAGATAGTTAAGGCTATGTACTTTGTCTGTTCAGATATTGATCCTCTCATGATCATCTCCTCCTCAGTTGCTGGTGCCTCAGAAAAAGACAATACCATTTTTGACAGAGAGTAAGAGCATAAGGCTCTACTGAGACCAACAGATCGCCTGCTCACTGTCCCACTCCCAACAGGGTTTACGATGAGATCCTTATGAAAAGAGTATAATAGCAGGACAAGCACACACTGCTCTTTCCTCTAATAGCCTCTGACACCTGCCAAACAGCTTTCTGCTGATATCTAACAGAGGTTAGATCAGTGCCTCTGTGTCTAAATGTCATTAACTCACACCATTTGCTACTAAATATATTATAATATATTACAATAGTCTATTTTCCCATTCCAGCCATGGAATTCACCCTGTCAGTCTTCAGGGATAACAAGAGAATCGCATTCATGCAGCCAGATTTCACTTCCAGTCAAATGTCTTCCTCATATTAGGAGAACCAAAGGATTTGTGCTGGCATCAGGGTAATTTTTGTTTCTCAACATAAACTTCCTGTGCTAAGGAGCATTTTCCTGTGCAAAGTCTTTCAGAGCTATAAAACCATGCATCTTTCAGCAAAGCTCAATATTAAAAATGAAAAAGCTGTCTGCAAACATAGACAAAAGAAAGAATTTGAAATTTCAACAGTTTTCCATTAATTTCAGGTTTACCAAAAAAGAGTGAATATGAATAACCTTCCCTTCCTATTTTTCATTGAGTTTTTACCTGCAGCCTGTGCATTGTTTTGGTCTCCCAGTCCAGAGACCCATTGAGATATAGGATGCCTGTCCTTGGCGCAATGTCAATTATTCCATCTTTTTCACCAGTTGCTCTGAAACTCACAGCAGGTGGCTCGGACGTGAACTAGAATGGGCAAAAATCAAAGGGAAAATAATCCTTTTTTCAGCATTTTCACCATAATCTAAATAATTTCATGCTTTTGTGTCTTTTAAAATCTATTGCCAACAGTGTGCTTGGCTGGGGGAATGATATTCCAAGAGTCTGCTCAAACAAATCTGCCCTTTTCTGATCCTCAACAGAGGAGTTTTCACATTATTTCCTGAATGCTGCAGGAAATCCCAACTGTGGCTTCTTTCCAAAGCAAACGTCTGCTTAGGACAGGGCTTTGTCTGAGCACGAGAATGGAAAAGTGACACACATCCTCCATTTGGCTGGGAGCTGGATCTGTCCTTCTGTGGTTATGGCTTTGGAAGAAAACCTCAGGGATGAAGGAAAATAATGACACAAGTTACATGGAAACCCATTCTCTAGGAATGCTGATTTCATTAATTCCTGTCTTTGGATATGTTAAAATGTGTTTGAGACAAGGGGTTGTCTCCTGCTTTTTGCATGTAGACTCTTGAATTCCCAGATAGAGGAATTCAAAGTTAATTTCAGATCTTCTCAGGGGACTGTTCTTCCCACCAGCACAGATGACAACACTGCCCATGAGGTCAGTGTGTGCAAGCTATGGGGTTTTTGACCGGAGTGGCTACCAAGAGACACTCGATTACCTGGTAAATGAAGCGCACTCCCCCTCCTTCTGGAATAGAGAAATCCATGTCCTTCAGAGGCCCAGTTACATGCAGGTCCCCCAAATTCTGGCACATAGCCTGTGAGAAAGAGAGAAAAGGATGGAGGAAAGCAGCTGAGGGATGTCTGCTGTCACCACGCATGCACAGTAGCTCCCCATCACTGAGCCTCTTGCAAGTTGTTTTGCTGTAGTGTAATGAAGTAGACTCTTGCTGTTTTGCACTGAACATCTTGAGGTTCTTTAATGCACATCCATTTTTAAAAGCAGTGTTATTTACTAATTAGTTTGAAAACAAACATTTGGACCCTGCCCTTTTCTAACCACTCCATAATTAAATGAGATTTTATCTACCTTCGAGAGTAAACAGAAGCACCAAAGAGCTGAGGATATACTGAGAGCAAGAGGAAATTCATAAAAGTATTTCTGGATCACCCATGTGTCCCCAGCAGGACCAGCCACTTCCTATCCAGGAGCCACACAGTCCTGTGGCCACAAGTGTGACAGGAGACCGGATGACACACCTGGGGATGGGAAGGAATTGGGGCTGCACCCCTTGTGAGTTCCTCAGTAAATTCAAACCTTTTCTGTAAGGGAAAAAGGTGGACATCCCCAGGTCCCCTACCCCACCATCCTCAGTGCCCTGGTGATTTGGGCAAGCCACTTGGGCCTGTGCCTTCACATCAGTGGCATATGAGTGCAAACCACAGCCAGAGCAAACACATCCTGCTGATCTTTAGTGTCTACCTCATGGCAAAAATGCCAAGCAAATCTGTCTCAGCCTCTGTTTTCTTCCTAATGGCTGATAATGCCTTCACATGATGTTTTTTCTGGCAAAGTTTTTATGAGTTTTATAAGAGTTTTATAAACACCCCCTTCCTAGTGCCCAAAGACCTCCAGACAAACTCCTGCCCTAATGTTTCAGGGATGTTCTTGCTTTCAAACAAAAAAAGCAAAGCAAAAATCAGCCTCCAAAGCAGCCCTTGCACAGAAGACAACTCAGCCTATGCTTCAGATAAACCACCTGCTTCTCCAAAGGCAAGACCAAACTCCCCTGAATGTCTACTCTTCTCTCCCTGTCACCAAGATCTTGCCAATGTTGAGAAGCTGCCTGACAGAATTAGGGCTCCGTCATTTGGCTGCACAGGTAAAACTCCCTTTCTTCTGGTATAAAAATTACTTTATTCTGCTTTATAGATTCGGAGTGCCATTACCACCCTGTCCATCACTCCATGGAGTCGGGCTCTGGGAGTGCGTGCTCTCTGCTGCATGACTTTTCCCCTGGATTTGGTCCTATTGCTTCTGGGACAGCTATTTGGCCTCTCACAGAAAAGCACAGCTTACATATTACCAAGGGAAAACTTAATTCTGGCTATGACAAAAACACAGCTAAGTTCAGTGCAATTTACCCTAAAGCGCTGCTCTGTGTGTGTGTGTCACAAGTAGTGTTTCAATAACACCAGATTCTGCTTAATGACAGCCAGGGATGCTGCCTTCCTCGCCTACAAGGGTTTGTGACTCTTTTTGCAAACAGGAAAACTAGAATATTGTGAGAATTGGGGAAGGAGGGGGAGGGATGCTAGCAAACACTAGTGACAGTAGAAAAATATCAAAAAAAGCCATGTAACAGGTATGCATACCAGGAAAGAGTACTTTACACCTACCCTTTACTATTTTTGCTAAATGCTGACTGCTGGCCTCTGCCAGGGACAAGATAGCAGGACTCTGGATCTGACCTGCTACAGCTGTTCCCATGTCGCACCGGTGGGCACAACCTGGCTCCTGGAGGTTTTTCCCAGGGCCATTTAGTGGAGGGGTTTTGCTTGGTCATTTCCTTGCCGTGGAGGAACAAAGGCTGATGCTATAAAACCCAACAGGTTCAAAGTGCAGTCTATGAAGCAAGTAAGAGATATCTCTTCCTGTCGATTAAAATTACTTTATGTGGACCATAAATATTTCAAAACGCATGAATCACTACTCAGAGGGAAACAGGGCTTTCTCCTTGGCCCCAATCTGGCTGGCATCCCTTTTGAAGGTGGCTGTAATGGCTGCGGAGTGGCTTCACGGGAGTTGGCACTGACGTGGCAGAAACTCTTGAAATGAGAAGGAAAAGGAGATACTCGCTACTGCACATCATCCCCACACCCAGGGTCTCCATATGCTGAGGAATTTTATTTGTAGACTTGAATTTGACTCATTTTTTACCTTTTCTGTTTATTTCAATTGTAAAGTAGAAGCCACCCCTGTAGCATTTATAGACATTAGTCAATCATCTATTGAATTTAATAGATGAGGTCAATAAATAGCATAATTAATACATTTCAGTTCCAGAAAATGCTCTGAAAAGGGATTCACATAGATGGAATAATGAGGATAAATAATTAATATGCATGGTTTAAGCTATGTGCCATTATATGTCTTAGAATACATTTAATATGTCAGCACATATATGGATTATAATACACATGAACACGATACAGATGTCTTCTCTGTTTCACAATTTGTTGCAGTATTTTTAAATCTTTTCTAGCATGAAATTCACTTACTGGAAAAAGTAATACCTAGGGAGGAACTACAAGAGGCAAAATAGGTAAATTGGTTTCTTCTAGGTTTTTTAAAGTTTTTTTCCTAATGATGGACACGTCTTCTTAACTTTTGGCCATGGGGTCGCACACGTGTCGGGGCTGCACTCCCAAGCCCCGAGTTACAGCCGCTCTGCCAGCACATGCTGCCAGCCTGACCTGCAGACTGGGACATCCTGCGGGTTAGAGCTCAGAGGCTCGCAGGCAACCTTTGCCATTTGCTCCCAGATAAACAAAGGAAAAGCTGTAACTCACCAAGTGAATGACAAGCAGAAATTGAAGTCCACACAGCTTAAACATACTGGAATATGCTTTTCTTCAGCTCCTGTAAAGAAGAGGTGATAGTCACTTTAACCCCATAGAGTTGGCCCAATCTATTTGCTAATAAAGGCTACAGCTAAGCTTTCCCAAAGCTGTAGGGAGAGAGCAGCCGAAGGGTGAGCTCTGAAGGACCAGGTGCAGCTCTGCCCATGGGAGGTGAGACCATTGGCATCACCAGGCTGGCTGGTCATGCCCATCAGGTCTCTCCCCAGTAGCGCAGGAGGTGCCACATGCTGTAAGAGCCTCAAACAACTGTCAGAGGATGAAACTAGCACAAAACTGCAAGCCTTACGACCTTGCTGTTGCAATGATCCTATGTCACGCAAGCTCCATTTTCATTTCTGTTTACTGAAGGCAACAACACGTTCACAGGAAACACTATAACCACAAGAAGATGAAGGTCTTGCAGGGACCATCCTGAGGCTTCTGTCTTCCAGTTACAAAAAACAACTGTTTTCGGTGCAGCTTGCAGAGGCAGAGGAAGACAGAGGTGTCTGCACCCTTAAACCAACATGGTTACTGGAAACGAAATTTCCCAGTCCAAGGAGCACTGCCTGCTGTAAATTTCAAAAAAATGCTGAGCACACACTGCAGTGATTCATGTTACATCTTCCTGGAAACTAGGTGGGTTCTTAAATCTTGCTTTCTCACTACTTCTAGATTTTAACAAAAAAGGACGAGGCTGGTGAAGCTGGCGTACAGTGCTGCCATCTTCAGTGGTGCTCCATGTTACTTAGCTCACACCTACAGGTGTCCTTCAGCCATCACAGCTCTGTCTCATGGAGGCACCAAGGAGAAGACAGCAGTGTGGAGGCAGAGCTCCCTCCGGATGCCTTCCTGCTTGTGCTTCCCATCATATCTTTTTTTTACCCTTCCTTTTCTTTCCTCAACTGTTGATCAAAAAGGGGACCTGTAAATAAAGAAACTGCTGCCCACACTGCTATTGTCTCCAGCGCTCATTTTAGGACATGCCACAAGATCTTGCAAATCCCATTCTGAGCAGGGTCTTTCTGTTTGTGCAACTAAGCCCTTTGAAATTACGGGGCTCTTTCCTTGGGCTAGCTATGTGGGTACTGGAAGAAAATAAAATTACACTCCTTCAAACCAGAGGTAATCAGGATAATAATTAAATTTGTCAGGAAACAAGGGCTGAAGGTGAACCCCCTGTAGCTGTCTGCAGTCAGAGGAACTAGGGCCTGGCACAGGCAAGACAGAGGGGTAGAGAAGACACTTTGAACCTCCTGAGAAGACACTGAACCAAGACAGTTGTTGATATTTCAGTTAGATAGTCAACGGAAATTCGTTCGGTTCCTTTGTCTGTCCGACAGCCTCTCTGCTCCCCTCCTCCTGGTCTCTTCCGAATACATTGGCCAGTTTCAGCCACACTTAATAGCAGGGTGGGAACTTCAAAAACCTAATTCCTTATTAATCTGGGGTGGCAGGTGGGACAGAGGACCTGTGGTGTTCCTGTGGAGGAACACCAGGGAGTGAAAATTCCTGGGGGGAGGCCAGCAAGAGGTGAGGAAAAAGGGTATGGGGTGGTCTGGGGATACCATGGTCTGGATTCAGAGAAAAGAGAGGGAGCAAGACCTACTATGATGAGGAGAAAATTTAAGGAAGGGACACATCCAGCCTTAGTGTAGGGGACAGAAAACACTGGAAAACACTCTCATTCATGTGGCCATCCCACCGCGCTGTGTCTCGGCCAGGTGTCTGTCCAGATCCAACTACGAAACACAGCAGTGGAAATACAGACATTTTGTAGGTTACGAGTTTGCATGATAAGTGCCTTTGCTGTTCCTTTCTCTTTGAATATAGATATCATTCTCCAATGTCGCGCCACTTGTGGTGCCTATTGCAAGGCCAGGATGAGTGGCTTGATCAGCCCTCGGACATTCATTTTTGCCTGGAAGCTGCTACCAAGTCTCATGAAGCATCGCACTGCCAAGGACCAAAGCCCCACAATACATACTCCTCTGTCACTCAGAATAGAGTTTCAGTATATATAAAGTCATACAAAAGTTTTCAGTAATAGACAGTTTCAGGATTAGAATAGAATCAGCTTAAATAAAAGCAGCCCGAGATCTGGCTGAGGACAGGAGCCATATTTTCCCCTTCATTTCTTAGTTTCATCTCAGTGCTATATCCCTAATAATCCCTTATGGTTCCCCTGCCTGAACAGAAATTTCTAGGATAACCAACATACAAATATCCCAGCGACTTTCAATAATAAACATTCAGAGAACAAAGAATATTCCCGGAGGTTAAAGATCAGTAACAATCACAAGTATTCGGTTGCATGAAAAAAAATGTTGATTTTTCTTTAAATGATTGATTTCAGATGTTCTAATTCAGTAAAGAGAAAACAGAGGAAGTTGCTCCAAATCAAATACAAACCAGACTAAGCCTTAGCACAGCAGTCATCCATTTTACAAGGACAGCTGAGTTCCTAACACTGCCAGAAAAGCCTTCTGCAAAAACCCTTCTTCAGCTTTTAAAATCTTTCCATGAAATGACAGTTAGATCGTCCCTTACCTGTAACACGAAAAGCTTATTTTGCTCTAAAAATGCTTCTTTCTTTCAGCTGTGGGAATCACCTTTGCTCAGGTTGGTAGTGTCTGTCTATGCCTCTCCACACCGTTTATAGCTCCTCAGGCTCGCCCTAGAGCTTCAGTGGCTCAAACATTAACAGCACGGAGAATTATTGATTCTTAATGACTAGGTGTGGTATGAAACGGCAGCCATGTAAGGAAGCAATGTAGCTCTGAGATAATTTATGACCTTCTATATTTTTATGTCCTTTGGGATTTTCTTTCTGAATTCAGTTTCTTCAGTTGGGCTGAGAGAAATGAATACACGGGGTACGGGTTGGAGCCGCAGGAGGAAAGTTGTCTTTCTGTAGGAGAGGAGGTGGAAAGCAGAGGGCATGGGCCTTGGGTGGCGATAACGTTTGCTGCTTGCCTAATCACAGGGATAATTCCCATTCAGAAGACAAGAATTTGGACATAAAGGTGACTTGTTTTCACAGCAGATCTGTGCATGGGAAGGACCCAGCCTGGCTATGAGAATAATTCATCAGTCAGCAGCTCAGAAAGTTCAAATTCTGTCTGAGCTCTGCAGCAAATTTACTTTGGGTAACTTTGAGCAAATCACTCTCTTTGAGCATTTCCAGATACTCATCTCATAATGGATGTAATAATTCCTTTCCCTCGTGTGTGATCTTTCATGTCTGTTTGGGTTTTCAGTCCTTCAAGGGAACCAGTCCCTGCTAGTCTCTGTGTTATAGCACCTGTAGTAAGGGGAACTGAAATCAACTGGACTGTAAAGGACCATGGTAAAACAAATAATAAACAAAATATATTTGGAAAAAACAGATGTTTTTAAAAAATCACAATCCTTAAAACGTGATGCTTTCTGCTAACTCACTTTTTAATATCATGCTTATTTCAGAAGTTTTGAACAGGCTTATTTTATTCTCTCATGAAATGTTACTTTTCATCCAGGTTCTAACTTCTGCTTTCAATTTCCTCAGTATGTTAGATTGCTCTTGAACATTGCTAAAATTTGTGCAACGCATTAAGTATTTAGCATTCAAAGAAAGAAGCATCTAGAATCTATTAGAGCTGGAAGGTGTACAGTTCTGGGAAAGGTGAGCTTTCTGTTTGTGCTTCAGATCCCGCTTTTTCCTCGAAATCAGCATTTGTTTCTCCAAGAAAAAGCCTCTAGACTGTGCTTTCAGCATGCTTCCAAGCACAACTGTTCTCCATTTGCTGATGCACTCAGAATGATTCAGACTTTCTCAAAGCTTCCTGCTAGCAGTGAGTTATCTTTAGAGCACAGCTCAAAACCAACAGTTTCCATTAAAGCACTAGAACTCATTGTTAATGATTTCAAAGTAAATATAATAAGGGGGAGGAAATTGAACTTTCTTGGAAATATGTTGACTTTAAGTGACTTACATGCAGATTAATTGTGTACTAGTTGGATACGAATGAGAAGCGCTTTCAGCGTGAAGTATAAATTTCAAAACAGCCAGAATTCATACCACAATAACAAATTCACATAAACAAATTCCTAATGTCATTTTTAGCCCACATGTACATGACAAGTGCAGAATAACTCAAGTCATGATGTCAGAAGTCAGAGCCTCATAGACAAGTTAGGCATTTGTCTTTCAAATGCTAGAGTCTCTGCTTGAAAGTCAAATTGGGGTACTTGATATACAAATTTAAGGTATCTAATATGCTTAACTGAATGCCTTTATTTTTTAAAGACACTGGAAGAGGTGAGCCTGCTCATCCCTAGTGTCTTTCTCTGGCTGAAACAATTTCCCAGCTGCAGAGCAACTGCTTACGGGTTGTAACCACACAGGAAAAAAAAATCTCCCATGTCAAATACATTACAAAGTCCAGAAGCACTTAAGGCTTTACAACAGTCACTACATGGTGCCACTGGTAAAATCACAAGAAGAAACTCAGCAGTGAGACTGGTGCCTTGAGCCAGCAGTTTTTCTGAGTAAATGTGATGAAAAGGCGGCAAACGTCCAGGTGTTTATTGTGTGAATCATTGTTCCACGAGTCAGTTTTTCCAGAAACAACTCTTCTCATATCATTAGTCACATCCTTTTCACGCTTCCCATTTATCAGCTTTGTCCTTCCTCCCTCGCTCCTTTTTCATTGTTTCTCGTTGTCTTCTTACTTTTACTCCTTGTTTCAATTCACCTGATGTCTCTCCATGTACCTCTTCCATTTCCAAAACTCCCGGGACCTCCCTGACCTCATCTTCTTTCCCTTTCTGCTTGTTTAGAAAATATTTCTTTAATGGATCTCTTAGGGCATGATAATTTCACAACATCATCAATATGTGTCAAAATGATCTAGCACCAGTAAAGGAAAAAGAAGCATAAAAAATAATGCTTAAAAGAAACTCAAGTTTCTGGTTATCTAGTTCCTTTACTTCTCCTGAGGCAGAATCAGCTACACCTGCAACTTCCCTGATTGTAAAAAATGCAAAAAATGGCCACTCCTAGTCTCCATAGGTAATCCACTGTGGTACCTCCAAACATCTGCTCATTCACATTGTTGTGCTCTGGATGCTACTCAGTCACTCTCCACCTTTGCTGATGAGCTGTGCCCCAGATTCTCCCAGGTGAGACTTCCCAGTGCTGCTGAGGACAGGCTCTTACAAACAGTATTTCCCGAGCAATGCAACTCTTACCAATGCACTTATAAAGTATTATGTTATCTTCATTGCATTGGTAGTTGCACTTCCATAAGTCTGATTTTGTGTGGTTTTGCCTATGCTATATACTCACCTTTAGTGGGGTAACCTACTTATGACTGTCTTTCTGCTTCCTTTGTGAGTTTGAGGACACTGAAGAGATCTGATTTAGCAAAGTTATTCTTACTACCCTTCCTAATACTGTTATTGCATTGGGACATATTATGCCCTTCATTTCATTTATACAGAGACTTGGTCATTCCTGATAACGCTTTTCTTTGGTTTGTTTCCTATGAAATTCTTCTTATCAATAATCTTATTTTACAGAAATCTGCTTTTTTCAAGTCCATTGCAATTTTTTTCCTTTTCCCTCTTTCCCTTTGCAAGGACTGTGGATTCTCATCATGGTATAATTACCAGACACTTAAATCACTCCTATCTATCTCCTGTACTCTGCACCTCAAAATAAACATATTCATCCTCATTAACATTTTTTTTCTGACAGCACTTTCTGAAGCACTTTACCCTTCTATACAAACAGTCCAGTGTCACAGAATCACAGAATCACACAGAATCACAGAATCAACCAGGCTGGAAGACACCTCAGTGATCATCAAGTCCAACCGTTGCCATGACACCACCATGTCAACTAGACCATGGCTCTAAGTGCCATGTCCAGTCTTTTCTTAAACACATCCAGAGATGGTGACTCCACCACCTCCCTGGGCAGCCCATTCCAATGTCTAATAACCCTTTCTGAAAAGAAATTCTTCCTAATGTCCAACCTGAACCTCCCCTGGCGAATGCACAGATGCACTGTGCTGTGTGTGGGGGCTGGCAGGGCTGGAGGTCACCTACTGCTTCCTGAGGAACACGCCTCCCAAAAGGCAGCAGGCAGCATTGAGTCCTGCACAGGCATTCAAAATGACATGTTTCAACCACATATGGTAGAAAAGGAGGCAGTACTGCTCTCAGCATGCAGAGGGCAAACTGAGATACGTGTTTGTTAAGCAGTCTAGCTATAATCGGATCTGAAGTCAAGGAAGGGGTCAGGAATAAAATTAAGACGTCATCCTTAACCCTGAGGTTGCTGTAAGCTCAGAGGAGCCTCTTTCCAACTGAATTCTATGCATGAAATTACTTTTTCAGAGGCAATGTGAGTCAGATAGTGGATCTACATGCTATTTCATGGCTTGTAGCCATTTTTAATGGCTTTTGGTAATCTGGACCACAAGCTATGGAAGAGGTTGCCTATATGACCTGAATGGAAAAGTTACACTTACAAAGAAATTTGATTTTCCTCCATCCAACGTGCCTCCAGCTCTAAGCAGTTTAGAGAAAAGTCTGTATTTAGTCTCAATACAGTATCTTGTTTCAGTGTGTGCCAAAGTGCAAAGAATATTTCCAGGCCCCACCCACTGGACAAAAGAGCACACCTTAAAGAGAGTACCAGATGGACCAGGTGAAACCATGACATATTTCCTGTTCATGGAGGAGAATGACATAACAGAATCACAGAATCACACAGAATCACAGAATCAACCAGGCTGGAAGAGACCTCAGGGATCATCGAGTCCAACCGTTGCCCCTACACCACCATGTCAACTAGACCATGGCTCTAAGTGCCATGTCCAGTCTTTTCTTAAACACATCCAGAGATGGTGACTCCACCACCTCCCTGGGCAGCCCATTCCAATGTCTAATAACCCTTTCTGAAAAGAAATTCTTCCTAATGTCCAACCTGAACCTCCCCTGGCGAAGCTTGAGGCTGTGTCCTCTTGTCCTATTGCTAGTTGCCCGGGAGAAGAGGCCAACTCCCACTTCACTACAACCTCCCTTCAGGTAGGTGTAGACTGCAATAAGGTCACCTCGGAGCCTCCTCTTCTCCAAGCTAAACAACCCCAGCTCCCTCAGCCATTCCTCATAGGTCAGACCCTCCAGACCCTTCACCAGCTTGGTCGCCCTCCTCTGGACTCGCTCCAACACCTCAACATCTTTCTTGAAGTGCGGGGCCCAGAACTGAACACAGTACTCAAGATGCGGCCTCACCAGTGCCGAGTAGAGAGGGACGATCACTTCCCTAGACCGGCTGGCTACACTATTCCTAATAGAGGCCAGGGTGCCATTGGCCTTCTTGGCCACCTGGGCACACTGCTGGCTCATGTTTAGCTGACTGTCAATCAGCACCCCCAGGTCTCTTTCCACCGGGCCGCTTTCTAACCACTCTTCCCCCAGCCTGTAGAGCTGCATGGGGTTGTTGTGGCCGAAGTGTAAGACCCGGCACTTGTTCTTGTTGAACCTCATGCCGTTGGTCTCAGCCCATCTATCTAACCTGTCCAAATCCCTCTGAAGGGCCTTCCTACCCTCCAGCAGATCGACACTCCCACCCAGCTTGGTGTCATCTGCAAATTTGCTGAGGGTGCACTCAATCCCTACGTCTAGATCATCTATAAAGATATTGAACAGCACCGGCCCCAGAACTGAGCCCTGGGGAACACCGCTAGTGACCGGCCGCCAGTTGGACTTTGCCCCATTCACCACCACTCTCTGGGCTCGGCCATCCAGCCAGTTTTTAACCCATTTAAGAGTCCACCCATCCAAGCCCCGGGCAGCCAGTTTGTCTAGGAGGATGCTGTGGGAGACAGTGTCGAATGCCTTACTGAAGTCCAGATAGACTACATCCACAGCCCTGCCCTCATCTTCTAAGCGGGTCACTTGTTCAGCCAAATCTCTGTGGTTCTCAAAATCTTGAGAACATATTAACTGTTACAGGGCCCATATTACTTGCATTTAAGGTGTTCTCCAGATCTTCATTTTACATCTCTCACTCTATTTTGATAGCCTTGCCCTTTCTACTGTTTATACCCCTGTTCACATTGAAATAATTTATGTTTATACAGTGGTGCAAGATGTGGTGTTGGGGAGAGAGAACTTGGACAAAAATCACAAACCAAGAAAATCAGACAGACACAGCTTTGTAAGCAATCATCCATAACAAAAGGCACCATGGTAAAGGGGATAAGGGGGGCAAACTATGTAGGCACGTGTTGGGATAGGAACAAAGCATGACACTGACTGTTCAGCAAGTTCCCTGCATGATTTTTGTACTGTGGGACTTCAGCATCGGCCCCGTTTGATCCTCGTTTAAACCTTTCTTGCTCACTTAGCCAACAGGAGCACAAAAAGAGTAAGGAGATGTATCCAGCAGTTCACAGTACTAATAATTGATGGTCAGGGTCAATGAAGCTACACCACCTGTGCAACCCTCTTCCCTGCTCAGGAGATAGGGTCCTTGAATGCCTTTGCCTTGGATGAGGAAAATCTTACCTGAATCATCCCTGTTCCCAGAACTTGATACTCAGTTTTGACCTGTTAACATTAACTCTTGGCCAGATTCTTAGTGCCTGTCTGGGGGAGCAGGTAACAGCACCAGGAGCTCAGGTGAGCTACCTAAAATGGGCACTACCTCAGAAGCAGAGACACTCTCTGCTTACTTTCTTCCTCAGAGCTGTCATTGTGAATTGCTCATCTGCTGTAAGACATGGGCTCTGTCCTTCCTCTGGGAAGCTCGCAGACCGTTTCCACCCTGATCCTTCCCCACTGTTGCTGCTCTGTGTCTCCAGCATCTTCATTTGGCTATCTTGGAGGACTCCATGTCCATTATACTGATGAAATTCTCCCAGCCACTGATGCATCTCAGCCTAGCCACCTCCTCCAGTAGCCGTTCACCCATGTGGTACCTTGTTCCCATCTCACATTAACACTAATGCTACCTCGCAGTTCAATAAATCCCCACCAGGACCTGGGCAGAAATACCCCAAGCTGGTTTCATTTGCAGGTTCCTCAAAGCAGCAGGAAGTTGAATCAGCAGCATGCCTGGCTCCGATGAGGCAGGACATACCCACCTTTTTTCCCAGAGGGTCTTCTTGAAGGCCTTGGTCAGACCCAGCCCTGCATAAGTTGCTCCACACATGGCGTCCATCTCCCCCAGGCATAGACATGACCTCTCCCACTGCACCAAACAGACCGTACTGGCTTGCCTTCATTGTTGACAGAGGGTGCCTGTTGACAAGTTCCCCCATTTGCTGCCATCAGGTCCTTGCCCCTGTTAGGTGCTGAGCTAATGCTGTTAAACTCCTGGGCTATTAAACTTGCCCAGGTCAAGATGACAGATGTTAGTTTCCCTTTTTCTTCTTGCAAACAATGACATAATGGAACCAAATGGCTCTTCTGGAATAAACAATGCATATTCTAGAGATTACTTGTGTTTACACTACTTATTGCAAGACCTCCAAAGGAGATTAAAACTTGAGCTCTGTACTGAAGCACAGGGAAATTCACTTTCTTTCAGCGTGCTGGTGTCCTGTGGTTAATTCTCATGATGTCTTAGGGTGGCATATGCATTAGAAGTTATGAACTGCATATTTCAAAATCACATTTTTTTCCTTATAAATGCAGAAGAAGCAATTTTTTTACGTCTTTCATTCATTACTCAATAAAGACATGTCCACAATTTGCTCAGCTCAAACTACAGAACAGTGTGTCAAAACAAAATAGGAAACCCAAATAATTTTTCAGCTATAGTCTGTTTAGAAAGCATGATATTATGACATGAAACAACCGTCAAGCTGGCAGGCTGATACTATTTTGTTTATTCACACACATATATAAATGCAGATGGCCATAGGGTCCATGAAGCAGATAGTGTTAAAGCACTCTATCATCCAGATGTACATGCCCACCTGTAAGATGTTGAAATAGGCATGATAAAACAAACTAGTCTCTAGGGCTTTGTTTATCACTGTGATCTCAGATTCTGCTGCCTGGACTGTTACATATAGCAGTCACTGGATAAAAATCAGAAAGAAACCCAGGAGCAAAGCCCAGATGCCAAGATTCCCCCTTCAAACTGAAGCAGCACTTGGGTGCTCTTCATTTCCCTTCCAAATTCATCAGAAATCATGGCAAGGCAATCCCCACGGGCCCTGGGGGGAGATCTGGGGCTCTGGGTCCCGGGTGTAGCAACAAACACTTTCCTGCAGGTATCCAAGTCTCAGAGCAGGGGCTCATGTCCAGCCCTGTGTTTAGCCTTCCCTGGTCCCCAGCAGTGTGCAGCTCACTGCTTTGCCTCCTCACCTCCTGGGTTTGCCCTCCCGAGGTGTTTCACTGTCCCTATTAGCTGGGTCAGGAATAAGGTCCTGGAGCTTTGGGGTTGGATTTTACTCCAAGTGCTTGAGAAAAAAGCCCTGCAGTGTTTAATCTTTTTCTTATATCTGGTTCTCAGCCTCTTTATTAAAAACTACTATTACAATATGCAATATGCATGTGGTGCAATATGCATGTGGTGCATACACGTATAAGCAATGTGTATATGGTGACTGGCTTACAAAGTAAAACCAAACTGAAATTCACTGCACCATACACACCAGTCTGCAGTGCCTGGGCAGCCCCATGTTCCACAGCTCAGCTGTGAACCTGGAAAACTGGCCTTTGAATGAAAATATCTTTCAAAAACCAGCACAAGCCACTGGAAGCTGATGCCATTTGTTTCCCCTCCCACCCACCCAGCTTTGAATACAAAATGAGCTTCTGCTGCTCAGGCTTTCCTGACTCTCACTTTGCCCTGGCTGTGTAAAACCAGCAACAGGGCATCAGTCCAAGACCCTCATCTCAAGTTTGATGAGTCCTCTAAATGGTGGGATTTATTGTTGCCGTGCTAATATAAACCTAAGACATGGAGAGCTTGACCAGTGAAGGTAGAGCTGCTTCAGCTTTATAGTTTATAACCAGCTTGTTCTGCTGGGATGGGTTAAAAGAAATCACGCTCTTTCCCTAAGCAAGGATCGGACAATCCTGGCTCATTTTCCCCTGGTTTTAGCTCTTCTCTTCCCCACGTAGCCAGTGTTCAGACTGATGCTGCTTTACATCACAGGGTGGAACTTTCACAGCCTGATAAGATACCAAGTGACTCCCTCGAGCACAGTACATCTCATAAATATTTCTCCCAGCAACTGTAATAGTGAGAAGAGCAGCAAACTTCAGCTCATCAGGAATTCTTACTGATAGCTGAATTCCCAGAGTACATTTCCCTAAACAATACCTGCATTTCCAACCAAGCCAATTGAATTGGCTTCCTTAAAGGCTTTGATAAGGGTAGGAATTGGTAGCAGGGGACTGAATATTTGCATTGATTTTGACTAGCAATGAAGGTATGTTATATCTAAATATCAAATTCAGGATTCGTTTTAGTGCACATTCTTTTCAGAGGAACTGACAGATGGCCATAAATGCAATTCCTGCTGGAAAAATTGTCACAAATCGGTTCTGTTACCTCTCATCTCAGGTGGACCATGAAGTCTAGTTGCAGCTGTGCCTTCCACTAGAAGTATTATGAACTCCCAGAGAAGTGCTAGAAGTGGACTTGAGCCTTCTAGGGATCTGGCTATTTCATTTCAGAGTCAAGTTATATGGCTCACATCATAAACCTGAATCAATGCTGAGACTGACCTTTATCCATTGGAAGGAATTTTACATGCATTAGAGGCCAAGCCAAACATAAATAGTCACATTTATTTCAATTACTTACTTTGGTGATCAAGACCCAGTCACACGGACAAGCCATTAGAAGATAAGGCCTATGGTCTGCAACAGAGGACTGTGCACGTTTTGCGTTGCAGCCGCCTACAACGAACATTATTTAAAGTACTAATTCCTGTGCTTAGAATAGAAAATGCCAGAAATACCGCATAATTTTAACTTCTGCCAACAGTGGATAACCAGCTTTCATTGGCACACCATACGAAGCTGGGACCTCAAGGGACTATTTCTGTGACAAAATAGCTGTGGTATTGGGCTATCAGTGTATGTACTTCATGTTCGTTTCTTCTGTACTTCCAAAGACTGCAGTGCAACCATTTTAGCTCTTTCCCTGCCTCATTTGTGACTTATATGGAAATGCCTCCCTGAACATACACCTCTGTTTGCTTGACATTAATGGAAACTGCATGACTTAATGCCCTCCCTCATCTCCCACCTTAAAGTCTCAAACTTGCATCTGCCTCATTGCCTTTCAAGTTAAAAGGGCAGTCAGTAGGATAAATTCATCAATTCAGAGCTACCTCTGCCTTTTTGCATCTCAAGGTCTGTGCAGCCAGAGGATGAACCAGTGCTTTTAACATCGCAGTGCCCATGAGCAGAGGTGCAGCAGTGCTGGCCTGGGCTGCTGGTACCAACGTCCATCCTAGACCACAGGGAACCAGGACCAGCAAAGCTGAAACTAAATGCTGTGCATTCAGGGGTTAATTTCACGGTCAAAGACAACAGGAACACAGGACAGACTTCCTCCTAAGGAGCCCAAACACGAGGTTAAAGGTTTCATTAAGAAACAGAAGTGCAAAGCCACTTCCTTTTACCCCAAGACTCCAGCGAGCTGTTGCAATTGGCTGGGCTTAGGTCAGAGCAGTGTCTCCAGTCTGCTTTCAGGTTGGCGTTTCCTTTCCATAGCTACTTCCCAGACCATATCTCCAGCACAGGTACACTAGGGCAGGGCTGAGCAAACAAGCGCCCAGTGCCCAGCAAGCTCACTGCTGCGGGGCGGATTCTCCTCCCAGTCCAAAGGGAGACCAGCACACTTTAGTAGCACATCTATAAAATAAAAAAAAACTTGTTGAAATGCAGTTTGCCTGAACTTCTTGGTTTTAATGGGTCTTCTGTAAGTGCTGAGTGGACCCAGCAGTTCATGGGATATTGAATAAATTATATCAATTAGTGGCTAATGATACATTTATATTTAGATAATTCATTATAGGAGTTCCAAGTATTTTGCAGACTTGGATTAATCCAATTCTGCAAGATCTCTGTAAGAAAAATTACCTTCTTTCCACAAAAGTAGTGCTGCCACCAGTTCCAGGAATTCAAAACCCATAATTCAGGCCCCAAAATACCAGGACAGGCTTAAAAAGGTCTGAATAAGAACAATATGAAATAATGTCTTTTTATTCACATTTTGCTGGGTGACTCAAAATGTTTCTTTGTAATTATGAAGATTAGGCTTTTTTTGAACAAAAGGAAACTTCTCACATAGTCATAGAATTGTAGAAGCTATCAAACAAAAAATAAAATTGTTTCAACACAGCATGCTGAAAAAACCAAAAATATAACTTTGAACTTTCTATGTATTCTTCAAATGAATTAGTATGCTGTTTGGAACTACAGAGTTATTAACTCCTATATTTAACTAATCTAAAGGATAAAGAGGTTCTTATCAGTCTAAGAACTTTGAGTTATGTTTGTGAAACAGTAGTGCTGGTAGTAAGTTTTTATGAATTATTTTTGCTGAGAAGTTAAACAGCACCATGGAGCAACCAATGTAGAAAGAGAAGCAATACATGTCCAATGCCTTTGATGTTCATGCAATCTACTGTGACAAGATCAGAGAGAGGAGAGATGGGATGAGGACAGGGTGTTGCTCTTTGTAATAGCTGGTTGGGGTTTTTTGATAAAACTAGAGGGTTTTCTTTTCCCTTTGTTGCCCAAAACATGTTTAGCTACTTTCCTATTTATTTTGGAAATATTTAAATTTTTAGTTCTGTCTTCAGATTTCTGCCTTTGGTAGGTTTTTGCTGAGTTTCTCTTAGCCTTAGTCTATTTGCATCTTTTGGTTACAGTGCTGCATTACTTGTGCAAAAGTGTCCAACATTTTTTTTTTTTTTTTACTTCTCATATTTAGAAACTGAGAAAAGCCAGTCAGGAGGCATGTCCATCACTTTTACTCTTGTGGCAGTGGTTTAGGGGGGCAGCCGTTCACCACCTGCACACCACACAGGCACTCCCAGGTGGGTGCTGCTGTGAACTGTCCTCGCCCCAGCCAGCTGCACCGGAGGGAGGAAGGGCATTCCCGTTAAGCCTTGGCTGCTTTAAGAGCAAACTCTGGCACCTTATGTCCAAGTCAACCTCACTTACAGCACCGTGCAGACTGAGACATTTGGACATCTTCCCTGTACTCTGCTGCAAAGTCAGCAATTTCCAGTGGAGTGGGCAGCAAATCATTTCATTCTTTGGGGGAAAGACCACCTTTGTCAGACATTGACACTTTCATTAATTCTCCCTTAAATGACAGTTTTATTTTAAAGGTCTTTTTTAACTAAGAATTGAATTATGCTTACTTAAAAAAATGCAAATCAGGTTATTTTATTAATCCCCATTAAGTAAGAGCCCATTTACTTCCAGTAACATCTTAAAGGAAAAAGAAATAAGGAAAGACAAAGCTATTATGGCATTTGCTGTTCTGGTTATTTTCAAAAGCAGGCATGAGAGAAGTAGCAGTTTTTGACAATGGTATAGCTTTTCAAGTAAAAATAAAAGCTGGATTTGTGTGTATGTAGTTTGACTACAAGAGGATTTTTACAGCTAATTCCTACAAAGTACTAATTACTCTTACAGTTGGTAACTTCATGTCACTGCAAGTTTTTACTAAATTAAACTTGGTGAGCATGACAGAAGCAAATTTATTTTCCTTGTTTTGTTTTTGTTCTTTATTTTTTGGCTGCTTATGGAATCCAGTTTTAAATATGTCACATTTGCAGACTTTCTGATACATTTTAAGGGTGAATGTCAGTTTTGATGGTTTTAGATTTGTTTTTCTTTGCTTTTAATATCTAGCTACTATGAAAGTTATGTGTGTATATTTTTACGTAGATATTTTCTAGATTACTCGCAGAAAGGAAAGCAGTTTGTTGAGTAAGCAAAAGTATTTGACAGTAGAAATGCTGTGAAGGACACATGGAAGGGAATGTTACATAAATGTTGAATAAGTTCCATTTCAATAGCATGCCATTATTGTCTGTTATAAATAATAAAGATTTTATTCATATAACATAAAAATTCATGGGTTTTTAATTTATTTCTAAACATCACTTCTTTATCTCTTATACAGCTAATATAAACACTTCGTATCTTTAACTGAGTTCAATGTACCTGTAATACTGTTGTAAACTTTTGTTACTAATTTTTACCTAATCTAAAAAAAAAAAACCGCTTAGCAAAGATTTCATCAGAGGCCTCCCAGAAATATATTTTCATGTCACTGGGGATTTCTGTAGGTGACTTTTGCTTCTGTATTTAGACAACAGTGACTATTGTGTAAGGATCTACAGAAGATGCAGATTATGACTGCAATCAAGACTTGCTTTTACAGTGGTTTCTATTGATTGTTGAAAGCTGGAGTTCAGTCAGTCACTGGGGAAGTTCTCTTGGCTGGTGCCACAAAGCACGTGGCTGGCTTTTTGTTGGAAGAGTAAAGCTATTTAAGAGGAGGAACAAAGTTTCTGGATGCATGACGGATACATCACTTTATAAGAAAGAGAATTTAGTTCGAAGGACAAGAGCTGTGATCATCCTGTGTGCCCCCAGGAGGGCTTCCAGGAGGAACGTGTGGGACCAGCCACAGTGGTGACAACCCAGGCACAGCTGTCACCCACAGGAGCCAGCACGGCTGAGCTAAGCGGGTGTCTGTCACAGAGCAAGCCTGTTCTCCTCTTCATCTGCTGCTGCCGTCTCACCACTTCCAAGTCAGATGCTGGCCCTGTGCATTGCTACCAATTCAAATAATAATTTATCTCACTCCTGACATTTCCTTACTATCCTTATAGGCAGAAAGGAAACTTTCTGGCTGGTAGTGTTACGGTTCCAAGCCACATCTAACTCTCATTTACATGCACTTCAAAGGGGAAGACTCACAAGAGGAAGACAAGAAAAGGCAAAAACAGAAGAGAGAAAAGAAAATGCAACATTCCTAAGGGCCTTAATTATATTGGCTTGGAAGAATTCAAAGCCAGCAGGTTGCTGGCTCACTCCTTTATTTTTCTTTCCAAACAGAGCAGTATTTCTCATATGTCCCTCAAGGTCTTTGCTTGCTTGCCAGTTTGACAAGGAGTCTGTAGTTGTTAATTGTACGTGCCCTGCTCACTGAGCAGCCATGGACTGGCAGGGGTTGGCTCCAGCTGAGCCATTAGAGCCGAGGGGCTGTCACCAGGCCAGCGAGATGGTAGCCAGGCAGCTGGGCAGCACCTCGGGCTACATGTTTTTTGCTGATCACTTTTGATGCAACGTCCTGTTGCAAAACAGCAAAGATCACCAGGCAGAGAGAAGCCACATGAAGTGAGCAGCTTTAGTACTACTTACGCAGCCCAGGATGGCAGGATCTCAGGGACAGCAGTATGTGGTCTTCCAGGGGGTTTTCAGAGGTGCTGTGCAGGGAGGCTTCTGCTATGCTAAAATCCTTGCAGATCTGTGGAGAGCCACATTAGAAACACTATGGGTTTTTTTCTTATTTAGATTTAAAGTAGTTTCATTTTCTTTAGCTAGACTGTTATTTATGATAGACTTTAGCATATGTGTCAAAAGCTAACTATGGTCTCCTAGTTCTGTAAATATGGTTAATATTTCTGTAACTGCTTGAAGTACATATTGCATGCAGACAATAACATGTCTTCTGAAGACACACGCAGTTTTTAATCTTGTAGTTCAAGGTCAAAATCTCAACACTATATATCTATATATCTTACATACACTGGCCTGCCATGATGCTAAACTAATTTTTTAACTAGAGAGGAAGAGCTTGTTGGTTTACTTGTATTTCAGTGAACTTTGGCAAAGACTTTGCCAAGGATAGCCAGAATCGCTGTGGTAAATGCACAGTGACAGAGCCTGCGCAGTGCCTGAGCCACAGTTCTGCAGAAGAGTTTCTTCTACAATGTAGCGTACATCAGTCCAGATTGTCGTAACCAAGAACTTCTGACTCTCGCAGCAGGACCAGGAATTAACATTTTTCCCCTCCAAGTCACCACTCTGGAAACCAAAACTGTCACTGGTAGGTTGTACTTCAGCAGCCTTGCAGCAGGTACCATCCACCAGGGATGCGGGTGTTCTGCACAGTCCCTGCGGTACTCATAGCAAATTCTGTCTTCCAGAGCCAAGTATTTAAATCCTTTTGTGGATCTAAAGCACTCTGGTAATTTCTCCCTTCTATTTAAATAGAAGTGCTCAGTCACCATGCTGATGAAATACTGCAGGCAGGATCTATTAAAGTAGTGGCCTTCAGATGTGGAGCTGGACCATGGGCAAGGTTTGCCTGGACCTCTCCCAGCTGGCAGGCCTCTAAGTCCTCAGCCTCCTCATGGCAGAGCCCATGTTTCTTATCAACCTCAGGTCCCTGGGGAGCAGATGCACTGTGCTGTGTGTGGGGGCTGGCAGGGCTGGAGGTCACCTACTGCTTCCTGAGGAACACGCCTCCCAAAAGGCAGCAGGCAGCATTGAGTCCTGCACAGGCATTCAAAATGACATGTTTCAACCACATATGGTAGAAAAGGAGGCAGTACTGCTCTCAGCATGCAGAGGGCAAACTGAGATACGTGTTTGTTAAGCAGTCTAGCTATAATCGGATCTGAAGTCAAGGAAGGGGTCAGGAATAAAATTAAGACGTCATCCTTAACCCTGAGGTTGCTGTAAGCTCAGAGGAGCCTCTTTCCAACTGAATTCTATGCATGAAATTACTTTTTCAGAGGCAATGTGAGTCAGATAGTGGATCTACATGCTATTTCATGGCTTGTAGCCATTTTTAATGGCTTTTGGTAATCTGGACCACAAGCTATGGAAGAGGTTGCCTATATGACCTGAATGGAAAAGTTACACTTACAAAGAAATTTGATTTTCCTCCATCCAACGTGCCTCCAGCTCTAAGCAGTTTAGAGAAAAGTCTGTATTTAGTCTCAATACAGTATCTTGTTTCAGTGTGTGCCAAAGTGCAAAGAATATTTCCAGGCCCCACCCACTGGACAAAAGAGCACACCTTAAAGAGAGTACCAGATGGACCAGGTGAAACCATGACATATTTCCTGTTCATGGAGGAGAATGACATAACAGAATCACAGAATCACACAGAATCACAGAATCAACCAGGCTGGAAGAGACCTCAGGGATCATCGAGTCCAACCGTTGCCCCTACACCACCATGTCAACTAGACCATGGCTCTAAGTGCCATGTCCAGTCTTTTCTTAAACACATCCAGAGATGGTGACTCCACCACCTCCCTGGGCAGCCCATTCCAATGTCTAATAACCCTTTCTGAAAAGAAATTCTTTCTAATGTCCAACCTGAACCTCCCCTGGCGAAGCTTGAGGCTGTGTCCTCTTGTCCTATTGCTAGTTGCCCGGGAGAAGAGGCCAACTCCCACTTCACTACAACCTCCCTTCAGGTAGGTGTAGACTGCAATAAGGTCACCTCGGAGCCTCCTCTTCTCCAAGCTAAACAACCCCAGCTCCCTCAGCCATTCCTCATAGGTCAGACCCTCCAGACCCTTCACCAGCTTGGTCGCCCTCCTCTGGACTCGCTCCAACACCTCAACATCTTTCTTGAAGTGCGGGGCCCAGAACTGAACACAGTACTCAAGATGCGGCCTCACCAGTGCCGAGTAGAGAGGGACGATCACTTCCCTAGACCGGCTGGCTACACTATTCCTAATAGAGGCCAGGGTGCCATTGGCCTTCTTGGCCACCTGGGCACACTGCTGGCTCATATTTAGCCGGCTGTCGATCAGCACCCCCAGGTCTCTTTCCACCGGGCCGCTTTCTAAACCACTCTTCCCCCAGCCTGTAGAGCTGCATGGGGTTGTTGTGGCCGAAGTGTAAGACCCGGCACTTGTTCTTGTTGAACCTCATGCTGTTGGTCTCGGCCCATCTATCTAACCTGTCCAAATCCCTCTGAAGGGCCTTCCTACCCTCCAGCAGATCGACACTCCCACCCAGCTTGGTGTCATCTGCAAATTTGCTGAGGGTGCACTCAATCCCTACGTCTAGATCATCTATAAAGATATTGAACAGCACCGGCCCCAGAACTGAGCCCTGGGGAACACCGCTAGTGACCGGCCGCCAGTTGGACTTTGCCCCATTCACCACCACTCTCTGGGCTCGGCCATCCAGCCAGTTTTTAACCCATTTAAGAGTCCACCCATCCAAGCCCCGGGCAGCCAGTTTGTCCAGGAGGATGCTGTGGGAGACAGTGTCGAATGCCTTACTGAAGTCTAGATAGACTACATCCACAGCCCTGCCCTCATCTACTAAGCGGGTCACTTGGTCATAGAAGGAGACCAGGTTGGTCAAGCAGGACCTGCCTTTCATGAATCCATGTTGGCTGGCCCCGATGCCCCGATTGTCCTGCATGTGCCGTGTAATGGCACTCAGGATGATCTGTTCCATCACCTTGCCTGGCACTGAGGTCAGGCTGACAGGCCTATAGTTCCCTGTATCATCCTTCCGACCCTTCTTGTAGATGGGCATTACTTTTGCTAATTTCCAGTCAGCTGGAACTTCTCCAGTTAACCAGGACTGCCGGTAGATAATAGAGAGTGGTTTGGCAAGTTCATTTGCCAGTTCCTTCATTACTCTGGGGTGAATCCCATCCGGGCCCGTAGCCTTGTGGGTGTCCAACTGGCACAGCAGGTCACTAACCGTCTCCTCCTGGATCCTGGGAGGTTCACACAGCCCCCCGTCCCTAACTTCAGGCTCTGGGGGCCGAGTCTCCTGAGGACAACCGGTCTTGACATTAAAGTCCAAGGCAAAGAAGGCATTGAGCACCTCTGCCTTTTCCTCATCCCCTGACACTACACTACCCTCCTCATTCAGCAAGTGGCGGAGGCTCTCCTTGACCCTCCTTTTGCTGTTGATGTATTTGTAAAAGCTTTTTTTGTTGTCTTTGACTGTAGCAGCCAAATCGAACTCTAATTGAGCTTTGGCCCTTCTAATCTTCTCCTTACACGACCTGGCCACGTCCCTATAGACCTCCCAAGTTACCCGACCCTTCTTCCAGAGCAAGTAGGCTCTCTTTTTTTCCTTAAGTTCTAGCCTAAGTTCCCTGTTTAACCAGGCCGGTCTTTTTCCCCGACGGCTTGCCTTCTTACAGACTGGGACAGCCTGCTCCTGAATATTTAGCAATTCCCTTTTGAAGCATGTCCAGCCTTCCTGGACTCCTTTGCCCTCCAGGACCGATTCCCAAGGGACTCGGTCCACCAGCCTCTTAAACAGGCTAAAGTCAGCCAGCTGGAAATCTAAGGCAGGAGTTCTACTCTTGCCCCTCCTTACTTCCCCCGCTATCGAAAACTCTAACATTTCATGGTCGCTACTCCCAAGACGGCCACCGACCCTCACATCTCCCACTAGTCCTTCTCTGTTCACAAACAACAGGTCAAGCAGAGCCCCTCCTCTAGTGGGCTCATTTACCACTTGCATGAGGAAGTTGTCCTCCACACATTCGAGGAACCTCCTAGATTGCTTCTTCTCTGCCATGTTGTATTTCCAGCAGACATCCGGCAAGTTGAAGTCGCCCACGAGTACAAGGGCCGGCGACCGGACGGCTTCTGACAGCCGCTTGTAAAACGCCTCATCCGCCTGCTCATCCTGGTTGGGTGGTCTATAACAGACTCCCACCATAATGTCCGCCCTGCCAACCTTCCCCCTGATCTTCACCCATAAACATTTAACCTTGTCATCCTCATCATCTTCCTCAATTTCAACACAGTCCAAGCACTCCCTAACATACAGCACTACCCCACCGCCTCTCCTGCTTCGCCTGTCCCTCTTAAAGAGCTTATAGCCATCCATAGTTGCACTCCAGTCATGAGAGTCATCCCACCACGTTTCTGTGATGGCAACCACATCATAACCTTCCTGCTGTACAGTGGCCTCTAGCTCTTCCTGTTTGTTGCCCATACTGCGTGCATTGGTGTAAACGCACTTCAGCTGGGCTAGCGGCCTTGCCCCCGACGCAGGCCTGTCACGCCTAGGTTCATTTGTGGCTGCCCTGGTCTTATCCCCCTCCCCCATCGAACCTAGTTTAAAGACCTCTTGATCAGCCCTGCCAAATTCTGGGCCATAACCCTTTTCCCCTTCTGACTCAGCTGTTCCCCATCCGGTATAAGCAGGCCCGGTGCCATGAAAGCCGCCCCGTGGTCAACAAACCCAAAATCCCACCTCCGGCACCAGTCTCTTAGCCACATATTAATCTGTTGTACTTTCATAGTCTTTTCCCTATTTTCAACAAATACCAAAGGAATTGAAGAGTATATCACCTGCGCACCTACCCCCTTTACCAAACGCCCCAGGGCCCTGAAGTCCCTTTTGATTGCCCTGGGACTTCTCTCTTCAATCTCATCCCTACCCACCTGGAATACTAATAGTGGGTAGTAGTCAGAGGGCCTCACCAGTTGAGGAATCCTCCTGGCAACATCCCTTACCTGTGCCCCTGGGAGGCAGCAGACTTCCCTGTGAGTCGGGTCTGGTCTGCTTATGGGGCCCTCCGTTCCCCTTAGCAGGGAGTCGCCTATAACAACTACTTTTCTTTTCTCCTTTTTGGAGCTGGTTGCAACCCTCTTACTCGGTTGTTTCTGTTTACGTAGCCCCATAGAGGGTCTTTCACCTAGATTTGTATCTTCCTGACACTCAGGAAGACGCTCAGGCTCCAGCGCCTCATACCTATTCTGCAGGGGGACGTGGGGAAGGGAGGAAGTCGGGATGGGATTTGCCTGCCACCCTGAGCAGGGACCTGCCTCCATTCCCCCCCATTCCCTAGGTCTCCTCCTGCTCCTTGTGGAGGAGGAAGAAGATCCTCCACTACCCAGGGAGCATTAGGCCCGTCCGTTTTCCCCAGGACAGGCAGGGAACAGCACTGCCCGCCACCCTCTTCCTGGGATGCTCTTGCACTCCTTAACCTTTCCACCTCCTCCTTGAGCTGGGCCACCAAGGAGATCAGGTCGTCGACCTGTTCGCACCTCACACAGGTGAGGTCTCCGTTACCCTCGAGTGCCAGGGCCAGGCTCTGGCACTCCCTGCAGCCTGCCACCTGCACCTCCGCATGCTTCCGCGGCAGGTCCGTGTGGGTTGCCATGTCTTTTCTGGCACCCGCAAGGGACTTAGGGCCCCGCCGAGTGGAAACCATACCTGCCTGCCCGCCTACCCTGCTCGCCGCCCTGCCTGCAAGAACTGCTGCGCAAACTGCCACGCCCCTGGGGCTGTGCCACGCCCCTGTGCCCTCCCCCGCCCCGGGACACACCCACAGTCACTGCTGACTCCCCCTCTCCCCTCTGGGCAGGGACTAGTCCCTGCCCACCCAGAGGCTCACCCATAACGTCTTGCTCACAAACAAAACAACAGATCCTTTTTTGCCACTTAGTCCTTTCTTTATTCAATAAAAAGGACACTGTCTACTCCTCAAACCGTCACTAGTGTGAGTAACATCAGCTGGACTACTTGCTTGAGCAAACATCTTGGAAGGACTAGCTGCAGGCATCCCTCTTCCTGCTCACTGTGTGATGCAATCCCAAGCACTGGCAGGGTTGCCAGACCTGCCCTTTACCAACTTGTCACCTCTTTTCAGGATTCCATATAGGATTTTTATCTGCGAGAAGGCCTTGATCCAATAAATCTTATGAAGATTTGTCGCGCTCAGAATACAGGAGTTGTATCCTGTGGCCAAACACACGCATTTAAATGAAGAGGTGAAGGTTGAGGGCAGCCTTGGTTGTAGTGACCATGAGATGGTAGAGTTCAGGATCTCATGTGGCAGGAACAGAATAGCTAGCAAAATCACAACCCTGGACTTCAGGAGGGCCAACTTTGGCCTTTTCAAGCAATTGCTAGGGGAAATCCCATGGGACAGGGTACTAGAAGGTAAGGGGGCCCAAGATAGTTGGTTAGCATTCAAGGACTGCTTCTTCCGAGCTCAAGATCAGAGCATCCCAACAGGTAGAAAGTCAAGGAAGGGTACCAGGAGACCTGCATGGTTAAACAGGGAACTGCTGGGCAAACTCAAGTGGAAGAAGAGGGTGTAGAGATCATGGAAGGAGGGGCTGGCCACTTGGGAGGACTATAAGTCTGTTGTTGGAGGATGTAGGGAGGCAACTAGGAAAGCTAAGGCCTCCTTGGAATTAAACCTTGCAAGAGAGGTCAAGGACAACAGAAAGGGCTTCTTCAAATACATTGCAGGTAAAGCCAACACTAGAGGCAATGTAGGCCCACTGATGAATGAGGTGGGGGCCCTGGAGACAGAGGATAAAAAGAAGGCGGAGTTACTGAATGCCTTCTTTGCCTCTGTCTATACTGCTGGAGGCTGTCCTGAGGAGCCCCGGACCCTGAGGCCCCAGAAGAAGTCAGGATAGAGGAGGAATCTGTCTTGGTAGATGAGGGCTGGGTCAGGGACCAATTAAGCAATCTGGACGTCCATAAATCCATGGGCCCTGATGGGATGCACCCGCGGGTGCTGAGGGAGCTGGCGGAAGTCATTGCTAGGCCACTCTCCATCATCTTTGCAAAGTCGTGGGCAACGGGGGAGGTGCCTGAGGACCGGAGGAAAGCAAATGTCACTCCAGTCTTCAAAAAGGGCAAGAAGGAGGACCCAGGTAACTATAGACCGGTCAGCCTCACCTCCATCCCCGGAAAGGTGATGGAACAACTTGTTCTTGATGCTGTCTCTAGGCACATCAAGGACAGGGGGATCATTAGGGGCACTCAGCATGGCTTCACCAAGGGAAAGTCATGCTTAACCAACTTGATAGCCTTTTATGAGGACGTAACCAGGTGGATAGATGATGGTAAAGCTGTGGATGTGGTCTATCTCGATTTCAGTAAGGCGTTTGACACGGTCTCCCACAGCATCCTCGCAGCTAAACTGGGGAAGTGTGGTCTGGATGATCGGATAGTGAGGTGGATTGTGAACTGGCTGAAGGAAAGAAGCCAGAGAGTGGTGGTCAATGGGACAGAGTCCAGTTGGAGGCCTGTGTCTAGCGGAGTCCCTCAAGGGTCGGTACTGGGACCAGTACTATTCAATATATTCATTAATGACTTGGATGAGGGAATAGAGTGCACTGTCAGCAAGTTCGCTGATGACACAAAACTGGGAGGAGTGGCTGACACACGGGAAGGCTGCGCAGCCATTCAGAGAGACCTGGACAGGCTGGAGAGTTGGGCGGGGAGAAATTTAATGAAATATAACAAGGGCAAGTGTAGAGTCCTGCCTCTGGGCAAGAACAACCCCATGTACCAGTACAAGTTGGGGGCAGACCTGTTGGAGACCAGCGTAGGGGAAAGGGACCTGGGGGTCCTAGTGGACAACAGGATGACCATGAGCCAGCAGTGTGCTCTTGTGGCCAAGAAGGCCAATGGCATCCTGGGGTGTATTAGAAGGGGTGTGGTTAGCAGGTCAAGAGAGGTTCTCCTCCCCCTCTACTCTGCCCTGGTGAGGCTGCATCTGGAATATTGTGTTGTCACGGTTTTAAAGCTGGGCCAGCTATTAAACCTGTGGCAGATGCCCTCTGTTATTCCCCCCCCCTCCCCCCAGAGGGAAAGGGAAAGGGAAAAGGGAGAGAGACTTCCGGGTTGGAAAGTTAAAACAGTTTTAATAAACTATAATAATGAAAAAAGAGTATAATAATAATAATAGAAATAATCAAATATATACAAATATATATATACAAAACCAAGATTGAGCTCCCCTGAAGTCAGCCACGTCACCACCGGCACTGCAGGGCAGGCTCCGGGAAGGCCCAGGCTGGGCCTAGCAACGGTCGAGAGCTGGATTCAGGGATGCACGGATCGGGATCGGGGGCAGCAGGAAAACAGACGGAGTCCTCCTTGGACACCGGCCATAGCAGAAAGAGGGTGAGACCCTCGTGATCCCCCCCTTTATACCAAGAATGACGTGTGTGGGATGGAATACCCTCGTTGGTCAATTTTGGGTCACCTGCCCTGTCTGCTCCCCGCTGCAGCTGCGACCCCCCTTCGGCTCTTCACTTGTAAGCAGTGAGGAATTCAGCAGTGACCTTGGTTTCTCTAAGAATAAGTACAGCAAGAGCCTTACTGCACAACATCCCTACCGGTGCCTCAGTGATAACTACAAACTTCGAGCGTTATCAGTCCTGGAAGCAGACACTGTCTGCAAACATGCAGTTAGTTCCAGAAAGTGCAGTTACTTAGAGGAGACTTAGCTGAAAGTAAAAATCACTGCAAGGAAAATCGGCCTGGTTTAGGCCAAACCAGGACATTCCACCCCTTATTCCATACCATTCACGTCATACTCAGATCACCACTAACTTTTCATTTTAAAATATATACAGATAACATTAGTTTATGATTCATCTCTACACAGAAAAAAAAAAGTTCATCAAGATCATTTAGTTCAGGATTGTGGGTTTCCATCTGGCTAGGAGTCTCCCAGGGTAGGACAGATGGTATGAGCTTTGTCACGGTTCATGCCCACGGGTGGCAGGTTAAAGATGTCAGTCTCGAGGAGGTTACTGGATGCCACTCGCAGCTAGCTCCAGTCTCATCACCACTGCTTCAACCTGAAAGACACTTATGAACACTGTTAGTATTATGCAGCAATTAACATCATGCAGTTCAGAATTAAGTATTCTCACCCAAGATCAGATCACCTTCAGGGACACATCGGACTCCACCATCCTGCAGCATCACCCACCAAGTACATCCAGGTCCTTGAGCAAAAGCAATCCCATGAATGGGTTTACCTTTGCCCGTAGCAGGAAGAACCCAGACAGTTTTTCCCAACAGATTCCTTTCATGCACCACAGGGACTTTATCTCCTTCTACTGTATGTAGAAGGTCTGACTGAGCAGGGCCAGCTTGATTGATAGATCCTCTGGTGTTAACTAGCCAGGTAGCTTGTGCCAAATGCTTATCCCAGTTTTTAAAGGTTCCACCCCCCATTGCTTTTAGGGTAGTTTTTAACAGCCCATTATACCGTTCAACTTTCCCAGATGCTGGTGCATGATAGGGGATGTGATATACCCATTTGATGCCATGCTCTTTGGCCCAGTTATCTATGAGACTGTTTTTGAAATGAGTACCATTGTCCGACTGAATTCTCTCTGGTGTGCCATGTCGCCACAAGATTTGCTTTTCAAGGCCCAGAATAGTGTTCCTGGCAGTGGCATGGGGCACAGAGTATGTTTCCAGCCATCCGGTGGTCGCCTCCACCATGGTAAGCACATAACGTTTACCCTGGCGGGTTTGAGGGAGTGTGATGTAGTCAATTTGCCAGGCCTCCCCATATTTATATTTCAACCACCGTCCCCTATACCACAAAGGTTTTAACCGTTTGGCTTGCTTAATTGCGGCGCATGTTTCACAATCATGGATAACCTGTGCAACAGAGTCCATAGTTAAGTCCACCCCTCGGTCACGAGCCCATCTGTATGTTGCATCTCTCCCTTGATGACCTGAAGTGTCATGAGCCCACCGAGCTAAAAATAGTTCACCTTTATGTTCCCAGTCCAAATCTATTTGGAACACTTTAGCAGCTTGATCCGCTTGTTGGTTGTTTCGATGTTCCTCAGTTGTCCGACTTTTAGGTACGTGAGCATCTACATGACGTACCTTCATGACTAGTTTCTCTAGCCGAGCAGCAATATCTTGCCACAATTTAGCAGCCCAAATAGGTTTCCCTTTGCGCTGCCAGTTGCTTCGCTTCCACTGCTTTAACCACCCCCACAAGGCATTTGCTACCATCCATGAGTCAGTATAAAGATACAGCCTTGGCCACTTTTCTCGTTCAGCAATGTCTAAAGCCAGCTGGATGGCTTTTACCTCTGCGAATTGACTTGATTCACCTTGTCCTTCTGTGGCTTCTGTGACTCGTCGTATAGGACTCCATACAGCAGCTTTCCACTTCCGATGCTTTCCTACAAGACAGCAGGATCCATCGGTGAACAGGGCATACTGCTTCTCATCCTCTGGTAGTTCATTATATGGTGGGGCTTCTTCAGCACGTATCACCTCTTTTTCTGGTGGCATTCCGAAGTCTTTGCCTTCTGGCCAGTCCATGATCACTTCTAAGATTCCTGGGCGATTAGGGTTTCCTATTCGAGCCCTCTGTGTAATTAATGCAATCCATTTACTCCATGTAGCATCAGTTGCATGATGAGTAGTAGGAACCTTACCCTTGAACATCCAGCCTAGTACTGGTAATCGGGGTGCCAGGAGAAGCTGTGCCTCAGTACCAATTACCTCTGAGGCAGCTCTAACTCCTTCATATGCTGCCAGTATCTCTTTTTCAGTTGGGGTGTAATTGGCCTTGGAGCCCTTGTATCCTCGACTCCAAAATCCTAGGGGTCGACCTCGAGTCTCCCCTGGCACTTTCTGCCAGAGGCTCCAGGTAGGACCATTGTCCCCAGCTGCGGTGTAGAGCACATTTTTAACATCTTGTCCCATACAGACTGGTCCAAGGGCTACTGCATGCACAATCTCCTGTTTAATCTGTTCAAAAGCCTGTTGTTGTTCAGGGCCCCACTGAAAATCATTCTTTTTTCTGGTCACTTGATAAAGAGGGCGTACAATCTGGCTGTAATCTGGAATATGCATTCTCCAGAAACCCACAACGCCTAAGAAGGCTTGTGTTTCCTTTTTGTTAGTTGGTGGGGACATAGCTGTTATTTTGTTGATCACCTCTATCGGGATCTGGCGACGCCCATCTTGCCATTTAATCCCTAAAAACTGGATCTCCCGGGCAGGTCCCTTGATCTTGCCTCTTTTTATGGCAAAACCAGCTTTCAGAAGAATTTGGATGATTTTCTCCCCTTTGTCAAAAACTTCTGCTGCTGTATCACCCCACACAATGATGTCATCAATATATTGCAAATGTTCTGGAGCTCCACCCTTTTCTAGTGCAGTCTGGATCAGTCCGTGGCAAATAGTAGGACTGTGTTTCCACCCCTGGGGCAGTCGATTCCAGGTGTACTGGATACCTCTCCAGGTAAAAGCAAACTGTGGCCTGCACTTTGGTGCCAAGGGAATAGAGAAAAATGCATTAGCAATGTCTATAGTGGCGTACCACTTGGCTGCCTTTGACTCCAGTTCGTATTGAAGTTCTAGCATGTCTGGCACAGCAGCACTCAGAGGTGGTGTAACTTCATTTAGGCCACGATAGTCCACAGTTAATCTCCGTTCTCCATTAGATTTTTGCACTGGCCATATAGGACTATTAAAGGGTGAGCGAGTCTTGCTAATCACTCCTTGATTTTCTAATTGTCTAATCAGTTTATGAATGGGGATCAGGGAGTCTCGATTGGTGCGATATTGTCGTCGGTGCACCGTGGCAGTAGCAATTGGCACCTGTTGTTCTTCAACCTTCAGCAACCCCACAACAGAAGGATCCTCTGAGAGGCCAGGCAAGGTAGACAGCTGTTTAATGTCCTCAGTCTCTACAGCTGCTACACCAAAGGCCCATCTATATCCTTTTGGGTCCTTAAAATACCCTTTCTTAAGGTAGTCTATGCCAAGGATGCACGGAGCATCTGGACCAGTCACAATGGGGTGCTTTTTCCATTCATTTTCAGTTAGGCTCACTTCGGCCTCCAATACAGATAACTCTTGAGATCCCCCTGTTATTCCCGAGATACTGACAGATTCTGTCCCTTTATGATTCGATGGCATGAGGGTGCACTGTGCACCAGTGTCTACCAGGGCTCGATACTTTTGTGGTTCTAATGTGCCAGGCCATCGAATCCACACAGTCCAATAAACTCGGTTGTCCCTCTCCTCCTCCTGGCTGGAGGCAGGGCCCCTCTAATTAAAGACTGGATTCGTGCAGCTCACGGGGACTGGACCTTCATTTCCCCTATTCACTCTTGGAAAAAAAGGATTTGAGGCCCATCTACCCTGACTGGGGTCCTGCTCATTGGTAACTGGAGCAGCCATCCTCCTAGGAAAATTCTCACTGGTATTTCTGTTAGCTTGCAACTCACGTACTCGCGCCTGTAGGGTACTGGTAGGTTGTCCATGCCATCTGTTCATGTCCTCCCCATAATCACGCAGGATAAACCACAGGATACCTCGTGACGTGTCCCATTTCCTTTGAGCCAGTCCAGTAGGAGGGCGTTTCCTCCTAAAGGCTGCAACACGGGCCTGTGTAGGTAGAGAGTCAAGTTTATTCTCGATCCTGGACAGTTTGTCTGACAGTTGTTTAAATGAGTCCTTGTTCTCCTTAGTCAGTTTTTCCACAGCCGAGACACGGGCCTGCAGTGGGGAAGAAATACTATCTTCATACTGTCGCATATAGTTAGCCATTTCGCCCACACTAGGTCGTGCCATAGGATCTTCTCCTCAGACTAATATTGACAATGTATGGGTATGTGTTGGTGGAGCACTCTTCACAACCTTCCGGAACATGGATCGGTTGCATTCCACTTCATCAGGATTTACAGGATCTACAATGTCCTGAGGGTGTCTATAAATGATCTCTTGCACAGCTAGTTCTCTAAGGTAGTTAATACCTTTTTCTATAGTGGTCCATTTGCTTAGGTGGCTCATAACATCATCTTTATAGGGATACCTGCTCTTTACAGCTGACAAGAGTCGCCTCCAGAGGCTGATAGTGTTCGACCTTCTTGGAAGCATCTTATCAATACCACCATCTCTGGACAGGGATCCCAACTGTCTGGCTTCTCTACCACCCAATTCTATGCTATCTGCCCCATTATCCCAGCATCGGAGCAACCAGGTAATAATTGGCTCACCGTCATAACGACTAAAATCTTTTCTTATATTTCGCAGTTCTTTCAGGGATAAGGAGTGGTAGGTTATCTCTACTTCCGAGTCCGAGTCCTCCTGTGATTGTTCTGCTTTAGAAGGACCTTTCTTGTCCTTCTTGTGTAATGGGTCTGCTTTAAAAAGACGATCAAGGAAACCCCCATCTGTGTCAGGCCCTGACTCTGACTGAGAAGGGCCCTCACCTGGGTCCTGTGCTGGCTCTGCCTTAGAAGGCTCCAAGTCATCATCCTTCACTTTACTAGCTGATTTCTTTCGGTGTTTTCTCCTGGTCACAGGGGCAGCATGGTACCTACCGCTGTTGCTGCACTGACATCTAATCACATACCACACCAGAAACACATTCAGGACAAACGAAAATAAAACCATGCCACCTAGACAGCACCATCCTAATTTCGCAAAATCTAGTGGAATCACCTTAGCAGAAAAGGAGAAGGTACTATTTCCCAAAGTAAAATTGGAAGTATAATCATTAACAGAATCAGCTAAAGGACTCCCAGAGTGCGCAGATAAAATCTCTGCTACCGAGGTCAGAGTAGTAACAACCCAGTTTATCACGACATAAATCCGTACGAAACGCCATAACAAAACAATGCATGTTGACCAGTACCCAGCAATGATAAACTGCACATAAACACTAACAAACAACGGCAAGTAAGGTATTATTACTCTTAACTCTGTAAAAGGCTTAATAAAGAGACGAGATAGCACAGCGATCAAAAATGACATTACCATCTTCGCTATCTGTTTTAATTTCCAATCCCTCGTAAATCTCAAAGGAAGAACTCCGATAGTCTCTCAGCTGAGCTCTCCGGGTCTCCTCCCACTGGAGCTGGGATTCGACTTATCAGAGCAACCTGTCAGAGCTTCTTTCGTGCCCCACGTTGGGCGCCAATAAATCTGTCACGGTTTTAAAGCTGGGCCGGCTATTAAACCTGTGGCAGATGCCCTCTGTTATTCCCCCCCGCTCCCCCCAGAGGGAAAGGGAAAGGGAAAAGAGAGAGAGACTTCCGGGTTGGAAAGTTAAAACAGTTTTAATAAACTATAATAATGAAAAAAGAGTATAATAATAATAATAGAAATAATCAAATATATACAAATATATATATACAAAACCAAGATTGAGCTCCCCTGAAGTCAGCCACGTCACCACCGGCACTGCAGGGCAGGCTCCGGGAAGGCCCAGGCTGGGCCTAGCAACGGTCGAGAGCTGGATTCAGGGATGCACGGATCGGGATCGGGGGCAGCAGGAAAACAGACGGAGTCCTCCTTGGACACCGGCCATAGCAGAAAGAGGGCGAGACCCTCGTGATCCCCCCCTTTATACCAAGAATGACGTGTGTGGGATGGAATACCCTCGTTGGTCAATTTTGGGTTACCTGCCCTGTCTGCTCCCCGCTGCAGCTGCGACCCCCCTTCGGCTCTTCACTTGTAAGCAGTGAGGAATTCAGCAGTGACCTTGGTTTCTCTAAGAATAAGTACAGCAAGAGCCTTACTGCACAACATCCCTACCGGTGCCTCAGTGATAACTACAAACTTCGAGCGTTATCAGTCCTGGAAGCAGACACTGTCTGCAAACATGCAGTTAGTTCCAGAAAGTGCAGTTACTTAGAGGAGACTTAGCTGAAAGTAAAAATCACTGAAAGGAAAATCGGCCTGGTTTAGGCCAAACCAGGACATGTGTCCAGTTCTGGGCCCCTCAGTTCAAGAAGGACAGGGAACTGCTAGAGAGAGTCCAGCGCAGAGTCACGAAGATAATTAAGGGGGTGGAACATCTCCCTTATGAGGAGAGGCTGAGGGAGCTGGGTCTCTTTAGCTTAGAGGAGACTGAGGGGTGACCTCATTAATGTTTATAAATATGTAAAGGGCAAGTGTCATGAGGATGGAGCCACGCTCTTCTCAGTGACATCCCTTGACAGGACAAGGGGCAATGGGTGCAAGTTGGAACATAGGAGGTTCCACATAAATATGAGGAAAAAGTTCTTTACGGTGAGGGTGACCGAACACTGGAACAGGCTGCCCAGAGAGGTTGTGGAGTCTCCTTCTCTGGAGACATTCAAAACCCGCCTGGACGCATTCCTGTGTGATATGGTCTAGGCAATCCTGCTCCGGCAGAGGGATTGGACTAGATGATCTTTCGAGGTCCCTTCCAATCCCTAACATTCTGTGATTCTGTGAAATCCCTAATTAGGAGAAGAGCTGTGCAGTACAAATTGGTTGTTTTCAAAGTAATGCATGAAAGAGATGTTAAATGCATTTAAATGGAGCACAGTTTACATAAAAACTAGTTTTGGTGATGAAATACCAAGTGATCACAAAACCAAGTGAGTGGGTAAAAAGATGGCAGGTGACCAGTCACCATTGACCGTGGTCTGAAAACAGTGTGCAATGGCAGACAAACCTGCCACAATGTGGGACCTAATCAGGAAGAGTACTGAAGACAGGAAAGAAAATGATGTTTTGTCATTCTCTAAAACCTAGCACGCTCAGTGGTATGTGATGCAGCCTCTGCCTCTCAGGTAGGATAGCATTAGAGAAGGAACAGAGAAGGGCAACAAACACAGTTAAGTGGTTGGAGCAGTTGCCTTAAGGCAGACACTAAAAGGTTTGGCACTTTTCAGTCTGGAGAGGAGAAGGCTGAGGTGGAAATGACAGATAATTTCAAATTCACAAAGCGAGTGGAGAAGGTGAGTGAAAAAAAGCTGTTCATAAGGTCCCACAGATGATATCCCTAAATAGCATCTCCTATTGCCACTTTGCCTCCCCCTCTCATAGACAGCACGGGGCTGGAAGCACCATCGGTCCATAGCAGGAGGGCATTTCTCCTCACTGGGTTCTTATATTCCTTTTTGATAATTCTCCAGGGGCAGTCTGAAGTCCGTAAACCAAGGAATATCAATTTGCTTTGCCAAAAATATCAGAGGATGGATTTCTGCATGGGTAGAGAATTTATCTGGGACGCAAGCGGGGTATATTTATTCCATCACCTCCCTAACCTGCAGGCTTATATACTGCAAGCACTTTCCACACTTTCTGTGTCAACAGCCCAAGGGGTACCTGGGACATGGACAGGAGCCTGGCATGTTCCTGCCAAGGTGCTTTTGCTTTTATTGATGGATTGTGTCAGTAGAGCTGCACTGGGCAGCACCATTCCCAGGGCTTCAATAGCTGGGCACAACATCCCAGCCACTGCACAGATACCAGGGGACCTTCTCCAGTGGAAATACACGTGCCAAAGTATTTTAGACATATCCTGATGGGGCTGGGTGGCTCCCAAGTGCAACAGGTGGCAAAAATGCTGCTGTGAATGTTAAGGGAGCATCCCAGCCCTGGTGGCTCACTTCTGAATGGAGCGAGTCGAGGAGGAGCAAAAGCCACAAGATTGCATCAAGGGGAGGAGGAAAATCTTAAAGCACAGAAGACTGAAAATATAGCTAAAAAGCAACCAAAATGATATTATGGTGGCAAAGCGTGGGAACATCCCACTAGGCATCACTCAGTGATTCAACAGTATTTAGAGAGGAAATACAACTGAGCAGCACCTTCAGAGCAAAGCTGTGAATGGGAGAAATACACACACAGTAGTGAAAGCCACAGGTGGACACAGAAATAGCAACCTGTCTGTGTAAAAATTATAGAGGTTTGTTCTGAGTTCAGCAGAAGTTAAACCATTAAGCAATTCAATGAAAACAATGTAGAGTGAAGGGAGAATGGGTGCAAAACTCAGCAGAGCTGGTGGTCCTTCCTCCAGAGAGGCAGTCACTGTGCTCCCCTTCACCCTGGGAGTACTGCCTGCCCAATGCCTGCCCAGTGCCTGCCCAGTGCCCCACCAGCTCCCTTGCCTGCTCACCTTCCCTCAGGTGGGCAGTGTCAGGTCCGGTGGGGCATATGGCATCCTGGGGTTGGCTGCACATACTGAGACAGCAGTGCAAGCAGGGCAGAAACACTAGTCCCTGTATGCAGTATGTACAGATGCAGCAGTTGAAGTCAGACATCATTCAGCGTATCCATGTGACAGTCTGAATTTTCCCATTAAGAATTTCCACCTCCCTTTCTTCTGTTGGCCCAGAGAGCAGAGTTCGGCTCCAGGCAACCCGTGTCTAACCAACTGGAGGCTTTTGGGTACACACACACAGAGTCTCTGCTTTCTGCACACTACGCTGCTCTGAAATATGACATTTTCTTGATGTCAGAGTACTTGCACAAACTTGCTGCTCAACCTAGAAGGCATGAACACATAGACACGACTGCCACTTAGAAAATAATTTGATTTTAAAATTACTCAGGCATAAGTTTCAAAACCTGGAAGAAGCGTGTTATACTAATCATTTTCTTAGCAAATTATTAACCAGGTGATGAGATAGTGCTGGCACTGTAAAGTAAGCTACACAGGACTAGTGTTCTGTCACATGGGGGTGCATTGTCCTACCTGTCTGACAGCAGGGAACCTGTTGCAGTAAAATTGCTAAAATCGCAAGTAATTAATACACTGAATTTCATAGAATCATAGAATCATGGAATGGTTTGGGTTGGAAGGGACCTTAAAGATCACCTAGTTCCAACCCCCTGCCACAGGCAGGGACACCTTTCCTCTAGACCAGGTTGCTCAAAGCCTCATCCAATCTGGCCTTGAACACTGCCAGGGAGGGGGCAGCCACAACTTCTCTGGGCAACAGGTTCCAGTGTCTCGCTACCCTCACAGGAAAGAATTTCTACCTAATATCTAATCTAAATCTACCCTCTTTCAGTTTAAAGCCATTCCCCCTCATCCTGTCACTACTTGTCCTTGTAAAAAGTCCCTCTCCCGCTTTCCTGTAGGCCCCCTTCAGGTACTGGAAGGCTGCTATGAGGTCCCCCTGGAGCCTTCTCTTCTCCAGGCTGAAGACCCCCAACTCTCTCAGCCCCTCTTCATAGGAGGGGTGCTCCAGCCTTCTGATCATCTTCGTGGCCCTCCTCTGGACTTGCTCCAACAGCTCCATGTCCTTCTTACGTTGGGGACCCCAGAGCTGGACGCAGTACTCCAGGTGGGGTCTCAGGAGAGTGGAGTAGAAGGGGAGAATCACCTCCCTCGACCTGCTGGCCACGCTGCTTTTGATGCAGCCCAGGATATGGTTGGCTTTCTGGGCTGCAAGCGTACATTGCCGGCTCATGTTGAGCTTTCATCAACCATCATCCACAAGTCCTTCTCCTCAGGGCTGCTCTCAATCCATTCTCCACCCAGCCTGTATTTGTGCTTGGGATTGCCCCGACCCACATGCAGGACCTTGCAGTTGGCCTTGTTGAACTTCATGTGGTTCACACAGGCCCAGCTCTCAAGCCTGTCGAGGTCCCTCTGGATGGCATCCCTTCCCTCCAGCGTGTCGACCGCACCACACAGCTTGGTGTCGTCAGCAAACTTGCTGAGGGTGCACTCAATTCCACTGTCCATGTTGCTGACAAAGATGTTAAACAGGACTGGTCCCAATACCGACCCCTGAGGAAGACCACTCGTCACTGGTGTCCATGTTGCTGACAAAGATGTTAAACAGGACTGGTCCCAATACCGACCCCTGAGGAAGACCACTCGTCACTGGTGTCCACTTGGACATTGAGCCGTTGACCATAACTCTTTGAGTGCGACCATCCAGCCAATTCTTTATCCACTGAGTGGTCCATCCATCAAGTCCATGTCTCTCCAATTTAGAGACAGGGATGTTGTGCAGGACAGTGTCAAATGCTTTGAAAAAGTCCAGGTAGATGACGTCAGTTGCTCTTCCCTTATCCACCAACACTGTAACCCTGTCGTAGGGTTTCACCTCCATCCCCGGAAAGGTGAAGGAACAACTTGTCCTTGGTGCTGTCTCTAGGCACATCAAGGATAGGGGGATCATTAGGGGCACTCAACATGGCTTCACCAAGGGGAAGTCATGCTTAACCAACTTGATAGCCTTTTATGAGGACGTAACCAGGTGGATAGATGATGGTAAAGCTGTGGATGTGGTCTATCTTGATTTCAGTAAAGCGTTTGACACAGTCTCCCACAGCATCCTCGCAGCTAAACTGAGGAAGTGTGGTCTGGATGATCGGGTAGTGAGGTGGATTGTGAACTGGCTGAAGGAAAGAAGCCAGAGAGTGGTGGTCAATGGGACAGAGTCCAGTTGGAGGCCTGTGTCTAGCGGAGTCCCTCAAGGGTCGGTACTGGGACCAGTACTATTCAATATATTCATTAATGACTTGGATGAGGGAATAGAGTGCACTGTCAGCAAGTTCGCTGATGACACAAAACTGGGAGGAGTGGCTGATACACCAGAAGGCTGCGCAGCCATTCAGAGAGACCTGGACAGGCTGGAGAGTTGGGCGGGGAGAAATTTAATGAAATATAACAAGGGCAAATGTAGAGTCCTGCCTCTGGGCAAGAACAACCCCATGTACCAGTACAAGTTGGGGGCAGACCTGTTGGAGACCAGCATAGGGGAAAGGGACCTGGGGGTCCTAGTGGACAACAGGATGACCATGAGCCAGCAATGTGCCCTTGTGGCCAAGAAGGCCAATGGCATCCTGGGGTGTATTAGAAGGGGTGTGGTTAGCAGGTCAAGAGAGGTTCTCCTCCCCCTCTATTCTGCCCTGGTGAGGCCGCATCTGGAATATTGTGTCCAGTTCTGGGCCCCTCAGTTCAAGAAGGACAGGACAGGGAACTGCTAGAGAGAGTCCAGCGCAGAGTCACGAAGATGATTAAGGGGGTGGAACATCTCCCTTATGAGGAGAGGCTGAGGGAGCTGGGTCTCTTTAGCTTAGAGAAGAGGAGACTGAGGGGTGACCTCATTAATGTTTATAAATATGTAAAGGGCAAGTGTCATGAGGATGGAGCCACGCTCTTCTCAGTGACATCCCTTGACAGGACAAGGGGCGATGGGTGCAAGCTGGAACACAGGAGGTTCCACATAAATATGAGGAAAAACTTCTTTACGGTGAGGGTAACCGAACACCGGAACAGGCTGCCCAGAGAGGTTGTGGAGTCTCCTTCTCTGGAGACATTCAAAACCCGCCTGGACGCATTCCTGTGTGATATGGTCTAGGTAATCCTGCTCCGGCAGAGGGATTGGACTAGATGATCTTTCGAGGTCCCTTCCAATCCCTAACATTCTGTGATTCTGTGATTCTGTGTAGAAGGCATCCAAATTTGTCAGGCATGATTTGCCTTAGTGAAGCCATGTTGGCTGTTACCAATCACCTCCTTGATTTCCGTGTGCCTCAATATAGCTTCCAGGAGGATCTGCTCCATGATCTTGCTAGGCACAGAGGTGAGACTGACTGCCCTGTAGTTCCTCAGGTCTTCCTTTTTTTCCTTCTTGAAGATGGGGGTTATGTTTCCCCTCTTTCAGTCAGTGGGAACTTCACCAGGCTGCCATGACTTCTCAAAAAGGATGGATAGTGGCTTAGCAACTTCATCCGCAATTTCCCTCAGGACTCACAGATGCACCTCATCAGGTCCCATGGACTTGTGCACCTTCAGGTTTCTTAGATGGTCTTGAACCTGATCTTCTCCTACAGTGGGTGGCTCTTCATTCTTCCAGTCCCTGCCCTTTGCATTCTGCGACTTGGGCAGTGTGGCTTGAGCACTTGCCAGGAAAGATTGAGGCAAAAAAGTCATTAGTGCCTCAGCCTTCTCCATATCTCAGGTAACCAGGTCTCCCGTTTCCTTCTGGAGAGGGCCCACATTTTACCTAGTCTTCCTTTTATCACTGACATACCTGTAGAAGCATTTCTTGTTGTCCTTGACATCCCTGGCCAGATTTAATTCTATCAGGGCTTTAGCTTTCCTAACCTGATCCCTGGCTGCTTGGACAGTTTCTCTGTATTCCTCCCAGGCTACCTGCCCTTGCTTCCACCCTCTGTAGGCTTCCTTTTTGTGTCTGAATTTATCCAGGAGCTCCTTGTTCATCCATGCAGGCCTCCTGGCGTTTTTGCCTGCCTTCCTCTTTGTTGGGATGCATCACTTGAGGAGGAACATGGAGGAGGTGATCCTTGAATATTAACTAGCTTTCTTGGGCCTCTTTTCCCTCTAGGGCATTATCCCCTGGTACTCTACTAAGTAGGTCCCTGAAGAGGCCAAAGTCTGCTCCCCCGAAGTCCAGGGTAGGGAGCTTGCTGTGAACCCTCCTCACTGCCCTAAGGATGTTGAACTCTACCATTTCAGTGTCTCTAGGCAAAAAGCCTTTGATGGTCTTACCTATGTGATCACAGAGGATAAATGCAGAAATATTGCCAGTCCTTGTGTGGGGTTGTCACTGAGAGAGGAGGTCCTGCTCCCCCTGATGTCTGTAAGAGATTTCTGGAGTGAGAGAACCATGAGGAGAGGACATGTGGTGGGGTTGCGTGCCAGGCTGCACACTAACACATTGTGCATTCCCTGGTCATGGAAGATGCTGGGACTCACACTATTTCCTGCAGCCATCCAATGTTAGGCCCCTACACCTGCAGGTCACTGGTCTCTTCTGGAAGCAATGATAGGAGCAAGGCTTCTCCACTGCCTTTCTGGAGCATAACACGGTTGTGTTCCCTTTTTTAACTGCGGGAGGCTACATTTAGAGACCTAGGAATCACTGTATAAATCTACCATGGAGTCTGCCACATTTAAAAGTGCTGGTGACTATTAATGTGACATTTAGCATAATTTTAACACAGGATGCCACATGTACCTTAGGCGCTACCACACATTTAGTGTTGCATGGGTTCTACAAGTGGACAAACACCAAAGAAACCATGTTTTTGTCCCTGGCCCTCTCAGTCCTGTACTACCCCACCGAACTAGAACTGATGGGACTGCATGCAAGGTGGACATTTCTCATTAAATATTATTTTGTGCACCTGGAAGCCACATCTGTTAAACACCAGTGGTGTGCTGAACACCACCACAGCATTTGCCCTCCTAACTGAGCAACTCTAGTGAGTCCAGAAAAGAGAGTCAGAGGAGGACCAGCCCCACTGGCTTTTATCTCCTGCATTTGTGGGTCAGATACAGGAATGATTTACACAGTACGTTCAGCTCTACAGCCTTCAGAGGCATTGCAAGGAATGAGTTGCAGGGTTTGCTTTTGGAGATTCAAGAATTTATAGCCCAGGGATCTCACCAGTAAAAAACCATTAGTACTCCTTACTACCTCACTTCTTCTCTAGGTAATCATAGAGGCAATGCTGCACAGAAATCAAGTGCTTCCGTCCTCTGCTGCAGCCCTCTGAGGATGACATTATCACCACCAGGACTGCTGCTGCCAGGAGCCCTTTCTCCCATTTATGTCTACATTTATGTCTACGCTCCAAATCAGCCCAAGAGAGATAATGCTGGTCCGTGGTCTTTAAAGCTTTCCGAGGGTTTGATGTTGAAAGGTCTGTATATGTGAGGGTTAAATCCACAGCTCATACATTGATTTTATTGAAAACGTGTTTCTTTTACTTGACTAAATTTTATCAATAATTCTCCCAAATCTGAACACACGTAGCCCCCTGCAAATCCACATAGTGCTATTATAATGAATAATTTATTAGTGTAGTTTTGTCCCAAAACATAAGTAAACCTTTCTTCTTGCAGTTAATCTGTCATGATTAAATTAATTACAGCTGGGAATGCTCACTAATTCCTCTTGCTGATCTGATCTATCTTCCTAAAAAGAGCTTTTTATAACAGCTATTATACTATAATTGGCATTTCGCATGTTCTTAGACTTTTTTTTTTTCCTGTATTTATTTTATGTTATTTGGACTCTGTGAGTTTTGCCATTTTGGCCTTGCTTCACTCACTGCTGTGACTCACGTATTCCAGAGCTACTGCCAGATTTCTGAGGCCGACATTGTAATTATCACATTAGGATCTGTCATTGTAACCCTGACTTAATAAATAGCCGGAGCAGTGATTAGAATGGCTGATTGATCCGTTCCATGGTTTGGGACACTCGCATCTGAGATGAACAGAGGGATTGTGATTATTAAGGGTTTGAAATGTCAGCATTCCAGATTAAATTAGCATTAATTAGTCATTCCAGGTACACTAGCTGTTATATATAGTAAGCATATCTGTATTTGATAATCTGGTGATGATCAGCTAAAACTGTGACTCAGGTTCACCTCATAAGCTGCAGAAGAAAGCTCCCGTCCTTCCTCTGTGCCCACAACTCGCTGGAGCCATGCAGCACACAGCAGATGACCAGGATCCCTTCCAGGTGAAGCTCATGGTGCCCTTCAGGAGCGCAACTCAGGCATTGCAGCCCTAGGCGGGCATTCGGTCCATGGGGCCAGGCTAGACCTGGTCCAAAGCAAGAAAAGCCCTGAAACGTGCAGAGTGTGGATCCTCAGCACCAACCCTCTCACTCCACATCCAGAGGTCAGACGGTAACACACCCTGACAGTGTCTGAGCAAACTGAAGCAACAGCTCCATGGAGGAGATGCTGCTGGTGGTGGTTCTTCACCCCACAGCTTCCTCCATGCTCTCCCTGAAAACTCAGGTCAAGACACGAGCCTGCAGAGTGGACCAAGAGGGCCAGAGGGAGGTTGACCGAGACACGCAAGGTGGAGGCATCTCTTTAAGTTGTTTTGGTCCAAAGGCAGTGCTGTGCTATTCAGAGACCAGCCCTGGTCCAGATGCAGCCCCAGAAGACAGACTTGCAGTGGTCTGTTCCTGCTGGCCACGGGAAAAACATGGTGATACGGCATGCTGTGCATGACCACCGCACGGCTCATTGTGGCAGATTGCGGCAGCTCTTTGGAATGGGCCTACCACATTGATTCTTTTCTTTAAAAAATCATATGTTTTAGAAGGAAGTTTTGTTATCCTGGGAAGGAGTGGAAGGAGACAAGTGAGGGCATGAAAACTTACTAGGTAACTCCAAATTTTTATTATATTGTCTGTGTATCCAGAGATGCTGTGAACATGGATGGCTTTTATGCCTAAAGGCTGTATGATCAACATGGACATTTTATATTTCTTCAAAACCTGCTTGGTTTAGATTCGTTGGGTCCAGAGCTTGACAGGTATAGAACAGACCAAGGAAATTTGCTGGCTGTGTTCAGCTATACTTTCAGTTCTTAAAAATAATCTTAAAAATTTCTTTAATTTGTGCAATTTTTTTTCGATTCTTGAGTGGGGAAAAGGTTCTGAGAGTTTAAAGGTTCTGACTGGTATCGGAGTGAGTATCATTCTCTAGACTGCTCTGGGTTGACCTTAACTTGTATGCTGACAACTCAAAAGCATTCATTCAAAATCCAGCAACAGGGATCTTGTCTGTGCTCTACTCAAAATGTTTTTTTCTGTTCTTGCCAACAGTTTATGCTAGATCAGGAATTCCCTTCCAGGGAGGTCTGAACACCGCACAAGCGCAGAGTCATCCTGCAACATGATATTTTACCCCTGAAGAACTGCTAAAAGTCATTCCCTCAGCAGAGGCAATTTTGGGCAAACACTCAGCAAGCTCACTCCTTTCCAGCACATTTGGTGCATGAAATCTGCGCAGCCCAAAGTAGGGAATTCCAGTTCTCACCTTATTAGTGTTGCATTTTGTTGTCTTCATAATCAAGGAAGATGAGCTGCCAGGCTGGAGTTGTGGCTTTTCTTAGCCCTCTGCAGGCAAAATGTAATGACTCTATCTCTACCTTGAACTCTGTGGTGTGCCCACAAAACCCAGCATGGTCAGGAGGAAAATAACACAACTATGCTCAATAGTAATTGAGGTTTAGGGCACACTATACCAGCTACCTGCTTTCTGTCCCTGAAGGTGGCATTTCACTTCTTTTTTTCTCCAAAACTGGGGTAATGGTACTCATTTACATTTCTAAAGTGTTTTCAGGCTTAGGGCCAAATACCTTTTTTAGGAATGTTTTATTTTTATCTCTGTCACCACAACCCCATTTGCACATGAGGGATACCATGCACTCATAGCTTTGGGGCCATGGATGATTCTTGCTTTGTGATCCTAGGTTGCTAAGTAGCCTCTGTTCAGAGATGTAAGGAATCCTTGCTGTACTTGTCACGGAGCAATCTCGCCCAGCATTCAAAATATTTTCTGAACTTGAAAAAATTCTTAGGGATTTCCCACTGACGCTCAAAGGCAGTCACATATTTTATTTTATTACAAGGCATGTAAGTAAAAACTTGCATATCTGAAAAAAGATATTAGATAGAAAACAGTAATAAAATTAACATTATTATTTTAAGAAACTTGGTAATAAATACATTTTCCCTCAATATTAAAATGATTGTTATTTTGCACAACAATAAATACAGCATAGCTCTGGCATAGAGAGAGGCTAAGGCTGGATACAAGAAGTCTATGTGGTTTCTTAAAAAATCTCAAGTGATTTGTAAAGGTTTGGCATCCTGCACTTGATGCACTTTGATACAACTTGCACTTTAGTTTTAATTTTACTATGATTTTTAAACAGTCCCATAATACGAAAACATGAGAGGAAAATTTGTTTGATTATAGGATTTTTCCTTTAAATATTTTCAAAGTAAGAGGTGTGTAAACTCATTGAAACCAGTCCTTGAAATTAAAAAAAAAAAAAAGTGTCTTGGTGGCTATTCTACAAAAATGAAGGTTTTTCAGCTGTGGGTGCTCAAGCCTGACTAGCCAACTGGCAAAGGACCAATCCCTACTCAGTTTCTTTACATAGTTTTTAAAAAGAAATAGTAATAACAAGGACAAAGAGTAAAGAGTGTAGTATTCACTTCCCAAGTCCTGATGGTTTGAGGTTCTTACATTATTATCTGAAGATGAGAGAATAAAGAAAAGGTCTATTCCAGAACACTTCCCAGCATAACTTTGGGTCATTCTGGTCTACATTTTTCTTTTAAAACTACAGACAAAAAAAAAAAAGGAAGAGAGATATTTCCATGTACTGTGCTGTTCTTATGCCAGCACGTATCATCACAATCACAGCTGTGAACCTAAGTCACTTTGATAGCCCAATCTAATATAGATTGATTGATTGTCCCACAATATAATTAGATAGTGTCCACAAAATGCCACAAGCTCTCGCAGAGTCCAGAGTTCCTAAAGTACCGATAGATCATGGCAAGACTTGGACTTGAGTTTGAAGGCCATGTTCTTGTTGTTCTTGGCAACTATTTTGCCCCAAAACCGCCTGGCTTTCTTGGGGATGCTCTCTCTCCGTTTCTGGTACGCCAGCCGCTTCTCGTTCTTTTCCTTGCTGTCCCTCCGGAGCCGGACTTGCCGCACGATGCCTTCAAACAGCTCTTTCACATTGTGCTGCACGGCTGCTGAGGTCTCAATGAACTTGCAGTCAAACACGACGGCGCAGGCTCGTCCCTCTGCAAAATTGCAAGATGCATGTGTCAGGAGGTGTCACAAGCAGGGGAAGCGCAAAGCGGCTGCAGGCTGCCACATGCCAGCACCACCGGGGGAATTCCTCAAGCCTAATATAGGCACAGATAAGTCTTTAATCACCTGATGCTGCCTGCTAGCCCATGATTCATCTGCCCTGTGTCACACTCCCTTCCCAACGAGGGGGGGTCAATCCCCTCCTGGAAAAGCCCAGTCCCCGCCGGCGGCTATGAAGGGAGTTGGGGCTGACCAACTCGCGCCAAGACACTGAAGGCTGAGACGTCAGCGATGACTCAAAACCACCTGGTCATCTTACGTGCAGATTCCGTCAAGTCACAGTAAAGGGTGATGACAGCACCCTCCATGCACACAGCACAGCTCTTGTCACCGTAGGAGGCAGAGCCCAGCCTCCTCCATGGGTCATGGGTATAAACCAGGGTCTTGGGATGGTAGCAAGTTCGGTGTGAACAGACACATGTACAAAACCCTTAAATAAAGGCGGAACTATGCCTATGGCTTTAGAGGTACATCTGAAATCATAGTTCTTATCCTTAATCATGTGAACCTAAACTAAACTTGACAGCCGTCTCACACGGAAGCCAATTTATTGTCTTCTGGCTTGCTGTGAACTCATCGTCAGGATGACATGAATGTACCTGCCAGCTTTCAAAAGATTTTTCAAGTGGAGCAGAGAGGAATGAGAAGGCAAATAGGCATCCCTGGGCTCCCGATGAGCTACCTCAGTTCAAACCCTTCCCTTGGGGCAACTGTGACAGGGGCCAGAGGAACTGTGCACATCCCCAGTGGGAAAAAAAAAAAGTCTAGCTCAATCGTGCAACAGAAGAGTCAAACAGTGGCAGAGAGAGGAAGAGGCCAAGCAGAGGAACCCATGTTTCTGATGGGCCAAGATGAGATCATCTAATGCATTGCTGTGTGCTGTGCTGTGTCACCCAAGCATCAGGGAAGACTGTCCAAGAAGAGATATTACTGACTGCAGATCTTGGGAGCTGGCAGCAGCTTTCCCAGCAGTGTCTCTCCTCCTATTTACAGGCTTAGGGCTCCCCGGGCTTTGGGAGAGTGGCACAGGTTGGTTATTCTTTTGTATGCAGCAGTGAGGGCTGTTTCAGCATACCAAAGCAAGGCAGCAAGGAGACCTCTCCTGAAAAGTGCACAGTTCCTGCCCAGACTAGCAAGAGGAAGGGTGAGAGGGAATTTTAATTCATCAAAGACGACAGAGAACTGGTTAAACGAAGAGATAATCTTTGGCAGCAGAATAAAGGGGGCTAAACACGTTATGCATAAGCACATATTGGAAGCCCAAAGGGTTTCCAGCTACCAGATATCACATACTGCAGTGGTCTTACACTAGGAGCTGGAGGGGAAGAAATTAAAGCTGCTTTTATTACGGTACTTAATAAATTTAGGAAAGGGATTATCTGACATGTAACAGCATTACCAAGGGAGGCTTAAGGACCAGGCAGACCCCTCCCAGTCCTTTGCCCTCTGCTCCAGTCCTCTGCTGTTTTATTGCTCTTTTATTGCCGAGTCCTGATCACAGTGTACTCCCTCAGCCAGAGCTCTGCATTTCCTTCAAAAGCTACTAGATGACTCCTAATGTTTACGTCGTTTTCATCCTCATCATTTTCCTTACCTGCCACTGAAACTTCGCGGCACCTGACAAGGTCACTCTTGTTGCCAACCAAAATAATGGGGATGTCTTCTTTCTGGCGTGCCCTGCGGAGCTGTATTCTGAGTTCGGAGGCCTTCTCAAAGCTTGCTCGGTCTGTGATGGAGTAGACAATCAAGTATGCGTCTCCCACTTGCATGCAGTGGTCTCGAATCCATTGTCCCTCATGCTGTTCAAATGAAACAGTCAGACGTTGTTATGCTCAGAGCAGATTTTACTTAGAAAGTATAACATTAGAGAGTCCAAGTACATTCCTGCTGTAACTGTAATGGGTACGGTTTGAATCACAGTTATACTAAAAGTAATTCCAATGTGGTGATAGTATGAATACTTCACCACAAAGGAGGGCAAATCTTGCCCCACATAATTCATTGTGCTGGCTTTAGACTGGAATGAGCATAGTCTGGAAAATGGCTTGAATGTTTTGTTTTATCACTAAAAAAATAAAGAAGGCTTGCACTTCTCAGGCTCACACTGCAGAGCTGTTAGGCATGTTTGGCTTGGTGTGTGGGGGGGGGTTAATCCCATATTTTCCCTAATGTTAAAGTACAGAAAACACCTATTTTCTTTCCCAAAAGATACCTACTTTCAATATTAGCAGTCATTCATATGTACTTTTCTTTTGGCATTTGACTAGAACAAATTAAAGTACCTTATTATCCCACATGTCGAGCAGTATAATGGTTGCACTTTCCCCATCCACCATCAGGGTTCTTTCATACGTGTCTTCTGGAAAGAAAATCAGAAAGGTTGGTAATATATTATTTAGTGGCATCATGTACATTACTAAAACCAAGTAGTTGAATATGTATAATTTGTTCACAGTTCAAGTTATTGAGCCAAGTTTTATGCTGGCTCACATTCAGTTCTTTCCTCATTTCCACCAGCACTGAATCTGCCCTCTGTTCATTACTGGTTGTCTTACTTTCCATGATATATGAAGGAGGCTGAAAGATCAGGAAATGAAATGTTCATTATTTTGGCTGATATTCTCTTTATCTTATGTGGGAGAGAGAAAATAGAACCAGTGGAAGAAATAACCCAAGGCTGAACATTTGCCCCATGGGAGCAGCAGAGTCCATCGAGGCTGAGTAATGGAAAATATTTGCTTTCACTTTAGCAGGGACAGTTTACGGGTGAACAGTCACTGCTGCTGAGAGCAATACAGCTAACAGGCGCCCAGCCAATGAGGACAGGGTTTTGTGAGACCTGAGTCTCACAAGAGCTGCTGAGTTTTAGAGGGGCTGAGACTTCTGCTGCATCCTAGTTCTCTCCCATTTCACGGTTTCCTACATTACCTTTGATGTCAAAAAGCAAAGGAAAAACAAACCACAAAAGTTCAGTTATTTTGTACTGAGGCCACAAAAATTCATACCTATAAATGCCATGTGACAAAGTTCTGCTTAGATCTGGGGGGGCTATTCCCACTCATAACTTCCATCAACCCTTGCTGTGAAATCTCAGTCTAGCTTCTGCTTCAAATAGTGATCTTCCCTCTTTCCTCTAAACCTGAGGAGATTTGGATGAGTAATATGGAGTTTGGACCCATCTCTAGTCTTGCATTGCTGGTCGGTGGAAAATGCCAGGCTTTGGGCTTCTGAGCAAACCACCCTTCTCACTGCAGCGTTTAAGGGGTCTGTCCCAGCCACGCTTGTAGACAGGACTTGTCTTAACCCTTGCCTCATAAATTTTCTCTTAGGCATCAATGGAATGAACTTTCCCCTAATTTGTAATCAGAGCTTCTCCTTGAAGCCAGGAATCTACATCCATGTAAGTGAGACCAAAATATTACACATTTGAAATAAAATAAAAAAGATGACAGGCTTGACACAGCTTAAAATGGCGAGACGAAAAAGGCAAAGCTAATGAAGAGGAGCGTTTTCCCTTGCAGGCCCAAGAGCATGACACTTGTGTTCATGAATTAGATTTATCTTACAGTCAGTAGCAAAGCCAGTCCATAAAAGCAGCTGTGTTCCCTCGGTGAGTTGGCTACCCTGAAACCATCCTCTCTTGTAATAAAGTTTCCAGTTTGCAAGCTAAAGTTTGGAGAACAGTTTCTTCAACTGACCAAGCATCTGCATGGGAACAAGCTCCGTATACACCAGAGGACAACACTCAGAGGACTGTTTCTCCACTCTGTTACATATGGAGAGGCTACAAATATGTAATCACACTCCTCAGAAAAATTATGCCCAGATGATCATATTCAGCACTGATTTGCACCTTGGTCAAGCCTAAGGAACTTCCATAGGATATAAAACACACTGAAAGTGAGCAATTAGTTCATCTCATGCTTATTTTCCAATAATTGCAAGTTTTCCAATACCTCAGCAGAGCTGGCCGTGAAAATCTGTCACTGCTACACTCCAAGCAATACTGCTGGGAGTGTGAATGAAAGAGGAAACCATACAGCTTCGCATGGAGGAGAAGAAAACTGTCTGACAGGGGTGTGCAAAGCGAATCAGCTGCATTTGCTGACTGCTTGCCCAGGGGTCCTACTGTAGTTCATTGGTGTAGCAATGGGAGACCTTTTATCAGAGATACTCCAGGCTGAGGAACTAGTGGTATTACCGGAAAAGTCAGTGGTAGAAGCTGAAGACAAAGCACACCTGAATAACTGATTCAGAGTGACTGCACCATGGGGAATTTCAGATCCCCCAAAGACACAAAGATCTGTGCCCCCAGTCTGTGACACCAGGCAAGGAAATGTGGGTCTAACCTTCCTGATGCTGGGCTGTATGAAATCCTGGGTACAGCCTCTCCTAACTGGAGAGGTAAAGACACAAAAAGCTGTCCTGCCTGTGCTTCATTGAGAAGCCCAGAAACTCTCTGTGCTAGCACTGGCACCATCGCACCAAGGGAGTACAGGCAGGAGAGGGAAGGGACACAGGAGACGAGGAGAGTCCTGCATGCTGACGAGCAAAGCCACCAGCAACCTGCATGTCCTCTGAAGGTGACAGCGTCTGCCTTCTCAGAGCCACACAACCCTTCCACATAGACATCTCAAACACAAGCACCAAGCTCAGAGCTTGGTGCCACAGCTTCACCTTCTGCATGATCTGATTTTTGGGATTAAGGAACACTTCTTTGCAATCCCAAACAAAGCACAGGAGGATAGCAAGGGGGAAGCATCAAAGAAAACCCTAGACTTTGTGCCTTTTCCCCCTGTTTGGGCAATAGGAATTTTCCTACACTGCTGAAGGACCTTTGTCTGTTTTTCCCCTGGGAGAACCCATGCTGTGCAAGTAACATGAAATGAGGAAGAGATATATTTTACCCAAACTCCATACAGCCTGTGCTGAGGTAATGTGTTTATACAGAACGGTTGAGATATAACTTCTAATGGCAAATATTTTGGAGTTGATTGAAGAACTCAGCAGTGGCTTTTTCTTTATATGTTATTTCTAAGCATTTCATTCTCACAGACCACAAGGACCTTCAGCTGTTTTCTCCCGCCAGAAAGCTGGAGTCAGTCCTGTGGAGCCAGTGGTGACACAAATGTTGGACCAGCATGAAAGCTGAACCAGCCTCGTGTGTAGCATCATTGCAGGCAGGAATGAGGCAGCTTCCAACAGGTATTTTGAAATGAAATAGCATAAGAATCTGAATTGTTCTCTTTCAGAGACTTTCAATCATTGTTCGTATCTTACTCCTCTTATTTTGCTTTCTTGTTTTCTTAAGAGAGATACATGTTTTGAATCTGTTTTGATGATCAGATCCAAATGTTTGTTACCTCATTTTTTGATTAAATGGCCGCTCTGATTTTCTGTGCCGATTACTACTGGCAGGGCTGATTGCAAGCAAACACAAACACCTCAGGGCAAACACAAACACCTACCTCCCAGCACTTCACAGTCGCTGTCGATGCTGTCATGCACCCCTGCAAAGATGTTGGCTAGCGAGGACTTGCCTACGCCATGCTCCCCGATCAGCACCACCCGGTAGCAATTGCTGCAGGACTCAGAGGAGATGACAGAGTCGGACGACTCCGAGGACCAGCTCCTTCTGTAGTATTCATCGGGACTGATGGTGTATCGCTTCTGAGGGTTGTACTCATTGGAGTCTTTCTGGACCAGCAGATTCTTTCCATCAGCAGGGATGCTCCATCGCTGCTGCTGCTGCTGCAGGCCGCTGTTGTGGGTGCGACGCATCGTAACGTTGTTGAGGGTCATTTTTTTTACCCCTGGTGAGAAACGGGGAAATCACAAGCGTTACCCACAAAACACTTAGAAAGGCATTAATGCCCTCTTACTAACTTCAAGGCAGCACATCCTGCTCTTCTATAGGGATCTAGTATACAACAACAACAACAAAGAGACTTTCTGCACTCTTTCATAGTTGCCGGTACACAAAGAAATATTTCTAGTTAGTGAGTCAGAGACTTTTTCCTGGGGATGATACCACCCTCACATGCTAAATCCAAACTTTGTTTAACTTTTACAAGCTCATGGCTGTGCTCGGTGCAGACCAGCCCTGGAGAGAGTGAGGCATTGCTGTGTCCCCGGAGGAGATGTCCCAGGAGGAGATGTCCCAGGGCAGTGTTCACCAGGGCTGTCCTACGTGGGAGCTGCAACCCTGCTGAGAGGCAGCCTACGGTACAGGCAGCACCTACAGGTGCTGGACCCCATCCTTTGTGCTTAACTGGGGGCAAACAGAGGCACTGGTCACAGCTGCCTCCAACTCCCAGTGCAGCTGGGTGTACAGTATCTTTCACATTGTCTCAGTTAAGAGCTGAAACTTTTCAGAAAGCAATAAGGCATCACTCACTGCACCCTTAGACAACCCTGATATGAGAAAAGAGCCATACAAGAAAGTCTTGATGTGATGGGCTGCATTTGGGTCTTGTTTATGGCCGGGTAAACAAAGAATGACTCTGCTTCAGACAGTGGCTTTTTGTTTGGTAAGAGGGAGGACACAGTCAAGTTCAACAGTTCTTCTGAGGAGGTACAGATTCCAGCCGCTACAGGAGGTTGTGCTGGGAGAAAAAGCTCATAAATGTACAGGTATTAAATCAACAGCTTCATTTACTGCACAATCAGCTAGATAGGTTCACTCTTCTTATCCAGGCATGACCCTTAATTATATTTTACTCAGCAAACTCTATTTTGCCTTGCTTGGAGGCAGAGGACAGTGACGTCATTCTCACAAGCCAACAGCTACCATTTTTAGGAAAGTTACTTTGATGCATTCCAGTTCCCAAAGTGACAGTTATTTAGATATTTTTTTTTTGCCATATACCTGATGTTTCTCGGCTCTCTTCTCCATATTAATAAGTAGAATTAATTTCACCTGACCACTTTCAAACCTGAATAATAGGTGGTGAACTGAAAAAGTACAGCAACGCAACAAAACGACACATACAAATCACTGTTCTCAAAAAAACTACCTCTAAACTTCTTTGAATAAATGCACGGCAGGACATAGAAGAAATATACAAAAAAATACATTTTATCTGAACTTATTACCACATACGCAATATTTTCTCTGTGACATGCAGTACTTTTAAGGGCAAAATGAGATCGTTTGCATAGTCCCACTCACAGTAACTTTAGCAGCAAGGAATATATCTAAACTAGAAACCACACACTAAGCAAAGGCTGCTTCACAAACCAAATGAAATATTTACTGTGGTTAACTTTTAAAATGCATTTTTTCCTTGCAGTTTCCCCACTGAAAAGACCAGATGAGAAAAGCCAGCTCCGATTCAGCCAAACAACAAGCCTAAGTCACAACCTGCAATAAATAGTCACTCGCTAAACAGTCACAAACATAAACATTTTACCATTTCGCCCCTGATAAATTATCATCCTTCATTAAACAAAGCCAAACGAGTCCCTGTCGCACATTGCGTTCCAAGTTCAAACTGGTTTTGATACCCCACGCTGCATTTAGCTGTCTGGGTCTCTAGCACCGACAGTAAAAGGCTGCCTCTGAACCAACACTGCCTTACTTCTGCCAGGCTCCTCCGGGCACCCGGGTCCTTCGCTGGTGCTGCCCTTCCCTCTCCGTGGGCTGTGGTGCACTGAGCTGCTCGCCCGAAGTAAATCCTCTGCTGCTTTGGGGCTGCCTCTTTAATTCTTTCGCAGCAAACCTGGTTTATATTAAGCCCATCTGATCAGAGACAGGGCTTTTCCGTGACGTGGTTGGCTTTTCCATACAACAGCCAGCCCCCAGCTGGGAGGAAACAGACATGCAGAAGAGCAAAAACTTGCAAACAGTCTCAAAAGACTTACTCAAAATCATATGATGTCTTATTATTGCCAGTAAAACAAACACATTTGGTTCTTGCACGATGAAAACAGGAAAGTGGAAAAACCCCCAAAAATACATGCCATTTCACCTCACTTAGTTTTTCATTCAAACATTATCAAAATTAATGATGTTTAAAATATGACATAAGTTTCATTAATGCATAAAATGCTGTAAATGATTATGTTCCCTGTCTGCAAAACACACTCAACCCCCTGCTGGACAAAACATTTCTTTGGAATAAAATACCTGAATGTTTTTTTTTAATTATCCTAAAAATAGGAATATTATTCTGTTTTTTAAAAAAATTTAAAATCTAATATATACAATCCTATTTTTCTCTGTCAGCCTCCAAGTGACTGCACCCAGTTTTCTGAACTACACAATCAGCTCTCACTTCTCCTGCTTGCTAACAGGAGCTTGAAAAAACATCCAACTGCAAATTCAGTGTTGTTACTCCAGCTGGATGGTGGCAAAGATGCATCAGAACAGACACAAAGTCTGCACAAAGTCGGAGTAGCACAGTGCTGATTCTGTCCACAGTTCATTAGGAAAGATGAATATATACTGTACAGGCCACAAACCCAGGGTCTGCTCCTTAAATTTTTATAATCTCATAGCTCACTGGCAGAAGAAATTTTACCAGAAAGAAAATCAATCCAAACCTGTAATGTGTGCTGCCAGGTGACACTTCACAGAACACATATGCAAACTATTTCTTGATTAGCAAATGAAGAGTAATAAACTTTCACAGAACTACTCAGTAAGGACACCACAACATATACAAAATGCGGAAACTCTATAGGCAGCTCTCAATTATCCAGACTCTGGATTAACTATGATGAGCTCAAAAACAAGCTCCTATGGTTTTCCTTTCTATTTACAATCTCCTAGTTACTCTATCAGCCTCTGAAACCAACAGGTGTCTAATTCTTATCCCGCATGTCTGAAGTCTGAACAACTTCGCTGCTGAGCAGGGGCAATAATACATTTTTTCGTGAGCCCATTCGTCTCAGCTACGGGTAAGCAAGCCTTTAACTGACAATATACCTTTATTAAAGGGAGCAGTGACATGCAGAAAAGAGTACCTATCTCTACGATTGCAGCCTTACATTTATTTCGCATTCCTCCGCTGTAAAATTGAGTGTTTTTTCCCTGAAAAAGCAGACCTTTACAAAATTCTTCAATTGAAATCTGCCTGCTTTGTTTCCCCTTTGGCTTTGTTGCATTCCTGTGTCTTTCATGAGGATTTTCAGGGCCCTCCTGAGCCCATTCTCAACTTTAATGAGCTAAGAGCATTTCCCAAAGTAATATGCACTCATCAATGTACATGGAAATAATTCAGGTCTACCAAGGGGAAACTTGGACAAAAATATGTCCTGATTTTCCTTTACCTCTGTTTCACTGCTTGGCAGCAGCTGAACTGGCCCCAAGTCCTGCATCTCCACCTCTCCTGCCCTTTGCACAGCAGGATCTGAGTCTCTGCTACTGTGTGATAACCCCAAAGTGCACGAAGTGCCACATCCCTCTGCATAGGATGTACAGAGCAGCTGTTAATACTGCACAAAATGCACCAACATCTCTGTTGGGGAAGGTTTATGGCATGGCCAGAGGTTTGCAAGAAGACTTGCTGTCGGCATACTCAGCTGAAGTTGCTCATTTTTTTGAAACATGCTGGAAATCATGAAGGTGAGTGGGTGGCTGGAGTGCTGTGCTCTGCACCTTGGGTTCACTTAGCTCTCTTTAAGGTGTCTGTAATTTGTCACCGTGAGTGAAAAAACAAAACCTCTCCACTGCAGGACTGGAGAGATTTATGGCCAGATTGATCTCAGCAGAACTGTAGGCTCTAACGTCTCACCCAAATGTTTAACGTATATCATAGTAGAAAGCGCAGACAGCAGAAATAAATCTAAGTCAGAAAACTCTTTGTGTTTAGTTATGGTTAGTGTTAGATAAGGAATTGCTAGACATCATCTTCCCTATCCTCTTCATAAAATACAAATCAGACAAAGAAAACACAGCTCCTGAGTGACCACACAATATATCTCTTCTATAAAGCCATCCATAGGGTTGTCCCAACCGTGGCATGAAGCGCTTGCACTTGGGAAACTTGCACGTGTATTTTCCTTTCTGCTGCCTCTTCTGAGCCTATTCTGGTTTTCCAACTGGACAATTAACTCTCCAGATCCCATTCTGTACTACTGTCTGCTTCCACGTGATGAGGAGCTCTTGTTCCTCAGGGAATGCCAGGGCGCTCATGAATTTCAATCATTGCAGCTGTGGGGAAAACTTCTCCTTACTTTTTTTGGAAGTGGGTGAGAGGTGCAGGATTATAAGCCTCCTGGTAGTTATTTGTGAGGGAAAACAGCAGGTTGGTTAATGAAACATGAACAGAGCCCTTCTCTGTAGGGCTGACTATAGGCTTGGATTTCCAAATGCAATCCCTTAGACCGATGGAGGCTGATGCAGCCCTGGACTGCTCAGCCCTCTTGCACTCTTCACTGGTCAACACTTCTGCAACTCAGACTGCCTGAGACACAGGAACAAGAAGAGACAAACCACAAGGCCAGGTGCTGTCGTAATGCACACGAGTGCTCAGATGTTACTGTCTGGTGCAATATTAAAACTCAGAGGGATTGCTTTTCGCCTATCATCTTATCCATTCTCTGCTTTAATAATCACATCTTAAAGGAATGCTCCCTAAAGCCAGGATGAAGTAAACATCGCAGAGTAATAGCTCTGCAATCCTTCTCCAGCCAGTTGCAATTAGACTAGGTGATGCCCAGAGCAATCAGGCATAATTTTTCCATTGGATATAAAACAGCAGTGCTTTTTAGCTGACATTTAATTAGCCATTTTGTATTTGTGTATATGAAGGCAAAGGTAGTTCCTCAAATCACTTTCTGGCATAAGGGTCATGCGTAGAGAGGACCTGAATCAACTTGGAGAAGGAGGGAAATGTAAGAGGAGAAAAACCTCCAAAAAAGCAGGAAAAACAAAATTCAGATGTATTTTAATAGAACTTGAATGCAGAGTGACTGAAAGTGCACTTTCTCCCTACGCGTTTAGTGGGAGAGTACATCTTCATTTTTCTCCTCAGAGAACCTGACTTAGCAGACTGTGTTCCCAACAGTCAGTTGCCTGCGAAGGCAATGAATGACGCCCACCACCTTCCTTTCCTCCAGACCATTGCGGCATTTCACATTTTGCTCTGCTTCTCACATCCGTCAGTGCTGGCTGGCCCTTGGCAGTTCTCAGCCCCACCAATAGCATCAGGTATCGACAGAAATGGTTTTGGATCCAGGCATGATGCCGGGCTGGATAGTGCTGGACACACTGGGAGCACCCGCAGTCACTGTACGCTCTAGGGGAGCTGCTCCAGCCTCACCGTCCATTCCTGCAGCACAGCGGGCCACGGGCAGCTCAGTGAGCAAGTGGAGAACGAAAAGCAAAAATATACGTGTGATGAAGGTGAATTAGACCCATAGCAATGGGACTGTGAGCTTATTTCCACCAACTCATGCCCACAGCTTTGCCTTTGCCTTTCCTGCTTCACATCCAATGATCAGGTAAGAAGTTTCATGCTGAGTGAGAAAGGTAACAGGGATAAAATACGCTGAAACTGGGAGGTATGACGTAGGGAAATGAAGGATTATGTTCCTGAGGAGAACTACTGAGAGTCTTAAGTGAGGGCAGGCCAGAGAAAGACACTCATAAATTAAGGAATAATAAAACCTGGATTTGTTTTAATGGAAACAGAGTCAGGAGCACCTGAAAGTGCCCCTCTATCTAAAAAAAAGGCCTCTGCTCCCCTCAGAGGAGCAGATTTGGTAGACCGTTCCCAGCAATTGCTTTCAGAGGGTACTGAATTTGTTCCAACACCTTTTTTTCTTCCACACCACAGCGGCATTTTTACAATTCTTTAACTGAGCACTAAAAGCAGAACATGACCCTTTGGTGACGGAGCACAAGGATAGGGAAGAAGCACTGATCTGTACTCCTTGTGCACAAGGTAGCAGTAAAAGCCAGCATTAGAGCTCCCGGGGAATAGGATTGCCTTTAATCAGCTACCTCCTTAGAGAACCCCTCATTAGTCTATAACTTGTAGATAATCTGGATTCTGATGTACCAAAAGGAAGGTGCACTCCATATCCGTGCACTGCAGAGCCTTGGTGACTGTATGGGGTGTCCAAAAGGTATTATCCCCATTAATGTATTAAGCTGGCACAGTCGAATACTCTGCAGAGAGTGAGAAATGAGCAGCCAGAGGAAGTAATGCAGTTCAGTTCATAATAAAATCCAAGTTACTTTTTAGTCTAGTTAACTGAAAAGAAAAACAACTAAAACAACTATCAGCTGTGGAAAAAAAGAAAAATTATAAAGAGCAAATGGCAAACATGGATTATTTCAGTAAGAGTTACTTAGAAAAAGGATTGGCTATTTCTCACCCTTGCACTGAATGACATTAACAAATTCTGCTGATAATTGTCCAGGGAACAGGATTAAGTCGTGTATGACATAAATAAATGTGCTTTTCAAATGGAATCAATGCAAATTAAAAAAAAGCCATAATATACTAATAATAGTAGTACGTGACCTAGACATAAATGTTCTTCGAATACTGAGCTAAAAAAACCTTCAGACAAATGGCACCAGCACAGACCCTTTTTTTGCAGTTGAGATCTTTGTAGTATGTCGCAGTCCTCAGTGCAATCATGTTTGGGAGCCAGTCTCCTTTGCAGCCGCAGGATTCATCGGTTTCAATAACTTGATCTTATAGTACTAAGTCATGGTGGTAATATAATGATAGGCAACTTCTGCATCAGAAAACCCTAGGTTAGAAACTTCAGCAGGATGATCTGGGCCTCCAATCTTCAGAACTGTCGAAGGGAGATCCAGAAAAAGCCCTTTTTCTCCGAATGCAATTTCTTCTTCACTGTGGTGCCCAAGACTCTTACACTGAGTGCAACAAACAATAACTACCAATACTCAGGGGGTCTTGGTTATACTGTTTCAACTCACACAAAAACACAGAGGAAGCCCTCAAAATCCTGCCAATGAAAGCAAATTTACTTCAAAAATATTCCACATGGTGGCCAGAGCTTGATTTTTAGGTCCTGGTTGCATTTATCTACACGGCAAGCCTGCCTCAGACAGGAATGGAGAGCCACTGAGCTCTCCAAGCTACCTCAGCTTGCAAAACATCCCCCTGGGTTCACAACATTGGAGTGTTTTGGGCTCATTGTCTAGGTGGAAGGATCCCATTGCTGGGGCAGGGGCTGACATGGGGTCCTGGGCAGGGTGTGGGAGCCCTGGGGGGGTGGGACAGAGCTGTGGGTACCCTCAGGGCCCCTGCACCCACTTAGCACACTCCTTGAGGAAAGGTGGTGGCACATGGTTGAGGTTCGGCCAAGGCAGAGCTGAGTCCATCTGGGTTGGTTTCAGTCAAGGTCACGCCAGGGCTTTTATTCACATCTTGTACCAGAAGAAAGGTGACATGTGAAAATGCACAGCTACACTCTTCTTCCAAAACAAGATCAGGCCACAGCTGGAGTATGGCATCTGGGCATCTCATCCCTGCCCGGCTCTCTCTTTAGTGCAAAGACGACTAGCAGTAACAAAACCACAGCTAAATATGGTGTGCTTGGAAGGAGTCAATGGCTCTTGTCTTTCCCCATTTACAGCATGGTCCATCCAGTGCTCCTGGTTCAGCGCTCTGCTGCCCGCTCGCTGCACAAGCACCTAGTAAAATGATGCTTCATGCGATTGCTCGGTGATTCACCGCCTTGTTTGGATTTTCTGGCTCCTGGGCTCGTGTTTATCAGCAAAACACACGCGCTCTCCAGCATCAGGCTGTAAGCAGATTGGAGCCATACGAAATGCCTTTGAGCAAGATGCTCTGCACGGTCAGGCGTAATTAATGTCTATTTAATTGAACAAAGGCACCTCTTTTATTTACATTGCTTTACTCCTGTGTCTTTCAGCGTGTACTTTCCACTTTTCCAAAATGGAAGATGTGACAATGAACATGAAGTGAAGATATGTTCTTTATTTTCTTTTTGAAGATCTAATTCTTTATCTCTGTTGTACTGTGCTCACGACAGGACAACTGAGCGCCAGGTAGGATTCGCTTCACCTCACGTAAACTACTTGCCTTAGTTCCCAGAGGGAAGCAGACGGAGTTAACCAGGCGGCTCCAGGGTGATTCATCTAACACAGGTTGCATGAATCATCCATGGAGATGCCTCTTCCCCACGGACAACAGAGGGACCTCAGGGAGATGAGTCTCTGCACTAACTTTGGCCTTAAACTGCACTGTCTGAAAGCTAGACTGGCAGTCAACTGAAGTGAAATGAAGCAATCCCTAACAGCTTAAAGGCTAACTTTTACCAGCGCCTTTTCAGATGGGCAATAAGTAAGACAAGGTTTAAGATGTAATCATTACATATGCAATGCTGAATAAAACTCTCCCGCTGTAGTACAGGAGATTCATAAATACACAAGCAACTTGGCTACAAAACTGCAGAAACCAGTACATGTGCCATGTTCAGCGTGGATGGCAACAGGGGTCTTTTCCCAGTAGCAGCTGGGACGCTTCTGGGGAGGGATTACTTCTGTTGGCATCCACACTGACCGAGCACTAACTGCTATTTCTTCACAACCTCTGACATATAGCAGCATGGCTTGTGGTGGCTGAGAGTTTTCTGCCCCGCTTTTGCAAGGCAGTGCGTTATCACCGTGCATCGCCACAGACATGTCCTGCTCCACCCAGCCAGCCTCTTGGAAAAAGGAACATCACAGCTGGCATGTTTTACAGGGAACATAATAAAATACCAGCAGTTACAGTGCTGTCAGCTTCAATCTTACTTCACAAAGCCTGTTCCTTGGCACTGAAGGCTCTCACGTTCCTGTAGGAGCCAGAAAGGGGTGGCACAGCTACAGCAGGCTCTTCTCGAGCCCTCTAGATGGGACACACGTGCACACACATATGCCCGTGCTCAAGCTGCTGGGTGACCGCCTACAACCACCACATGTTTGTCTATTGTTTTCATAAAACGTATTCATTTTGAAAGCAGGCAGTAAACATAGGAGCTGGGCATAATTAAGAACCCATCATTAATAACTAAAATCAACAATTTTGACGGTTAGCAGAATCTTTAATGCTTCCACTGCATTGTCCTCCAGTGCAAATCATGCATCTGCAAAATGTACATCTTTGTGTTCTTTTCACAAGCAGTGAACTGCAAGGTTTCTGTCACACACATTTTTTCCTTCTTCATGGTAATTAACACATTCTTTAATGCTTTCTGAGCACTTTCTACACTGAAAGCTACCAAAGGGAGGGACTGTCCTCATGAAGCCAAGGGCACTGAGCATGCTACTGATTCAAAGACATGGGTCGCTACAAAAGGGAATGTCCATCAGTTGCTCAAGCACATTTCTCAGGTGAGCTTCTCCATTGCTGGGTACCTGATGTGCATTGATCCTGTGAAACACAAAACTAGAGCAACTGGTAGGAAAAAGCTTTGATTTCTTGAGCCTGTGGACGTAGCTACAGCCCTGGTTTTCATAAATCCTCTGTGTTGCTGGAAGTTTAATCAATGGCCAGGCCGTCAGATTTAGAAGCTAAAAGAAAAATAGCTAATTCAAAGTCACACGCTCAAGGAACGTAATTCTAGTGTGACTCATAAACTAGATCTGATTGTTGATGCTTTACAAACCTCAGTTCCATGTAGCTCACAGTTGGGCCAACGGGGCAGAGAGAGCGAGCTGGCCGTGCAGCCACACTCTCCCTCCCATCACACTGCACCCTCTCTGCAGCCACCATCTGATGGATTTTAAACAATTCTGTTGCATTGTAAAGTAAGACCCTATGTACCACAAACATGAACTGAGATGATAAAACATACCGTAGTGAACAAAGAGAGACATGAGGGGGAACAATATGGACACATCCCATTGCAAAAGGCAGGGAAAATATTTTGATCTCCTAGCTACAAGCTCACTCCTGTTTGACTCCTGACCCAAGACTACGCTGCCAGCAATTACATCACGGCTGCTGGGCAGTATAATTCTGCCTCCAGAAGCTCTTTGCCTCATTAGCAGGGTATTCACCAGGGCAACACTGTCTCAGTGAGTCAGTGGAGGGAAATGGGCTCCTTCAGAAGGGCCGGCAGAGCAGCTAAGGCAGGCTTCGGCACTGAATTGCCTCCCGCGCTCTCCCTAGCTCGCAGCTTAAGGAAAAGATGAAGCTAAAATGAGCAGCAGCCTTAGAGGAGAAAACGTTCCTTCATTAGAGTATCACATGGAAAACTGTGTCTGACAACTTACCTGACCATCTTCAAATATCTGCTCTTATGAAATGCATCCTTCTCCTCACACTGGTATGTATCAGAAGTCGTCCTTAGAATAAGTCAAAATCAAGAATAATTGAGATTTAAAAACACGTTCACATTATGTAAAGGGAAAAAAAGCAGTGAAAGTCCACATGGTCTACAGGGGATGAACACCTCGTGCCCCATATACCTGCATGTTTCTAGTTCAGCAAAACCTGTACAACACACGTGCCTGGATGCTTCGCACACTTCACACAAAGGACAGATCATATCTACTGCCTTCATTACCCTGGATTCTCTGTGCTGTCTGCCCTTGCATTGCAGGAGGTCTTCAACAGCACCTTTGGATTATTTTCTGATTAACCACGTGATCAGTATTGTCCTTACTTGTCGCATATAACTTGTTAACTTGTTAGCCTTCTAGTTGAATAAAAAAATAAAAAGTGGGGAGAGGAAGAGAAGTTGAAAGACAGAGAGACAAAGAGAGAGAGATGTCCTACTCTCAGAACAGCCTTCTTGAGATCACACAGGTTCAAGCACTGTCCCTTATTTGAAGATGTTATAGAATTTGTGGAGTGTCACTCCCAGTTTTTTGTACTTCTGGCATTCCAGGAAAGTGCTCTCTTTGGAAGTCCTCAGACTCCCAGCTCCCAGTGTCTCAGTCTCATATTGCTTACAGTAATGTGACTGTATTAAGGAGCCAAGCCTCCTCAGCCCAAACCAACTAGGAGAGACCTAAGAGCTCCACCACTTTGGCTTTCCAAAGCATTCCTCAACCATCAGTAACATAACAGTCCCCATCGTGGATTCTTACCTAGTCTACAGGCAGGGGAGGTCTTTCTTCAGCTTTCTGAAAAAGCTGAAGTTTCCCCATGGGTGCCCTACCACCGTCTGACTCCAAAACACTTTCAGCTCTACCTGAAGTGAGCATCGGCTTCTCTGTTCATGCTGGGGGCTGTGGAGCAAATACGCACACTCAGGCACAGTCTTTGTTCAAATTCAACAGAGAAAGGAACCCACACATTTGATCAACTTCAGGCCCAAAGTCTGTAGAACTGGGAGAAAATGAGGATGTGGAGATGAGGACAGCCTGTGTTAACAACGTTTTTATCTATGATGACAGGAGAGATAAGATGAGATGAAATGAGATTACTTCTTCCCTAGCTAGGAAGCAGCCAAGTTCTGGAGGTATCAAACATGAAATGTAACTTTCTGTGAAGGGCATACTTGGCTTGCAAGCAGATGGTTTTCAGATTATTTTATTTTCCATTTCTGAAGAACACTGAATAGCACTTTTCACAACGAGGGGAAAAGTTCCTGAATTCTAGAAAAGTGCAATAAAAAAGTCATGGAAGTGAAAGGGCAGATTCTTCACACACAATGTGGGAAGTGAGCTATTTCATGGGGTTGAATGTACTTGGCAACACTCTGCTCTTGGCCTTACAACTCTAATTTCACCTCCAGACCATGCCAGTGGTTTCTCAGTGGCAGCTGCATATAGGATAGTCCCCTGCTGAAGATGCTGCTCCACCTTCACCAGACTAGCACCAATACTATGAGAAACTCAGCTGCCTAGCCCTGGCTTGGTCTAGAAGCAATGGAAGTAGCAATCACACATATTTTTCCCTTTTAAAAAAACAAAACCCAGTGACAGTGACAAACATAGCCTCAAGTGAAGACTGGCAGCCACAGCAGCTCTCTGCATCTTGTGGCAAAGCAAAAGAGAGAATAACCCCAAGCTCAGACGTAAGAAAGTAAGATATAGTGCCTTGCAGAGTCAAATGCAATGCACTGTCTCTAATATTAATTACTAATTTCACTAGAGCTGCACAAATCACCTGGTAGTAACCTTTTTGTTTATTTAAAATCTGCGTCACTACTTTAGTTATTGTCTTTCCATGATGCACTTGCGGAGTTTATACTTCCCTGCAAACGGAGCAAGCAAGTTCCCAAAATCCACCTGTTTAAATGCACAAACTGTGCTTATTGCATTTGGGGGAAAACTGCTCTATTGAACACCGACATACATGGAGAAATTCCTGAGCAGTTTGAATAGACCCTCCTGCTTGCTGTCACCTCGCCAGCTGCAGTGGAGGGAAGGAGCTGGCAAGTTCAAAACCGCATCAAAACACTCACTGCTGCCATAGGAGCTGCCTCCTGTAGGGTCCAGGCAAGCCAGGGACTTCAGCTGCCACCCCACGCAGGGGACCTGCAGGAGATCTCAGCTGAGCCAGCCCAGACCGGACAATTTGGGGGCCATCATCACATTGTTCCATATTTGAGCCCATATGGCTGTAAGTGACAGCAAGCGTTAAAGAGCTTAGCCCAAGCTTTTATTTAACACAGCAAGTCTGAAACATCTTAACGATATAAATAGGCACCGTTAATACTCAGTGTTACCCAATGACTGAACTAGGTTATAGTATTTTCAGTTTAATTGGGGATAGCCCAATATATTAATAGGTTGTGGTTACGTTTAGCTGGGTACAAGGATTAGAGTCTGGCTTAACAGAGAAGTAGATCCTGATGGACCACTTAGGAAATAGAAAGAGATTAACATGACTATAATAATAGAGCCCAGACAGGATGACGAACCAGCGCATAGTGGGTTTCACTAATTAGGGATGTTTATCGATGACAGCGGTCTGACGTCTCTGATGTTTATGTCATTTCCCATGCTAAGACAAGGGCATCCCTTAAGTATTATGAGACAGGTAAATACTCCAAGGGAATAACACTAAATATTAAATTATCGCTGGCACTGAGGCCATATGCCAGGTATTAGACGGTGCATGTCATACTCCTGGTCCTGCCTCCTGTTAGCAAGGCACTCCATCCAGAGCAGCAGCGCTTGGGTTTCAGTGGTTGTGCTGTGTAATTTTATTCAGACATCTGGGGCAGATCTCAATAGCTTTAGGTCTTGGGCTTTAAATCAGTAAAATTATATGCACACAGCACAATGCTTGTGAGGAATATTGGAAAAAGTGCTGAGACTATTAAAAGAAATCATAACTGATGTGAAAAATATTGCTAAAATAGTGATTTATTTCTAACTATTTAAAAGAGAACTTCTGAAACAGTTAAAAAGTTGGAGATTGAAAGAACTGGAAACATCATCATTATTATTTGAATTACACAGTCAGAGACCAAGCTCCATCGTGCCAAGCACTATACAAACATATATCAAAAATATAGCCCTTGTCCCAGACAACTGTCAGCCTCATTATTAAACTAGAGACATGGAAAACAGAAGGAAACAAAGAGAGAGCACTGGTCAATAGGAAAGGCAATGGCCAGGGATCTTCTAGGCTCAAGGGACAGCACAGGGTAAAATATGGAAGAGTGGAAACTGGAGATTAGATAAATTCTCCTTCATTGCTATGGAAAAGAAAAGATATTTTCTTTGGAGCGCAGTCGAGTACAATTCCTGACAGAATTCTAAATAGCTTTGGGGCTTTTAGCACGCCTTTACTTTGCCTATAGAATTTATCATCCAGCTTCAGGCCTTTTTCGTAATCTATAACATAACACAACATTTGGCTTTAGAGAGTCTGTTAGTCTGAGTCCTGCTTGGTTTTCTCAATAACAGAAATCACAGAAAATAATTAACTTGCCCATATGTACGTTTTCTCATTTTTTTCTTTTTTTAAAAATGTTTAGCATCTTAATCTGAATTTCCAGAAGTAAACAATAAATTCTTCATGCCTTGGTGCCTTAATACTTTCTTCGATTCCATTTTTTAATCTTGTACCATGGAAAAATGAGTGTCTGAAAACTAAGTTCTTACCAAGCCTGTTGAGCTGGGCATGAAAACCTGTGCCTGGAAATGTAAAATCCTTTATATTAAAAGACCAAAGACGTGCTTATGTTAGAACATAATGAAATATGAAAACAACCACAATGGAAAAAGTGGAATAGATTTACAGTTTTAAAATAGCACGCACGATACAAAAGTTCATGGGCCTATTTAAATTTCAACAAAAAAGCTCATGCTTTTTTTAATTAAGAAGAATGCATTCATTGTGGGTTTTAAGCGCCTCAATTTAGAAGCTGAAGGCAGTTTTTATTAATAGCACATGTAATCCTGACACAGGAGATTCCTGTGGCAGATTCATCTGCTCCTTAAACAGGCACCCTTGGCATCAGTAGGAAAAAGCACTGAGTAAAAACTGCTTGGCAAGGGGGGCTCCCGGTGACAGCAGGGTCCCTGCTGGCAGTGCTACTTCGCTGCTGTCCCGCGGGCAGGGTGGGCACACTGCTCACATCCTGAGGACAAGCCAACGTGCATTCTCGCCTCTATGGAAGGAGAACAAGTCTTATGAGGAGCGGCTGAGGGAATTGGGGTTGTTCAGTCTAGAGAAAAGGAGGCTGAGGGGAAACCTTATTGCTGTCTACAAGTACCTGAAAGGAGGTTGTAGTGTGGCGGGTGTTAGTCTCTTCTCCCAGGTAACAAGTGATAGGACAAGAGGAAATGGCTTCAAGTTGTGCCAGGGGAGGTTTAGATTGGATATCAGGAAAAATTTCTTCACTGAAAGGGTTATCAAACATTGGAACAGGCTGCCCGGAGAAGTGGTGGAGTCACCATCCCTGGAGGTATTTAAAAGATGAGTAGATGTGGTGCTTAGGGACATGGTTTAGTGGTGGACTTGGTAGTGTTAGGTTAATGGTTGGACTCGATGATCTTAAAGGTCCTTTCCAACCAAAATGATTCTGTGATTCTATGCCGGCACAGAGACACACACGAGCCATGATGGGTCCCAGGTCTAAACATCTGGTGGATGAGGACCCCAGGATTCTGTGCTGCTCCAGAGCATAGACACAGGATTCAGGAGGGGGAGCAAACATGATGCTTCAAGGAACACAGGGAAGGAAAGGCCACCTTGTTGGCTGTCACTGTCTGTAGCTAACAGCTTTTTTCTATTTCACTCTGTTTATTCCAAGAACTCCTCTGACATACAGGGAACACTGGCAGAGTAGGACTGACACCATCACTGCAGTCTCTCTGGTTACTGTGTATGGATTCAATTAATATCAGACTTTTCATGGAAATAGTTCATGTGTGAGCCTGGGAAGAAGAGAAAACATATACTCCTTCCACCTTCCTGAGAAGGCAAATAGCCACCAGGAAAACCCTCTGTCCTGTACAGCTTGACACTACAGTAAAGGAGTAATGAAAACAGATGTTCCAGAATCCACCTTATCAGAAGCCCTGGGAGACACTGTGTTTCCCAAACTCACAGATCCCCAATCTCCCCCTATTTGGAGAAAGCTGCCTTCCACCACACAGCCACCGAAACAGGAGACCACAGCTCAGGAACTGCAGTGGGCAGCGACGGTCAGAGCTGCACGGGGCAGCCCAGCCCTGCAAGAAAGGGATGGGATTTCATTAGAGTCCTGAGGTTAAAAAGTGACCATAAGTCCAAGAAGCATCTGAAAACTCTTGGGTAAAATCTTTAGAAAGACAAGGAAGAGTGAAAAAACAAGGGGGAGGTTTTAGGAAGAGCATCACACAATAGCAGAGCAGTGGTGAAAGAGAGCCCAGAGCTGCAATGACACGTCTGTCCCTCTGACGATCCTTTGAAGGAATTTAAGGAATGCCCAGAATGGGCCTGAAGACTGCACAAAATGCTTTTTTTTTTCCTGCTTGTTATAAATCCAATGCTTGAGTGATTTCTGGCCCTAAAAGAGGAATTCTAAGCCATCCTGAAGGTAAAAGGGCAAAAGCCCTCATTACCAGGGGAGTCTCTGAAAGGAGCTACAGACAGACTAAGACTAACAAATGATAATTTCCAGTACCGATGCTCCCAGTGCACAGAACAGAGCTGTCACGAGCCATGACAGCTCTTGGAAGAGCGGAGAGAGACGCCAGGACTGCAGAATCCCTTTACATTAATAATTTTGTATAAAGTTTCCAGTGGAAACATATTGGCACATCTTCACTTGAAAAAGTTCATAAAAACCTTGTATGAAATACATTTCTGCTTTTCTAACTTCCCTTTCTTTGTGTGTTCACCTAATAGCTCACTATTTGCCATCGAGCTACCCCCGAGACAGTTCTGGTGTTTCATAAACCAACAAGCAGTGGAAGCGCGGGAGTTGCAACATCAGCCCTCACTCACCGGCCAGTTCAGATGCTGCCTCACTGGTTCCTTTCCAAGGTGACTCCCTAGCCACGCATTTTATCTTTTGAGAAGTTGTGCAATGCCATGAACATTTATCTGGTGCTTCTGGAACAGGAGAGAATTCAGAGTAACTGTAACTCCCTGGCAGGGATCTGAATTACTGTGGAAATCCTTCACTGACTGGAAAAGCAGCAACAGCACAGGGAGTCCCAGGGGTCCGGCTGGCGATCAAGGGAGATGGCAGAAGAAAAAAAGCAAACAGCTAATGGCAAAAGTACCTGCTGAACCTGGGCAATCCCTGCTGGCCGTGCCACCCGGTTTTTAAGCATTGCATAGCAGGGAGGGCAGTGCTTCCCAACCCTGTGCGAGAACTGGGCAGGGTCAGGGAGGGCTCTGCAGCCAGTGCACACAGCAGGGATATTAAAAACATGATAAAAGCCCAACACACTTTTTTTCAGTCCAACCCACTATTGCGGTCCAGATAAGGCCTGCCAGTGGAATAAAAGACCCGTAGTGTCATGTGCATGATGCTATACCAAATGTATGTATTGTTCTCCAAGACCTTTCCAAAAATGACAAATGATCTCAATGCAGTTGTTTCTTAATGTATTATTCCCTTTTCATACGTCCGCTTCTCCTCTTACAGGCATTTTCTGGCACTTAGGTAAACAATTCAGTAGATTTCAGATCTGTCAAAGGCCCAGGCAGTTGTCATGATAATAGGGATAACAGATAATACATAGTCTTGCATCCTTTTATCACACAGACAGTCCTCATGGACCTCATTGGTGAGACCAGTATGAATAAGGATTACCACACTATAAAGAAACAAAGGAGGATGACAGAAGGTCAGAATAATTTATGTGGAAAATAAATAAACTGTCAGAACAGAAACACTTTTCTCTCTTCCATTTTTCTTTTTATCAACAAACATTTTTACAGGCAGTGCAATGTTGCATCCCCTGCCAGCTTCCCAGCTGGTGCTTGAGCACATGGGCTGTGCATGAATTTACACGTGCAGCGGGGAGTGCATAAGACATGATTTGCACACAGAGCTATGTTACTGTATATGCAGAGGGAAATACAGCTCAAATGCTTTTTTTTTTTTTTGGAAGACATCTTTTTTCTTCAGTGCTAAAAGGTGAACAGAAGAATCTGCTGGCATTATAAAACAAGAAGTGTTTGTGAGGCCACAAATCTAACAGCTACACATTGTGGGCCACAGGCTGAAGCGTATGCAAAAATATTTGTATACGCATGTAGACAGAGTTAAGTTTTCCATTATAGCTCTTTCTGTGTCAGAAAACAAAGAATTTCAACCAATTGTATAGTCATTTAGGTAACTCTGCACTTGATAGCCTTTCCATTTTGTGTGGTCTTGCTTTCTTTGTTTCATGTGTGCCATTTACCATCCCCTGTTGCCAATGGTTTGGATTCCAGTTCTAGGAGTTTTCTGTTCGCTCACTGCTGCAGCAGATGCCAAGCGGCAATGTTGGCTGCAACAGTACGTACACTCAAGTCATGATTCATTATTTTTGGTTCCTAAGAGTATACATGTTCCTAATCAAATTCAGCTGTAAGCCAGTCAAGTGTGCTTGATTAATGCAAATGAGGAAAATCTGAGGGCAGATAGGCATGTAATTTCTCCTTCATTTGAAAAACACACCGAAAACTGAAAACCTATATCTGTGCAAAGCCTATTTCTAAAACATTAACTATACTTTGTCTTTCTGCATCTGTTAGCTATAAGGGTTAGGAGCAGGGTTTCTCCATTGCTGCTGCAATGTGGTTACTCTTCTGGAGGCATATTTGCGCATGGTGTTGCAACCACATCACAGTTTGTCCCTGAGGCAATGAAATATTTATAGGGATCCTTCCATGCATCTGAATTGCAGCAGGCAGAACAGTCCCACAGGTCCCACATTCTATTTAGATATCTTGTCCCCACTGATTTCAGTAGCAGGAACCTAAACAACCTGCAGAATCAGGGCCATGATACCTCAGCTAAGAGGCACAAAGTAAAAACCAGTTTGTACCTGGCTGCATTTAAAGCACTGTTAAGAGTGACTAATAGAAATCATCATCAGTACAGGTTCTGCAAATGCCAGGGCTGTGCCACAGATGCTGGCGTGCCACTTGATTGTCACTTTATCTGTTAACACAGGTGGGCGTGAGACAACAAGCCCTTGATATCAGTAGGTGTAGGTAACCACAAGTATGAAATACAGGCTTGCACGGTAACAACTCTTTTACAAACCTCTTGCTAGAAGCTACATTGCCCAAAGAGAGCTGCCAGCACCCGCAGAGCCACGTGTTATTCCTGCAGCGGAGTAACCTTCCTTTTCTGGAAGTTCACGGGTAACTCCACAGCCTGATTTACCGTAGCTCCACCGCCTGCACAGCAAGTCCGTTGGCTGCTATCTCGCAGTATTTCAGTAATCCTGTTCATCATAAATAGCAGATAGTTGTCGCTGCAGGCTGCAAAACAGCTTACAGCATGAGCAATGCTTTGATACGCCAGTGCTGCAGAGCAGCGACAGCAGCGCTGGGACAATGATGCTGCAGTGCCCAGGCTCGAACCCCAGGAGAAAATGTCCTGTCGCCTGGAGGAGACAAAACTGCTCAGCCTTCCCCCCGTCAGCTGTGGGCAGGGGGTCTTCTATGCTGAAGTTAGCAAGGAAGCATGCAGCGTATAGGAGAAGGCAGTGACTATAATAACTTCTAGCACTTTTGTAGGAGCCTATATGTTACTGTAAGTAAAGAAAAGGCAGTGACTGTATCAGTCTTCATTTCTAGCACTCAGGCAAGGGACACAGAGGAACGAAAATGTTTGCATGAGTTCTTGAAGCGCAATGGGGGAATTTGGGGGGACTAACGCTAACAAAACAAGATACCAAACCCCACCTAGCCCAGCAGCACACCTGAGAGGATACAGGCATATAGGATTTTACCAAATGATGTTTTCAGGTGCGTAAAATTCTTCACTGTGCATATCCCCAGGTGCCACTGCTGTGGCCAAGATTATCATAACTCTTCTTCTGAGATTCACAAACTGCTCACAGTTGTGACAGCCTGGTCCCTGAGGGATTCCCAGCACATATTTAAAGTATTCACCAGTATCCATTTAGCAAAAGACAATCAAACAAAAAAACATCCCAAATGGTAGTCATTTCCATCCTGAAATAGCTAGAGGGTGAATTCCAACAAGTTTTTCATAGCAGCCTTGTGGATGGAGCACTCATGCAGGAAATGGGAAAGCAGTATTTACTCCTCTCTTCCCCTGGAAGGGACTCAGACCCATACGTTCCGGGCTGCTGCTGCCACATACCCCCAAGGAACGAACACAGAGCCCAGGGCTGAAGCTCAAGCCTGCCCCTCCAAACTGAATCTTTTAACCATAAGACTACATTCCTGCTTTTATGTATTAGACCATTTCCATGAGTATTATCAGCCCAATGTGCCAGTTTTGGCAAGAAGTTGCTCCCTATCGCCTGCAATTCTTCTGTAACCCAGGAGCTCAGGCACGGTCCTGAGAAGAAGCAGCTGCAGAGTTGAATTCCTTCAGGATACAGAGCTCCTTATGGATGAATGGGGTAAGGATCCAACAACTACACAAAAGGTTGCCTTACCTTCTGTGCAGGCCTCTCTTTTCAAGGTTGAAAGAGAGACAAAGTTAACAGAAATACCTCTCAGGTGCACACAGGGGTTAGGTGTGATTTTGTGTCTTGCTCTGTGAGGTTGGTCTCCCATGTTCCCCCTACACTATATCAGAAGGGCTCACATGCTCATTTTTGGATCCAGCCCTCTCCCTTCCTGACATCCCCCAAGAGTGCTGGACATGCTGCTCTGATTGCACCCACTGAACTTGATCTGGGTCCCCAGTTCAAGAAAGACAAAAAAACACTGGAGAGAGTCCAGCGGAGGGCTACAAAGATGATCAGAGGACTGAAGCATCTCCCTTATGAGGAAAGGCTGAGGGAGCTGGGTCTGTTCAGCTTGGAGAAGAGCAGACTGAGGGGGGATATTATCAACACTTACAAATACTTAGGGCGGCTGTCAAGAGGATGGGGCCAGACTCTTCTCAGTGGTGCCCAGTGACAGGACAAGGGGCAACGGGCACAAACTGAAACATGGGAAGTTCCATCTCAATATGAGGAAAAACTTCTTTACTTTGAGGGTGACAGAGCACTGGGACAGGCTGCCCAGGGAGGCTGTGGGGTCTCCTCTGGAGACATTCAAAATCCGCCTGGACACAACCCTGTGCAACGTGCTCTGGGTGAATCTGCTTTGGCAGGGGTTGGACTAGATGATCTCCAGAGGTCCCTTCCAACCGCAACCATTCTGTGATTCTGTGAACTTTTCAGGCATTGGTGGGTGGCTCTGAATTCCAGCCTTATACAGCATTTAACATGGAATTATCCCAAGGAGCATTAGCCCCATGGGATGCAGAATTAGTGCACCCATCCCTGGTTGAGGGTGTCAATACTTGACCTCTGGAGCCAGTCGTCTTCAAGTTAGCTACGCAGTGTCACCAAGCTAAAGGCTTTTGGGAATTCGAATGCCTCCCTGCCTTCCGCCTACACGCTTCTCAAAGAGCCGAGAAAATACCTGACTTCAGCTGAGGGGAAACTAAATATTTTTGTTTGGATAGTACTTCCCAGGGAACGGATGCTTGGAGCCAACAAGCAGCAAGCTCGCTTGTACAATGAGTTTAATGTCTAAAAGCATTTAAAAGCTGTGTGAGTTTAATCCTGCCTTGTGTCTACTAGTTTGGGGCACGTCATCATCTAGTTGAAGAGACTGCTCCAAGCTCCATTAGGTTTTACCACTCTTCTCATGGCTTTTCTGTTTTGCCTGCTAACTTATCCCATCTACTTCCCCATCTTTTTCGCTTAACTTAAACCTTATTGATGGACATAATCAGGAAGTGATCATCTGGGCAGCTCAGCCAGCTACAGTAAAGGAGCTGCAACCTGTGGTAGCATTCTCTGCCCTTGCAAGGGGCAAGCCAAATCCCTTACTTGTGCATTAAGAAAGTTTAGCATATTGCTTCAAAACTGGACCAAAAACCTTTGAGCTAAATATTAGCCTCCTTTCGCCATTTAATGGAGGAGGAAAATCTTTTGTACTAGCAGAGTCTGTGTCACTAGCAGTTTCTGTGTCACTGCTGCCCGTCACAACGTGGATGGAGGAACAGCTTCAACAGAGCAGATAGAGCCCAAGCACCTCTTGTGGGCCTCACAGTTTAGATTTTTTTTTCTGTGCAGTACTTTGTAATGACTAACGTTTGCCACAACTGTCTTAGTGTGTGTTTCTATATGTAAAGCTCTCAGCCCAACAAGAGTCCATCACAACTTTCAGCTTTGGAAACCTCTCTTTTATATCGCCCATGACAGCAAACAGAAGGCACAACCATCCTGATTAATTAATCCCCACACAGCAGCTCCTAGCAACCAACGGTTGTTTTGCTAACACTTCTAGCTGGGACTTGCAAGAGTATAACTTAACTGCGTGGGAATGCACTATCTCATTCTCATGAGCTCAGAAGTCTTTAAAGGAAACATTGCCTACCTCAGTGCTTTCTCTGAGATGCCATCAGTGGCTGGACAGACAGCATGACCAACAGACAGGCTAGTCACAGCAGGCAGGAAGAGAAGGTCCGATGCCAAAATATGTAGTTACAATTAGCAACTCTTCTGTTCTCCCGAAAGGCTGATGAAGCCACCCAGTCAGACCTTGGCTCCAACTGTGTCCACTACAGCAAATTACGAGGAATTTCAGAGGGCAAAATTGATGCTTTTCAGGAAGGCACCTAAAACACTGAATGCGTGTCACTAAGTTTGTACAGCGTCAAGTTCTGATAAACAACCCAAGGCATGCCCATCCAGGATGCAGGGAAATTCACCACTTTCATGAGCTTTTGATACCCTGACATACACTATCTGTGAAAGAGCAGTCTCCAGACCCCACATTACGACTGCACTGAAGTTTCCCAGATCTACTAGCAAGTGTGACGTGGCATCCCACCCTTTCAGCAATAGTACATTAAATCTTGCCGTCTGACTTGGCATTGACAGGTTATTAAGGTGTTACTCCAGTATGTCTGTAACCTTGGGTTTTAAAGACGCATCTTTTACTAGAAAATCTTATTTGAGCAAAGACCCATCTCAGCCGTCCTGAAGCGTGAGGAGAAAAGTAGCTGGCTCCAGTGTTTACACTTGAGACAAACCAGGAGACTCTGCAATCAATGCAGTTGATTTACCTCCAGTAACTGCTTTACATTGAAACGCATCCACCTGCTGTGCTTCACCAGCTACAGGAGGTCAGCATACACGCTCTTTGCTGAAATTAATTAACATGAGGAGAAGAAATTTACATCATAATTAATTTTCAACACTCTACATTACCAGAAAGACTGAGGAGTGTTTATAACCAGTGGATCTCCAGGGAATAAGGATATACACAAAGGGAGACCGTTCAGGATCAAGGCCCCTGCCTGGAGTCACATGTCAGAGCATGAAGGTGCACTTGATGGACTAGGACAACCGTCACAGCTGCAGATTAATTCTGCTAGCCCAGAGTACACAGAGGGGTATCTCAGGAGTCCACACAAGTGTTACCAGTCATTATAAATGTATGTTTCTGTTCCAACACTTGCAATTCATTTTTTGAATTCTATAAAATTATTTTTTTAATTCTGCTTTTTAGCATAATAAGATGCACCTTATCGTCACTGAATTCTTCTCCAGTATTGAGGGATGTCAAAGTGATCTGGGACATGCTGGTGCTCCTTCCTCCGGGCAGCATTGCATTACCTACTTAGGATGTTGAGGATGGTTCCTCACCAAGCTTTCCTCCTCCAAGCAACATATCACGTCAGTAACCACAATGCCATCTTCTCTGCAGGTCTCCTCCCACAGACACTTCTAGGGCCTCAAATATGCAACTGCTTTCCTAAAAAGGATGGAGAGACCCTTTACCAGCAACGGCCCAGTGATGGCCTGCCAGATCATCAGTGAAAGTTGTTCCTCCTCCAGCCTGACCACTCACAGCAGCATTAGGTGGGAATCTCATGACAGCAGTGGGAAGATATTCGGGTGGGCTCCCACAAGGACTCAGCAGGGCATTAGAAAGCTGCATATTGCCACACGTGGCAGCAAATGAGCTACCGCACCTGGTCTGGGGTCTTGCTGACAGCATCCCCATGCAGCCACAGCCGCAGGGCATTGGGACAGCCCTCAGGAGCTGGGCTGGAGGACAGGAGATAGCTGCATTCTCTCCAAGGCAGAGCAAAGATCACAGCTTCTTATCAGCACAATTCACTGTCACAACTGTTGTTCATTGCAAATCACGTACTGAATTCTCTAAATCAGACGCCATAAGCACAAAGGGCCATAGGTTTCCTGGCTTTGGAAATCATGTGGGGAGCTGGAGGAGCAGGGAGAAATGACTTTGAATATTGCCTAGTTGAAAGCAAGCCATTACCCTTCCACCCCACTGTGCCCAGGGGCTGGCATGAGTCCCCACGCCCCGACCCCAACCCAGCTGCAGCCCCTCGTTTGCCACAGCTGTGAGCAGGAGGGTTGTTCGCATGGCCAGGGAAGGAACCAGGGAGTGTCAAAGGAGCTCAACACTGAGACTGCATTATTCCCAGCAACCCATTTCCAGTCTAAGAACATCTGCTCACCGTAACTTCTCATCCTCCTTCCCAGCTCCTGTTTTTTTGCTTCCTGACTGATTTCCCTGTGCATGCCCCGTACCAAAGTGCAGTCATGCAGTGTCCAACTTCTTCTAAGAGGCACAGACCACTGTTTGGAGAGAAAGGGTTACCATTGCTGACATCCTGAAGAGCTTGGTGGAAGCCTGTAGTGGCTCCAGACACAGCTCCTGCCAAGACCCAGCAGGCATTTCAGGTGGAGCTGGCGTGCCCTGGGAAACCTCCCGTTCCCAGCTACAGAGTATGGCAGCATCTCATGCCCAGGAAAGGCAGAACTACCTCTACAGGGTCTTCCAGCTAGAGTGTTCATCTAAGCAGCCAAACCTCCCACTGAGTTCAAAACACAGAGAAGGCTGTGGTCCAGCAGCCACAACCTTTGTCAGAGGCCAGAAGTAACAAAGCCAGGGTGTGCCCACAGCCGATGCACCAGCTGCAGTGTTCCCTGAGGAGGGTTCAGAGGTCTCAGAAGGTGACTGCACTGTGGGTTGGAGCATCCCTTCTAACGATTCCCCCTTCTCACCACATCTCCCACAGGAGAAAATCTGCTGAGAGATCATCCAGGGAGCAACCAGGTCCCACTTGCAGACTCCTTGCAGGGAGTCTCCAGGCCAGCTTCAGAGCTTACGTTCAGAAGGACTTTGTTTCATTCCAGCTGGCAGCACAACCACCCTCAGCCACCCCAAAACAGGACCTGCTGCTGACAACTGCTGGTGGCAGCCAGGGGCTGGACACTGAGTAGTTAATATTAACTTGTCATTAAACCTGTCTGTGCATCAGCCCCTTTGGCAGAGACTGTTTAAAAGCTGTACTCGTTCAAACATGAGCTCTCATCAGTCCCATCTCCAGGAGGGTCAGTAGCTTCTCCTGGGTCTGGGAAAAACAAAGCAGCAAGTAGCTTTGGCTAATAATAAACAACCTCTATGGGGGATTTCTGGTCACCTGAAGTTATCTGCCCAGCACGTTGCAGAATGAAATGGAAGCAGCACCTACTTTCATAGACAATTATCAGTGATGCAAACAAATGTTTCTTCACATTTCACCAGACTTTTCCCCATGGCCTTTCTCAGATGGTACTTTCTTGGTTCTTGGGAATGCACTTCAGATGTCACCACACTGGAATCAACCCAGACAGGTCTGGCTTGGATGCTGTAACAGATATATCTTAGAGGTAGAAAAGAAGCTGTCATATCTGAAGAGAAAAAATGAGCAAGACACACTAGTTTCAGATACATTCCCTAGCAGGTCAGCCCTCTGTATCTTAAACTCTGTTCTGTCTGCAATGGAGCACTCTTAAGGTGTAGAGGCTCATATAGAGCTTAAGGTATAGAAGCTCATAAGCTATATGGCTCATAGACATCAGGGAAGAGCAGCTGGAGAATGCCAGGATTGCTTGAACTGCTCTGAGCATATTCATGATTCGGAAAAAAAGCAAAGGGCCAAACTTGAAGCATTGTTCCTCTCCTACTCGATTCTTACTCAAGGATTTCAGGAGAAGTGTAGCCTGAAAGAAATGTTGTGTGTGGTCTCAAGATTTTATTGCCTAATTGTAATGCAGTACGAATTAATTCTGTCCCACAGGACTCTGTCCCTCCCAAACAAAACACCAAGATCCTGGATTCTGATATAATGATGCAAAGTGGCCGAATTTGGTAATGGATAGAGTTGGGACCTTTCGTGGTCTTAACCACTACTGAGGTCACGTCTGAAGGTTATAATGGGTTGTGATGGAGCAACCTCTTTGAACTATTACCAGGCATTGTAATTTAGAGAAGCCCTCAGGCTGCCTTAAGTTACTTACAAGATCCTACTGTCTTCTGCTGGCCCTGGAAATGAAAATAGAGCAGTTCTATGCAGTCATTTCTGCTTTTCCCTCTTGGCTTGTAAGCAAGCCTTGGAGAAGGATGCCAGCATCATCCAGATTTGCAGAGACACAGGTCCTCTGAAACTCAGCGTTACAGCACCAAGCCTTTCGGTGTCTTCCGCCGTGTTCAGAAACCATAGCCCTGTGTCAGACGCACAGGCTGCTCTGCAACACCTGGGGAGAGCTGGGTACCTCAACTAGGGTCCACAGATGTCTACAGCATCAGGAGAAAGACATAAAGGCATTCCAAGTTTTTTAATCATGGTAGCAAGTCTCTGGCAACAAAACACCGACCTGAGATTACCCTCAGGGAGTTTATTGGTTTGGGTACGTATTTAGTGTGTTTGGATATTTCGCAGCTCAGACAGCAGCTGCAGAGTGATTTCAGGACTCTGGGTTTTTAGGTGCCTATAGCAGCACTTGGACAGCACTGAGGTACCCAGATCCCTTGGCTGTCGTAACCCATAGTGCCTGCACTCGGTTCCTTGGGCTGTCAGACACCCACAAATGGGTGACAGCAGCAGATCTGATTTATGAACCGTGGTCTTTTATGTCAGTTACAAACCCACATGGCTTGCCCTTTCTTCACTGGAAAGTAAATCGCACCGTAACTCACGACAGAGCTGGTCACCAGACCGATGTGTACCTCCCCAATTTCAATGCAGAAATAGAGGATCGTGCCTTGCTTCTGTCTGGAAGCAGCAATCACGTTCACACGAGGTCTCCTTTGTAGCAAAGTCGCCTTCCTGGTCACAGGCACTCCCGATGCATGACAGTGATCCGATGTCACCCTCACCTTCGGGGGCTCCCTTGGGCCACCCCCCTGTAGCTCAGTGCTCCCTCATGAAGGGCTCTGCAGCCCCCCGCCCCCCCCGCCGGGTACGGGCACTGCAGCACTGCACAGCCCGGACCCACGGTCCCGCGAGTAGCTGCTGCCACCCTCAGGTCACCCCTGCAGGGAACCTCCTCCTGCCTTGGCTGAATGCTGTCTCTGAAATACATAACTAAAAGCAAACGCAGCAAAGCTGCCGGATGATACGATTCTTGCGCCTTACTGGCAGGCCAGCATTGCTTGCCGTGGGTGAGCCAAGGTTTTTAGTCTGAAATGCTCTACGTAAGAGCAGGACCAGAGGCAGCTCTGACACAGGTGGCAGAGACGCAGGAGCACTGTCAGGGCCACAGTCCTGTCATACAATTAACTGAGTTACTGTGTGCAGTTCTGGGCCCCTCAGTTCAAGAAAGACAAGGAACTACTGGAGAGTCCAGCAGAGGGCTACAAAGATGATCAGAGGACTGGAGCATCTCTCTTATGAGGAAAGGCTGAGGGAGCTGGGTCTGTTTAGCCTGGAGAAGAGAAGACTAAGGGGGGATCTTATCAATGCTTACAAACACCTTAGGGGCGGGTGTCAAGAGGATAGGGCCAGACTCTTCTCAGTGGTGCCCAGTGACAGGACAAGGGCCAATGGACACAAACTGAAACATGGGAAGTTCCATCTGAAAATGAGTAAAAACTTCTTTACTTTGAGGCTGGTAGAGCACTGGAACAGGCTGCCCAGGGAGGTTGTGGAGTCTCCTTCTCTGGAGATATTCAAAACCCACCTAGACACGATCCTGTGCAACATGCTCTAGGGGAACCTGCTTTGGCAGGGGTTTGGACTAGATGATCTCCAGAGGTCCCTTCCAACCCCAGCCATTCTGTGATTCTGTGAGTTTCAGGTCCAGGCATGAGACTGGAGTGCAGACCTGCAGCCAGGGAGCAGCACACGGTCCCTCTCTGCTGCATGACGCCTCAGCGCTCTGCTACCCAAAAAACATCCGAGCCTGGCACACCTGGGCAAGCGGCCAGGCAGCTGCATCAGGCCTGCAGGAACACGAAGCTCAAAACAAGCTGCGCCTGCCCTGGGAACATGTTACCTACACGGGCTGAAACAGCAAGAGGGAAGTTGGAAACCAGAGCTAAACAAGGAGGTGGCCTGAAATCACCTTAATTCCCCACTTCCAAACCCCCAGGTAAATCCTCAGCTGGGGGATTTACACACCCACAGCCTTACACTCCTCTTTACCAGCACCAACAGCACGTTTGCAGCTGGACCCACAGCTGCAGCCAAGGCTGGTAAAAGAGTGCTGCATTAAGCAATCTTGATTGCTTTTTAACAAGTGTTTTGCTTGCATTTATACCACCACGCACCACCTACACAGCTGGTACGAGCTGAGGGGCATAGGTCTTGACACAGTCGAGATGGGATAGCAATGGGGGGGAAAACCGCCAGTGCTGCGAGGCAGGGTGCTGCTCCGAAGGCAGCCATGTCCCCCCTCACTTCCAGAGCCGCTGCGCTGCAGGAGGGATGAGCTCAGTGGAGCAAACTTCTCTTCTGCCAGCCCTTTGTAGCCAGGGGGTTGGCTTTTACTGCCTAGCCAGTTAAATAAAAACCTATTTGAAGGTGGGCAAAATCTTTGTTCTTATTGCTCTCCTGCCATACCTGTGATCTTTTCAACTCTGCGATACTTCTGTAATTGTCCTAAGGAGAGGAAAAGAAATGAATTGTCTGGAGACCACTTTTATTGGCACATGCAAGTGCAGAAATAAATAAGCTGTGTCCTGGGGGAAATTTTATGTTCTCTCAACAACATCAACGTGCGTTTTAGGCTACTGCTGGTGGTAAGGATTTTTCTTGGAAGCTTCTTTCCAGAGGTTGCTTGCATGCAGAAGTCGGGAGAAAGCAGAAATTATTTTCCAAACAAGTTTTGTTCCTAAGAGTGACAGGGTCAGCAATATTTTAATCTCCAGCATGTTCTTCCCTCCTAATATTTTGTCTGTTGGATTCTGAGGCCATGATCATAGCTGCTAGGGAAGAAAAGCTCTAGCAAGGTAATTTCTGGGCTATGTTTAGCTTTCAAATTAAAGCTGAGATTTCAGAACTTGCAACACTTTAGCAGTTTCTTAAAGACCTTTTCAGGGCATTAAAGCTTGCAACATCTTTGGGAAGGGAGATACAGATTACTATTGCTTTTGAGTTATGCTTTTATTGTCCAGCTATGCAAAACAACGTACAGAGAGACTCAATGACTAGACAAAGAGTAGAGTCATTGCTAAAAGCTGCTTGAGGAAAGCTGGTGCTACAATTTCAAGTGGCTCCCAGGTTTAGGCAACCTTCCACTGTTCATGTGCATGCCACAGGCTCCTTGGTTAACACTGGCTTCTGGGAGCTGCCAACGCACAGTTAGTAAAAGACTTCACAACCCTTTCCAGGCTGCTGATTTCATACTGGTGGTAATAAGCTTCCCTCCACAAAGCAGGATTCCTGAATTCTTTCATCATTTCAGATTTTAAAATCTCATCGTTCCTGAGCAGATTCTGTTGTCCTACATCCATCACAGATATTTAGATCCCAAGGAGATTTTGAAGATAGTCAGAGACTGTTAGTCAGTCACAGAACTCACAGATCTGTACTGTCTCCATACTCCTAACACAGTCCAGGAGATCACTTACATCGGAAGGAGCCTTTGGAGGTCATCTAGTCCAACCGTCTACTCAGAGCAGGGCTAACTTCAATGTTAGATCAGGTTCCTCAGGGTTTTGTTCAGTCTAGTTTTGAAAACTGCTAAGGATGGAGCTTCCACAGCCTTCTGAGAGGCCTGTTACAGTGTTAATCTCTTTTTCTGTGTTTTTTTTCTTTTCTTTATATCCAGTCAGAATTTTTCCTTCTGCAGTTCATGACTGTCACCTCTTAGCCTTTTGTTGTGCACCTCTGACAAGAGTCCAGTTCCATCTTCTCTCTAAACTCTGGGTCAGATGTCTGACCTCCCCCCTATACAGCCAAGTGTTGCACGCAATTCAGTTGATTTCTCTTCACACCACTGCTATCAGACGAAGAACTATTAACCGCATTTATGAGGTGGAGCATAGAGATTAAAGACAGCAACTAAAAGTCAAATAAATGAAAAGTCAAAGACATTCGCTAATTTGGAATGCCCCATAAAGATAAATGGTAACAGATTTCTATACATGTAGAAAGCACAAATTCTGCTCACATCAGCTGCAACTCAACTTATTCCCACATCACTGTCCATCCTCTTAGCTGGATGAAGCAAGGAAACAGAAAATGTGTTCATGCATGACTTCATTGTGATGTGTATGTACAGGCCGTTAAATGTCCACATGGCAACATTAATCCTGAGCGCCTGCACCTTGCAAAATAGTATCTGTGTCCTTTAAGAGGTCATGCAGCAATGAAGGTTGCAAACATTTTCATCTGGATCATACTTTCAAATTTTTAGTGATTCACAAATGAATAGCAAAGAGAATTCAATGACTCTAAAAGCTTATAGATGTCAGCCGAGAGGACACAACCACTTTACACTGATTTCACTTGCATTTGCCAAGAGCAGGAGAATGGTGACAGTTGGGAATCACGGGGTCCGTTACAGGATGTGGAGGAGAGCATCCTCCTTCCTTTCACCAAATTCAATGGTTCTTTTTAGTAGTGGCATCTGGTTCCAGCCTTGACTTCTCCATCATCTCATCCCCACCCATCCTGCTGGCTTAACAGGACCTGGTTTTCTTTGCCTTCTCTACCTGACTCTATACCCCACCGTAGCCTTTGCCTGCTCAGTCTCAGCCTTCCCTCCTACCTGTCCATCTCCTTGCTCCCCTAGGCCCCCTCCATTTCCTTGTCTCTCTCTGCGCCAATCCTGATCTCACTGGTTTCCTTATCCCATACCACCTTAGGTCTAGTTTTACTGCTCTGACCTGGTTCTTTTTCCTCCTTGAGGCAGATGGGATGTTGGTAGGCTGATTTAACACAGATGAGACAGTTCCGTGCTGTCAGCTGCTGCGTTTGTGCCCTGCCCAGCAGAGAGCAGCTGGAAGCAAGAATTACAGGAAGAATCCCTTGAAACAGCTCTGGTCAGACTGCATTTAGTCACTCTGTGGAATGTGATGTATTCAGGGCCTGGTCCCAGGTAAAAGCTATGAGGGAATGCAGCTTGCTCAAACTGGTAAAACCTAGCAGTTCTGAGTCTCATACAAGCCTGGTATGGAAGAAATCTGGAAACATTTTAGCTGCTCAAAAGAAATAAGTTGTTACCATACATATTCCTGCTACCTTTTTCTTGCAAGTATTTATAAACTGGTGCAAATTCTAAGGGGAATAGTGAAAAATATGCTAATACAGAAGTCATGACTTTTCCTTCCATCTCTTCCCACCTCTATTTTAAGTCCTAATCCAAAACATGAAGGCAAGAAGGCATTTCAGCAGAAGGGTTTCCAGTTCTGGAATAAGGACAAACCAAACTATTTTCTCCTACCCACAGTCTTAGGAACAGATCAGCCACTTTTGCTGAAGCTTTTGACCCAACATAAATATAAATCAGCCTGGCAGCAGAAAATTGATAGGAGAAAAATTTAGTTGAAACAGGAAAAGTTTCAAAGCAACAAACAAATGACAAAAGTGCTGTAGAGCAAGATGTGCTGGCCAGCTTTAGTGTTAGGAAGTACTGTTAACCCCTTCTACATTTGTAGTACATATATCAGATATGACATTAGCATGAGCAACCCACAGAGGTTCATCTACTTAATGATTTGGGCATCAAATCCAGATCGCAGGTCCGTGAGGTTTTGGATAAGCCTTGACTCCCACACAGAACTCTGTTGACTCAATAAGGCTGTGGAGACCCGTGTGTCCAAACCAGCTACAGGACAGGATGAAAACCCCATCAAAGGCAACACCTTCCAAATAGAGGGAGGAAATTTCAGGCTGCACTTCTATTGTTGAGAAAACTCCATCCCTCAGAAGGAACCTTGAAAAGTCAAGGGTCATGCAGGAGCTCGCTGTTATGTGACACAACTCACACTCTAGAAAACTAAAGCCTGGGCCAAGGCAGTCATAATGAAGACAGCGAAAAGATCTTTGGCTAATTGACAGAAAATACCCAAAAAACTGGCTTGCAGGTGCACAGGCTTTTGTCACAGTGGATGACATTTTGCTTGTTTGGAAAGAAATGAACTAGAGGAGAGTGAAGAGCATATGTCAAGTGGGTGTAAATCGAACTAAGCAAACAAAGGAGCACTGGGAGAACTCAGGCTGACATCAAGGCTGAGAGAGAAGAGGCTGGAAGCAGCAACAGCTGCAGATGCTTTTAGCAGACATATTTCCTTCAATCAGCTTAGATTTCCACACGTTGGTGAAAAGCCAGGTGAAAGGTAGCAGCAGCCCATGTACCTAACCAGGGAAGTTTCTAGCTGAATACTCGCAAGCTGGTTGCAGTGTTCAGTATTATCTGGGTCCTGACTCGTGGTGCTTGTGCAGACATGCATTGCTCCTCAAGAGTGGAAAGCTGCATCATATGTTGTAAGTCCTGTAAGTACCTATGTCTACAAAAGCAGTCGTGCCTTTGTACTCAGTAACAGCACACAAGGACTTGTTAAAAACAGATTTCAGTTCAGCTTATTCTTCAGTTACTCTATAAAGCCAAAAGTGGTTTTCCTCATTGTTTTTTATAGCCTTCCCAGATCTTCTAGCCACAAACACATCATTTATTTAAACCACACATAAACAACCATGATTTACGTCAACTTTTCATTCAATGGAAAGCACATGAAAGAACTACTTTCCTTCTGTGTGTTACTTGCCTGCAAGGGCTGGAGTCTTTCTTTGCAAATTCCTGGTGGTAACCTCAAGCAGTTGTCAAAGCTTGTTCCATATTTGGCATTTTAAGAAGTTCCCATGAGTTTATTCCATTACAGAATCATTCAGTCACCTTTTGGCATCCTTTTTGCACCAGAGGACGAGTTAAAGAACTTAATGATCTCTGAAAAAGGCAGACCCTTAATCAGACTGCATGTCAACCTCTTGTCAGAATGCAAGATACATCTACTGCAGTTGTCACACAAACCTGTATGACACCCAAAGCTTGTTATGCAGTTCCTTAACAATACGTGAATATGATACAGGGTCACCATCTCAATCACAAAAAAATGTGAGCCAGGATGGATAAAAGCTGAATCAACAAAAACAGTCATATGAAACCAGTTAAAAAAACCTTTGATGCAATATACAGAAATAAATAAAACACCACCTCTTCTGCTTTTTAAAATCAGGGTTGGTCTCAGTCGGGAACATGCAGTACTCTTGTCTCTTTGGCAGTATGCCCTAATCCAGAAGCAACAGAATTTCTCCAAAATCCCCTCCTCTCAGCTAAGAGCTGGCAGGGAACACAATATTGATTGCTGAATCTGAGGGCTGGTTGACAACCCTCCCTGCCCAGTGCGATTCAGAGACCTGCCACAGCCGTTCTAAGATTAGCAGACCACTCCCTAAGAGCACGTGTCTTCGTGATCTCTTCTTCTAACAAGGTGAGCACTCCTCTCTGGGGCCACTGGTGCAAACCAGCTCTCATCGGTGTCATTCAAGGAAGTGCCCTACAACACATCTCCGCTCAGATGGAGCACACCCTGACTTGATAACCCTCAATATCTCACACCTATAAAGGCACCAGAACGTTATCTGGCACTGCACTCGCTGCTTGCTGCCTCAGGCATGCCTCTGTGCTCTATACATTTTTATTGATTCTGTAGCACTAAAAATGTCAAATACTGGCAATCTTTGCTTAGCATTTGTTGAAAAAAATATGCTGTTTGCCATTGTGCTTACACCTGTGGTTTCTACTGCTCTTCATGCTGCACTGAAGAAGCCACCATTTGAGACCTATTGTTAGGCAGACCTGCCTTATTCTTTGGCGTCAGTCCATAAGAACCACCACTTGGTGGATGAACACTTGCAACCTTCAAAAACTGGAAAAGGCAGCCAGTTACATTAATCACCACCTTGTATTTCAAGCATTGCACTAGAACACAGCCATGGCTTCAACAGCCCTTGCCTCCGCATTTCTACAGAGCAAGTCTTGGATCTAGGAGACTAGGACTGATTGCTGGGACCATGCAACATCAACTACACAGTGCTTTACAACTGGCATCACTGGCAGTGAATCTAGAAGCCACATCTGAGACCATCTGCTAGGACCTGATACTTGCCTTTCAGCACCAGCCACCTTCCCCATCCTCTAGATTTTCACAATTGTTAAGAGAAGGGTCAATGTGACCTTGTAGTGACTTGAAATCCTCTATATACCTTATCAGTCAACAGTCAGATTAGGGTAAATTCAGCACAGGGACTTTTCCTAGCAGACATTTTTCACCTATGGGTGAAGAAATTCATGTGTCCATGTGCCACTCTCTGTATGAAAACACTATTATACTATGTTTATGTGAGCAGGATGGGCTAGTTTCATTTTGCAGGCTTTTGTAGACTACTGTGGGAGCATCACAGATGGCACAATAAATTAGAGGCTGTATTCATGCTTCCTATATTTTCCACAATGTATTCTTCCAGTGAGAAATGTAATTTTCCAGGATACATTAAATTTCAGAATCAGCTTATCAATCTGCATCACGTGTAATGCCACGTGCAACCTGTTATTTGGGTAGTATTGTCTTACCCAAACAGCCATGAAGCACATGCGTACTTCCATCATGCCCAGAAGTCATGAAGGGTTAATGAGGGGTGTACAATTGGCTGGCTGGGTGGATGCTGGGAGGCTTCCACTGACCATCACCATGCAGCTGGCACCTCCAGAGATCTGGGGTAGCAGGGCACAAACAAGGAACCATACTGAACCTGTAACTGGCACTGCATATATTTTATAGGCCGCTTTGAGCTTCTTAACCTTGAAGTAATATTGCTTAGTGTGACAGCCCATCTGCCAGAAATCCTTCCCAGAACAATGATCTGAGCCTGGATCACCTTCACACATACAGCAGTATGTGTCTGGGGGCTCATCTCTGGCCTCCCGAGACCTCCATGGTGGGTCCAGCACCAACTTTTATATTATTTATTTTAAAACTGCCAAAATAAAACTACCCTGGAGGCAAAACAATAACAGGGCTTCTCTACCAGACTTGTGTTCTGCCAGCATGCAGCTACAGCTGTGTTGTGCAGAGTGGCGCATGACGTGACAGCAAGTAGGATTGTCTGAGGGCAGGACTCAACAGGTGAGGCCAGAAGGCCTGCTGAGATACCCCTGAGGGACTGCCTTAGGCAGAGAAGATGAAACATGGCATAGTGTGGATCCTGGAACAAACTTCCTTCTCTTATATGCCCACATTTCCTCAATGGCATTGCCGGTTGGTTTGCTCCAAACCAGAGTGGGCTCATGTGTGTTCAGTGGAGATGACCAGGATCCCACAAAGAAAACAGAGATGGAACCAAACTGGCATCTACTTGTTCGTGCAGATGCAAGAAACCACATGAGATCAGCACCAGTAGAGAGCAGAGAATGCTGGCATGCCTCCTACAGACAGGGACAGGAGCACAACTTACAGAAACTTATGAGCAGCACAGATCTAAGTATGATCAGTCTCAGATAATTATTAATTACAATAATCGTTATTATACAGATCGGCTAGAATCTCTTTCCTGAGTTACAAAGCTGCAGGCAAACCTTGCCCTTGCTAATGAAAATAAGCTGTGGGAGCTGTAAGATATCAGACAGCCTTTGTGTAACAGCGAATGGGCACCACAGCAGCACAGCACCTGGATAAGCATGACCACCATGCTCCACCATATACAGGGTGACGAACAGGCTCTTTAACAGCCAGCCTAAAACGTTAAAGAATTAAACTCTACCTATTAGCATAATTCTAATTGTTACCAAGAACACAATTTGCATGCAAAAAAGATGTTCGTGATTGATGACTTTCTCAATCATTCTCTCACTTTGGTTTTCATTGTTTTCTGGTGCCAGCATTTAGAGTCAAAGGAAACTCCAAAAACCCTCTGAAATAAATGTGGATGGTGAAGAGAGGTCAGTGCATGTGGCTTTCCATTCCCAAACTGCATCAAAATGCAAGGAAAATGTTTCAAGATTAGGATGTTTGATGATAGTTAGGATGGACTGTGAACCCAGTGACAGTCTAAGGAAAGAGAGAGCACTAACTGTTGTAACATGGAGAACAAATTAATTTTAACTGGTTTCTGAACATTGGTTGGGCTTTTAGCCACTGCTATCACAACATGTACCAAATATTCAGAGGTTGTACATCATGTGGCACAATGCAGGATTACCACAGTGGAGCCCTATTCTTGTTCAAGATCTTTCGAACTCTGTAAGTTTGCAGTATTTCTGAAAATTATCCAATCTTCTGTTCTTTTGGGCCTTTCAAAGTATTTTACTTAAAAGCTGTAAACTGATTTCAAACTTTTGCACCTTCAAAGAAGGAAAATATAGTCATAAAAAAATATACCATGAAAATATGCTCAGTACTCCAGTGCTTGGCAAAAAGTGTCCTTAAAAGGAGTTAGCTAAATGTAGATAAGCCTGTACTCTGTACGTCTGAGAAATAAAGTTTGTTTATTTTCCCAAGTAAAAGCAATAGGTGAATTTCAGAATACTTTGACAGAGTATCAAGCTGTGGTCTCAGATATTGGACCTCAGTGGCTATTGCTCTAAGTTTCATTAAATTGTAAATTCAAGGGAACAAACACCCACTCTGTTAAAAAGCCACAGTTATACAGATACATAACTTTTCGTTGTCAAAACAAAAATCCAACCAGAGTCCTGTTAACAGCATATACGTGTATACAGCATTGCCTAATCTTATCAAATTTGGCTGAAGAGTTGCCAGCTTTACAAGCATTAAATCATTATGATGAAATGAAAACTATAAAACAAAGTTTTATACATAAGAATGTGCATAAAAACAATCTTACTAATTATGATATCAAAGGAACAGAAGACTGGAAAGCAAAGTTAGTTTTAAAAATCTGTATTATAATTATAGTATGATTAACTTAGTAATAACTGGAACTTTGTATAAACACCAGGAATCACATTTACGCAGAAACCTTGTCAGAAATACACAAAACAGAACTTGGCAAAAAGAGCAAAAACTAACTGTTTACTGTACCTATGAGGAGGAGGATGTAAGTGGTAGGGAAAGACATCTAAGTTTTATTAGGTGGGGGAAGTGGATTGGTTACATTATGGAAAATGAAGGAAACATTCCCTTTTATCCTTTCAAGGAAAGGATCAGCTAGAGTCTGATGTTGCCCAGAGAAATGTTTCCATTGCATCAACTGTGACATGGAGAGTGGTTTCTTTGAATTGGGCTTCCCATGGTTTTGTCCAAGCTGGCAACTTCTAGACACAGAAGGCTTTTCTGAAGAAGGATCTGAAAAAAATGATGCAGTAGACTAATCAGAGAAAACTAAGACGGCAAATTTCAGTCCGAATCAATAAGCCAGTTGGTGATAACAAATGAGAGAAAATAGAACAGCATATATAATCCTTCCATGTCAATGAAAACCAAACACATGTATTCACAGTAAGAGGGGAAAGGCTGTTTCTTGCTCATTGACTGAGTTTATCAAAATCACCATATGCTAGCATAAAGACAAATCCTTTTACAAATGGATAGGATATATCTTATCTGACAATTTCCTTTCTCCTGTCTTCCTAATTCTGTGACATTTGGGCTGCTCCCATTCTTAAAGTAAATCTGAATCTGGAAGGATGTTACAGCAAAATTCATGCTAGCTTCTATTTCCTCCCAGAGGAGTCATTCCAACCAGCTAAGAATAGTTTGAATAGCTACTTCATTGACTCAGCACACTAGAGCTGGATCTCTAGGGCACTTTTTACACTTTTGGAAAGCCCATAAAGGCTCATATATGCAAGACTTTCCTTTTGACTGACACATGATGCACATTTGCACTAGACCTGAAACAGACTTTACTGGCCAGAAGGAAATTTAGAAGAGATGCACTTCTTAAGTCCTTACAGATTCTGAGTTCCTAACTCCATAAATTAAACTATAATCAGATAAAACAATAGGGTTACAGCTTTGCAGCTGATCTGAAAGCCAGTAGAATAGCAAGCAACCCATCTGCATAATCCATACACAATTAATTGCTTCAAGACTCCTGTGGTTTCCTAAAGATGTCCCCAGTATGAATGGACAACGGAAGCTTGGTCAAAAATATCCAGTCTCATTGGTATATCTAATGAAGGTCATTATTAAAAGTTCATACGTGGTGAAGGCTGTATGATATTGTTTGGCTCCTCTTTAGTTCATCTTTTGAATCATACTTGCTAGAAATGGAGGAGACAAATGAGTGAAAGTTCTTGGCTTTTTCTGTGTGCCAGCATCTATTCCCAGGAACCTGGAATCTGATTCCCCAGTGAAGTAATTTGACAGCTTTTTGTTCTTAGGAAAGGCAAAGAGACCAGCTGGTGGCAGTTGCACTCTGGGGTGATCAAACTGAAGACCATGACTCACAAAAATTTGACTAGGGAACTGATGAGCCAGTTTGTCCTCTGCTCTTTAGGAAATCAAACCTTCACCTCACTCTACCATTTCCACCACTTAAGTCTAAGAATGACCTTCAGGTTTTTCACTGATTTACTGCCAAAAAGGTTCTGTTCACTGGGACCAAGATATAATTACCCTTGAGGAAGTCCTGGTTACATTCACTGCCCTGAGATCCAAGAGACCAATGCTGTGGTTGAATTGATGGAACCAATACGTGTTCAAAGCATAGGATAAGCAGTCAAGAGTCAAGTCCATGGGACCTGATGAGGTGCATCCATGGGTCCTGAGGGAACTGGCGGATGAAGTTGCTAAGCCGCCATCCATCATTTTTGAGAAGTCATGGCAGTCTGGTGAAGTTCCCACTGACTGGAAAAGGGAAAACATAACCCCCATCTTCAAGAAGGGGAAAAAGGAAGACCCAGGGAACTACAGGCCAGTCGGTCTCACCTCTGTGCCTGGCAAGATCATGGAGCAGATCCTCCTGGAAACTATACTGAGGCACACGGAAATCAAGGAGGTGATTGGTGACAGCCAACATGGCTTCACTAAGGGCAAATCATGCCTGACAAACTCGGTGGCGTTCTATGACGGGGTTACAGTGCTGGTGGATAGGAGAAGAGCAACTGACGTCATCTACCTGGACTTGTGCAAAGCATTGACACTGTCCCACACGACATCCTTGTCTCTAAATTGGAGAGTCATGGACTTGACAGATGGACCACTCAGTGGATAATGAATTGGTTGGATGGTCGCATTCAAAGCATTACGATCAATGGCTCGATGTCCAAGTGGACACCAGTGACGAGTGGCGTTCCTCAGGGGTCGGTATTGGGACTGGTCCTGTTTAACATCTTCGTCAGTGACATGGACAGTGGGATTGAGTGCACCCTCAGCAAGTTTGCTGGCGACACCAAGCTGTGTGGTGCGATTGACACATTGGAGGGAAGGGATGCCATCCAGAGGGACCTTGACAGGCTTGAGAGCTGGGCCTGTGTGAACCACATGAAGTTCAACAAGGCCAACTGCAAGGTCCTGCATGTGGGTCGGGGCAACCGCAAGCACAGATACAGGCTGGGTGGAGAATGGATTGAGAGCAGCCCTGAGGAGAAGGACTTGTGGGTGATGGTTGACAAGAAGCTCAACATGAGCCAGCAGTGTGTGTTGGCAGCCCAGAAAACCAACTGTATCCTGGGCTGCATCAAAAGCAGTGTGGCCAGCACGTTGAGGGAGGTGATTCTGCCCCTCTACTCCACTCTCCTGAGAACCCACCTGGAGTACTGCATCCAGCTCTGGGGTCCCCAACGTAAGAAGGACATGGAGCTGTTGAAGCGAGTCCAGAGGAGGGCCACGAAGATGATCAGAGGGCTTGAGCACCTCTCCTATGAAGACAGGCTGAGAGAACTGGGGCTGTTCAGCCTGGAGAAGAGAAGGTTCCAGGGGGACCTTCTAGCAGCCTTCAGTACCTAAAGGGGGCCTCCAGGAAAGCTGAAGAGGGACTTTTTACAAGGGCATGTAGCGACAGGATGAGGGGTAATGGTTTTAAACTGAAAGAGGTTAGATTTAGATCAGATATTAGGAAGAAATTCTTTCCTGTGAGGGTGGTGAGACACTGGAACAGGTTGCCCAGAGAAGCTGTGGATGCCCCCTCCCTTGGCACTGTTCAAGGCCAGGTTGGATGAGGCTTTGAGCAACACGGTCTAGTGGAAAAGTGTCCCTGCCCGTGGCAGGGGGGTTGGAACTAGATGATCTTTAAGGTCCCTTCCAACCCAAACCATTCTATGATTCTATAAGAGCATTAAGAGAATTGTATAATGCTAAATAAAGTTATATGCATCAGTGTTGATCACTAATATTATAAAATTTCTCTGGATTTCTGCAGTCCAGGAGCTCTGCCTGCCTCACTGCACACCAGTGAGAAAATCTGGCTAACATTTACTCTAAAGGTGCCTTTTCCACACAGATCCTGTAATAGCACCTAAGTGGAGGCTGGCATATTTTAGAATGTCACTTACTCATGCAAAAACAGAAGGTCTAATTTTTCAATCATTAAAGAAAGATACAAAGACAATGAAATCAATATGTGGAGCAAAAATAAAGGAGAAAGTCAAATTCTTATGGCTACAGGAGCACTGCGCTTTAACTAACCAAGTCCTCCCCATTTTGGGTAGAATGAGATGAGAAAGGTATACAGCTCTAGCTTACTACCCGGAGACATGCAAACCGTCAAGCAAAATATTCTCATTGGGTCTGTATTACTTAATTTCTTGCTCATGGCTGTTGAAAACACACACTCTTGTAGCCATTTCTTTGACTCTTTTTATTGTGGTATCTGTATGCATTTAGAAGATACCAGTATTTGTAACTCATTATCACATCTGTGAATACTGTATATGGCCATTTCATGCCCAAAGGGAAGAAACATACCAGGGCAATAGACACTTTTTCCTTTAAGAAACTAGACGAGCTATAAAAATTAAAATGTATGGGATGTAAACATAACTTATAATAATTTTTTTTGGTGCAGCCCTGCTCCTAACTTAAACCTATATACCTGTATGCAGCAAGGTATTAAAACTATCTTGATATGCCAAAAGAACAAGAGACAGGTTCCTGCGGAAAGGCTAGATGCGAATATTTGCAACTTGGGTTTACAACTGCCAGGGGGTCTTCCAGTATTTCTCAAAAACCTATTTTAATCATCCTGCATCAGCTATAGATAATAACTGTGAAATAAAGGGTTATATTCAGAGATTTGTCGTATCATTATCAAGATCTTCATCTGGTACTGGCTGGTATAACTGTCCTCAGATAAACAGCTTTTGAACTGACCCTTACCATTGAACTGACCAGCTACTCATTACTGTCCTTGAATATTTAGAAACAAAACACCATATAATGTCATTTGGTTGTAACGAACCACCAGTTGAGCTGGCCATAGCTAATTCAAGCAATTAAGAGGCATGAGACATGAATTGGTTGTTACTTCAAGGAATGAGTCTTTCCTCTTCTTCATCTTGTGTAGGGCTCCAACGGATTAGAAAAACCAGCCAGTATCTGGAAGGTCCCATAATGAACCTCATTACTTCAATCTTATTTTACTGAGCATCAGACTTTTCTCCAGTGACAGACCATATATTCAGAATGGATGTACTTCCGAGGCCTCGGACAGAGATAATGAAAAAAAACTCACTTTGACAGTCTTTCATTCCCATACAGTCGCACTCAAGCAAGTCATGGGTAACACAGCTGGAATCTTCATGAAGTGTAAAGAGATTTCTAAGCTCCTCAATGGAAAAATGAATGTGTTCGGAAGTCTTGGAAAGGTCTACAACTGCCCCAGAAAGGTCTTGTTTGCTGATCTGTCTTTGATAAATCTTTTCTTCTATTGAACCTGCATTGGAAAAAAAAAATAGATACACTGGGATAATTTTTGAACAGTACTTGTCAAGAAGAAAAAAAAATCCATTTCTTGATAATAATCATAGAATGGCTGGGATTGGAAGGGACCTCTGGAGATCATCTAGTCCAAACCCCTGCCAAAGCAGGTTCACCTAGAGCATGTTGCACAGGGTCATGTCCAGGTGGGTTTTGAAGAAGACTCCACAGCCTCCCTGGGCAGCCTGTCCCAGTGCTCTGTCACCCTCAAAGTAAAGAAGTTTTTCCTCATATTGAGATGGAACTTCCCATGTTTCAGTTTGTGTCCATTGCCCCTTGTCCTGTCCCTGGGCACCACTGAAAAGAGTCTGGCCCCATCCTCTTGACACTCGCCCCTAAGGTATTTGTAAGCATTGATAAGATCCCTCTCAGTGTTCACAGGAAATGCTAAACCACTATTTTCAGCTATTCAAGCAAAAGATAAGCAAAGGGAAACGAATCAATGTGATGTCTCTATTTTAACTGAATTCAGAACAAATTATATATATTTTTAAAGAAAGAATGGTTTCCAAAAACACTGCTACCCCTTCTTTTATGAACAAAATTTCAATAGCTATCTCACTCTAGCGTATGTTTGAGCACCATCTCTGACCTGTGGTTAGCAGTCTGTAGATATATACAGTGTGTTTCTGACCATCTCTCCACACTCTGGCCATTGCCTGAAAGCAAAAAGAATGGAAAGCATTAACAGCCTTCTATATAACAGTATTTCAACTAAAACTTGTAGCCTCCCCTGATCAAATCAGCAGTTCTGCTAGCTCATTCAAAAAGATGTTGTCCAAAGAAAGCATTCCTCAATAACTGTCTTTGACTGGTTTTATAAAAGTCTTCTGGTATTAACCGTAAATAATTTTGAAAACATAATTTACTTTCTGCCATTTATGTTCCCCTTTCCTTCTGTGTAGTACTGTAGGAAGGTAGGGGTTTCACCTCTTTCCTGCCAGAAATCCCCTCTTCATATTTGTTTTCCAAGCATTAGCAGCTGTTTAATATTTCAGGAATACTCGTAATTCTCCACCATTTCCAAATGTTTTTTGCCGCTTTAAAAATGACATTCCAATTTCTTTTAAAATTGCAAAATTATTGTTTCATGCACACGTTAGTTCTTAAACAAGCAAAACGTAACTGAGTACTGTTATATGCTTTTTGTCAAAAATGTACGGGTTACACCTACATATACAATGTGTATATACAACGTGTACATATACAAGTATACACGACATGGCTTGTGGTCTTTGCCAGCCTGTAGCAATTTTGACTGATTTAGCAGACTGTGTTTCAAGCAACAAGACAAGTGACCACAGGAGGGTACTAATTCACACTTGGAACAGGAGCAGGGCCAAGAATCAGAGCTTATTTCAGGTATTAAGCACACAGAATTACTCTACAATAAAAAGTTTCTTACTGAGTTTATAAAAAGATTTTTTTTGAATTGTTTTCTTAAGGACTATTTTAACTGAACACTCTTATGCCAGCTAAATAATCCCTGGAGGCCAACAGTACCATTACAGGAATAGCACAGCACTGCCTTTTTTTCTTTCTTTTAGCATCACTGACACATGATTTTCTCATTCTCTTAACTCTGATCAGAACCTCTCCCTTTTTCTCAGGTATCGCAAAACAACAGCAACATTTGCTACACAGTCTAATCATAAGTTTCTTTTCTTTTTAGAAACACAGCAACTTTCCACTTGAAAAGAGGTCAGGAGATAAAGGTGATACAGGACTCAGTCCTCCAAGGAAACCAGAATTTACTCTTCATTTTTTACTGCAAGGGAGCTTCTAATGATACCTATATATAGAATATGACAGAGAAATGTTTCTTCTTTTCTTCTCAGATACAGTTTTCCTCCAGTAAACAGGAAGCAACAAGACATGTAAAGCCAGTAACAGACTTGTCCAGATGCAATGTGATAATCGGGTAGCAGTAAGACATGCAAAGCCAAGCATTTCAAAATCAATCAAGAACTCATTTGATGCCCCTCCCAACCCACATGTACACAGTTGTTATCAGACCTGAATATCCGTAGCTGGATTCCAGTCGATATCATACAGGATCAAATGAGATGCGCCAACCAGATTCAGTCCTACTCCACCAGCCTTTGAACTCAGCAAAAAGATAAAAGCTGGACTGAATTTACTATTAAAAGTATCAACAATCTGCTGCCTCTGGGAGACAGGAGTATGTCCATCAAGTCTAGTATAAGAGTATCCATAATGTTTGCATGTCTCTTGTAATATGTTTAATGTCTGAGTGTAATTGGATACCAGTACGACTCTGTCAAACAGTAAAACAAAGTTATCTTATCATCTTAGACCTTGGTAAAGTTAAAGTCCAATAACAAATTACTGAAGACATTTAAGAAAATAAAATCACAAGTCAAGCAAAAATTACACATCAACCTGTGGTTATTCATATTTCCTAAGAAATAAATTCCTATTAATTTGAAGCACATACTAGATTTGGATGCATTATACCCACAGTCAAGCATTCAAATGTTAAATAATGAATGTTTTCCTTCGCAACGGAATTTGGCTTAATGCACAGATTGCAGGGATCCACAACCAACCAGAAAGACAGAGGTTTTTTTGAAAAATCTCTATTTATACAAAATAGCTGTTGTTAAGGCAGCATTTGCTGTGCTGTAGCAGCTAATAAATAATACATATGGCTGCACTTACTGAAAAAGCTCCTATGAATGTCTATAGACAACCTCAGAAAATTCTAATAAACAAAACCATGAAAGGAAAATCGGAAAGCAATAAACCTTTCCTACATTTTATGACTAAAAAGAACTGGGATGAAGGATAGTGAAAGATATCACAAACAACATAGTCTGGATTTTTTTTTAAGCAAAATCAGTCTCCTGATCCCTTACACTAATGACCCATACTGTGTCAGTGTTTTTTCTCTGAAATTTTGACTAAATAAGTTTCAGAGTTCTGCAAATCTAGAATTTCTATCCTCCAAGATATTGAGGATGATTATACTGAGGGGACAAAGAAAGTTCTTCTGAATCTCAGCCGTAAGTAAAATAATAAGCACAGTTAGGGCATTTTCTTCTAAATCTTGTTTGGAGGTCTATTATAATCTATGCTAAATGTACAAAATTCCATCAAAGGTGCTCCATTTTAAAAAATAATTTCTGATTAAAAACAAGTACTGAAGAACGAGACAAATAATTTCAGAGAAAATCTAGTAAATTAACATTTTTAAATTGTTTTAAAGTATTTTTATTATTACAGTTGACTCTACAATCGAACTATATCCAAGACTTGTTTGTAAAGACTTTGCAAGATTGATTTTTTTTTTGTCAATCAGCCCCAAATTCACACCTTTGTTTTTACTCAACAATAGAATATATGCTTTATAGGAGGACTGGAACTGAGTCTGTATATAGCAAAAACTATTTAGAACTAATGTGAGCAGAGAAACAAAAGAAAAAGAAACATGATCAGCACTGAAAGCAACAAAACTTTTAAAGATAGTATATAGCAAAAACTATTTAGAACTAATGTGAGCAGAGAAACAAAAGAAAAAGAAACATGATCAGCACTGAAAGCAACAAAACTTTTAAAGATGTATAATAATGCTTCAAGACCAGCTGTAACTCAGCAGCTCCTATAGCACTGATATAGGGAAAGGTGTTTTCTCCTGATACCCCTGTTTCTTTTGACCTATAAGAAATAAAGCCAGTACATTTAGTTATTTAGCTGTCGCTAGTTTCAATGGATGTTAGGCATATAAACTCCAACAATATGCTCAGCTTTCTGATTTTTAAAGAGAGAGCATCAGGAAGAAACAAATTCCATTGCATCAGTGCCAAGAGATCTGCTGTTACTTCCCGCTACTGAATTATGGCATGTCCTATTTAAGCATCAATGTAAATAAAAGTTAAAAGCTAAATACTTTTGGAATAGCTGGGCTTTAAGGCATGAATACATAAAAAAGTTATCATGGGACACAAGGTCATGTGAGATTGCCATGAATCAGCAATTGCACAGTAACTAACCATGTGCATCCTATTACCCCATGATAAACAGAGGTTTTCCTACATGTCAGTGGCATTTGCCACAGGGGAAATAAGCAGCTGCTGTGCAAGTTCATCTGTTGAGACTGGTTCCCCTGAACAGAAAAGGCAGCAAGCACTGAGCAGTTAAATGAGATTAAAGAGGAAAGAACTTATAATCTAGTAATTAAAAGTACTTTAGTGCAATTTAAAGTATTTAATATACAAATACATCTCCTCAAGGAGATACAAAGCATTGGAAAGTCTTTGCAAGTAAAGATAATACAGGGGCTGTAGCAAACTCTATCTTACTTGCTGGAACTGAGTATGAAAAATAAAAGTATCTTTGTCTTGAAAAATACGAAGAGCAACTTTGAAAATGTCAGCTGTAAATCCTAGTTTAGTAATTTAGCAAGGAAGAGGTAGGAGTACAATGCATAAGTATGCTTGGCACCTCTGCAAACAGCTGCAATGTCTTTATTTTGAATATTACATCCCCATGCATTTGAAAAGCTAAACAATATCCAGCAGGTCACTCCCATTCTCTCTCTTTTACCTTTCTTTCATACTTGCCTTTCGGAAGAGTTGAGCTCATGGATTGCTGCTAACAAGTTCACCAGCACCTGCAATTTTCCTGAATCAGTTTCAGAGAAAGTGTCCGAAGTATAATCTTGTGGAAAGACATCTATTACACCTTCGTAGAGACTGGACTCATCATGTTCACCAGACATAGGATCACAGTTTTTTTCCTATTGAAAATAAAAGGATTCAAGTCTCGTATCGCCTCTAACAAGTTTGGGTTTTTTTTTTTTAAACTTTGCTATATTTTTATTACAGAGACAAAAGGAAGCATTGAAGGTTGCCACAAAGTACTATATGATATGAGCCCGACAACCTCCCAATACTGGATTAAAAGCACAGTTTTAAAATACTGAGAGTGCTTATTTTGGTTTACACCCTATAATGTAAGATGATGTTTGCAGCTGAGTAGAAAGTTGAAATACTTAAAACTGAAAAACGTGGTTTACTTCTACTTCTCTACTTAAACCACACTGATGTACATCCACAGCAAAGCCATACCCAAAAGTTGGGAAAAAAAAATCAATACTCTGCTTATTCTTTCTAAATCACATGATACCTTATTGTGGAACTCCCCACAATAGGTATCACTTTTTTAGGAAGATGTTGTCATTAAGATTCAGTTATGCAACTGGAAATGAAGAAAAGCTAACAAGTAAAACCAATACATTGAAGAAATACAGGTAATATTTTGCTGTAATTTAAAAATCAATGTTTCACAGGGAGGAAAAAGCCAAACTAATCAAACCCCAAAACCACAACGGTAATAAATGACTTGCACATACAGTCCTTTCCATCCCCATAGATTCTGAAGGATTACACTTTCATGTACAGAAAATTTCTAATGCTTATACTATGAAGTAAAGGCAATAAACTTTACTTGGCAGCGTTGGAAGTTACAGGGAGGTTCATGCTGTGGACATTCCTACAACTCATGAAGTATGTATTTTAAGAAAGATTTACATTTCCACCCACCTTACTTGGACTTTGAATAGTGGCCATAGAAGTTAGTATTACCAAGTTCTATCACATTATTTACCTATAGGAATGAGAACATTTCTATAGAAATAACAAGGTGTACAGTGTGATATGATCCCAAGAGAAGTGGAAATGGAGACATCTAGTACCACTGGCATCTTGAGCCTGCAGCTCCCAGTGTCACTGATCTTGAGAGAGTGAAATTATCATGTGGACACGGAGGTTTCAGAGGAACCAGCAGACAGAGTACACAGAATAACCTCTAGCTAAAAGCGTTCTTTGTAAAATTCACATTTATATGTATTTTTACAAATATTCAGAGAGAAGATCAAGAGGCAAAATACATGAAGAACAAGAAAATACCGTAAGACAATAGGAAACTGGTGAGATATCTTCCCTGACTACATTCAGATTTCCTAACATTTATGTTTTTGAAAGCAGATCTCCTAAAGCAAGTTGTATGTGAGAAGAGAGTATGGAAATGACCTTAAGTAACATGCATATTGACCATAACATAGTTCTAGTGACCTTTGCCTGCTGAAATGACTAATTGCAGGCACCCACCCCCATGCAAATAGATACCTTTATAGCTTTAAAGAGAAGACACGGATGATTGCAAAGCTTTTTCAAAGCTCCTATACATATTAAGTGAGGACTATTTTCTAGCCTGCCTTGTAGACAGGACGTAATAACTCGAGAACTAAGCAGTTTTCGATACAATTCAAGTTGCAGTGCTGTTGGTCGGCAGAAGATTATGCTCTCCTTTTTGGGGGGCAGAAATTTGTTTATAACCTCCTGTGTTCTCCTAAGGATAAAGAGTCCAGTGAGGCGTGTGAGTTCTGCTGCTCTTTTTTCTCCTAATTCCTTTTCCTCCTACAAGAACAAAGCACAAAATTAATGATCATCTTGCATTTCATCACAATAATTTTCTGTATGATTTTCATTAGGTAGTTAAAGAATATTTTAAACGTATGAAACCACTTTCTGGCATGGGACTGTAATGATCAATTTTTCTCCAATTAGTACCACTGCATTAGCTTAGTTCTAGGTCTGATTTCTAAAATCTTATACAAAGGAAGATAACGTCCCAAAAGATACCCAAGGCTTGAATTATATTCTAGAATTTTCTTGACTGATGCAATAAAATCATGCAGATTTTGCAGTACTGTGGAGAAACTAAGAATGAATAAAATATCATCGTATGGTAATTTGCATGGCATTTTTGGGAAAGTAAGGTGTTGGAAGAACAATTTTTGCCTGATAATTAATATGTAGCTGAAATGTCTTGATCTCAGCATGCATGTATCCCTCCAGCTCCCTTTGGAGAACAACTGATTTTGTTTCAAATAGGAAGGTGAAAAGCTTTTGCTACAAGCAGTCCTGAACTTTATTTTATTCCATAGGACACAAATTTCACAGTGCTGTCTATGAATTTTCTTCTATAACTGCATTTTTTTAAATAATATACCTTTGTTGCTGAAGGTTCTCTAGACCTGACAATTGGTTTCTCATATATCTTTCTATATGTGGATAAAGAACCAAGTATTCCTGGATTCACAAACTCTATTAATGTATAAAATTCTTGCAAGTCATTTTGGATTGGCGTACCTGGAAAGAGGAAAAAAAATAATTCTACATTTGGTAACTTTTTCTTGAAAAGGATAGAAGTACAATCGTTGAATGCAGGGTCTAATGTTGAGAATGCATCCTGAAAACAGATGTTTTGTTTCAATGTAAATTACTCAGAATACTGAATTAATCTAGAACTTTATCATGATTAATAAACTACTGTCCCCCTAACTAAACAGACTGCACATCTAGTAGTTTTGATAAAGGAATTTAAAAAGTCAAGTTCCAAATCAATTTTATTAAATAACTACAAAGGAATACAATGAGTGTATGTAAACAGAGTCCTGATTCCCTTACAGAAGTTCCCAGGCTCCCTGCCTGTACCTGAAGTTAGACAAATTTTGCATATTTTAAAAAAAAAAAATGGAAACTATTTTTACAAGACCCCAGATTTGTGCATTTAATACCCATTGCCAAAATTTATACTGTGCTCCTGCCATACTTACAATAGCTTTTTCCTTTACCCCAACCTAGTACTATTAGCGTAGCTAAATATTAAAATTAGCTATAGATACTAACCAGTAAGGATAATTCTCCTCTCACAAGACAGACTAGTGAGGGCTGTAGTTGTCTTAATAGAGCTATTTTTCAGACGATGTCCTTCATCACAGATTAGGAGGTTAAATTCTATAGCCTGAATTTGATCCAAAGATCGCAGTAGCATCTCGTAACTGATTATCAAAACTGAATAAAGTGGAGAACCGATGAATTCTTCTACTTTGTGGTCCTGCAGGTATAAAGGAAAATATATCATACAACTATTTCTTTTGAGATCACTCACCATATTCCTTAAACATCCAGTGTCTACAGAAATTTTTGTAGTGTGACACAAGACATTTACTATCTCCTCCATAAGTTTGGATTATTGATTCTTTCCTAATTTGCAGAAGAAATATGGGATCTGATACAGCAATTTAAGAGTTTTACCACCTCATTAAAAGAAAATTTATAATTCCTTTAGGCCTTCAAATCCTTTGAGACACATTACCATGAAGGTGAAAAGCACATGCTCCCTGTAACAGCTTTCCAGTCCTGGCATTTAGGTAAGCTTCAAATGAATAATTAAAGCCAAGATAATGAAGGGGCATAAGTAGCTACCTGTACATTCACTTTGGGATCTCAAGCTGCAGGGGTGCAGTAATGTGGTCCAGTAGGAAGTTACCACATTCCACCAACCTAAAATTCTTCTTGTAGTTTTGAACTGAATATGGTATTAACTTTGTTATAAACCCTTAACATTGATGGGCTGGCCAACAGGTAAGGGCATCCCAAAACTGGCCCCAGAAACCATGTCTGTCTATTGGTAAATAAACGCAAATTATTTCTAAACCCTATTTCTAAACAGCGCTCACTAACTAAGCAGGCTAGGGGCCCAGCTGACAAGCTGAAGAACCTCTTTAATTGTGAAAGCAAATCTAGCCAGAGCCTCAGAAGGTATTTTTATTTCCAAACAAGATCAGTTACCAAACACAGACAACTAAGTCTGGAGCCAGATGGTGTAATACACTGTAAAAGCAGCACCAGTTAATTATCACAACATTTAGAACCTTCTAGCAGGTGATTCAGATGAATCTATGGGCCAAATCTGGCACATTAATCTCACAAAGTACCTTGTGGTAGAACAGTCCCCACATGCTGCTCACAAAGAGGCCCAGCATGTGTCGGAGGAAGCAAGGAGCAGTGACGAGCAGGTAACAAGGGCATGCACTGATTTCTCCAGGTGTTTGGACAGGACCTGAGCATTCCTGTTGTTTCCAGAACTGTAGCTAACTGCTAGTTTTCTGGCCAGTATTTTTACTGCCAGTTTCAAAACAGGAGCAGAAAATTTCCCAACACAGGAACAGAGACGCAGAGAAGCCCTATAGGCAATACCCAACGTTGTCCCTTCCCAGTATTCAGGCTCCATGTTGCAGCCCTGCAGACAGACACAATGCCTCTCTGACCTTCTCCTGGGATAGTCAAGCATCAGATGCCCAGGGTTCAGAAATCACTTTGTTTTCCTACACTTTCTGGGTGTGAGCTGAAACTACAGGGAAAGTGGTGAGGGCACTGAGGAACTGACTCCAACGTCCCTCCCCTGGTAAATCATCAACTCTTCTGGACCCCTTAAAAAAAGCAGGAGAGTCCTGACATATTATAATCCCCCTGCAGTCAAATATAATATATTCACTGCTGTACATAATAACAGCAGTGGATGATGGACTAAAATTAAAATAAATTTACAAGCTAATTTCAAGTAATTAATTTATCCTTTTAACTGGCTGCAAGATACGGATGTACTACAGCCTCCATTTTCACAATTACCCAAAGTGACTTGACAGGTTTAAGCGAGTTGCTTGGAGTTACATATGGAGAAATTGTCAATCAATATTAGAGCTTCATAATGTCTCAGACTTACTCTTTGAACAGACCATTCTTTGCACTAGTCCAAATCCCATATAGCTGGTGAAGTGTAAATTAAAAAATGCTGAATCATGAAGCAATGTAAACCTTGAATTAATTAATTCTCCAGATATTTTGACTTAAAAATCAAACAAAACAACCCCAGTAGAAGCGATACTCTGCAAACAGATTAAAGGAGTTATGCTCTCAAACACATCTCAACTACTGATAATATGGATTAACGAGACGTAAATGCAACTTTTGTGGGGACGCCTTGATTTTAAAAGCAATGTCCTCTACATTACATCTGCATTTTAACATAAGTAAACTGAAATCACATTGTAAAAGCAGATAATGTCCTTGTTTTTTGAAGAGTCTGCTACTGAAGGGTTAGGATCAGTTTGCGGTGTTTCAGCGTGAAAGTGAGCAAAACGTGCCTAACACATTTTTAAAAGTCTGCCAGCTCTTTGAATGCATTCCTTATGGGCAAGAATAGAAAAAAACCTTTGAGACAAGCTCTTCCTTTTAAGTTATACTGGAGAAATAACAGTATGGTAATTGGTGTTTTTCCAAAGAAGACAGACAGTAAATTATTTCGAAATACCTCATTATACCCCAGGCAAGTCATATTGTGTCTTCCTTTTGCATGACAATGTATTCCTTGCTGTTTGGGAACAGCGTCTTAAAAGCTGCTGAGTGTCCTCAATCCAAATGGCTCCAATGAGATGAGTAAGAATATTAAAGATATTTAAATTAAAAGAAAATGAAAGCTACTGTCATTTTGGGTCATAGTAACTGTCAGCAAATTCAGGTTTTCTCCTCCCAGGATTATTCATAAGAACTGCAAGAAGACACTCAATTATTTCTAACTAACTTTCCAGGTAAAAATGTTGCCATATTATATTTTGCCTTGTATTCACTTCTTTTAGAAACTTCCATATTTCTCATCCTAACCTGTATTACAATACAGTTCCTGACAAGTCAGTTTACTTCATCTCCACATCTTGAAATGAGCTACTAAGAAAAGCAAATGATTCAAAGAGCACCTATTACTCAAACAGACATGTGGATTGTCCTCAGTGGAAGATGAGTAGGTTCAGTAATTTCAAGGGTTTGACAATAATGGGTGGAATTCAAAGAAATAATTATTGTCACAAAATTTTGTATGCTCTACGAAAGAGTTTAAAAACAGTTTGAAAACTTCCATTTCATCTGAAATATTCACTCTTCCATACAGGCAATAAGGATAATGCAAGAAACTAAAAGTAATTCTGGTTGATGTAAGAATTGGGTCATCTTTAGAATGAAGTACTGTTTGTTTCTCCACTCTACTTGTATGGAACTATTAGATAAAAAAATAACTTTGGAAAATAAATATCTGTATCTTTGTTGCAAGCACCAATGCAGATACTATAAGTTCTCCACTTCCTCCCACTGGCACAATTCAAATATAGAGGAGCAAGGAAAAAGTAGAGGTACACCAGATTTCTGAATGTACATGCAGAAACCACAGTTTGATAAACAACTTCTCTTTCCTTTCTGCTATGAATGCCCACTCCATACGGACATGGGGACCAGAAGTCTTAGAAAAAGAAATACTGGATGGTAAATTATAAAAAACAGAGCTTGAATCTGAAAGCTTCAGAAGCGTTAACGAAGGCACGAGCAAGTCTCTGTTCACAGCTTCACGAATGCCAGTCCTGAGGGGACCCAACCCTCTGACTGAGATATTGAGCAATAAAGGTCGTCAATAAAGGTCGCTGAAGCACAGAGTCTGTGCTAGAACTTTCAGTCTTTGCCGTAAAGGACAGAGAGAGTTTTGTGTTTCAAAAACAAAGGCAAGGTCCTAAAGGTATACCAAGGAGATTAAAAGATGAGATACTTCCTCAGGACATGGGAACCACTCGGGCCCTACAGGAACTTGGGAGTGTCATTACCAGTGGGAACAGCTCCATTATAGGAGAAACAGGGTTCAGCATCATCCTGCTCCTTTATTACGATTTGCACTTGTCTGCATTATTCTAGAGATGAGAGGTATTCACATTATCTAATACTGAGACTCTAGGATTGGTAACTCATGAGACTTTAAATCTTCCCTACAGAAAACTAATTCTTGACAGTTACAGTAAAGGGGATAACCTTCTGAAGTAACCTGAAACAGACAGCTGAAACAAAGAGGAAAAAGTTTTCAGTACAGAACAAAAGCAACTACCACAGAAACGGAGTACAAGTCAGTCAAGGTAGATGCTCTGGTACATAAAGCAGGGAAGGTGTGCACTTTGATAGACAACAGAAAGCTCTGCCTTAAACTGAAGAGACACACGGAGGAGCATGTCACCTTTTACATCTTCAAAGGTGAAGCCTGAGGAAATAAGTCAGACATATGCTACACAGGCAGGCAAGCTTGAGTTATGACCTGGTTACTGACAGCTAAATGCCCATATGGACAATTACCTGAAGAAGAAATAAAGTATTACAAATGAGTATTAATAGAGAATTACTAGTTTTGGTCTCTGGTTAAAAAAAAAAGAAACAAGAGGAAAAAAACCCACAAGTCCTATATTCTGAGCCAAATATGACCTAATCCCCTTTCGGAAATAAATCTTACCTGATCAACTGTAAAGACTTTGATCCTTTCACTTCCCAACCATTTCTGAAATTCTTTCTTCCAGTTTTTTACCAGACTCCCAGGGGTGACAATTAGTGCTTGCTTTAGCACAGGTTTGCACCCATAGACTCCTTGACGCAGAAGAGTCCAGACAAGTGCAATACATTGCAATGTTTTTCCTAAGCCCATTTCATCAGCAAGAATAGCTCCAAATCTGCCACTAACTCTGTAAGATATAATTAGGCAGTGGTAACATTTAAAAAGACATATCTATAATTATTTACAACTGGTTTAGGGAATTGCTTCTTGTGGTTGTTTTCTTAAGTATAAAGAACCTATTTATACTTATTATGCTCTACTGTACCTTTGTATTCAGTTATATAAGAAGACCTTAGAGTGAAATTCCTCGTTTTCTAGATTAATGCATTAGTCCGCCAAAACCAAATAGTTTAAATCTGCTTTTAGAATTAAAATGATTATGAGAAAACACTTTTGAAAATAGTACTGTATTTTTTTCAACACGTTGGTATAACAGCTTCTTTATTCTAAATGCCTGAATTATAGCTTATATGAATAATTATGAATTATATGAATTATAAATCGCAGAAAGCAGTGTTCTTTTGCATGGGTTAGATTGCATCTGTGTTCACAGGACTTGGTATTTGCAGTAGAACTGACAGGCCTTTTGATGCACTAGGTCCTCACCACATCTGGCAAAGTCACAGCAAGCATGATGCTACATACAGGTCAGAAAAAAATTGTGCAACCTTTACTCGGGGAAAATTACTAACTAATTAATTGAACAATTGCTCAAATCTTCCCATTCAAATTGTCTGATTTCAAATATGGGCATGACAATACTACAGGTAATGAAAGCCAAAAGGATAATTATTGTCTTACCTCATTCCCATTACACATTCATATAGAAATATAATTCCTTCTTTCTGATGCGGTCGGAGATTATTTGCAATGTAAGGATCCACCACTACATCCACCATAGGTAAACCAGCCTTATTGAACGTCCACTGATGACTTGCATTTGGTCTTGGCATAACTAGAGAATCTTGAAGTGCAAAACATATGCAAGTATTGCACAAAAACAGTATTTTTAGCCTGTTAGCAAAGGGTATTACTTCTTTAACTCAGCTACAGAATAAAGTCAATGATCTAATGACTGCTAAAATAGTTTAATATATTGACCATTCTCAGACAGAAAATGCATTTACCAACAGAGCATCTAGATAGCCTTCTAAATAAAAAATCCTTTTACAGAGGTTTCCCAAATAGTTTGCACTTTTCTCAAAGGTGACAAACGCAGAGATCTGAGTATTTTTTTACAATGAGATGAAACTGCCTACCTAATAAATGTTGCACGATGAATTTGAATGCATAGAGTTAAATCAGAAGAAGTTCTAAAAGGCTTCTGAAAGGAAAGTTTAAGACAAAGAACATAAACAATGACCTACATGAAGTCTAGACACTACATTTCAAGGGGATATTCTTGTAGCTGCCTAGAAGGACTTCTCTGCCTGAGAAACAGAGATAAAAAGACAATGATTTGTTAAAAAAAAAAAAGAGGGAAGGACTTAGAGTGAGCTGACATAGTCTGCCACAGTGCATGAATTAGAGAAATTGAGAGGTTTGAAGACATACAAAGAGAGCAGGAAGCATTGGGCTACATCTGAATAACAGTTTTGCTTGCCATAATTTGTTTACAAACTCTAATGTCATAATTTTGCTCGACAATGTCCATACTGGGTTGCTTACATTGACTCTACCTACACAACTTCACTGAGAAGTATTGTCAGAGGACAGAATGAGAAAGCAATTTATAGCTGCTGGTATTTTTATGCCACTAGAATAGATCTATATTGATAATTTATTCATGGGAATAGGTTGGTTGAAGACTTCTATGATTCAGAGAGATTTTGTTTCCTACTGACAAAGGGCTGAGTTCTGACAGATTATATCAAATTGCATATCTATATATATAAGAGCCAGTGGTGAAAAAAAGATAGCATTTCTTACAAAATTTTGCAGCCTCAGACATGGAGAAGAAACAAGGCTTGGATGAGCAATGGACTAAAAGCTTAGAAATCATATGTGGAAGACATGGCTTTATGTCTTTGTCACTGCTCTGTTCTGCTGAGAGCAGAGATAAATGGCTTTCCATTTTGAAGAAGCTGCATTTTAATCAACTATAGTCATAGACCTCAACATGAAAACTTTTGAATGCTCCAATACCAAGGTCCTGGTCTTGTAAAGTATCTCCGTTACTTCTGAAAGAGGTTATGCAACAAGGTGTTAAATAAACTATGTGATTCTCCTGTGTAAGCAACTCTAATGACAGAGAGTCCAACCTATTGATGTGTTGAGGGCTCTCCATACCAGGCAGCTTAGGGAAATCTCATAGGAGGTACTCAAACTCACCAAAAGAGAAATCACAGGAGACTACTAGAATAAAAAGTAGCTTTTTAAGAGATGAGTGTAGAAACAGCAAAGAAGTTAATCTGAGTGTTGAATATATCAGCTCTTTGCCAGATTTTAGGTTAGAAAGCTAATGCAGTATCATCCTGCAACCACATGAAGGAACATTCTTAGATACAACATAATCAAGTTGAATTCAGACCAGAAGCTAGTGTTAATAAGGCTGCTCTACAAAAGGGCCAGTGATATCACTAATTACCACTTGATTAAGATTTCATTGTTTATTTACATAGCAGCCAGGTAGCAGCTTCAAAAAGTCCCATAGTGTCAGGATATGAAGTAAGACGTAGGATGGAGGTATAACTATAGTAAGAATGTAGAACAAACTTGTTTTTTTTTTAAATATGCATTGCTCTGCTTAGTGACATTTCTTTAAACTCATTTTTATCTTCCATCTGAAAGATAAAGCCATCAGCAGTATATAGCTCCTAAATTGTTTGTTATTGACAGAAAAAAGAGTACTTCTTGTTTAGATAAGCAATGCCACTTCCTGCAGCTATTAAATGTTTGCAGGATTCCTCTTAAACAACTGCTTAGCTGGCCGGTTTCTCTGCAATTTGTGAACTCTCATGGCTCTTCTGCACGTAGTACTTCTAGCACAACTTTTATCCAAAATGTATCTGCTTGAGTTTGGGCAGTGTATTACACTCGCTGGCTGTGAAGGATCAGGCACTGTCAGAAGCAATTCTTTGAATCTGGCTTAACTTCTCTATTACTGATCCTCCACTGTAATTACTGTGCTGCCATATTATGTCAGTGCTTCACTGACCCCAGTGGGAAGCTGGAACTCATCTAGAACTTCTAGCATGTGTCAGACCCTTTCTCTGATCAATAAACTCATTTTTCTTGGCAAAACTCTCAGAAATCACTCTAACTTGTTTCTACAGCCATCTATAACAACTATGAGAAAGTTTATGCAGTGCAGAGCATTTCACTTGTTAAAAACACACATGATAAAATCCTAACGTAGTACTGATAGAAACACTAGTACTGTATGTCAGAAATACTTTAGTAATACATTGCAGAACAAGAAAATTTTGGTTACACATTCAACTTTTTTTAGAGCCAGAGGATGCTTAAAGAAACTTAAAAAACTGAATCTTACTTGAAGCATTTGGATCGTGGCGAGGTTTGTAGCTTTGAGAATCTTTGAGCATATTCTCCTTAGTATTTGATTGATAGATGCTTTTGAATGGTTTACAGAATGGTTTCATATTAGTTTGAGATAAAGCAATTGGGACTGTGCCATGAGCCCCTATTCCAGCTTGAAAACACCTGCCACTGCTGAAGTCATCTGCTGAAATTACACCCATCACTTCAATTTCTTTTCCTCCAACCATCAGTGTTTGGCCTTCACCAAGACTGTCCAGCTCTTTAGATTTATATCCAGTACCTAAAAGAATATAAAAATTTAGCAATTAGGACAACACAGCAAATACTACTTCCTTAATATCAGTACTCATCTGCAGGAAGGAAAAACAAAACTGTCAACAGGTATTTGATTCTTAAGCATTTGAATTGTTACACATATGAACTCATAAAGCCTTTCCCTCCTTAACAGAGTTTGACATTTCAGTGGTAATAATCACAATTAGATACCAGAACATCTAAGCAAATATTCTATCATCATCAACCACAATCAGTTCTACAGAGTGTCAAATATCCATTTAAGGGAATTTACAAAAACCAGACCCATATCATAAAAACTAGCGGCTTGCCTTAGTTTTAAACTTTCTTAAAACTAATGACCATTCTAGGTCCTTTTTCCTTCCTTTCACGCTCTGACATGAACACCACTAGCCCCTCTTGCTGTTGATATAGACAGAATAGTCTACCCTTAAAATAATTCCAAAATCAGCTTTTTACAATTAAGGACTCATATGCATCTGAAATCTTTACTTCTACATATGCTCTGAAACATATATGCCTGATTTTTGCCAGGATTTATCAATCAACTGAATAGTTCGCTCATTAAAAACACATCAGGGAGCTGATGAATTTTTCTATGCCCCCTTCAGGACTCTATCAGGTGGGTATTTTCAGAGCAGCTACCACATACTATTAGTCTCATTACAAATTACAGTGTCATCTGACACTTTCTTTTAATATAAAGATGTAGGAAAGAACGGTGGTTCCTTCTTCTAAATAGCATTCTAGTGGTTGAAACTCTCACATAAGAAACGGGAGACATATATAGTTTCTTTTCTTAGCTCAGGGAGGTCAAAGCCACATCTTTACCTCAAAATTAGAAACAGGAGCGTTCTTTACCCCAGTCTTGAATTCGTGCCATTTTGAATAAACAGGCTTGGATCCTTAGTTGGGCCAAAAATATAAAAAGTATGACTGTGTAGACCAGCAGTTAAAGCACTCACCTGTAAAAGAGGCAAAACTCCCCAAGGTTTTACACATATTTTATCCAACAAACAGTACATATAAAGACTACTGGAGCTGTTTGCAAAGCTCAGGTCTCCCACTTCTAGGAATGTGCCTTTCTCAAAGGGTTGGAAGGTGAAGATCTGGATTTGAATTCTCTTAAGAGAATAAATTTACTGCCGTGTTTCACAGTCTAAGCAAGTGCTGAAAAATAGTCTGGCCAAAAGGGAAAGGGAGATATTTTTCTTCCCCTCACCTAAATGTATGCCAAAAGCACACAGTGATCCTGGTTTGGTTCTTGAAAGACGAATACTTGCTTTCATGAAAGAGCTGAAGATGTCAGAACACAAGAGAATGCATGTGCCTTCCTAAATGAGGTGCCTGGAGAGGGCATTTATGACCTCTCCTTTGCTCCGCATTTCTGTTTTCTGTTACTGCCTCTACATTGCTTCAAGCTGAGCATACTGAATACAGGTGTATCCCTGTGCAGGATCTTTTGGATTACAGTCTGAAGGGTATAATTCTAAAACAGCACAGGCTTTAAGGGTAGATGGGAACTTAGGAAAGGCAAAAAACAAACCTACAAAGCTCAAATGTTTACGCAGCTGCCAGAAATAATAACTAATTCTATAACATACAGCAAATTACAAGAGAGCACTTCCTAAATTCTTCATAATCCATTTTTAAGGAATTAGGACATTTGCAGAGAAGAAAAGCAAGATGTTCTGCTGACTCGAAAACAAGCTACAGCCTGTGCTGGTTTTAGGTTCCGATGCCCCTTCTTAGATCCAGCCCTGATATGTCTAAGTGAAAAAAGAAAAATCTTCCTTTGCCCTTTTCTTCCCATTTAAAAATAATAATCCTGGATGCTCATTCACATTCACTGTAGCCTTCCCAGTATTAAATGCAATTTTGGAGGTAAGCACCACTACCGGACCTTTCCTTTTCACTCAATGGGCTTGTAGAATAATTGCAGAAATTTAATACTTACGCCGCTTAAATTGGTCAATTTATGATTTTCTTCGAATCAACAACCATTGAAAGCAACTCTGAATGGGCAAGTCTGCACCAATGACATTGGTATCATTGTGCTCCCTAACACCATCAAACACAGCAAAAAGACTTTTACCAGTGAAAATCAGAATATACATATTTCTATTGTGTTTTCTGCTAATTCAAGAAGACAGGACTTGAAAAAAAACACATGAACAACAGGGTGGTGGCTGTTGCATTCCAGGCATTACTCTCTCTCTCTCTGTTTTTCAAAAACAAGCAAGTCTGTACATATATTGCTTTGCTATAAATAAATTCAAATTAACTGCTAAGTCGCAGACTGATTTGCAAATCAAAACTGCCCACTCCTAACAGGGCTCACAATGTCATGATTGTAACAAAAGAGCAGAGAGGCCACCTCAGCCCTAAAATTAATCAAATTTTGTTTTGTAGCAACATTGTCCAATCCTACTCCCTTACAAAATATCTTTGGCTCAGTTAAGCAAAGTTAATTCTTGCTTTGCTTTCAGCAAAAAAATATTGCTTCAAGTTGACTGCAGCCTATAGTTTGCAAGTCTTATTTTTAACTCTGATATCAACCCAAACTGTGTCTTACAGCAGCAGCTGCTGCTAAAACTACAAAACTAAAAATTGCTACACAGTTGACTTTGGCTTGGCCGGAAAATGTTGCTGTTTGCTTGTCTTTCTGACAAAGATAATATTTTTAGCTGTTTGACTGGCTGAAAAGCACAGATCCAACCTCTGACATTCCCACTTGCCATCCTACTGACTGGTATATCTACAAGGAACTTACCTCTATATTTTCCCTTAATTTTAACACTTTCTCCAATGCATTATGTGAGCAACAACAATCAACTACTCATCCCTCATTTGGCATCTCTGCTGAATTAGTACAGCCATTCATTTCCAGATCCTCTCCTTGGAACAGCATTTGGTGTTTCTGTGATTAATGTTATTCAGCCTGCCCCAGCCTCCCCCATGCATCTGCCTTAGATGTAAGAAATATAAAGCCTTCTTGCTGTCTCCCACTGCCCCCCCCCACCCCCAACCTTACTTTTTTTCATCCTGTGGTCGACATTGGTATGGAGAACTCTAAATTATCTAAAGAGCTGGGTCTCCGTTATTCAAAGCACAGTAATTTTAAGCCAGCTGTTCACTTACACAAGTATGCAAATCCACAGTACCTCTTCCAATGTCTTTGCCTTCCATATCTTTCAATATTACTGACTTTCCTTTTGTAATAAGAACAGCATCGCCTTCCCACTTCTTGTGTTTTTTCTTTGATGCCTTACACCACACAACACTGAAATATTTCACAAGGCAGTCAGGCTCCTCCTGAGCCGCTTCTTCCTTTGCTGTCCCTGACGTTGGCAAATACGGTGCATCTAAAAGGGAAATAAAATAACAAAGAATATCTCAGGTTCTCTTGACGAAGAGTACAGTCATTTGCATTTCAAACAAATCAAGGACAATCTATGCATTTCATCTTATATAAACAAAGTGGTGTACTCCCTGTCCTGGGCTGCTTATGGTAGGTTTGGACTGAGACAGAACAGCACATAAGGACTCATCCTGAAATAGGAACCATTAAATTGTTTTGGAAAGTATGCACTTCCAGGAAAAGCACATTACTTCGTGCGTAAGTGAGCTCCTGATTTGACCTACATACAAGCCGTTGAGAGTGGAGAAAGAATAAAAGGAAAGGCTGGAAAAAAAAACAAAAGGGAAATGACCATAGGAGAAAATGAAAACAGGGTCCTGGTGAGATGGTGCTGGGCAATGTTCTGGAAGCAAGGACAGGAACACAGAACTCAGGAAAGGGATCAAAGGAGGCCAGTAACTAGATCTGGAGCTGAAGTCATTGGTACTAAGTGCTAGAATAACCATTATTGTAATAATGCAAAAGATTATTTCAACTCCTTTACTTATTCCCTTTAAAAAGAAGTAATTGTGCAAATCTTGAAACAGACCATCTCTTGACTTTACAGCAACTCAAATGTCACTAGGCTTAGATTGATTCAGATTTGTCAGCAGTTACCTAATTACAAGTGTCACAGATGTAAATATTAATAGGAAACATTTAGGTTAATAAGGTTAAGAAATCATAATAGAACAGACAGCATTTGATTATAATATCAATTAAGAATAAACACATGCTTTCAAGAGTTAGCGATCTGACATAAGTAATGGTAGATAAGTCCCCAGCACTACCTAAAGGAATATCTGTAGCATTCCTTTTCAGCACATGCACAGCTTCAAAGGGAGAATCAGACTAATTTTCATTAAAATACTCTTGCATGCTGGTTAAAGGCTTAAATAGGTTTGCTCCTTTGATTCCATCTGGGATTCAACACTACACAAATCTGTTACAAAAAAAAGCGCTTATGCCACAGACTAACCTTTTCAAAACTTCCAAGCGTGCTGGTATTCAAAGGGGAAGCGGCAAGAGTAAACTTTTGCTCACAATAATGGTCCAATAAAAAGGCAACTTTATCACTTCCACAGCAAGTCTACATATTCTTAAAATTGCAAAACCCTTGTAAGTTACATGCCTAAAACAAGTGCAATCTTTCAGATTAGAATTTACTAAAAAGGTAAATGCTATATTTGTTGAATGGAATTTCTTCCCAAAGCTCTCTAAAAGTTTTACTGCCTGTATAGGACTCTATGCTAACACAGTGCCTGACATAGACAGGATTTTCCATAGGTGGAGGTTTCTTCAGGGCATTAGCCAATATCTGCAGTCCTTCATGCGACAGATGCCCCCCACCTCCAAGCGGTAACAGAGCAGCTACTGAACGCTGGCACACCGCAGAAGCATGAGAAAACAGAACAGAGCATTTTGAAATGTAGGGGATTCGTTGTAGATGAAAACTGGGAAATGAGCCAGAGAGCAAGAACAAACCCTTGCAGTTTTGCAAAAAGCTACAAGGGCTCTATTGGATCTTCAGTAACCACAAGTGATAAGATCTAGAGAAGCGAAGGCAGAGGAAGGAAGAGAGAAAACCCGTACATTGCTAAAAATACAAAAGACTAATTTTATTCTATATTGAGTTTCTAATTGTAAACTGATTTCAACAAGACAAATACAAGATTGTTTTCTCTGCTTTTCAAACTGGTTCTCTTAGTTTAATCAGCAACTTCTTTCCTCATATTAAGAGTTCAAGTAACTGTTATTGCAAGAACTGAAGATTTCATTGCAGAAATTTCTTCTTCTCTCTTGAAGGATGGCCATCCATAAACAAACGACTACCTCCTTGTCTCCTCCGCTGACCTCCCACACGAGTTTGGTGACCCCCAAGATCTCTTTTATGGTCATTGCTCTTTTACTCAGGGAGTCCTGTGTGCTGTTATCTTATCATTTTTGTTTGTATTCAGCATCGCACCTATTTAACTCCAAAGATCTATTCCAGTGCAATAGCAAAATATCCAAATTTGATAAATACAGTGTCAGGAACTTTTCAGGAATTGAAATGAGACTGGTATGTTACACGCAGGGACTAAGTTCAGCGTTTGATGCAGGGGTACAGAGAGCAATGGTTTCTACAGTAAAACCCTTGCTGCTCACTGACTGTAGACAGTACCTTAAATAGAGCTGGGTTTGCTGAAACTCTGGAAGAGAAACTGCATTTGTAAATTCTGAGCTCTGCTGTTAATCAGTTTGGACTGAAAATAATAAGTAACAGGAACTATGTGTACACCACAGTATGAGAAAGATCAGGAAATCATGCCCACTCACTTCTCTCACAAACAGCAAACCGCCCAGCCTTGGAGTGCGGTTTTCTTAACCATGAAGAAACTCTAGCAAGTGGCATGAATTTCCTCCTAGAACGAAAGGCTTGGGAACTTTAAAGACATGGCTAATAAGGCTTTGAAAAGCTTCCACAAATAAAAAAGCTTTCTCTCTCTGGTTGAGAAAGCAAGGGCTTAAGTTTCAAGATATAAACCATAGTCTAGTTGATATGAGGAAAAGTTTCATCAGCCTCAGGAAGGTGATGATTTACAGAAAGCGGGACAGGATCCAGGAGGGGGGGCAGGGAGCCTTCCAATGGCAAACTAGTTTAACCTGTTTCTAATTAGCAGGATTCAGAGAAAATGCATTGATTAAGTGCATTAGGTTACTCCCAATGCACCGACAAAGCAGCTGCACTATGAAAGACTACATAAAGTAACTCCAATGTGCATTCTCAGTAGACTCTACGCCGTAGCTTGCAGCACTGTAAGTACGCATTACCATAAGGAGTGCGGCATGCTCCAGTGAGCAGGGCACCAGATACCTCGGCCTGAGGTGTGGTTTAATGGATGGCTTAACCCCATCCAACTGCAGGCTGCTGCCAAGGCCCACGAGCTCACCTTTTCTTCCCTCTCCCCCTCTGCTTCTCATCCACCAGCTGCAGGAACGCCAGCTCAGTGAATCCCATCAGCAACAACACAGGGAAGGGATATGTGCGGTTTGGAACAAGGAGACAGGAAGCTGGCCCTTTTTTTTGTGGCAGCTACTGTAAGGTTGAGGTGATTTTGAAACCATGAGACCTGTCAAGTTACGCAACACCTCCGAACTTCCATGTTGTAAGTGTGTATGGAATGACGTGTTCCTGTGTGATATGATCTAGGTGATCCTGCTCCGGCAGGGGGATTGGACTAGATGATCTTTCGAGGTCCCCTCCCATCCCTAACATTCTGTGATTCTGTGATGGGTTTCCCCTCAACCCGCTCTGAATCTTCTAAATAAAAAGCACCATCGCAATGCAAAAATTCCAGTTTAAAGAAGACAACTTTGATTCAAGTTGAGCTCTATAGCGCTAAGGAATAATTAAAAAAGAGAGGGAGGCAGAGCAAAAAAGACTGGACTGAGGTAAAAGGAGATTTGGGCTTTGAATGAATCACAGCCAAAACTCGATGACAGTGCTCTGCTGCAGCCTCTACAGCCACTCTGCATGCATGCCATTGATCTCCTCCGCACAGCCAGCATCATCTCTGTCTTCTGAGCAGAGGAAGTAATCAAGAAGTTCCTTAATCAAATTAATCCATATCATTTAGAGAACAGATGTTTACATAGTAGTTAAATGTCTTGTTCCATAGGAAAGATCTGTATGTTAAACACTCCTAAGATATCCAAGGAATATTTAAATATGACACAGAGATAGCATCATCCTTCATTTGCAAAGCAATTTCAGTCTAATGATAAGCTTAATACTAACCTAACATGTAAAAGTATATTAGTGTGCCTCAAAGATTGAAAAAATATGTAATAACTCTTCTCATAGCACTTCTATGAGACTTTTATGAGTGCAACCAGCAAGAGTCGAGCTGACTTGCCCTAAAACCATAGGAATCAATGACAGCTGGGATTACACCTCAGAGATGCTTGTTTACAACCCAGTGCTTTGTACCCCTCTTTCAAACACAAAACACATATGTAATTCATCTCGCACATATAGTGTTAGCAAACTCACCTAAAGACTGATATTTCAAGTAGGAATATTTTCTTGAAAAAACACATCTTTTTTTACATTCAAAATTATTTTTAAACAAAAATGCAAATGATCAAAATTTTTTAATATTTTTAAACATCTGTGTCAAAGTCACTTTATATACACATCTTTCATCAGAAACTCCAATCAAACTAGCCTCTAGATTGCTGAACATGCATTACTATGGGGATCTCCATTAGTAGATCTTATTTTACACAGCTGATAACTTTGCCAGGCCTTCATCAGTCCATACGACATGCTCCACGCTAGCTGTCTCAGTTTAAGCACACATATTCACACACATGCACAATGTCCATAAAAACTTTCAGCGAAAGAAAAATCACTGTGAGAACAAAAATCACAGATTAATGCAGTTTTAGTCACAATAAACTATTATTACTTGTAGAAGTTCTAGTAACTCAGTACTCTGGAGAAGAATCTAAAAATCTGGGGAGAAGATAGTACTGCTTTTTTCTTTTGGCTGGGGTAAAACTTTTTCCATTCCTGAAAGCTAAAAGCTCTTGGAAATAAATGCAGTTTGCACATTCTCTGCAGCTTAATTTCCTGAGGATTACACACTGGACATGCTCTAACTGAGGCAGAGAATAGCTTTCTCTGTAGTCACAGCTCTCACTGCTCAGACCAAAGCTGGGTCTCTTCCAAGCTTGCCAGCAGGGAATTTCTCCTGGTCCCTCTCCTTTGGAGACATGATCTCCCCTCCTGACACCAACCAGGGAAAGATGGCAGAGGGGACAAGCACCAGCTACAAGGAAGAGCAATTTGGGAGAAGAAGTGTGAAAAGAAAGACTGCTGCTGGAAAGGAAGGCTGATGTTAAACCAGTAGAAAACTGACAACTGGGTAAAAGACCATAAGTCAGCGCTGGAATCAGAGCACACCAGGGAAAGGCTAGAAACAAAGCAGGGAGTAAAAATAGTCGGAAGACAACAGATTATTTTAGAAGGGATGGGGAAAATAACTGGGGCAGACTGGGACTGGAGTCCAGTATAAGAGTCAAACAGCAGGGAGAGAATAGGGATTTTCTGAGCAGGAACTGGAGCAAGAAAAACTTACTGCCCCTCATCTCTGTGCCTCAAAATTCAAGGTTCACTAAAAAACATATGGCTGGAAGCCATCAAGGGAAATCAAGAGAAGACTTGGGAGGAAAAAATGAGAGCAGGAGCCGATTAGACAGTGACAGGGAAAATAAAAGTGAAAAGTGACAGTGGAAGAAACCAACTAAGGACAACACGGCATTGCAACATAAAAGATGTCAAACAGGTGAGCCCAGAAGGGCACTCGGAGCAACCCAGCCTTCTGGTAAACAGGGCCCACTCCTCTCCCCCCATCCTTCTAGTTTAACTTTTTCCCTAATTCAAATTTTAAGACTACCAAGGTAGTCTTAAAGCTAGTCAACATAAAACTACTATAATTGTTACACTGTTCCATATAATTTTACAGAAAGGGATTCAGCAGCTACTCTCCATGTGGGTAGGGCTGGGGGAGGAGAGCAAAGGGAGATTTAGGTGCAACGTAAGAGATGGAGGCAATTAAGCTTTTGAACTGGATCCATTTGGCTGATCGTACCCTGCGAGACAAACCCAAATAAATTCTGAGTTTAGGACTGGTGGAGGGCCCAGAACTGGGCAAATAATTTCAAGAGGACAAGTCCATGAAGGCAAAGCAGGAGCTGAAGCTTGGATCATCATATCCTTTTCCCCCAAGTCCCTTTGGTACTTTCTGCTCTTCAACCTGAAACATTTTCAGCCTTTCAGTTTCTTTGCTGTCAGCAAACACGTGCAAAACTCACTGGGCAAAACGCTGCATGGCACTATATTAACAGTCTATGCTGAATTCAGTGACCTCCTAATGCAGTCATTCACTTTGTTATCCCAAAGGGTAAAGATAAGAGTTTCAACATTGCCTGTCTTACATAGATGAAAACATCAAATTATATGGAATAATCTGTTTAGAAATGTTAATTTGCTCTAAAAGCCAAAAGATTAACATCTACAACCCCACGGTACAAAAGTACACCACACCCCTACCCTATCCCCCAAACCCCAGCTTCCACTAAGTGCATAGTTTTAAGGTTGTGAAGTCGAGCAAAGTTTGGAGATGTCAAAAATAAGACTGTTCCAGTGACCTGATCTGCCCCGTCGTGCGTATGCATTAATGATAAAGTCATTACAGAAAACATGCTGCACTACACTGCTGTGGGACCTCTTGCTCATTCAGTGCAGAGAACTGAACTGCTGCTCCACAGTGGCAGGAAAAAGAGGCTGTTGCTGCCTACACAATCTCTCAGCTGCTTTGTTGCGAACTGCAAAAGGCATGTGATGAAGAAGGCCAAGACTGCAAGGACAGAAAGTCCACTCTTGTGGTTAGATAAGCCAAATAGTGCCTTAGAGAACTGGATTTTACTTACATGTCTTCTAGAGTTCCTCTGTGGTGTAAGGGAACCTCATTTAACCCCAACTTTTCAGCAGTAATCATTTGTCTGCGTGCCTGACTTGTGATTCAGTCTCATTTGTAGTAATAGTGAATGCTCACGGGTGCAAATGGAAGTTGTGGTTTGGAAAGATTAACTGTACAGTATACTAAAGCACAGAGATAATGCACTTCTAGCTGATTCAGTCTGCACCTTCAGTAATAACGGGGCTTTTTGGTTTTATTTTCTCTGTGCCTCAACTCCTTCATTATCTCCTAGAAAGTGGAGATTATACCAACCTCTTATCTCACAAGGATGTTGTGAAATGTAATTACATCTGTGAAGCACTCAGACACTATCATGATGGACACCAGTGAAAAAAAAAAACATTCGCTAATTAATTCAAAATAGTTTGAATAGTGTGCTGAAAACAAGGTATAAGTCTGCAACTGAACAAAGAGGTGGAAAGAAAATACTGAACAGTGGCTCATTAAGTGGACACAGCCCATTCTGTCAACTGAAACTGACAAGTAAGCCTACAGAAATATAATCCATAATCATGTAATTAATGACTATACCCAGGTTATGCGTATTTGCAAGGTTTTGAGTACTTGAGTTTGTAACCTTAATTTCCTTTTCAAATAGGAACCGTCTATATACAATAATAGAGGTGGTAGATGTACTTAATTTGAACAAGTAGGAACAATCCTCTCATCATCGTTTAATGAAACATTTACCTCTTAAGGGTATCAACTGCAGAGGAGGGCTGAGAGCGTATACTTTCAAAATTACAGCTCCATGATAGAAAACTATTCTTCCTAAACCTCTCAACTGTCTAAATCTCCCAACTGACTCCAGCTTCCACTGTAAAAATTTAATGAACTAAGCTGAAAGCTTCTGTCAAGTCCACAGAAATAGATATGCAAGTCCTATTATCAAAGGAAAAAGCAGCATCACTGAGAATTCTGAAAGGCTGCAGGCATCATTCGGTGCAGTGAGTCAGATCAGCTCGGTAAAACATTGGAACCAGTCAAATGCCATCCAAGTTGACTATTTACTACAGTTCTTAATGTTGCCATCCCTACCAAAAGTTGTTTTGATTAATTCGTCAAGTAAAGGCTCTTTTACTTCAAAAAATAAATGGAGAAGTCATGACAGAAAGCAACATCTATACTGGAGTTCTGTAAATATTGGAAGTGACTGCAATAAATGAAAGTCTAAATGGGATATAAGTGGAAAAATTCCAAATATTTAAATTACCAAAAAATCCAAATTACTAAGAAATAGTTATTAGACTATTACACAGTCACAGGCTAATTGTAGCCATCTCAAAAAGCAGTCAATTTGTGAAGCAGCTTGCAGACATGTAAAAGGTACACAGCTAAATCCATATGTGGTACTTTGAAAATATCTAGTTTGGCATTCTCATAAGCATTTGCTATTACTTCCACTGTTTTTTTATTAAAAATAAAACCATATTTCTGTGCTGTACAAAATCCTTGTTCCTAAAATGCAAAGACTTTTAGATCTGTAACAAAAAGCAAGCAGGCAGAAAGCTATTTATTAAGATTGCGTATCCTTTATATTAACAACTGTTTTAGCACATGTTGGAAGGAAAAACATTTTTAATGTACTGTTGTGCTTGTTAATGGCCATCTTTGATTTCCCCGGATTATAATAAAGAGTTCTTAAAATAAAAATAATCAATAAAACTTATGCCCACTGTCATAAGCATGAAACACAATATATTCCTATCCTGAATTATTTAAACAAGACCGTTTAAAATTTATGACATTACCCTGGAAAGAGGCACACAAAGGATGAGTCATAGTTTTGAGAATTTTCATGTGTTATGCAGCAATGATTACTTGCAGAGTGGCTGACGAAATATTTGGAAAGGGAAAGAGTAATCTTTCCAAATCAAGTTACATAACTTTGATGTACATAAATGTAATCCATTCAGTAGTCCAAGCAGAAAAGTAATATTTATGGCCCAAGCACAAAAACCTAGAGCTCTAGTTATAATTCTTACTAGGAAAGCAAACCTGGAAGAGGGAAGAGGAGGGAGGAGGGAAGAGGAGAAATTCATCTTTGTGGAGGTAAGCGATGCCTACTGTGCTGCCTTTGCTGGTTCTAGATGTAAGAAAATGGAATACAACTTAAACTGCATAGAAATTCCAATGCAAATTAGTAAGATGATTCCATGTAGGGAGCCGTAAATTCAGGATGGCTTTAACAGAGTCTACTTTGTGTCAACCCTGCCTATTTTTGGTCCTGAGCTGACCGCTTATAAAAGGAAACGCTAGAAGACATGGAGCTGTGGCAGCTTTCCATCAGCAGCCTGGGTCCACTTGCTATTCCCAAAGGACTGCTTTGACCCTTGACGTCGCTTGAAAGCCTCTGCAGCACACACAACTTTTCTTATCAACTTACTGTATGCATATCTCATTGGGTATGTATGTGTGTGTGTGTATGTCCATATGTACAAGTGCATACTCATCAGAGAAGGATGAGATTTTTAAAAAGATCAAATTTATCTCTACTATATTTCATCTGAAAACAATCTTTACGGATGCCCACTATATCTTCAGAGCTAAACTATCTGAAACTCTCAAAATATATTTAACTTCTGGACTGTTGAAAAAAATCTGTAGTACCATCCTGGAAGCTGACTGAGGAATCGTGTATTTTCAAAACTCAACTACAGCAAATTATCACATACAACTATATAACATAACTTCTTCAGAAAGGACCAAATTTTATCTAGTAGAAATAATTATAACGATCAACAATGGCTAAATTCCCTAAACAGGCTTAATTCAGCCCTCACCTGCACACACACTATGCAGTACTCTGAAGCACAGAGCTACAAGCCATATTTTCCAGGCTATTGCTGGTCTTGAACTTTTTGCAAGATCTGGGCCATTACCTATCCAGCTGTATAGTCCAAGAGCTTTGAAATCCTTACAGCCCTGAAAGAAAGGCAGTTGTGCTCAAGATCCTTGCCGTCATCTGTCACCCTCTCTGGATCTAAACCACGTGGCTTCCTCACTAAGGCTGCCTGGCCAACTAGCAGCAAGAGGAAGGACACATTTTCTTGCTTTCATTCAAGGTGTTCACAGCTGAGAAATCACTGTTACGCTCTCAAACAGTGCAGCGTGCCCAGGTTCGACAGACTCTCCTAAGAATTCAGTTAGGGACTACACCTGAAGTATGAACTTGTACTGAAAATGACCAAATTCTGTGTTTGCCAATGACTTATGAATCAGACAAATTTGAGTGAGGTTTTATAGGAATGGCCAAAGACCAGCTTGGTGCCAAATTTCAAGTACTTTTTCAAAGGCACAAAGAAACTAGAATACCACAAAGGGAAGATCATAAAAATTCAATACATTCAAACCTGCATATTCTCTCTTCAATCTGGTTCACAGAAAAAAGCTCAGCTACTTCAAAAAGACATAAACAAACACAAATACCTGTCTAGAACACACACATTACAGCCCCAGAGGAGGTAACCCTGCATAAAGTGGCTTAGCCAAACTGCTAGTTGATGCTACCAATATCACCTGGAAGTCCATCATGATGTACATCCTACTGCCAAAGTTTCCTTACAATGCAAAACAGTGCAAACATTACCTGGGTGGAACTTGCTGAGTTTACAAGTCAAAAATAATGGGGTTTGGCTTACATGTGCAGCCTTGAGTGAATGCCATATTATGGCAGAATGTATCAACAGTAATAGTAATGTTATACACACTCAGTTTTACTTCTGTATTTCTGGTGCATGTCACACAAACATTTCTAGACTTCACAGAATGGTATTCTTAACAGTATCAACAAGTGGGCTAAGTAAAATTTATCTGAAAACTGCTGCAGCATTATGATAAATTACTTACTTTCACATGACATCTTCAGTGATTAATAACAGATATGACTCGAGACTACTGCAACAGATTTTATCTGATACAATAGAGGAAATAAATAACATTGTAGTAACTAACCACAGGCAGTCCAAAATCCCTTCTCCCAATACCCAAACTAGATAAAGATTTTGTTCTATTGTTTCACTGTTAAATTAAAGCAAAAATAAAATCTGTAATTTATAAATTGATTTACTTATTTCAAGCATGCAGAAAGTTCTGAGCTTTAAAAGCAGACATTTTTTGAGAAAGCATTAGCAATATAGACAAGGATCATACAAAGACATAACAAGTAAGCAAATGGCGACACACAGAATAACGTAAACAAAGTGACTGAGCCTGAACCAAACTGGGTCCTAACATCAACTGAGTATGGAAGGGCACCATAATCCAGACGAATTATTTCTTAGCTGACATTTATGTTAAATTATGCTAATTATTGTGATTATGCTAACTGTAGATGAAAATTGAGAGCCAACAGGAAACGGCCAGGAAACAATGACTTTTTTTTTTTAAATTCCATTAGCATACATAAAATACAAAAAATTAAGCAGGATTTTTCAAGTCTGCCGTTTTGCTAGCCAGCAAATAGAAGTCATAAATCATGTGGAGTAACTGCTGATTAATTATTCAATGAAAATTATATTATATTCTTCTTGTGTGAATAATACAGTGTCAAACAAGGTGTTATGTTCACTCAGAGATGTTCGGGTACATCAACAAATAGTTCTGTAACCACTAGGATATAATAGTGTGAAATCCCATAGCACGGAAGAAAGGCAGGGACAGTGGGGAATGCCAATGCCTGCAGCTTTCCTTGGGTTCTCTGACCATTATCCAGCCCCTCTTACACAGGAATCACAAGCGAGGTTTTCAACTCATTTAGCACTGAATAACTGTACGTTTTACAAGAAAGAATTCACAAAGACTAATTTTGTTAGCTACTCTTCAGTAAAACTTCAGTAAATTGTATCTTTATAAAGGAGGAAACTTTGCCCAGACTAATTGGATGCCATTTAAGAGCAACCATCACTACACAGGCAACTTGGCCAACATCAAGGTGAACGCTTTCATTTTTAGCAGAGATAAAACACAGAAACATAGGCCACAGAATGACTGAAATTTAGTCATGTGTCACACACCCAGCTAACAGACTATTATTTTAACTACTGTAAAGAGCACACTTTTTTTAAATCTAAGACTTAAGACAATGAGATGTTTCAAATTATTTAAGACCTGGATATTTAAAAACAGAATAAAAGCATGACTTGTTAGGAATCTACACGGAGAAGCTACATTTCATGTCTTTTTAAATCTTGAGAAATGCTGAAAGGCATTCTTTTTAAAGGCTTCTCTTTATTTTCATGTGCAAAATAGAAAAGCAATCAACATGCCAGCAGAACAACACTTGTATCATCTTCACGAGTAACCTTTTTATGATTTTATCAAAGTTAAAATTCATACGGAACCATCCTAAAGTACTTTAAAATAAGATACAAGAAATTTTAAAAGACAGCTTAGCCAGCCAGCCTGAGTACCACAATCCCCCATTTGCTCCTCCCACTTAGAAACAACTCTCTCATAATTATAAGCAACTTAATGGCTTTGCCTATTGGAAATCCAGTGGACACAAAGTCTGCCCAAAGATCGCGTGCAAGCTCTAGTCTGAAGGAAAAAAATCCCAAGCCAGAAAATATGTAGAACTATAAATGAACGGAAGGAATTGAAGCTAGTGAGGTGGAAGATGTTAGAAAACAGGAGTATGACAAGGAAGATCAGCTATAAGTAATCTTTCCTGGTCTTGGAGTACATCTCTCTCCTACCATGTTTACCTGATAAGAATTCTGACCTAAGGCAAGAACATCATCTGAGATAATTCCACAGGAGTCGAAAGTTTGAGGGGGAAGCAGGGAGGGACAAAAAAAAGCAAGATAATTAGGGAGCAGCCAACAAAATTACAGACTGATCATTACACAATTACTCAGACAGATGAAGTTACAAAAGATGTTATCACAATTATCACAAAGTTATCACAGTTACAGGTTTTTACTCTAAGCCCAAACGTAAGTCCATTAGATGTTGGGAATTAAATTAATCCTGAAGCCTGTTTATTTCAGTTATCTCAGCAGAAGGACATGAACATATGGTAGAAATTTGTCCTTGCCTAAAATTACTCTACTTGTACTAGGTACATTATAAACATGCAGACAGGGAATGGCGCTGGCAGATGTAGTGAAGGGAATAAGAGGATAAGAACAGGGGTGAAGGAGGGAAAGGCTTCCTACCATCCCTTTCACACATACTAATGAAATATCATTTGCTGGAACAGTAAAAATTCATAGTATTTTAAGGTCCAGAAGGACTAGCCACAGCTGCGGTGCATGTACCCACATTAGGAATACATGGAAAAAAAAAAAACAGGAACAGGCACTGAGAAGTGAGAAGTCTGACTCAGACAGATAACCTGATACTGTAAAGCAGATGTGGAGTGAGAAAAAAATGCAGATCCACCAGCACAGAGAGGTATAAAATATAGTCAGCACTATACTGCACTGACAGAGCAATATAATGTCACTGAAGGAGGAAACATTTCTGTAGTGAAAGGATATACATATCATGTCACTGTAAGGAAACAAGCAAGTACCCTGGGGACTCAAGAGATGTCTCCCCCCAACCCCAAGCTCCCCAAAAACCAAAAGAAACACAACTGAGAACAAAGGAAACAAGAAGCACGAGAGACCTCCAAACTAGAGGTGGTGCCTACAGATAAGAATGAAAGGCCTTCCACTAAGAAATGAGACAAAGCCAGAACAACCAAACGTGGAATAACACTGATTATATGGAGACAGTTCAGCCCAGGTCGATGTATTTTATTTCTTTATTCATTTGCACCCTACCCTTCCAATATCTTTGCTCTACCCAGTGTCCTATTTTTGCATCTACTTTGCCTGTCAGTTCAGAAAGGATTGAAAGCTTTCAAAGACTGGAAATTCCTCTGGTTCTAGTCCTCGAAATAAAAATACCATGCCAATAGAAACCCTGGAGAAAGCTCTTCATCTAACTCATGGAGAATGGAGAATTCAACAGAAAATATTCTAAAGTCTCTAGAGCATTTTGGTGGCCAACATAAGAGTAGCCATAATTCAAAAGCACTGCAAGATGATGAGCCATATGAGAAGTATTTTCTTAACTATTAAAAACTTGTTAATTTGCATAATATGTAAGGACAGAAACAACAAACAGAAATTAATTCCTTACCACTGGAAACCAGAATTCTGATTTTCAACTGAAAGGATAAGATCGGGCATTTCCAAAGAGGATTCAGTGCTGTTTCCCATTTCTGAGAAGTAGAACAAATAAAATCCTTATTTATTTATTAAAGCAAATATTTTGACTCTTGTAAACTCAAAGAAGTGAGTATCTCATTGAAGTGTTTCCAGCTACACAAAACCAGATCGTTGTCCTTGAACTGAAAAATACAGCAGAAAGCCAAGGACTGTACAGAAACAGAGGCCACTTATTCAGGCATCATCATTTTCAGCGCATGCAAAGATTCCCAACAGAACAAACACTTACAGTGCTCTCTTCTCTAGAAAACAACTGGAAAAGTATTGGGGAACTCCATATTGACAACATCTGTTTTCACTGTCTGCATTTTTCCTCAGTTTGTAAACAAAAGACTTGCTTCCTCTACTCTTCCCACCTGCAACCTGTTAAAGTTATCCTGGGCACCGACAGTCAAGATTATTTCTCTCGTATCACTAGCATAAAATTTTAACTACAATTCTTTAAGCTCCACTAGCCTCTCAATTAAACTTACATGCTTCCAGCCTTCAGTTTTTAATAAGCATTTATCCCTGTGGCTACAAAGGTAACCTGATTCACTCAGATGACCGACAAGGAGGTGCGAGGCTTACCTCATTCAGAGTCTGCTGATGCAGAGCAGTGCCCCATGCTCGCATGCTGAGGTTCTGTGGGAATGGAGAAAGAAGCAAATTTGGGAAAACAGTGGTGACAGGAGCGACAGTTACAAGCAGCCGCAGGAAGAAATATTCTCCTTCCTATTGCTTTTGTTCTTTCTGTTGTTGGAGCCCTCTGAGATGGGAGGCAGAAGAAGAATTACACCTCCTTTGTTCTCTCTTTTTCCTTGATGCTGTGCTTCGTTTCCTTTTGTTGTGCTAAAGGTTAGAGGAAGGAGAAAGTATTGTTACAGGGAATAAGGAGCTAGAGGTCTAAAGCAGTTGTGGACCCATTCATAACAGGCAGGAGACTAAGAATTATGAAGAAATGAAGCATCTGGGACTTATGCTTTCCAGGTATTTTTCTTGCAGTTATGAACATTGATTGTAACTGCAGAGGAAATGGCTGCTACTAGGACAGAGAGAAGAATCAATTTCTTTTTTATTTGGGGCTTTTTATTTGAAACTAATCAAAAGACCAGAACAACAGCATTTATAAAAGGTACCCAGAATAACAAAGAATCTTCTGTTGATTTCAAGTCACATCATACAGAAACTATTTCATTTCAGTAGCTTATAGTCATAGTGATATTGATCAAAGGCACCTGCAACTGTCTTGGTTGCACATGCACTGTAGTAATTATGCATGCAAATGAGGAAATTAGACATTTTTGTGGTTGATCACCAGTATAATTGCTATAACTGAATATACGATCATGGTAACTGTACACACAAATTACACATGCATTGTTTTAAAAACCAAGCATGCATTCATTGTCTCTATTTTGATAACGTCCTATGGAAACACTCCTCCACTGGAAACAATAACAAGTATTAACTGTTAAAAAGATGTACATTTATTCAACTGTCTATTGAACATTAAAAAAATATAACAATCCAGTAATTTTGTTTTCCAAGCTGATATATCAGCAAAATCTCACCGCTGTCATAAGATTTACCAACTTGAAAAGAATAAGACATTCAAACATAGCCTCTTATTCCTCCTTTTTATATGTATTTATTAACCTGTAACTTCATTAAGGTATTAAAGGATAGGTGATTATTTGAAAAAATAATGCATAGGATCAAAATTTTTAAAAAGAGCTGAGCTAAATTTCCATTAGCTCATCACAACTCTAATAGAGGTAATTGGAAATATTTTAAAATTTTTGGATTTTTATCAACCTAAACACTTAAATATACAGGATTTGATTATACTTCAGAAGAGTTGGTGCACTCAAACCCATACAAGGTATTTTTTTAAGGTACATAAACAACAACATGGAAAATATGTTTTCATCTCTCAAGCCCAGATTTTGATCCGTCCATATTAACATAAGGAACAATTTTGCTAGGGCAAAAGCATTTATTATTAAGTGTTTCAAATAATATGACAGAAGTAATAAAATATTTAGATATTGCTGTATTCTGGCAGATCACGGCGTAGTCGTATTGCCTTCAGCTTCTCTACTTTGATTTTTGTTCGCAACAGTTCTTCTTCCAGTTGCTGCTTTCTTTTCAAACCATCCCTTTTTTCTTGGACATAAAGACCAATTTTTCTTTGATTTTCTAATATTATTTGATGCTCTTCTTTCAGCATCTGTAACATCTGTGGGTCATAACCACACATTGGTCTGAAGCGTTCTCCCACCTCAAGCCTAAAAAACTCATCTCTTCTTGGTACAGGAGAGGGAGACATCATCACTCTCATATCAACTGAAGATACTGATGTTGAAGGAGACCTTTCCATAATATGCACCAGCTGGTGTTCTTCCTCTTGTTCTAAGTTCTCATTTTGCTGTGAGTCTATAATCAAAGAAGGAGGAGGTTTGACATCCTCTTCCGATTGCAACTCCATCATGACGGTCGCAGGATGGTGATCCAGCATTGCCTGTGGTGAACTGGTACCAGCAATTGTTTCTTTATCGATACTAGCACTAGAACACACAAAATCATATTTAAATAATCCATTAAAAACTTTTATTAAAACGGCGTAGCTGTAAGCAACCAAAGCTTCATTTGAAATACTACTCTTTGCTATCTAAGCCTGGGACTCTATTACGTGAACACTACCTGTACCCCTCCTTCTTTCCACCACATGTATACAGCCCTGTCTTACTCAGATTCTATGACTACAAAGGCAGTATAGCTGACAGAGACTATCCTGGTAGGCCCTTCTGAAACAGGATAAGCAAGAAGGGCTATTAGTGACAAATGAGAATAAAAACAAAGCAGTAGCAAGTGATGCAAGTGACAGAGGAAATACTTTATATATATATATATATATATATAATGTGACTTTAAAAGGGCATAAATTCAGATTGAGTGGACTGTGGCAGAATCATTTTCATCTCCCAAACTTATCCATCTCCTCCTAGTCTAATGTGTTGCCTGTTTCTGACTCATGCATCTAAGTATTTTGGGGTTTTTTATGCAAAACAATCACTGAATAAAATTACACAAAGAGCCTTGACCCTGCCAGTAGACTAGGGAATCAAGCTAATCCTTGCTCCTTCTCTTTGAATCAGTGATCCCAATATTTTTATGAAGTTTCAAGAGAAGACACAGAAATGCTTCCATTAAGAACAAGCTATAGTTCTGTGCTTTTCTGTTCGAAAGCACAACGCCCACTTGACTCATCTGTCTTTGTGTAAACCCCTGAGTCAGCAGCACCTCAAACCGTGATTTGACATTACGTTGGTTTTGATGATAATAATGGCTCAAGCTGTTCCTGCCACTTCTCTACCATCAGTTGTGTTTGAAACCCTACACTTCTGCACACCACTCCCTTAATCAAGTAATGCTTTTCTAAGCCAGATCAGCTTCTTGATCTATTTTACAGTACAGATCTACAAAGAATACTTTCAGAATGACTGGGAAGGCAGTATAGTGTAACGTGTGAACAGGAATACATTAACTTGGTACTTATACCGAAGACAGTGCATCATTAATTTGCACATCCTACTTCTTGTGTAAATGCACTAACTTCTTAATCAAAGGTGGCATGATCATCTCTTCTGCATCTCCCATGGTCTTCAAAACTCTTGGTTTAAAAGAAATAAGCAGTCATGGTTGCAATTTCCAAAGGACTCTGATCTAGTCTGCCATCCATTAACATGAAAGTGCAATTTCTACAATAAAAGAATGAAAGCTTCTCACTACTCCACTGTAAAAATGTTCAACAAGGTCAGGGCAATGTATTTTCCAAAAATTAATCCTGCCAACCACTCTAACTATTTTAACAAAAGATTTTTTTTTTTTTAAAAAAAAAAAGGTTCTGAAGCAGGTATTGAAAATAGACCTTTCATTTATTCCCCGAAGAAAATGCCAGGATAATCTTAATTCTATCGGCTGTTACCTGAGCTGACTATGGACTACCAATTATATCACCTTACTCCCTCCTCCTCATGCCACAAAGCTTCACCTTTTCCTATATACCTCTTTCTCACATTCCTTTTACTCCTCTCATTGAGCATCAGAAGTATTATCCTGCACACAAATTTTCACTTGTTTTCCCCAGTGCTGACTATAATTCTGGGTTTCCCCCTCTTCACAACTGCAGTTTCTAATACAGCTTCCCTCCTCCTTATTTGCTGGCTTCTGGCCAGCTTCTAGCCTGAGAAAAGTGGAAACAACCAGCAGGAGAAGCAGGTCATTCTGACAAAAGGAGAGAGAGAGAGAGAGAGAGAGAGAGAGAGAGAGAGAGAGAGAGAGCAGAAAGAGAGCAGAAAGAGAAAGTGAGAGAGGTTAAAGAGAGGAAAGGTAGGTAAGATTTAGTCTAACACAGACTAGAGCCTCCAAACAGTGAAAAATCCATCTCCTAAAGTGTAATCCACACAGAACTAAAAAATTACCAACTCTTCAGGTAACTCTGATGAGCTTTTCTCTTTTTTTTCTTACAGTCAATCTCTTAAAAGGAAAACAATTATTCAGCAAAGAGAGAAAGAAGGAATTGAGAAACAAAAGAGCCGCCTGTATGGTGGTTACTAATGTTGTTTCTGACAACTTGACTGAAAGAAAGACAAACAAAAGTTACCACAATTGGGGATGGTGTTTATAACCCTGCAGGCACCCATGATTCACCAGGTTTTGTTTAATCACAGCGAGCTAGAAATTGCTTAAAGGTGTGATTAAGAATTTGGATTCATTATAAATTGTATTTCCCTCCTGCAAAACCTAAGCCATAGCCTGGTGAGTTAAAACCCAATACAGGGTTTTGAAAATTAGGGTAAAATGCAACTCAGAGTTAAAATTAGAACTATCAAATAATAAAGTATTTGGGCAGGGGAAAAAATAATAATATAAATTATATTCTTTTCCTTCAGCACACAGTGCATTGGCTGTTCCTAGGAACAACCATTTTGGGTAAGCAGTAATCAAGTCAATGTTCTCAGAGCCATAAGGGACTGCAAAAAATGTTTAAATTGTAAGAGACAAACTATGGAGATCATTAGCTCTTAGTCATTCACGAAAAGCGGCAGCGCTTTTTATAAGCCGATCTACAAACCAAAGTTCTCACACTATTTTTTTTTCCTCCTTATAAAAGTTGGTAGTCAAGACACTGCAACCTTTATTAGCGCAATTAAAAGCCTCGTTTTGTTCCAGAGAATTCTTTGGAACAGTTCCTCCAGGGGCATTCACCAGGAGCAGCAGCGCAGCCCAGTTGCTTCAGACTTCTTTACGCAAAGGACCCACAACAGCATATTTTTAGAGCATCTGGCGTGTTGGGATTTAGACAATTGTTACCATTCAGTTCAACCAGTGGCACCATGAATCCAATTCAGCGTGTGTGCGCATGCCAGCTTTTCTTAGAGTGTTACGCTGCTGCACCGACTATCAGTGGATCTGATTAAAATACAGAAAGTTCGCTTCCCATTAATTTGCTTGGGAAAATAAGAAAAAAGAGCTTTCTAAGGGTTGCTGGGGAGTTACTTGACTTTTTTTCCCCCTCCTCCCTAGCTTAGTTTTTGTATCTGGAGGAACCAAAACCTGACCCAGGCATTTTTTGATCCCTCAAGGACCAATACAGAACCAGCAGAGTGCTGCAAGTCAGATATGAGGGGCATTAGCCAGCTGTGGTAGAAAGCCTGCATGCTGCCTGCCTGTATTATGTCTGGCTCAAATCTAGACAGTGTGTCTCACTTTACTGAACAGTAAAACAAAAAAAACACCTACAAAACAAGAAAACTTCTAGTGCTGTACCTCTCAGTTTCTCTCTGTATTTAAACTACCTAACGTAGGATACAGAACTGCTTGGAGTTTAGACTGCAATTAGCTTTGCTCCAGTTTCAGGGAACCGCTGTCAATGCAAGAAAAGTATAATTTAAAAAAACATTTGCACTCACAAAGGCACTGTAGTGTGGGGAGACAAGTTTTTTGTTTAAAGGATTGAGATCAGTTAAAACATAACATGCAAACATCAGAGTAAATGAGAGAAAAAAGGTGTATGAGTAAGGTTTCTTAGCTCTGTGAACTAACTTTATTAAAAATCCTATATAAACTGTATAGTTCCATATGTTGCAAAATGACTGCAGTATTACCTTAAATGGAGGAGAATAGCCATCACTTTGCCAGTGTTTGAATAATCTGCCTATTAAAAGGTAGGGGAGGGGTAGAGGTTGGAGCTACTGTTTCTCTTTGATTCTCTCTTAACCCTCACTTTCCAGAGTATGACAAAGACTCTGAAACAGGCTTTGAAAGAGAGCTGAAAAAACGAATGCAGTGCTAAGTCACAGTAAAGCTTCCCACAACACAAAAGCAATATTATTTTGTCATTGTTCCCCATGTGGGGATTTTCTCTGCTAAACGTTTCCTTGAGGAGCCTGAAGACAAGCAAAGCGTTACAGAGTAGATAGGAGGCGCCATAATTTTCATTCAGTAACAAAATAAAAAGAATCGTCTCACCTTTGAACACCGCTCCTGTCTCTTAAACACACATTGGAAATCTGTGGAATCATCTCCACAACTTTCTTGGTTGGCTCGGAAATGCTGCTTTTAGAATCTGAGTGAGTCTCCTTTTGCTGCAATAGCTCCTGTTTGGCATATTCTTTGAGCCTCTTGTACAGCGTGCGCAGGCCCTGTGCAGTACGAGGAGGGCGATCTACTCCGATGGCATTGTAGTTATCAGCTATGATATCCCAGCATTTGTTTTTTTCCACTATTACAGAATGCTTATTGGTATGTTCCTCGAGAATTTTAACGTATGGCTTCACGAGTTTTAGCAAATCGAGCTTTTCAGATAAGGTAAAATTAGAAGATCTGGCCTTCCCAACCATTGTTACCTCTGAATTAAGGAAGCCGTTTCTGAAGCCACCATGCAGTCCCTAGCTCTGCTCAGCTCTTTTTCGCAAACAGAAAAAGATCAGGCTTAACTAGGCTAGTCTCATTTAGGCCCACGCCTACAAGGGAGGGTTTATTAAAATTCCTTCAGCTTAAGCTGACGCAGGTTCAGGAAATCTGCTTAAGCCAAGCCTGACCTACATAAGGCTTCAGACTGAAGAAGACGAGAAGAAACGCGCAAAATACACTTTTGTACGAAGAGACCAGACATACGCAGGATTTAAGAACATAAAGGTTTAAAGATTAGCACGTTACCCAGCTAAAAATTACCTAATTTAGCTTGGGTAACAAGCTCTGACACATCTCCCTAGCTCTGTCACACGTATCTCAAACTGAAACCGCGCTGGAGATGATTTTACATGTAACGGCGTCCCAAAAAAAAGCAACGAATGCTTTGTGAAACGCGCTCAGCGTTACGGCGAGCGGGCGGCGTACGCGGGCGGCGGGGGCGGGCGGCGCGGCCACCGCGCTCCTCACGGAGCCGCCGCCGCCATTTGCCCGCCGCTGCTCCCGCTGTCAATCAGCGGCGGCACGGCCCCCAGCCGGTTAGGTTACACCCGGGCGCGGGAGCGCAGTAAAGCTGAGCTTCTCCGGCACTCGGCAGCGCGCTCCGGCTACCTGCCTGCACGGGGGCTTCTTAAAGAGGCCGCTTCTCTCGGCGGCCGAGCCGCCACCGCCAGCGGCAACGGCATGCCAGCGAGCAAGCCCCGGACGCGGCCGCGCCGGCACGGAATCGGCTTTTTATTGTACCTTCGGCCGCCTTTCAGCGCCGGTGCCATCGCCCCGCGGCCCGCCGGGGCCGAGAGACGGCGCGATCCAGCGCTGGGGCTGCGCGCCATAAAGGCTGCCGGCCGCCGCGGCAGGTTTACCCAGTGCGTTACAGCGTGCGGATACTGGGATTGTCATAACAGCCACCAGGAAACAACCTGCCTCCATAATAATGCCTCCAGGCATTCTTTCGGGATAAAAGTCTCATTTTTATTAACAAGATGTGCATGCTGTGCACGTGCATTTCTAATGTTTGCTCGAAAGCATACCACTTTAAATCACATCTTCACATAAAAATGCACGCAAGGCTCTGTGGTCTAAACTAAATCAACAAATCGGAGAAACAGAAAAACCTGCAGATGTAAGGAAAGGTGCTCTCAAGTACAAAAGGCAAAAACTAAGTTTAAAAAACGACGTACACGGCTGCAAGAGTCCAGAGAGTGGAAACAAACACCATTTGAGACAGTGGCAGCAGCTTCTCAAGCTTAACATGTTCAGCCTTGAAAACAAGGGAGCCTGGAAGGGGGGTGAAGGAAAGAGAAATCTAATTATAGTTTGAAATATCTTAAGGCTATAAAGATCTAGGTGTAAACTTGTTTGCTCTAAGGGGAAAAAAACTCAAAGCAGACACAAGCCATATTCAAAACAAGAAATTCAAACTAAACAAAGGGAGACTTTTAACTGCTAAAAATCAATTAGCAGTCAGAATAACAAGCACATTTGCCACCATTTCTGAGACTTGGCTTGTCCGTACCACCTAACAAAATTGCGATCAGTCCACTTTGCTGGAATTGCTTTCAAACCAAGATTAAATAAAGCATTTTAGAGTCTGAAGCCCATTACACTAGAATTTGACAAAAAATACTCCTGTGGTTAGAAGCACTGTATGAAAACCATCACTTTTGAACACCTAATCCTTCCCTATTTCCCCACACTTTGGTCTTTACCAATATTAAGAATAGAAAGCTGGTGGTTATCTTTTTTAAATTGATGCACTTGGTTATTCTTCACTGTCAAAAAAATAAAAATAAAAAAGGAATATGCCTCAGGTAATTTAGGCTGCTGGCAGTATCCGAACTGAGTCTCAGGCGAGCCTACGTTGCACCCTCTGATGTTGAAGCAGTTTCCGCAGTGCCCAGTCTCTTGACTTTTTAGTGACAAAAAGAAAGAAGCCAGTGTTAGGCTGTGTGACTGAAGGCTCCTCCACACAGACACAAAGGAGCACAGATGAACAGCGTCAGGCAGAGGAACCCCAATAACCCAAATGAAAGAAACCGAGCCTCAGTCTGTCTGCTCCCAGGGCTGTCAGAAACACGAGCAGCCCCATGGGCCTGGGCTGAGACCCAGGCAGAGAGTCCACGGGAAAGGCTCTCTCTAGATAACCTTGCAGACTGTAGGAGGGGGTTACTGCCCACTGGGGTGTGGGATTCATTAAGAGATGCCAGGAAGAGTATTTTGGGATTGCAAAAGGCATACTATAGGATATTTAGAGGAAGAAACAAAGGCAAGAAAAGGGAGAGATGAAAGTGGTTTGGGACAGAACAAGCATAGGAAAATACTGGGGGGAAAAGGGATAAAAAGGGCCACGTGCATGTAAACAGGTGGCTGTTCAGTACAGTCGTCCAGCCAGGCCTTGTGCCTGATCACTGCACCGTGCCCTATCTTCTTGTTAAACTACACTTCCAACTATTTTCCTGGGTGAGGGGAATCTCTACATGCATGACTGCATAGAAGCATACATGACAGCAACTGGAGTTGTACCATGGGTCACAGGGGTCTGGGTGCTTGGGGTGCCAGCAAGCAGAGGGCAGAGCCCATGCATACTGCCTGGGTACATGCGTCAGTGTGCAATCACTGGCAAACACCACACTGGACTAGCCAGCAAGTAGACTTGGGAGCCAAGAATTGGAGCAGCCATGAGTCTGGGCCAGATACTGGAGAGACCAGAAGGTCTGAGATTTGGCTACTGGAGGGACCAGAACACCTGGGGACTGGCCACTGGCAAGGTCATAAATCCGGATCAGCTGCCAGAGAGACCCAGTGAAGGTTTGTGAGGTAACTGGGAGACCAGGGGATCCAGGGACCAGCTACTGAGCAAAATAAGAGTCTAAGGCCACTTGCTGGAGGGATACATATTGTATGCGTATGTATTTTCCACAAACAGGTTTTCATCCCAGTCAGCCAGTGAAGGGAAAGGATGAGGCCATTGATACTGCTTGTGTTTGCGTGAGTGCTAAGTTTTCTGTACGGCTGGCCATATATATATGTACAGTGTGTACATGTGCTGTGTGCCTCCTGGAAATACATCCTTGTAGACCTGGCCACAAGGAGCTGCAGCAGTCTCCTCTATACTGGGCTACCAGATGCAGCAACTCCTAATATAGATCTATCTAAACTTCTATTACTCTATCACCTTACTGCTTAATGTTGCTAGAGAGACCAAGTTTCCACACTAATGCAATTATAGCAAAATACCACTACAAAGATTTCTTTTGAGCAAGTACCTGAAGGAATCAGTCTGAATTACATATCGTTCTGCAGGAGTGTAAAATAACCCTTGTAAAAATGAAGGTGGCTGCCAACCATGATTTTTTTCCTACCTTTTTTTCCCCCCCCCTCCTTTTTAAAATAGCTCTGCTTATCAACCTAAGGTCATAGCAGTACTTGGATGAGAAATCACAGGTGAGAAGCCTGGATATTAATGTTACATATAGACTTCTTTGAGCTAAAACGATAGGTGTAGTTCCAAGACAATTACAAAAAAAAGAAATGTTGCCACAGTCCACTCTTTATCCTACACATTCCACCGACGCTAGCACTTATGCCACACAGTGCACAGCCCGTTCAGAGAGATGATCCAGCTACAGACTAATCAATTTTTTTTGCAAGCATAGAGTTTAATAATTGGTTTAAGTCAACATAAGTGTGGGACATTGCCAGAACAGGAATTTCTGCCTCCCCCCAGCTCCATCATGTTCCTGCCCCTTCACTGTGCTGATACGAGCACTCACAAATCTTCTGAGCAAGTCAGATCAGAGAACTGATTTGTCTGCAAATTAATAATTTTCTCTGAGCTGGGTTGGTTTTAACCAATTCCCTGATCCAGTGTGCCACGGGACAAATAACTCACACAGAAGAAATACATTGAAAAAGCTTCTTCAGACTCTATCTGGATAATTTTAGGAATATGGTTTGCAATGCACCCTACAAAAACTTGTATTAGCATAACTGAGGGGACAGCAAACCACAGGTAGCAGGGAGGAAATTCTGGTCACTGCTGAAGAAAATAGCTATGCATGCACCTCTCGCATCACTTCACTGACTCCTATACCCCCTGTTTTAATCCTATGCACAAGGTACAGATCATTTTTCCTTCATATTTTCAAGGTGGAATTCACTAATCTACTCAGAATTCTGAAAAGAAGAAAAGACTTGGATTCAGCTTTTTTTTTTATTTGCTTGTTTGTTTCCTTTAAAAAAACCCCAGATGCTTCCCCAATTTAAATGTTAATATTTAAAAACCCAGTTTTCAAAAGTGGATGAAATCTTCATATTCGGAAGTTCATGAAAAGTGGGAGCTGTGAGAGTAGATGAGAGTATTTTTCAAGGGAAAGGAAAATCAGCATGATTATTCAAAAACTGAGCAACGGCCCCTTGCTAAGGTTGCAGAACTTCAACAGTTGGGAAATAAGACTCAAAACTACAGGTAACGGGTAAGTTCAGGTTTTTGCTGTGGAAAAGTCTAGAATTAGTACCAAAAAAATTATATAAATAGTGCATCCCGGAGAGCTAGCAAGAGATGAATGAATCACAGCTATAATACAGTCAGGGATTAATGTAGCCCAATGACTATGAATTGCTGCAAAGCTCAATGGGTCCAAATTTTACAAGTGACAGATTTGTATCATGGCCGATAACTGCATCAAGTGGTCCATGTAAATTTAGGCACATTATGAGACAGAACACCGTGTAAAGGAGAATGTCTTAAATCAAAGGAGCATCTTGAATGGAAGGATAAGAAGGATCCTTTGTCACACAGAACTGAGGAAGAATCTCTCTGTGACAGACTTTAAAAAAATCACTATAACGTACATGATTCAAAGACAAAAAACATTTGAGAATTAAGGATGCCCTAAGAAAGAACATATCTTGAAAGATGTCATTTGGATCAGACAGCAAACTCGAATGTTGAAGGGAATGACAACGGCTTAAGTGAGTCAGGCCAGGACCTTCTAGTGCAAAAAATACCAAATCAACAGATAAAGAATTGCTAAACTCTGTTAAGAGTGGTAGCCCCAGAGTAAGTCTGAAGAACATCTGTTCTTATTTAAATAATGTGCAAGCAAACTAGCTCTGCAGGCACCTGGGTTTAGCATTTGCAATCACCTAAGAGCCTGAAAATCGTAAGAACAAGAGGACGATTGCAAGATCCGAATCAAAGCTGAAGTGAAACCCTGATATCCCTGTGCTTACGAGAAACTGTAAGAAGATTCAGCAGCTAGGATGGGCAACGTTACACATCACTGAATATAGCGGCGTATACTGGCAGTGGAAACATTTGGCAAGTATTGAGGCAGTTGCTCACTCTTGCAGATGAATTTGGCAGCTGCATAAGATGACTTGAGAGTGTCTATAGGTAGTAAGGGCTGCAAAAGTTCCATTAGGTCATCATATAGTCCTCTTTACTGACAGGACAGCAAGGCAGTGCCAAGTCATTTGATCTGCCTGTCTTAAGAGCCTGCTGCAGCAAAGGGTGGGTGAGAAAGTTTTCAACTCCAAAGGCCTCTCATAGGGACAGTTGTTTCATGGGTAATCTCCAAAAGCAAGGGTTGCAGGCATTATTCATGTTATTCAAAGTTTTGTGAGCCAAAAGTTGCAAGACAAATTCAAATGGAATTTACTGTGCTTTAATACATTATCTCCAGACATTTTAGAGACATTAAGATTTAGAAACATTTAGATAATTTAAGTTGTGTTTCAAATAGCTTTCACAGAATCACACAGAATCACAGAATGTTAGGGATTGGAAGAGACCTCGAAAGATCATCTAGTCCAATCCCCCTGCCGGGGCAGGACTGCCTAGATCATATCACACAGGAACGCGTCCAGGCGGGTTTTGAATGTCTCCAGAGAAGAAGACTCCACAACCTCTCTGGGCAGCCTGTTCCGGTGTTCCGTCACCCTCACCGTAAAGAAGTTTTTCCTCATATTTATGTGGGACCTCTTGTGTTCCAGCTTGCACCCATTGCCCCTTGTCCTGTCAAGGGATGTCACTGAGAAGAGCGTGGCTCCATCCTCATGACACTTGCCCTTTACATATTTATAAACATTAATGAGGTCACCCCTCAGTCTCCTCCTCTCTAAGCTAAAGAGACCCAGCTCCCTCAGCCTCTCCTCAGAAGGGAGATGTTCCACTCCCTTAATCATCTTCGTGGCTCTGCGCTGGACTCTCTCTAGCAGTTCCCTGTCCTTCTTGAACTGAGGGGCCCAGAACTGGACACAATATTCCAGATGCGGCCTCACCAGGGCAGAGTAGAGAGGGAGGAGAACCTCTCTCGACCTGCTGACCACACCCCTTCTAATCCACCCCAGGATGCCATTGGCCTTCTTGGCCACAAGGGCACACTGCTGGCTCATGGTCATCCTGCTGTCCACTAGGACCCCCAGGTCCCTTTCCCCTACGCTGCTCTCCAACAGGTCTGCCCCCAACTTGTACTGGTGCATGGGGTTGTTCTTGCCCAGAGGCAGGACTCTACACTTGCCCTTGTTATAATTCATTAAATTTCTCCCCGCCCAACTCTCCAGCCTGTCCAGGTCCCTCTGAATGGCTGCGCAGCCTTCCGGCATCTCAGCCACTCCTCCCAGTTTTGTGTCATCAGCGAACTTGCTGACAGTGCACTCTATTCCCTCATCCAAGTCATTAATGAATATATTGAATAGAACTGGTCCCAGTACCGACCCTTGAGGGACCCCGCTAGACACAGACCTCCAACTGGACTCTGTCCCATTGACCACCACTCTCTGGCTTCTTTCCTTCAGCCAGTTCACAATCCACCTCACTACCCGATCATCCAGACCACACTTCCTCAGTTTAGCTGCGAGGATGCTGTGGGAGACCGTGTCAAATGCTTTACTGAAATCGAGATAGACCACATCCACAGCTTTACCATCATCTATCCACCGGGTAACATCCTCATAAAAGGCTATCAAGTTGGTTGAGCATGACTTCCCCTTGGTGAAGCCATGCTGAGTGCCCCTAATGATCCCCCTATCCTTGATGTGCCTAGAGACAGCACCAAGGACAAGTTGTTCCATCACCTTTCCGGGGATGGAGGTGAGGCTGACCGGTCTATAGTTACCCGGGTCCTCCTTCTTGCCCTTTTTGAAGACTGGAGTGACATTCGCTTTCCTCCAGTCCTCAGGCACCTCTCCCGTTGCCCACGACTTAGCAAAGATGATGGAGAGTGGCCTAGCAATGACTTCCGCCAGCTCCCTCAGCACCCGCGGGTGCATCCCATCAGGGCCCATGGATTTATGGACGTCCAGATTGCTTAATTGGTCCCTGACCCAGCCCTCATCAACCAAGACAGATTCCTCCTCTATCCTCCTCTTTCATTTCACTTGATTTTTTTCTCATCTCCATCAACACTTTTACCATCAATTTTGTACTTTCTTGTTCTTACCCTTGCTGTACCTGAACCTCTCGGACCACTCCTTTCCTTTCTCCTGCACAATTATTTCTAAACATTTCTAAACCTCTGTCCTGTACTGGGGTTGGGGAGAACAAGGGGAAGCTTTACCTCTTTTTTTCTGCATCTATTTCTGTGATCACCATCTAGCAGGTATTAACTTCTAACATCTAACAGTTCTTGAAACTGTTGCAAGAACAAGGGTGCATGTATCTCATGACAAGCACAGAAAACACAGCAGTTAATGGTATAATTATTACCTTTACACCACTCATTGAAACTAATCTGAATTACACATGGCCTACTCCAGAGCTCTTATCAGCTAAAATTCCAAGCATAAAAGCTAACTACACTTCCGTCCCCTCTGCTGATGTAAGGCATTCTCTCAACCTTTAGCCCAATGAAATGGGAAATTAGACAATTAAAATGCACCCCATGCCAAATTTTAAAGAATTTATCTTCATCTCAGTCTGACATTCCAGGGCCCACACATTCAGATCTGTAACCATCCTTCAAACTAAGTTTGCCTTAAAGCTACAGGACTCTAAATTATAATACTAAGTGACTATACAGCACCATGAATTAGCTCTTCACTTTATAAGTCACATTCTTAAAAAAAAGAACAGCTAAGAGCACCATTCTTTACAAATTCGGAAGTGCGTCCGGTTCCTAATACATGCTTGTATCTTCTCTGATCCTCTCTTCCAACATGCTTTTTGATGACTGATCAGAAACAGCTGAGAAATACAGAAAGATTTGAAAGTATGACTTTCTCAGGATATTTTGCTTAAATTCTTAAATCCCCATTAGCAGGGTAGCCTCTAGAAAAAGAAACGGTGTAAGAAAAGCCAAGTTTCTGGAATTCTTCCATCTTTTCATAGAGATGAAAATTTTGGAGATTGTGCTTTTAAATACTAACCTCAAAAGAATTCCCCATGCATTATTGCCTGCATTTGACATAGGAGCAGCTTTCTCCATTCTTCTAATTTTGCTCAGCGGATATTTTGAGGACAGTGAGATAACCATCTTATCACTATCCTGTTGATTTCAGGAAAGTCATATTGTGACAAAGCTGCTGTTTCAGGGGAAAACTTAAGGCCCAAAGCCAAAAGCTGGGACTGAACTCTAGTTACGCTGGCATGGCAACAAAGGGCATCCAAACAATGAGCATAGCCACAGAAAGATTTGGCAACTATCTTTGAAGGGATCCAGGCCAAGTCTGTATTAATACTCATGATAGCTCAAAAAAACCTTCCAGTTCCTTTCAGTAAGGCATTTCTTATCCCTCCACCTGATACCTACATTCTCTCCATCTTTCCTTAAATCCACCTTTGTATCTATTGGAGACAGGAGAGCTGGGGCAGAAAAAAAAACAACACCCACACCCCAAACTAGGACTTTCCAGAGGGTGGGAGACTGGAAAAGAAGAACATCTGAGAAATTTAGAATAGCCATGTATTTCTCTTTTGCCCATCTTCACTCCTTACACACACACACAACCTGATAATAAATTTTGATAATCAAGAAGAAAATAAGAAGAAACTATGTGTACAACTTCCCTCAGAATGAATGAATAAACTGAAAGAATTATTACTGCTAAACCTGAATCCTTGAAAATAGTCTCTATACAGAGTATTTCCTAAGTTCCTAATTTTTAAATTTACGGTATTAGTTAATTTCATTTTCTATATACTGCAGACTATATACCATGTGTTTGCATGCAACTCCCGGGAGCTAAATTATAATAAGTATATTGGGATACTAAGTTCATATCCCAACATATCCCCTGCCACCCCTTGGAAAGGGAAGTTTGCTTTATATCTGCAGTTTCAAAATTAGGTCTCTGTCTCTGCACAAGAGTATTTAAGTCTTTTTTTCCTTGTTTACAAATTTTAATTTTCAGTAACTTAACAAGTTAAAGAAAAATGCATAAAACATTATCTTTACATGCAGGACAGCTCTCTTCAGTAGTGGATATATCACTACTCAAAAGTAAAGAACCTAGAAACGTATATTTTTTTCATTGTAAAGAAGCAACGACAGTTCCATTCAATAGGCAAGTTACTACCACAAAACTTCCACTTTAATTCCTCCAACTTTTTGGAAAATGTTGGATATCTTACATCTAATATAACTCTGGTTTTCTTTATTTTCTGACTACGTAATACCCTTCTGATTTCTGGTTTCCTTCCCCTCTCCTTCATTATCTCCATGAGTTCAAATACATGTATCAGAGCACACTTAACTAGGACAAATGAAAAGTATATTTCACTGTCAATTCACTGCTCTTTTCTCAAATGTGTGAATATCCTGGTTATATCATCTGTCATTACATAAAGCCTAGTTATTCACATGACAGCAAGATATGATCATATCAAATTATAAATTATGTTGTACTAACTGGGGAAATATCACACCAGAATTAAGCAAGTTTGGATTTGTTTTACAGCAGCCTACTATACTGCATTGCAGATAGCTACCCTATGCAGGAAAGCAGCTTTGCAGTTGCTGAACGTTATACGATATGTTGCCTTTGGTGGTGAAGCTGGTGTAAGTTCCTTCTTCGCATCTCACTCGTGGTTGCTGATTCTGCTACCACAGTGTATCTTACCGCTCAGCTGGTGGGCGGCCCAAATTCAAGGTGAGTAACAGTGGTTAGGGATGTGAACTTCAACAGGCCAGTGTGTCACGTAAGCACACTATACTCTTTTGCTTGCTTTCAGTCTATGGCAACTGACTCCACATTATCTGACTATTGCTACAATCCAACAGTGGTTTCTCCACAGATAGACTTAAAAGAAGTAGGGAATTCATGGCTGTGGCACTTGGTGCTTCTGAGTACAGAAATAGAAGCTCTTGAGGACAGTGTTCTGCTCGGTACATAGTTCTGGTCACTTCCACACAGAAGGTGGTGAATCTATCGGAAGAGGAAGGCAAAAGAAAAAAAACACCCCAAAAAACCCTGAAGAGTCATGGCAATGTCAGACTAAAGATCCTCTCATCTTTTTTTTTTTAAGTCCTGAGAGCTTTGAACATTTTAAGATTACAGTAGTGAAGTTACTTTGCTAAAATGCTGTTCCCTGCTCTGCTGTCATACCAGCTTCATGCATAACTGTAAACAATGCATGACCACAGCCAAGGGGAAACCTGAGTGTGCATCACCAGCTCGGCAAATGCTAGGGAAGGTCTTATGCCAGCAGCAGAGTAGAAGACATCATCTCACATCCCAAGGAAGAGCATCAAGCAAAAGGTGTCATCCTCACGAGATGCTAGAGAGTCCCAAAGCTGCAGACCAGAACATGCAAGCCATCTAGGACTAAATAATTACAGAAGTCAGTGAGAAGTCTACCTGCAACACGTTGACTGCTGGACAGTGGGTTACTGGGCCAATACGTGACAATTTGTATGTATACCCACCACCACTGATGTATAAATGAACACTTCTGGAACCAGTGTCAGATCACAGATATGGACAATTTCTCTTCTGATACATTTACATCAATATAGTTTTCTTAACCAATCCCCATCTCATGAGATGAACTGATCAAACAGGTACAGATGACACCTAAACAGTAAAGAAACTATCCTGAATTGAGAAATGGCTTGTCTATAAATTTGTCCATTCACTATTATAAACTGTTCTGTCTATAACACTGCAGGGAGAAGGAGGTAATTTTAAATCATGAAGAGATAGCAAAGTAATTTGATACCATTTCAAATAAGAAACTGTAACAAAATTTACAAACTTTTACAATCTAACTTGCAAACAATACAGTATTAAATTATATGCACTCAGGCATCCAGTAACACCTTAGTTGTATTAAAATGAACTTGGTAACTATTAAGAGCTACAGATGTTTATGCAGTATCTTTTACCCAAACTGCTTTACCAACTGTTCATAAAAACATTTGAGGGGCCCACTGAACTGCAGCTATACATGCAGCTCCACCACTAAAATAGACGGTAAAAATACTCCTGACAGAAATATCTTTTCCAGTTCAATCTGTGAAGTGAAATAATAGAAATGAATGCAGTAACAGAAATTACAATTAATACTTGTACTTTTGCACATATTGAAGTAATTCTAGCAATAATATGCTTCATTATGAGATGTCAGGCCTGAATGTTTTTAGTTGTGTTATCTAGAAACCAAAAGTAGGCAGTTAAGACTGAAATCGAACAATACAACAAATCCTGAAAATAACATTTTTAATCCTCTGATTAAAAGTGATATGCAATTGATTGCTACTGTCATAACTGAACAAAAAGTGTGTTTTCTCTTATAGTATTCAAATTAATTGGTTAAGAGGGGTTTTATTCATATCAAGTAACAGGAGGTATCAGACTAACCTGTAACAATGTTCTAGAAAGCTGAAGGAGCCAACAAACATTCCTACTATGAAAATAAAACTGACTTAAATGAGCAAAGAGTCTAAACCTTATAGACCAGTGTATTCAGTAAACATTAACATTCCAGAGAAGCTAGAGAAAATATATTCAAAACTATATGCAAATAATACAGTCAATATCATAGGCATGAAAAACATTCAGAAACATATGTCGAGAGACATGGGGTGAACACATTAACCCTGTTATGAAATACAGTTACAATCTGTCTTCATTGTTAGCTCAAAGACAGTATTTGAGCATGACTTCTGACAAAGTTCCCCTTGGAAGACGCATTAACAGATGTCAGTGATGGATGAAAGACAAAGTACTCCTGAACGAAAAACCAAACCGGAGCTGAGCTGTAACAGAATAAAATTCTATACCGAGCTTTCCTGTTCACCTAAATCAGGTTCAAACAATGAAATCTCAGTCCAATTAGAATGTTGTGTCTACGTACGCAGGTGAAAGCGCCATTCATTTCCACACACGATATAGTAAGCCCAAAGGAAAAAACAGAGCAACATTCTCCTAGATTAAAAACACCAACAGAAAGCAAGCTGTAAACTTAGATAATAAGCATAAATTAAATTCATTATGTATGTTTTATACAAATAAAAAATATTTATTAAAAACGTTACGTTGACAAAGGCAGTGTAGGTAAAAACCTCAGTTCTGGCCAATCCCACTTACTAGCAACACTGAGGAGATACTAAGTACATACTAATCAGATACGAATCAGAGATCTGCCTGGCCATTGTTTCTTCAAATTTAAATTATTTCAAATTTTTTGTTATTGCTTATAGGTCCTCAGAATGTAATGAGGACAAGTAGAAACCAAGCACTTTTAAGAGCTGCAATAATATCCTTCCAAACACATTTATGATTTTGTTTTCAGTTACTGTTAAACAGCTTAGGAATGTTAAAGTAACTTTCATTTTTAAAGAGCGAGCAGACTTATCTGATAGAATTCTCTGGAGGCATGTGAGAAAAAGCACTAATGACAATGTCAAATAAATTACCCCCCCTCCACACATCTGTTGTCAGTGTCAACAAGTACTATATTCTGAATACAAAACAAAGGTACCAAAGAGATTGCTGTGCTCTTTGCCTCTTAAAAACAAGCAAACACTGATTCATAAAGCAGTAGTAAAGTTCATTTTCCTACAAAGATATGTATTTATGGAAATACATAATTTTCCACTATTCACAACTCATAATCACGATTAGTAAACTGCCTGTTGAACAGCACGTTCAATATCTTACAGTTCAAACTGTCTTAAAATTACAACACATAGGGAGGTTTCACTCACAACAGTTGCTACAATCTTATCAAAATGTCTTTAGAAATATCTCATCCCATAGAATTTCAGAGTCCCTTGCACTTTACTTTATTAGTGAAGTTTTAGGGAAAAGTTTCTTTTGAAAAGAAGCCTAGAAAAGCAAGTAATTATTTAAGCCAGATATGCTATAATTTTTAGATTGATGCTATCTCATCAAATCCTTACTTGTCTACTCTAGGAAATGGACACCATGTGTCAGATAAGTTTTTTTGAAAGAACACACAGCATTTTTGGGGCTGGGTTTCAGAAAGATTAGCTCTATGAACAGTGCAGTTGTCCAATGGTCCACAGGTGTTTCACAAGAATTTCAATGGAAACAGGGGTATTTGTTTATACATTCCACTGTGTAACAGAATAACTGCACTAGAATAACTGCAACAGAATAACTGCACTAGAAACCCAAACGCAGCAGCTTTGAGCATGATATAAAGCTAACAAGCAGTTTATCATCTGCATTAAATAATACGGAGATAATAAACCAAAATAATGCATACACACAGGCTTTTTCAAACTTTAAATTATTTTAATGCCCCTTTAACAGAGAAGTCATCTTTGGCTGCAGAGACTGGCAGTCAGATGGAATTCCATTACAATATTAATAATAATAAAAAATTCAAACTGACTCTAGTTTTCACAACTGGTTTCCATTACTTCTGAATTTCATACCACAAACAGCTTTGACAAAACAATTTCATTTCACACTACAAAGGAGTTTATGGTTTACACAATCTACATAATTGCTACATTAGCAGTAATGAATAGCAGACAAAAGTGACATAAAGGGCAGAAGCTGTCTTGGAAAATCTAAGTTAGTAAGAAATTACTTAAGACTTAACGGAGCCTCAATGCAGGATTGTTTTCACAGTACAGTGCTTGCATCGCCAGTGAACCTAATGACTATAACATTGACCTAAAATATCCTTATTTTATACCACATGTCATCGTAACTTTACGAAGACTTGCAGGGTTAGCCCCATTCTACACGCAGAAAGGCTTTGGCACAAAAAGGCTTGTTCAGTTACTCAAAAAGGTAGCAGCACAACATCAAGAGAAGCAGCTCACCCAGTCTCACTTGACAACTTTTTTGTTATTTTTTCTAACGTCATCACAGAGAACCCATATCAGCTGCACCCGGAATTCATGATACTGAAAAAGCATTTAGTATCTTCTCCAATTCACAACATTTTTTTGTTGGGAAGACTGCTGATTTCCCAGATTATTTTGAAAATAATTCCACTAGTTATCCTTCATGTGCACTGCTAGACAGAACCAGCAGACACAAATTTTTGCAGATGTACCTGTAGGGAAACAGGACCACTCAAACAACTTGTCCCATACACACTGAAAATTTTCTGCAAGTATGAGCTTCATCAGAAGAACTGGAAGTTACAGCATGCAGCAGATAAACACAAAAGCCATAAGACCAGAAGGACTTAAGACATAGAGGGAGGCTGAATTTTCCCACATCAGCTCTGACAAACAGAGTGTATATACCCTGGGTCACAGAACATGATAATGGCAGCATCCTCTCAGGGCTATCACAGGGGATCGATGAACCCCCATTTTCTGGGGGTGAAACCCAACAAGAAGAGTCAATGGGAAGGGCCCTCCAGAGCACATTACAGAATGAAGGGAGTTGCTGCTTACTGGGGCCTGGAACTCATAAGATGCTAGAAAGGGCATCTGGCAATTACACAAGGCTTATAATGAGATTTTTGAAGGAAAAGCAAACAAGCAAAAGGGACAGATGAAGGTGGTTCAGGGAAGAACATGCACAGGAAAATAAAAGGAAAAAAGCAGCCACTTTTAAACAGGTGACTGGTCAGTATGCTTGTCCAGCAATGCACTGCACCCCATTGCCCCAGTCTGTCGCATCTTATTAAATGACATTTCTAAATATTTTCCTGGGTGAAGGGACTCTATCACAGAATCACAGAATCATTTTGGTTGGAAAGGACCTTTAAGATCATCAAGTCAAACCATTAACCTAACACTGCCAAGTCCACCACTAAACAATACCCCTAAGCACCACATCTACACATCTTTTAAATACCTCCAGGGATGGTGACTCCACCACTTCCCTGGGCAGCCTGTTCCAATGCTTGACAACCCTTTCAGTGAAGAAATTTTTCCTGATATCCAATCTAAACCTCTCCTGGCGCAACTTGAGGCCGTTTCCTCTTGTCCTATTGCTTGTTACTTGGGAGAAGAGGCCGACCCCCACCCCGCTACAACCTCCTTTCAAGTAGTTGTAAAGAGCGATAAGGTCTCCCCTGGGCCTCCTTTTCTCCAGGCTAAACAACCCCAGTTCCCTCAGCCGCTCCTTTTGAGACTTGTTCTCCAGACCCTTCACCAGCTTTGTTGCCCTTCTTTGGACTCGCTCCAGCACCTCAATGTCTTTCTTGTAGCAAGAGGCCCAAAACTGAACACAGTATTCAAGGTGCGGCCTCACTCATGCCGAGTACAGAGGGACGATCGCTTCTCTTGCCCTGCTGGCCACACTATTTCTGATACAAGCCAGGATGCTGTTTTGTGTGCATAAGTGGGTATGGAAGTGTACATGCCCGCAGCTGGAGCTGGACCATACACAGGTCATAGGACCCAGGTACCTGATGTACCAGCAAGTAGAGAGGCCAGAGCCCATGCATACTGCCTGGGTACATGTGCTGGTGTGTGATCGCCAGCAAACACCAAGCTAGACTAGCTGGCAAGTAGAGTAAGAGGCTTGGGAGCCAAGTATTGGAGCAGCCAAGAGTCTGGGCCAGGTATTGGAGAGACCAGAGGGTCTGACAGTCAGCTACTGGAGACACCAGGAAGTCCAAGCAAGATACTGGAGAGATCAGGACATCTGAGGGTTGACTACTGGTAAGTCTAGCTACCAGAGACACACGTTTGTATGTACACATCTCTTGTGCATAAGGCAACTGGGAGACCAGTGGATCCAGGAGCCCACCACTAAGAAGACCAAGTGTCTAAGGCCAATTACTGGAGGGACCTATAGTGTGTTTTTACCTGTGGGAGCGCAGGTCTGAGTACCAGCAACTGGATGGGGAGCTGTGGGCCTTTGTAGTTTATATGCCCATGTGCCCGCAGCTGGCATGTCCAACAAATCAAGGAGCCAGATAGAACACCAAATAATGCCACCATTGCATGACCCTTATATTAGTATTTCATAGAAGTTTAGTAAGTAGCATATCATTCATGAGCTTTAAAATTCTCTTACGATACATGGTAGTAAATAAGAAAGAGCATCTTACCAGCTTCGGGCGTATTTAGTGTTTTCATTTCCGCCTTGTTACACTTATTAATGCTGAAACATGCTTTTGCAGTCTTTACTTTTCCAGTTGACTCCACGGACTGTGTAAAATTTGCATTTTCATTCTGGCCATGTATTTTAGAAAGCAATGAAGCACCTCCCTCTTTCTCATCTATCTGCAAAAGAGAAACAAGTTCACAATAGCATTTCCTTCATGCAGTTGAAGAGAAATGGAGAAAAGAGCAACAAGAAGGGATCTTAATAGATACTAATCCTCATTATCAAACTATTTGCATAAATATATACATCCCTACACAAATACATGCATCTCAGTGTTCACAACAAAAAGCGCATGCACACAATACCAAACACCAGTTGTGCAAGTAGTTTATGAATTGAATTTAATAGAAGTCTTCTGCAGATAAAATCAATAAAAATTGCGATGCTTTTTTTGGTTGCTATTAAAGGTTTCAAAGAAAGTTCCTTGCAGCAAAATTGCAAGTCAACGTACTGACATTTCATTACTAAGTAACTTGGTTTTTTAACTGCTTTTGCCAAAGCATTTCAAACATTTGAATCCAACAAAGCCCATGCCAAGATGCAATCCATACCTCAGCTAACTGAGAATTGTATTTGGGCTCAACACTGATTACTTTTATTTATTTGAAAAACACTTTTCTGCATCCACTTCACAGAGTGAGAGAAACCCACCTGAGAAGCACGATCAAATGTAGTAAGAGCAAAGGTATCAAAATCTATTCTGAACAGACTGATTATTTAAGCAGAGATTGTTTGTGGTAAGCTCAGATGCCATCTTTTAGTAACAACACTGTACAAATATACTTTTTAGTGCACTGTTCAGTTTACCTCCTTTAATTTCATTTCTTGGTCCATCTTCTTAGTTTCATTCTTGAGACAAACTGTGATACTTTTTCCTGGTGGTATAAACCTTGGCTTTTTGGCTACATTTCCCAGTACTTGACTTGGAGCTGCTGATCGCCTCATATTTAATTGTACCGCTCTGGAGGGTGGAGAGGAAGGAAGGAAGCAGATAAAAGACAACTGTAGTCGGAATAGGTTTTAAAAATAAAAATATATGCATAGGTAACAGTTAAGCACTACTTTAAAACAAAATAAAAGACAGCATAAAAGATTTTCAAACAACAATCTCAATTCACAAGCATAATACAACTTAAGAAAAAGGAGTATTGTTACAATGCATTGTTTAAGTACTAAGAAAGACTGATTACAGCAAATTCTGCAGTTGAACAATTCCTTTTCCATTTGAAAAGCCAATAATGCAGTTCTCAAGAAATGCTCTGGAGATGCGCAATGTAGGGCTGCTTAACAAACTTACACCAGTTTATAAAAAGAAAGACAATTTGAAACAGAACTAACCATTCTAAACACTTAAAACGTCGTTTTGAAATGCCCATTGTTAGTGCACAATGAACAACGAATGTTGAAGGTACGTTTCATATCTGGGAGTAGTATTTTGCATTAAACACTCAATTATATTGGTCATTCAGATTCACTATAGTAAGATTAGAATTCAGCAGAAAATTATCTCAAAAATACAGTGGAGATTATCACTCCATGTTATGTCCACTTGAACAGTGGAAGGAACGTTTTATAGGTTTTCCCTCAAAATATAAGACCATTATTCCCCTAAACAACCTCGGGACAAAACCAAATATACACCAATGTTAATATGACAAAGCATACTTGTAACCACTAGAATAACAAGTTCTAATCTTAATACTTCAAAGTCGTAGAAAGAAAACAAGAAAATTCCAATAGAATAACCCAGCAGCTGGAATGATGAAGGCAAGCATGGTACAGCAATTTATTGAACATATTTTGGTTTAATTCTCCATTCGTACATGGACTGTTTATTTTAATTGACCCCTCCAACTATTAGGTAAAAATAAACCATAATATGGATTGCAGACACAAACTTCTCTCCCTCTCTACCACCCTGAAAGCATGTTTGCATCCTGTTGCAACAGCCAGTGTGTTTCTACACTTTTTTGACGCTACTCTGCACTCCAGTGGCTTACTAGGGCACAACAACCTTTCTTTCCAAGATTTGCACAGAAGTAGTAAGGGAGTACTGTTAGAATACTTTGCAAACATGCAGACACTAACATGAGTACTGCTATCTCCTTCATATCTGAACAATTAGCATATATACAATGCTGTTACTAGACATAAACCTTAATGGCAAAATGGCCTGAACTGTTGTCACTTCCATTGTGGTTGTTATTAAATATACAAGGGAGGAGGACTCTGGCTGTGTCAACAGCAGTTCATATAAATTAGGTCTGCATGACAACAGTGTTAGCGTATAAACTCCAGTTAACCCTGTGCAATAGGGAGCAGCTTGGTTATTATAACAGGAGTACCTGCAGCGTAAATGACTGATAGTCACTGTGAAAGCTGCAAAGGTGTCAAGAACCTTTCAGAGGAGCAGACTGCGAGTGCCAGCACTGACCACAGCCAGCTTCAGGTGCCACGTGAATTTGAACAAGTTCTCTACCCAATTGTATAACGTGTGGTGACACTTGGGAAGACAACCCAGGACACCCCACGACTCTACATGAGGACTATGCATAGCATGGCTGAACTGCTATGCTAACCCTGCGCACTTGACTTCTAGAGCTTGTCACTTCTCCCGTGGATGAGGGGAGTTGTGCAATTCATAAACTGCATGTATCTGTGATTAAAGTGTTTTGGTTTCCAAATCCATTTGGACTTTGCACCGTAATTTGGTCTTAAACCACAAAAACAGACTCATTAAGATATTTGCAAATTAGTAAGAAGTTTAAAGATATGACCCTTGATAACTCAGTAATTTCACTCCCGTTGAATTTAAGAACACGTAAGAATATTACTAGTATTACCTACTTGCAACTACAAAAAACATTAAGGGTTTGTGTTTTTAAAATGTAATATTGCTTCCAGCAATACATTTCTCTCTCTCTGTCTTCAAAATATAAGCTTTTATAAAATATAATAAAAATATAAAATACAAAAAGTAATAAATAAAAGGGTTATATTTTGTATCTTTACAGTACTATACAGAAAAAGAAGCCATTATGGATGTGCAACAAATGAGTGATGCTAGATCTTTTAGATGGGATCAGAGTAGGTGTAGCAAGGACAAGAAATAGCTCCACATTACACCTAAATCAATTGACAAGCAAACATGCCCTTCCCTCTGAGATGGCCACCAATACGTTGAATCAGCCTGTACTTGCAATACTGTTAGGTATGGCTGCAGGGAAACAGCTGGAGGTAATGAGAAAAGCACTGCTGCTGCCTTTTATTAGCAACCTAGCTTGTGCAAATTAAGTGTACCATGAAACCACAGCCTAAAACGTCTCATGAATGCACCTGGTTTTGTAAGCATTGAATTAGGTAGTATTTTTCTCCTTAAAGGCATCTTAACAGCTGCATTAAAATGAAATCATAGAATGGTTTGGGTTGGAAGTGACCTTAAAGATCATGTAGTTCCAACTCCCCTGCCATGGGCAGGGACACCTTCCACTAGACCAGGTTGCTCAAAGCCCCATCCAACCTGGCCCTGAACACTGCCAGGGAGGGGGCAGCCACAACTTCTCTGGGCAACCTGGTCCAGTGTCTCATCACCCTCACAGGACAGAATTTCTACCTATATACATGTACAAAGAATATTTCAAAATTTTACACATTCAGCTCAACACAGTATGCACGGAGTCCTTGGCACAAACTTAACGCGCTGCTTTCTTGAACATTTGAAGAGACATCCCTGGCATAAATCACCAGGCTAAACGGTTACTGTAGGCAACTACAAAGATGCGACACAGGATTAACTTTTACTCAGTTAAAACTGCAGGCAGCGAGTGCATCGCCTTGGATATCAATATTAGTGAAAAATCACTTCAAAGGAGTAGTAACTGTAAGGATTTGGAGCAGGTCTAAAAAGCAATGCTACTCAAACTGCCGTTAGCCCGGCCCACCCCGCCTCAGCCGCCCTGTAACGGCCGCGGCGCGGTGGCGGGGAGTCTCCCTGCGGGCGAATACAGGGGTTGGGAGCGCTCAGCCGCCCCCGCGAGGAGAGGCCAGCGGCCCTTCTGCCCGGTGACCCGCAGCCGGAGCTGCCCGCCCCCGGCCGTACCCCCGCCCCGGCCGTACCTCAGCCGCCGGCCCCGCCGCCGACTCGGCACTCAATTGTCCCGCCGCCGGCTCCCGTCAGCCCGCTGCCGCACTGCGCATGCGCCCTGCGCAGGGCGCCGGCGGCTACCGCACCCCCTCGCCCAGCGCGCATGCGCGGGCGGCCGCGCGCGGGGTAACCTCCACTGCGCATGCCTGACCCCTTCCGCCTAGGAAACATTGAGGTGCGCGTGCACAGGGCTGGCCCGCGGTGTGGTGCTCGGTGCCGGCGCTGCTGGGAGCGGCGCATGCGCGAGGCCGTCGCGCCACACACAGCATGGCGGAGCAGCCGCGCTCTCTCCGCGTGCCGCGCGGCCGCCAAGCGAGAGCGGCCGCAAAATCACCTCGATTTTGCGACAGCGAGTGGCGGCGGGGCAAGGAGGCGGCGGCGGCGGCGGCGGGGTGAGTGGGTGGCTGCGACCGCCGTGAGAGCCTGCCCGGCGGCTGGGCGGCGAGGGGCTGGGCCGGGGCGGGCTGCGGGGGGCAGCGGGACTGAAGCGGATGGCTGTGCAGCGCGGGGGCAGGAGGCGCTGCACACCTTAGCGTTTGTCAGGGGTCGTTCGGCGCCGGCAGGCCTGGCGCTCCTGCCTTCAGTCTCTGGGCCGGGCTGGAGGCGGCTTTGCCATCCTATTGAGAAGGTAATGGTGTGCGATAGTTGTTGAGTCCGCTTAGGTGCGGTTGCTTGGTGTTACGTTGCTGCTCCAGGTGTTTCCAGGACGGTTGTGTTCTCTGTGAGCAAGATCGTTGACCATTCCTGAAGACCCTACCCAGGTGTGACCCAGAGACCTTCCTCCTGCCTCTGCAAAGTCCCTCCTTCCCCACCGGAGCCTCTTCTGTCCTTGATCTTGCCTCTGTGCTGCGGAGTCCAGCCCTTCAAAGCCTAAAAGGTGGTCTGTAAGATCCGTATCTTGTATCCCTCTGGTTTGAGTAGGTTTTGCAGTGGGACAGCAGGTGGAAGTGTTGTGTAAAAATATTCTTTCTCAAAGTAGTTCTAGTTTCTTAAGTATTTCCTGGTAGAGGCATAGGCCTTAAATTAATTGTATATCTCATGCTAGTTATAAGAGAAGCTTTTGTTGATTAAGTTAGTTTTTTACATCACTGTAAACTGGTATTGCTATCCATTCATTCTTATCCTTTTCTGTTCCCGTTCTCTTACGCGACTGTTCATGAGACTCCAAAATGTACCAGTCTGGGGAGATGAGTTGAGGGAGTAGCTCTACAGCAGCCTTAGCCACAGACACTGCTGCTGTCTTTCTTTCCTTTCTACCCTGGCTGTGGTTTCTCATTCCCTGTCTTGCCCCACTTCCACAGCCATTGGAGCTTTTGCTGCGACATCTACAAGGAAATCTAGCCTAGCAAATCAGTGAGTAGTTGTCTGTATGTTTAGTTGTCTGAGCCAATTCAGGAAAGGGCCAAAGTAAATGTTCTAACGGATTCAAGGGAGGAAGTAGAAGGCGGCTAGGAGAACATTAATAAGTGGATAGATTGGCTTGTGCTACTGTAGGACAACTGCCAAACTTAAAACTTTTTTTTTTCTGGTTCAGTCTTAAAACAGGTCGGTTACCCAGTATGACACATCAAGTGGCTGTGGAAACAGCTTGTACTGTCATAGTTGAAGGGGTGAGTCTGCCTCTTTAGGCATTAATGCTGACTTAAACTGGCTTACAGTGGCTGTGGCAGAATGGCATAAGACACCCTAAAACATTGCTTCTATATAGCAGGATTTAAAGCATAGTATCTCTTTGTGAAAATAGAAGCTGAATCACAGAATCACAGAATGTTAGGGATTGGAAGGGACCTCGAAAGATCATCTAGTCCAATCCCCCTGCCGGAGCAGGATTGCCTAGACCATATCACACAGGAACGCGTCCAGGCGGGTTTTGAATGTCTCCAGAGAAGGAGACTCCACAACCTCTCTGGGCAGCCTGTTCCGGTGTTCCGTCACCCTCACTGTAAAGAAGTTTTTCCTCATATTTATGTGGAACCTCCTGTGTTCCCGCTTGCACCCATTGCCTCTTGTCCTGTCAAGGGATGTCACTGAGAAGAGCCTGGCTCCATCCTCATGACACTTGCCCTTTACATATTTATAAACATTAATGAGGTCACCCCTCAGTCTTCTCTAAGCTAAAGAGACCCAGCTCCCTCAGCCTCTCCTCATAAGGGAGATGTTCCACTCCCTTAATCATCTTCGTGGCTCTGCGCTGGACTCTCTCTAGCAGTTCCCTGTCCTTCTTGAACTGAGGGGCCCAGAACTGGACACAATATTCCAGATGCGGCCTCACCAGGGCAGAATAGAGGGGGAGGAGAACCTCTCTTGACCTGCTAACCACACCCCTTCTAATCCACCCCAGGATGCCATTGGCCTTCTTGGCCACAAGGGCACACTGCTGGCTCATGGTCATCCTGCTGTCCACTAGGACCCCCAGGTCCCTTTCCCCTACGCTGCTCTCCAACAGGTCTGTCCCCAACTTGTACTCATACATGGGGTTGTTCTTGCCCAGATGCAGGACTCTACACTTGCCCTTGTTATATTTCATTAAATTTCTCCCCGCCCAACTCTCCAGCCTGTCCAGGTCCCTCTGAATGGCTGCGCAGCCTTCCGGTGTGTCAGCCACTCCTCCCAGTTTTGTGTCATCAGCGAACTTGCTGACAGTGCACTCTACTCCCTCATCCAAGTCATTAATGAATATATTGAATAGTACTGGTCCCAGTACCGACCCTTGCGGGACCCCGCTAGACACAGGCCTCCAACTGGACTCTGTCCCATTGACCACCACTCTCTGGCTTCTTTCCTTCAGCCAGTTCACAATCCACCTCACTACCCGATCATCCAGACCACACTTCCTCAGTTTAGCTGCGAGGATGCTGTGGGAGACCGTGTCAAACGCTTTTCTGAAATCAAGATAGACCACATCCACAGCTTTACCATCATCTATCCACCAGGTTATGTCCTCATAAAAGGCTATCAAGTTGGTTAAGCATGACTTCCCCTTGGTGAAGCCATGCTGAGTGCCCCTAATGATCCCCCTATCCTTGATGTGCCTAGAGACAGCACCAAGGACAAGTTGTTCCATCACCTTTCCGGGGATGGAGGTGAGGCTGACCGGTCTATAGTTACCCGGGTCCTCCTTAATTCCAAGGAGGCCTTAGCTTTCCTAGTTGCCTCCCTACATCCTCTGACAACAGACTTATATTCCTCCCAAGTGGCCAGCCCCTCCTTCCATGATCTGTACACTCTCTTCTTCCACTTGAGTTTGCCCAGCAGTTCCCTGTTTAACCATGCAGGTCTCCTGGTACCCTTCCTTGACTTCCTACCTGCTGGGATGCTCTGATCTTGAGCTCGGAAGAAGCAGTCCTTGAATGCTAACCAACTATCTTGAGCCCCCTTACCTTCTAGTACCCTGTCCCATGGGATTTCCCCTAGCAATTGCTTGAAGAGGCCAAAGTTGGCCCTCCTGAAGTCCAGGGTTGTGATTTTGCTAGCTATTCTGTTCCTGCCACATGAGATCCTGAACTCTACCATCTCATGGTCACTACAACCAAGGCTGCCCTCAACCTTCACCGCTTCAACCGGACCCTCCTTGTTAGCGAGAACAAGATCCAGCAACGCTCCTCTCCTAGTTGGCTCATCCACCATTTGCATCAGAAAGTTATCATCAATGCACTGGAGGAACCTCCTGGACTGAGGATGGCTGGCTGAGTAGGCCTCCCAGCAAATATCAGGGTAGTTGAAATCCCCCAGCAATAGCATATTTTAATGTCGCCTCATCCCTGGTGCCTGCATAGATTGTTTGTTCTTCCAGCCACACAGCACTTCTGGAAATGCTGTCTTAGTGATGCACATCTGTAGTTCTGTTGTGATTCCCTCCAGCCCTGCTTTGTTTTGTCATACGGAAAAGAACAGTTGTTAAAGTCAGAAGGTAGTGTAGAAGTAAAAATGCAAGTCACTAATGTGATCTCACTGTCCTGATTTTGACAGCGGAATAGCTTTTATTGGTGCCAGACATTTAGCAAGCTGTGCCATTATGTTGTTGAGAACTACATCCCATCTGTATTCTCCCTGCTATTAATAGCCACTGAAAATCTCTGTTTGAAGGCAATGCAGGCAGTAGCTCAAGGCTGGTTTTAAGTGTGCATCTGCCTGGCAAACAACATGGGATGACAGCTACTAAAAAGGGACTTCATATCCATGTCTGGGGGAAATTTTTTCATGTCAGAAACCATGGGGAGAAATAAAATATATGTGAAACGATGGAAGTAAAATAGCAGGTCATAGTTTGTTTTTTTTCTGCTTCCCAGATTTGACACCTGCAAATTCCAGATATCCTGGTGGACAGTGTTGTTGGTAGTGGCCAGGTGACGGGCAAAATTCTGGACCAGAGAAACCAAAGACAGGGCAAGGTTTGGAAATGTTACTGGAGTGTGGGAAGGCAGTGATAAATAGTGTAGTTTCTAGGTGCAAACAAAAAAGGAGTGTGACAATCAGTGAATTGTAATAGAAATAGAAGGGGTTTTGAGGCCAAGTCGAGAAGAGAGAAGTTTCTGGGGAAGAGCAGAAGTTGAAAATGATGTTGTTTGGTGGTGGAAGTACTAAGTAAAGTGATCTGTACTGCTAGAGTGCATGGCATTCATCTCATGCTCTCCCTCTGTGTATCTGTTGACTAAAATGCATTTCTTGAAGTTGGCAGAAGATAAAACATCTCTGGTTCTTCAGATCAGGAAATTTCTACTGGAAGAGGTCCATGACTTCAGTGACAGCTGTGTCATAGGTGTCAGACTCAAAACCACGAGGATTCTGGCAGTGTGTGGGATGGTGCTGCTCCAGCATCAGTCTTGAAAACATACTGAAGTTCTCATCAGAAACCCCCTTGATTGTATTTTTTGCCTCAAAGTGTTCACATCCACTCTCTGTTTGAACTCTGGTTTTGGTTGGGGCTTTACATATATATATCTACACACACAAATATATATATTTGTTGCACTTCATTTTTCTGTCAAGCACAAATAAAGTTTTTGTTTCCTGCTTGATTAAAATACTCACTCCTGCATTCTGATAGACTTTAGACTTCAAACCCACTAAAAGATGCCGAAGAGTGTCTTGAAGACTTAGTGCTCAAGGATCAGCAGCATGTGTGCAAAGTGTAGCTCACAGCATCTACAATTCAGTAGAGCAGAAACCCTAGGACAGCAAAAATACAGTTTTGTAGACATATCTTATATCTCTATGAAAGCTTTTTAGAAGCTGATCCTCTGGGATCCACCAAGCCAAATCAAAAATTAAGGTTCACAATTAAAATTATAGAATGTATATATGCTGTTTAACAGTCCTCCAGCATAAACATACTATGTGTTTCAATGCTTTCATCAGTATTGGGAACTAATACTTGACTTCACATTCTGCTACTGATAATTAGCATTGCTCTCCACTTTTTAAACTTTCAGTTGTGGTTCTTGCTGTCCTTACAATCACAGCTTTGTGCAAATATAATGCTCATTTTGTTCACGCTGATCTAGCAAAGTCCTGAATTTCCTGTCTCTCCAGGAGACCTGTAAAAACATATAAGGAAACAACAGTGTAAAAAGAATTATTTATCATCTTCATAATATGTTATTTTCTTGAGCAGACTCTTTTAAGACATAGAATGTCCATACTGTGGCCAAAGGAATAGCATATCCCAGATACCTGTAAATTTAGTTTCCCTGTGTGGTTGACGACAATGTAGCCACAGCAGCACAGAGCTAAATGCAGTCTGTGAAATCTGCCTGGGACCTTGTCAGGAGTCCATGTGGACTGCACTCCCTGCTGCTCTGGCAACGCTGTCAATAGGTCACCCGGCTAGCAGGTGTCCCAGCTGATATATAGCTAGCTCAAGCATCTCTGCAAGTCATGGTGTTGCCTGTGCAACAAACATGCCAGTAGAAACAAAACACAGTATGGAAGCCATGTAGAAGATGATTTGTTTTGTATTTGGGTAATGTGCGTGCTTGCTTCTGTTATGTATGCTTTCATTACAGGTTTTATTAACTTTAATCTTAGCAAATACCCTTTAAACACAAGCACCCTTCATAATCAGTGAAGATACACTTTGATACTCAGATATATAAGATCTTCTAAATTCCAGATTTATATTGTATTCATGAAGAGGAATTGCAAAGTTCTTTTTTACCTTTAGAGCGAAATTTGACATTAGTCCTTAGAGATCCTTATTGTTCTTACACAGTTCTAATTCAGATTGAGATTCTCTTTGAATGTCATGTTGCAGTTGCTAGATATCAACTTAAGGGATTTAAGTGATTACATCCTTTTAATTTTTTTTTTAAGTGAGCAACCTTAGTTATGCTGCACGTCAGAGCAATGCTATTTGTCAATACAATGAACTTGACTGTAATAGTTTTGTTTTAAAAATGAACTGCATATCTTGCACAGATAAAACCAGGTTAGGTAAGAAGCTTTTATCGTTTTAAGGAATATAATTTTACCACACTTCAGTTGCCACTTTTCAATAATATTGAATTCTGTTGTCTTCAATCTTGCAAACAAAACTGTAAAGCTTCAAAATTAAATGGCAGCAGGGTGTTCAGTTTTGTGGTAAGTAGCTGCATCAGTAATAACTGAAAGAGAGACTAATGTGGTTTTTTTCCCCCCTAATCTAGTCAGATCTCTTGTGTTGAGTTGTAAGTTTTACAGTGGCTTGCTTTGGAAAGCTTTGTTTTAACGGGCTGTTAGGACAGCATCTATTCAGCAGCTGGCTGGTTGGACATAGGACTCAGTAACTTCGAAAGCGTTACTACTGAGCCTTTTTCTTTCTATTTTTTTTCATAGGCATAATAAAGCAATGAAGAGAAACTGAAAGAAGGAACTATTACATGTCTTACTGATCAGAAAACTGTTTCTGAAGTATTTGGACAAACTACGTGTATATGTAGTGAAATCTAAAAAGGTAGGATGTCTTCCTTTTCTGTTTTATTTAGAAAATCTCATAACTAATGAAAACCACTTTCACGAGTCTCAGTGGGGTTACAAAAGAATTTTGTATGTTAAGGAGGAATGCAAAGCCTAAAACATATTCTTTTAAGTGAGTTCTGTGGACTCTTACCAAATTTTACTAGGCTTTTCATGAGAGGATTTTGATGAAGGCAGGTTGCCTGTTCTTCTTCACAAAGCTTCCAAATCCATTTAAAGGCTACTCTGTTTAATAAAATAGACCATGTAGGAGAGGACAGTAACTCCTCATCATTTCAGGATTAGCTCCCGTTTTGGCTTCTTTATCTTTCCAAATATTACGTATTTCTCTAGGCATGTGAGGATTTCATGCTGTTCCCTCTGGAACAGAAGTCTACAATGAGTAGAGAATCACAGAATCACAGAATGTTAGGGATTGGAAGGGACCTTGAAAGATCATCTAGTCCAATCCCCCTGCCGGAGCAGGATTGCCTAGACCATATCACACAGGAACGCGTCCAGGCGGGTTTTGAATGTCTCCAGAGAAGGAGACTCCACAACCTCTCTGGGCAGCCTGTTCCAGTGTTCGGTCACCCTCACCGTAAAGAAGTTTTTCCTCATATTTATGTGGAACCTCCTGTGTTCCAGCTTGCACCCATTGCCCCTTGTCCTGTCAAGGGATGTCACTGAGAAGAGCCTGGCTCCATCCTCATGACACTTGCCCTTTACATATTTATAAACATTAATGAGGTCACCCTTCAGTCTCCTCTTCTCTAAGCTAAAGAGACCCAGCTCCCTCAGCCTCTCCTCATAAGGGAGATGTTCCACTCCCTTAATCATCTTCGTGGCTCTGCGCTGGACTCTCTCTAGCCATTCCCTGTCCTTCTTGAACTGAGGGCTTTTTTTTTTATCAGTATGAAAGCAACACATTAAGTGATGTGCAGTTCATAAATACAAAATCTGCTGGCTGAAAGTACCACAGCTATTTTCTGTAAGGACACTGTTTTGTAAGTTCATTAGGCATTATATAAAATGCATTAAAATGGAAAGCAAACATTTGCATTTGAACTTCTATGATGTTTCTGCTTCAGGTAGAATTCAAGTAAATAGAAACTGTATATTTCACAGTGGCTGTTAGAATTGTGTTCATTGAGAAAGTTCAGAACAAGCACAGCTAAACTGCCTGCTTAAGTCTTTGCTTTCAGAATTCAGAGAATCTTGATATAAAATTGTGATTCTGACATCCAGCAGTACAATCCTCAAATTCTCACTTAGATCTTAAAGTCTCCAAAGTGTGTAAGTTTTTGCATTCTCATCTGTGAAGTTCTTTATTCATGTTAAGTTCTCCCTATTGTAGAATTGCTTCCAGGCCTCTTTGTGGATCTAGCCATACAGATTCAGGACACAGACTGCTTTATTTCTCTGTGTTGTTTTAATAGGTTGAAAGTGTGTGGAGAGCATGGGTTATGATATTGAGCGTTTTGTTGGCTACGTTAATGAAGGGCTATTATGCTCCATCTGCCGTGATGTGTTAGAGGATCCATTACAGGCTCCTTGTGAACACGCTTTCTGTACTGCTTGTATACATGGATGGCTTGTTCATCACAGTAACTGCCCTGAAGACAGACAAATGATTGATGTATCTTTGCTACGACCTCTCTACAGGTATACAATAACCTTGCTCTGTGTTGAAATTAGATTAATTTCTCAACTTCGCTTGCACAGCTTCATCTCTTTATCTTTTACTGTCACACAGATTGTCTTTATCCAATATGCCTATGGCAGAAACCGATCACTTGCATGAAAGCATTAGCATTTCCTATTTATTATAACTAACTTTCAAAGTATTAAGACAGCAAAATGGAAAGAACACTTAGTTTGTTCTCCACCGTTTTATAACTTGAATGTTGATTCTAGGTATCTGTCTGGATATTATTTTAAATGTCTTCTACAGCACCAAAACTTTCCCATACTATTTTAGAGAAAGCAAGCAAAGCAACTCTTGACAACAGCAGTCACTAAACACGCTATATCTTATGTTTTTCTTTTCAGTCTTACCTAGATACTGTAGTGGGATTTGTAATGAATAATTCCTGTAGATATGAACCAAACTTCTCGCCTTCAAATCCTTTTTTAAAAAGGTCTTTAGCCTTAAGAATATGTCTTGAGCCACCTTGTCATCTAAAGCAGGCTGTTTTCACAGGGGTCTTCCGTAATTCCTTGCCAGCATACACAGCTTGCTGTTTAAGCCCTGTGTTGTCTGATCTTGCTCAGATTAACAGTTATGTTTAAAACCTTCAGCCACAGATGTTAAATTAACTCTATTAGTACTCACAGTATTTTTGTCACTAATGAGATTTTACTATGTGGAAAGTTGAAGTATTGTGTAGACAGAACCCTAGAGTTAAATTTATGGATTGTTTTGTCTATGCTCACTGTAGTCAGTTTGGTTTGGCATGTTTAGAAACACAAAACTTAAATGATGAATGAGTAGCCCTGGTGTTTGTTATTGGAATATCTGCTGAGCTAGTGAAAGGTCATGGTTAAAAATTTATTCAAAAATAAAATTTCATTTGCATGTTTAATTTTGGAGACTGAATTTTCCATTAACCTTGTTTCTTTTAAGCTTGTTCTATTTCCAATATGGTCACTTGAATTCTAAAAAAAAAATATTAAACTGATTATTCACAATTTTTTCTAATGGAGATTAGAATCTTGCTTTCTTTTCCCAAAAGTTGAAAATACAAATTTTTCAATAATTTTCCCAAATTGAGGAACAGGTTTTTTATTTTTGCACCTAGATATATGAAAAATGATTTAAACCGTCTTCAGCTACATTGCAAAAACAGAGAGTATGGCTGTGAAATGATTTGTTCTCTGGAGTCTATAGACAGGCATGAAAGGGAGTGTGAATACAGTCAGATACCTTGCTCCAACACTGGTGAGTAACATTCAAAGAAGTTGAATCCTTTCTATTGAGAAAACATGTGTTTGTCGTCTTTCTGTTAACAGAATAGCAATAATGGCTGTTATTTCCAAAGAGAAATTCAAAGCTTTAGCATGATCTACTTTGTACAGCAGTCTTTCTGAACAAAATTTGTTACCTATTTATGGCAGTCATGACCATTAGCAACAATTTCTTATCCAAGAACTAACCAAAATGAATGAGAATGATGGACTTCAGATTTATGAAAATACAGTAGTGTGTTTGTTTTGCTTTCTGTCAAGTTATGAGTTTGCCTTTCAATTTTGACTGTTCATTCTGATATTTGAATCAATTTAATAGCACCTACAGAATGCTTATGGGTCACAATTTATTTATAAAACAACTGGTTCCCTGGTGCATGTCAGGGACCAATTAAGCAATCTGGACGTCCATAAATCCATGGGCCCTGATGGGATGCACCCGCGGGTGCTGAGGGAGCTGGCGGAAGTCATTGCTAGGCCACTCTCCATCATCTTTGCAAAGTCGTGGGCAACGGGGGAGGTGCCTGAGGACCGGAGGAAAGCAAATGTCACTCCAGTCTTCAAAAAGGGCAAGAAGGAGGACCCAGGTAACTATAGACCGGTCAGCCTCACCTCTATCCCCAGAAAGGTGATGGAACAACTTGTCCTTGGTGCTGTCTCTAGGCACATCAAGGATAGGGGGATCATTAGGGGCACTCAACATGGCTTCACCAAGGGGAAGTCATGCTTAACCAACTTGATAGCCTTTTATGAGGACGTAACCCGGTGGACAGATGGTGGTAAAGCTGTGGATGTGGTCTATCTCGATTTCAGTAAAGCGTTTGACACGGTCTCCCACAGCATCCTCGCAGCTAAACTGAGGAAGTGTGGTCTGGATGATGGGGTAGTGAGGTGGATTGTGAACTGGCTGAAGGAAAGAAGCCAGAGAGTGGTGGTCAATGGGACAGAGTCCAGTTGGAGGCCTGTGTCTAGCGGAGTCCCTCAAGGGTCGGTACTGGGACCAGTACTATTCAATATATTCATTAATGACTTGGATGAGGGAATAGAGTGCACTGTCAGCAAGTTCGCTGATGACACAAAACTGGGAGGAGTGGCTGACACAACGGAAGGCTGCGCAGCCATTCAGAGAGACCTGGACAGGCTGGAGAGTTGGGCGGGGAGAAATTTAATGAAATATAACAAGGGCAAGTGTAGAGTCCTGCATCTGGGCAAGAACAACCCCATGTATGAGTACAAGTTGGGGACAGAGCTGTTGGAGAGCAGTGTAGGGGAAAGGGACCTGGGGGTCCTAGTGGACAGCAGGATGACCATGAGCCAGCAGTGTGCCCTTGTGGCCAAGAAGGCCAATGGCATCCTGGGGTGTATTAGAAGGGGTGTGGTTAGTAGGTCAAGAGAGGTTCTCCTCCCCCTCTACTCTGCCCTGGTGAGGCCGCATCTGGAATATTGTGTCCAGTTCTGGGCCCCTCGGTTCAAGAAGGACAGGGAACTGCTAGAGAGAGTCCAGCGCAGAGCCACGAAGATGATTAAGGGAGTGGAACATCTCCCTTATGAGGAGAGGCTGAGGGAGCTGGGTCTCTTTAGCTTAGAGAAGACTGAGGGGTGACCTCATTAATGTTTATAAATATGTAAAGGGCAAGTGTCATGAGGATGGAGCCAGGCTCTTCTCAGTGACATCCCTTGACAGGACAAGAGGCAATGGGTGCAAGCTGGAACACAGGAGGTTCCACATAAATATGAGGAAAAACTTCTTTACGGTGAGGGTGACCGAACACTGGAACAGGCTGCCCAGAGAGGTTGTGGAGTCTCCTTCTCTGGAGACATTCAAAACCCGCCTGGACGCGTTCCTGTGTGATATGGTCTAGGTAATCCTGCTCCGGCAGGGGGATTGGACTAGATGATCTTTCAAGGTCCCTTCCAATCCCTAATGTTCTGTGATTCTGTGATGTGCAGCAGTCCACTCTGTCTCATGGTTTTAACAAAAACGTATCTTGAAGATGAGAATTGTTTTAAGCTAAATTCTGGTTAGAATTGGTGTGTTCATGTTAAGGTCTTTATTTAAAACAAACCTACACCTCCTGAGAAAGAAACATACTGCTAAAAAGAAACATCCTATTAAAATTTCTCAATTTTATTCAAAATACCATTATGTTCCTAGAGAAAGTTAATTTCTTATTAATGATGATAAGGGCATAGTCAGGTCTGCCATTGTAATTAATTGTTAAGAAGGTAGAGGGGCTAGAATTGCTCCACTGGAAGTTACATTTTCTCTCAGCAGTGACTCCTGCAGATGCTTTGGATTCACCTGTTCTACTTTCTACAGAAACAGTAGCATTTATAGAGTTATCACATCTCTCTGATGTCTGGTGTCCAGGGTGTGAGGGCTGTTACATCTCTTGAACTCTTCCTCAAGACTACATCAGCATGTATTTTGAGTACCTCCAATTACAAATCATATTTATTAGTAAAGCCCTTCTAGAGGGCTGCCTTTTGTAATTTTCTGGTATGGTTTGTTGGCAAGTTTCATTGCTGAATTGATTCAGTTTTCCTGCATCTATTTTATCTTCAAATTAAACGGAAGGAGCTATAGTATATATTACATCAAACGGTGACTCAAAGATTAAAAATAAAGACTACAGACTTCAAAGTTTAGAGTGTTAAATGTAGCAATAATTTATATTGTGTTTATTTTTGGTTCTGCACATTTTACACTACAGACTTGTGAAGTCTTTATCCTACAGTTTCTGTGGAAATGTTTCTCTTTTTGCATGAGATGTTAAATGTTCCTAAATAAATGTTCTTGTTCCTGTGGTCTAGTATGTTATGCGCAGGACCAACCAATGTTTAGGAAAATAAGGTTACGTTCCATCTCGCCCCCAGTTTTACTACATGTCCTTGGACCTTTTTTCTAAATTTGATACATAAAGTTTTTTTCACACATGTCCATTCTTCTTCAGTGCCAGTCATTGCAATCTGTGGTGGAAGTGCACGCAAGCTGCTAAAGTCTTAGTTTGGCATCAGTGTTGTCATTACTGAAGTTGCTTTAATGCCAGACCAGTGGCAGAAGACTTCACAGAAAATACCTACTTTTTAATACGTATTTTCACTTAATGGATAAATATATTAACAAGACTTCAAGACTGTTTTATTACTAGTATGTGTGTTATAACTATTGCATGTTGTATTCTAAAGAAATCACTTTTTTTCATTGCTTTAACAGATTGACGGTTGCTTAGCTCAAGATATTGCAGCTTGTTTGCTTGACTGTTTTTGTTTGGAATTAATTAAAATACTTTTGTTAGTTGTAAATGACTGGCTTACCGTACTGTTCCCTGTTCAGGTTGTACAGTTCAGATTGAACGACGCAACTTAGATGGTCACCTGGCGGTGTGTGAATATCGGAGCCGTGAATGCCCCAATGGTTGTGGCTACACCATTCTCAGTGCAGAAGACATGCAGCATAATTGTGTAGCAGAGCTAAGAACCGAGTTAGAACTACTTCGGTACAAATCTTCTGTTTCTTTGATGTTTGTGTTAGTCTGGGCCTAAAATCACTGCATAGAGCACTTCACATACTAGCACTGGATTCCCGTATGTGTTAAATAGTCTCTTAATTACTTGATACTAATGGGCCAGAGTATTATTATGTGTCAGCACAGACTTTAAATTCTTGCTGGTTTAATTTTTTTTGCTGTTATTTTTTTGTCCCAATTATCATAAATCCTAAAATACCATTGCTTGTCGTTGAGCTGCAAGCTGACTATATAAAATTACAGAATGTTTAACAAGAACTGGAATGAAGTTGGCAGTTTCGTTTTTCCATTGGCCTGACATAGACCCAAAGTCGCATTATTTAATAATTATGTTTAGTTTATATTTTTTTACAAATCCTGAAGATGAAAATCTCTAATTATTTTGTCAGGTACAGACTGGCAGATTAAACCTCTGAGGATCTGATTTTCAATTTTGGTTAAAATCCTGGCAGATTAATAACAGTTGGTGAAAACGACCCTTCTTACCGGCATCTGCTTTTTACTCTTACATATGTTTCTGTAGCTTTCCCTTTCCATGATGTTCCAGTTGGGCTGTTTTTTTTCCATGCTGCTTCCCATTTCTATGTTTCAACTCACTGTCTAAGTCTTGAGGTGTTGAACGCTGCTGTGAAGTCAGGCTCAAATCTGTTTTAAATGCATTCAGACACAAGGGATTCTGCTACATAATTTCTGAACTCAAAAAGCTAATGTAGTAACAACTAGGTTTTGGCTGTGAATCTGTGTGAGTGATTAGGTTATAATAATGTACTGCATACTATCATTTAGTGTCCACCATAAAGGTGACACAATTACATGTTTAGCAATACTATAGTATTCACACTTTTTATCTTGACTACGTGTGCTTAGTAATACTAAGGAAGCACATACTATAAGTAGAAGGCAGTAAATCATAAATGCATGATCTTGAGCTCATAGAATTATTTCAGGAATATGATACAGTTGTCCCCTACACAGGCTGTCCATGGTCACTTTACAGTTAACTTTTTTTATGCTAGTTTTATTCAAATTAATAAGCAGTACTGTCATGCCTCTAGAGAGGTGTCCTGTAAAGTATGATGGGAATCGGATCAGGCTGTTTGGCTTCAAGAGGACTTTCTGGAATTTGAAAATAATTTTTTTGCATGCTTACAAGACCTAACAAGGAGAAATAAACTTTTTAGGTCAGAAATGATCTGCAGAGTGGAGGAAGCAAAACATGAGATGGAGTCAAGGTTAGATTCACAGAGAAGGCATATGGTCCAAAAAGAGAGTATTCTGCAAAATGAAATTGAAGAACTAAAGGTAAATATGATCTTTTTTCTTTTTTTTTTTTTTCCTCTCCTCTAGCTTTTTGCTTTTCCCGGTAGTAGTCTTATTTTGTAAGTGTAGTCTCAAACAGATGAGAATTACATTAAGTATGGGAAGCAAAACAGGTGTTAGGACAAGGTTTTGCATAGGCTTATCAGCTCTGTTAAGAATCAGGCTGAGTGCTGCGTTTGTGTGGTTTTTCTACTTCAGCTTCTTTTGGAGCTAATCTGTACCAGGGCTGCATTGTTCTGTGCGTACATAACACATCAGCAAATCAATCTGAAACTCATTTTCGATGTATAAACATAGGGCATACATCACAAATCAGATGTAATTAAATATCCAGCTCCTTTTTTAGTGCTGTCCAAAGTGGCTTAATCCAGTGCTGACACAGAGCCCTACTGCAGACAGTGGTATTTACACTATGCTTCAGCTGTGGTCAAAAGGTTGGAAAGTTGTGCTGTAAACTTAATCAAGTAATGAGCAAGGATGTCTTATCTTTTCATTTATCCAATTCTTATTATATCACAGAAATGGATGTGCTTTATAGTTTACATTTTTATTTTTACTGGATTTGATGTTAAATCCTTGAAGAATGTATCTGAACATAACCAAAACCTTATTTTGGTTGGGATCTTGAAATACAATATTTAAGCAGTGACTATTATCACAGAATCAATCAGGTTGGAAGAGACCTCTGGGATCATCGAGTCCAACCATTGCCCTGACACCACCCTGTCAACTAGACCATGGCACTAAGTGCCATGTCCAGTCTTTTCTTAAACACATCCAGACATGGTGACTCCACTACCTCCCTGGGCAGCCCGTTCCAATGTCTAATGACCCTTTCTGAAAAGAAATTCTTCCTAATGTCCAACCTGAACCTCCCCTGGTGAAGCTTGAGGCTGTGTCCTCTTGTCCTATTGCTAGTTGCCCGGGAGAAGAGGCCAACTCCCACTCCACTACAGCCTCCCTTCAGGTAGTTGTAGACTGCAATAAGGTCACCTCGGAGCCTCCTCTTCTCCAAGCTAAACAACCCCAGCTCCCTCAGCTGTTCCTCATAGGTCAGACCCTCCAGACCCTTCACCAGCTTGGTCACCCTCCTCTGCACTGGCTCCAACACCTCAACATCTTTCTTGAAGTGAGGGGCCCAGAACTGGACACAGTACTCAAGGTGCGGCCTCACCAGTGCCAAGTACAGAGGGATGATCACTTCCCTAGACGGGCTGGCTACACTATTCATAATAGAGGCCAGGATGCCATTGGCCTTCTTGGCCACCTGGGCACACTGCTGGCTCACGTTCAGCCGGCTGGCGATCAGCACCCCCAGGGCTCTTTCTAACCACTCTTCCCCCAGCCTGTAGCGCTGCATGGGGTTGTTGTGGCCAAAGTGTAAGACCCAGCACTTGTTCTTGTTGAACCTCATGCTGTTGGTCTCGGCCCATCTATCTAACCTGTCCAGATCCCTCTGTAGGGCCTTCCTCCCCTCCAGCAGATCGACACTCCCACCCAGCTTGGTGTCATCTGCAAATTTGCTGAGGGTGCACTCAGTCCCTACGTCTAGATCATCTATAAAGATATTGAACAGCACCGGCCCCAGAACTGAGCCCTGGGGAACATCACTAGTGACCGGCCGCCAGTTGGACTTTCCCCCATTCACCACCACTCTCTGGGCTCGGCCATCCAGCCAGTTTTTAACCCATCGAAGAGTCCACCCATCCAAGCCCTGGGCAGCCAGTTTGTGTAGGAGGATGCTGTGGGAGACAGTGTCGAATGCCTTACTGAAGTCTAGATAGACTACATCCACAGCCCTGCCCTCATCTACTAAGCGGGTCATTTTGTCATAGAAGGAGACCAGGTTGGTCGAGCAGGACCTGCCTTTCATGAATCCATGTTGGCTAGCCCCGATGCCCCGATTGTCCTGCATGTGCCGTGTAATGGCACTCAGGATGATCTGTTCCATCACCTTGCCTGGCACCGAGGTCAGGCTGACAGGCCTATAGTTCCCTGGATCGTCCTTCCGACCCTTCTTGTAGATGGGCGTTGCATTTGCTAATTTCCAGTCAGCTGGAACTTCTCCAGTTGACCAGGACTGCCGGTAGATAACAGAGAGTGGTTTGGCAAGTTCGTTTGCCAGTTCCTTCATTACTCTAGGGTGAATCCCATCCGGGCCCATAGCCTTGTGGGTGTCCAACTGGCACAGCAGGTCACTAACCGTCTCCTGGATTACGGGAGGTTCACACAGCCCCCCATCCCTAACTTCAGGCTCTGGGGGCTGAATCTCCTGAGGACAACCGGTCTTGACATTAAAGACTTTATAAGAAACTTTTACAAGAAACTTTTTGCACTTCTAGGAAACTGTATTTGAATCTTTGAAACAAGACCATCTCAGAGGGTGAATGCTGGATTGTGTCTCAAATTTTTTACATTTGTTCCACTATCAAAAAAATTATTTCAGTGTTGCTTATTCTTTATAATCCATCACCCTACATGCATGGCCAATTCATCTTCATACCACCATCATTAGAAAACAGTTAGCTTCTTAGAGTAAATTTGTATTTGCATTTCAGAGTCAGATGTCACGAATGATGTCAGATGTACGCTCTCTGATGGCTGCAGAGAGACAGCACCGTCAAGAGCTGGAGCAGGCAGAGTTGGAAAAACGGGAATTGATGGAGCTGCTGAGGGGGCTGCAAAAGGACTGTCGATTAACTACTACAGAAGGAAGCAGGAAGTCAACAAATTTCCACCCTCTAGCAAGACTAGAGAGTGTAAAGCGAAAACCTAGGGAAGTTACAGTTATCTAAACAGAAGTAAGCTTAAAAAGCATTTTCTTCTAATTTCTGTGACCATCTGGCAAACTTTTCTACTTTTTAGGAATGATTGGTAAACTGTTTATAATTTCTGATTTACTTGCTTTCTTTTTAAATCTAGATTACTACTTTATTTCCTCTTGAGGCATAAAAACAAATGGGGGAATTTTCTCTTAGGGAATACTGGGCATTAAAACCAGTAATTGGAAAATACATTTTTAGCTAATGTTTTTATAAAAAGGAGGAAGGAGACTTGATTTGTTATCTCTTCAGTGCATCATTTACAAGAGTCTTTCAAGCCTGAAAGCTAGAGTCTTTTAAGGCAAAGATACTTAAAGGTTGTTTCCTTCCTGGTTGTCACGGTTTAACCACAGCTGACAAATAAGCACCACACAGCTGCTTGCTCACTTCCCCCCTCACCCCAGTGGGAAGGGGAGAAGAATCAGAAAAAAAACGTAAAACTCATGGAGTGAGATAGAGACAGGTTAATACAACAAAAAGGAAGAGAATAATAATAATAGAATATACAAAACAAGTGATGCACAGCACAGTTGCTCACCACCTACTGACCAATGCCCAGCTAGTTCCCGAGCAGCAATCCTCCCCCATGGCCGGCTCCCCCCAGTTTATATACTAAGCATGATGTCACATGGTACAGAATATGCCTTGTCAGCTTGGGACAGCTGTCCTGGCTATGCTCCCTCCCAGTTTTTTGTACACCTCCTCGCCCAGCAGAGCATGGGAAGCTGAAAAGTCCTTGCCTTAGTATAAGCATTACTTAGCAACAACTGAAATATCAGTGTTATCAACATTCTTCTCATACTAACTCGAAAACACAGCACTATACCAGCTGCTAAGAAGAAAATGAACTCTATCCTGGCCGAAACCAGGACGGTGTCCACCCCTTATTCTATACCATCTATGTCATGCCAGGTTCTACACTTTCTGATGCATTCCAGTTAATCACCATCACTTTTCCCGTCCTTTGGTAGATATACACACAGATATCATTCCCTTAGTCTATGAGCAATCTCTCTAAAATGTCTGTTGACATTTAGTCCGTGACTTTGGGCTCCATCTGTCATAACAGTCTTTCAGGGCAGCAGAGATTTGTGCCAAGTTTGCTCAGTCAGTGGAGCCGAGTGACATTGGGTACAGCAGGAGAATGGTGTGTGGTGTTGGACTGTTGCATGCTGAAGTCAGTTCTATTTCCATCACCACTGCACTTCTCTGTTTCATCAAAGTTCATTCTTCATTAATCTGGGTGATTATTACTGTAATACCATTGATACAGCATTTAACAACTATAGTAGTGATGACATATAGTGGCAGGGTTATATAGCAGTTAACAATGTACAATTCTCTGTACCCTTGTACAATGTACTCTGTACTCTTGTACAATGTACAATTCTCAGCCTGGACAGGCTGGAGAGTTGGGCGGGGAGAAATTTAATGAAATATAACAAGGGCAAGTGTAGAGTCCTGCATCTGGGCAAGAACAACCCCATGTACCAGTACAAGTTGGGGACAGAGCTGTTGGAGAGCAGCGTAGGGGAAAGGGACCTGGGGGTCCTAGTGGACAACAGGATGACCATGAGCCAGCAGTGTGCCCTTGTGGCCAAGAAGGCCAATGGCATCCTGGGGTGTATTAGAAGGGGTGTGGTTAGCAGGTCAAGAGAGGTTCTCCTCCCCCTCTACTCTGCCCTGGTGAGGCCGCATCTGGAATATTGTGTCCAGTTCTGGGCCCCTCAGTTCAAGAAGGACAGGGAACTGCTAGAGAGAGTCCAGCGCAGAGCCACGAAGATGATTAAGGGGGTGGAACATCTCCCTTATGAGGAGAGGCTGAGGGAGCTGGGTCTCTTTAGCTTAGAGAAGAGGAGACTGAGGGGTGACCTCATTAATGTTTATAAATATGTAAAGGGCAAGTGTCATGAGGATGGAGCCAGGCTCTTCTCAGTGACATCCCTTGACAGGACAAGGGGCAATGGGTGCAAGCTGGAGCACAGGAGGTTCCACTTAAATTTGAGGAAAAACTTCTTTACTGTAAGGGTGACTGAACACTGGAACAGGCTGCCCAGAGAGGTTGTGGAGTCTCCTTCTCTGGAGACATTCAAAACCCGCCTGGACGCGTTCCTGTGTGATATGGTCTAGGCAATCCTGCCCCGGCAGGGGGATTGGACTAGATGATCTTTCGAGGTCCCTTCCAATCCCTGACATTCTGTGATTCTGTGATTCTGTGATTCTGTGAATTCAATGCATTGGCTGTTCTCACATAGAATCAAGTCCCCTCGAGGTACACATCAGACTTCCCATCTTTCTGCATCACCCACCAAGTGCACCCAGGCCCTTGAGCAAAAGCAATCCCGTGAGTGGGTTTCCCTTTGCCTGAGGCAGGAATAACCCAGACTGTCTTCCTCAACATATTCTTTATGTGCACTACGGGGACTTTATTCCCTTCTGCAGTATGTCAGAGTTTTGTTTGGGCAGGGACAGCCTGATTGGTAGGTCCCCTAGTGTTAACTAACCAGGTGGCGTTTGCTAAATGCGTATCCCAATGTTTGACAGTCCCAGTACCCCTTGCTCTCCGTCTTTAACAGCCCATTGTATCGTTTGATTTTTCCAGGGGCTGGTGCATGACAGGGGATGTGATATACCTGCTCAGTGTCGTGCTCTTTGGCCCAGGTGTCTATGAGGCTGTTTCAGAAATGAGTCCCATTGTCTGACACAATTCTTTTTGGGGTACCATGTCACCATAAGACTTGCTTTTCAAGGCCCAGGGCAGTGTTCCGGCCAGTGGCATGGGGCATGGGATATGTTTGCAGCCATCCAGTGGTTGCTTCCACCATTGTAAGCACATGGCACTTGCCTTGGCAGGTTTGTGGGAGTGTGATATAACCGATCTGCCAGGCCTCCCCATATTTATATTTCAGCCATCGTACTCCATACCAGAGAGGTTTTAACTGCTTGGCTTGCTTAATTGCAGTGCATGTTTCACGTTCACAGATAACCTGTGCAATAGTGTCCATGGTCAAGTCCACCCCTCGATCACGACCCATCTATACGTTGCGTCTCTTCCTTGACGGCCTGAGGTGTCATGGGCCCACCAAGCTATAAATAATTCACCCTTATGTTGCCAGTCTAGATCCAGCTGAGCCACTTCAGTCTCAGCAACCTGATCCACCCGTTGGTTGTTTTGATGTTCTTCAGTGGCCCAGCTCTTGGGTACGTGAGCATCTATGTGACGTACTTTCACAACCAGGTTCTCAAGCTGGGTGGCAGTATCTTGCCACGGTGCGGCAGCCCAGGTGGGTTTGTCTCTGCGCTGCCAGTTGCCCTGCTTCCATTGCTGCAACCACCCCCCACAGCGCATTTGCCACCATCCATGAGGCAGTATAGAGATTAAGTACTGGTCACTTCTCTTGTTCAGCAATGTCTGAAGCCAGGTGGATGGCTTTCACCTCTGCAAACTGACTCAATTCACCTTTTCCTTCAGCAGTTTTTGTGACTTGTCATAGGGGACTCCATACAGCCACCTTCCACCTCCGATGCTTTCAGTAGGACCTATCAGTAAACAGGACATACTGCTTCTCATTTTCTGGTAATTTATTATATAGTGGGGCCTCCTCAGCATGCGTCACCTCCTTCTCTAGTGACATTCTGAAATCTTTGCCTTCTGGCCAGTCCATGATCACTTCCAAGATTCCTGGGTGTCACGGAACCTCACAAAACCAAGCCAGACTGAGTAACAAACTAGAAACAGGATTTATTTTACAAAATGGTAATAAAATCAAACTAAGTTTTACTGTAACCAAAACTGCTTTGAAGAAACCAATATAAGTGATAACACAAAACACACAAAAGTATACTGAGCTACAGAGTTGCAGCAGGTTGTTCCAGGAATATCAATCATTGGCAGTGAGGAAAAAGGGAGGCTAAAAGAGAGAAGAGCAAAACCAGCCCCACTTCTCCCCAGCAAGCCCTCCCTTTTGTAGTGAACTTGATGATAATGACATAGAATACACCTGTGGGCCAGCCTGGGTCAGCTGCCCTGCATTTAACTGCTAATGGCCCTGATCACCATGGCTGGCCACAAACTGAAACCAAATCCCAATGAAACCAGGACAGTAGGGGTGACTGATACTGGTACTGATTGGTTCTCTGGTTCAGCTGCATAACCCATCACCGAGGTTTGAGTAGCCACAGTGTTTGTCACAGGGTTTGGAATAACCACAGTGCCTGTCACAGGGGTCGGTTTCTGGGTGGTATTCTTAAATAGTTGTTTAACCCTAAACAAGAACTGAACCACTTTCAGGAGACATAACAATAGGAACATGCTGGTTTGAACATCCCAAGGATATCTGAGATTCTCAAATGCTATTCACCTAGCAGAGAAGGGGAGGATGTGGGAGATGGCACCTGAAGTACAGAGACATCTCCCCTATAGGTTGGCTCTGCAAGGAGAAATGGTAATTATTAATAGTCTCCAGCACTATACCAGCTGCTAGGAAGAAAATTAACTCTATCCTGGCCAAAACCAGAACACTGGTCCATTATAGTCCGTTTAAGTCTAGTATATGCTTATACTTGAAACAGAAAGAAAATGTAATCATCAGTAATGACATTTGGGATGTACTTAATTTTGGGAAAAGTCAGTAATAGAATTAGTAAGTCTGTAATAGAAATTAATAGATTTTGTTTGTTTATAGTCTGTAGAAGGTCTATTTCAAAGGTGGAAAGAAAGCACTTTATATTGTAGTTCTACTGCTATGTAACAGCTTCAGGTGAGGTTGACTTGCTTTAGAGCTTCTCTGATTTCCCAGGCTGGTACACACTTAAGAGACTAGTACCAAAGCCCAAGGTAATAGAGTCATCTAAAACCTTTTGAATAGATGTGTGAGTAGCTTGGAGTTTGTGGGACGGGATCTGCATTTTACTTAAAAATTTGAAGCTTTTATATGTGAAAGTATCGGCTATTTCTACAGGGTCCTTTGAGCTTAAGACCAGCCCATTCGGTACTCAGTATCTTTAAAGTATATATAAATACATTGAGTATCCTTAATTTTCTTTTGGCAGGTTTAAGGCTACTTGAACATTAATAACCACAACAGATGAGTATTTTCACAGTCACTTGGACTTTGGATGTCTTTATTAGTACTCAAGTTTGCAACTGTCTAAGAGCTAGGATTTTTTAACAGACCCACAAATACTGAATCAAGGGGGCATTTATCTGTAAGGACTGCATGAGAAATCTGTACAGTTCAAAGACTTTTCCCTAAGCTTCTCACACAGCCTGTTCATATTGTTTTCAGTGCTGTAATTAAGCCATATTCTGTCCTCTGTTGCAGCTCTTCAGTGGAGTAACTAGGGGAGAACCTGGCCTCCTGTTTACTGAATGTGCTGAATCAGTTTTGAACTTTCAGGAAAATGTGTGCAGGTGCAACAATCTGAATAAGCTAATTTTATAGTTTAGAAAGCAAATACATTACTGTGCATGCCTTGCTGTCACTCAGAGCAATGCTTTTATGGCTAACAGCATAACCAAAGAGAGAAGCAGCAACCTATGGTACGTTATGAAGACTTGTGATCAGAGCTGTCTTAATTTCAGGCATTAATAAATCCTTCTAACTTGCTGTTTCTTTAGTACCACTGAAGCAGATGTGCGCATGTTCAGGTCTTGTGCATTTAAAAACTGACAGAAATAACTCTTCTGTAAAAGTTGGGGTTTTTTTCTGAAAGAAAACATTCATAGGAAGAGTTATGTCCCAATATTGACTTGTTTTCAGTCCTTACATTCTAGATTAAATTACAATCATTGACAGTATTTAGGCCACTACGGCAGTCTCACCAACTCATGACATAGCACATCTCTTAAGCAGCCATATTTAACAATCTGAAACAGTAAGACAGTAGCTACAATTTGGGAAGACCTTCATTCACACTAAACATTCAGTGGTCAATTCACATACATCAGTGTGCATATTAAAGCTGTAGGTAGAAAGTAGGAATGCTTTTATTACCTTGTGTTCTAAATAAGCGAGCTGTTAGTGTCTGTGGTCTGTGTCTGTTTCAGCATTCACACTAATTTTGAAGCTTCTTGGCAACACCGGGTTTCATGCTGTTAGAATCAATATATTTTCAGGATGTGCTTTTCTGTGTTCTGTAACTGTGCGGTTCTGTGATGTGACTTTATCTACTTTGCTTAATGTGAAAGAAGAAAATTCCTTCAAAATCCTATAGAACTCAGATGAGCTGGATCATCTTTCCCAGTTGGAGGGCAGTAATGACCACCCAATCTTTTCTGACCACAGACAAAAGCAAGTTATTAGCTCTGTGCTTTCTCCATAATGGGATCTCTGCATTTGTTTGTTTTAGGAATTTCACCCACTTATTTATGACTGAATTCCTTCTAGTATAGGAAGTAGGGTTTATTTAGTATTTACTTAGCATTTGGTCTGCTGTCTGTCCCCTAAGTGACAGACATGAAACTGCATGAGAAATCACATCCTAGATGCTAAGGAAGAACTTCTAGTTGCCAGCTCTGGAAGAGTCTGAACTTCCAGTGCTGAAATGTGGCAACACTTTGGGCCCACCTGCTGCTGGAATGACCTGTCAGCTTGGGTTTCCTTTAGCAGCGAAGAAGCACTTGCAGAGATATTCTAAGTGGGCACATGCTAGCTAATAGCACCAGATCCCTCCAGTTACTTCAAGCTTAATCCTCTTCCTCAGTGTTGATAACCGTTCTGCACTTAAGATTTTCCTCTGGTAATGAACCACTCACAGGCTAGCATATGCTTAATTATGGTCATCACTTTACATGTCTTAAAGTTAACTAGGCTGAAATTAAATCGCCCATTATGTTAATATTTTATCTAGTTTTAGTAGATAGTATTACACAGCTCTTAGTAACAGCTGACAGAAGCAAGGAATTTTTTTCTTTCTTTCAAATAGTCTGTTAATCCTTTTTATAAAAATTAGGGGTCTAAATATTGTAGTAGACTTGGTGTAAGAGAAGACATTCACTTGGAAATGCTACTTCCCTAGTCATGATCATATCTTAGGATTACATGAGAGATACTGCTAGAAGTGCATTATGGGATGGTTCCAGAACTGAATTCCTGGTATCAGTATTCTCATACTAAATCACGCTTCCATCAGTTCCATTTCCTCACAGGTGGAACTGTCCTGAGTCCAAGTTGAATGGTTATTCAGGTGGACCAGCAACCATGCAAGGAGTTGTTGTATTTTTAGTTGCTTCTAAAACAGCACTTGGCAGCTAGAAAAGGGAGAGCAAAGACTCTGGAGCAGGGAGAGCGGAGAGAAAGAGTAAGTGCGGTCCGACTGCCTTCCCTCAGCCCGCGAGCAGTGGTGCAGCTGCACCAGCCTGTGCACCAGCTTGCTTACCAGCGCAAACTGCTACAGTTAACACAGCATTAGAATTAAAAGGAGATTAAATCTTTAGGCACAAGTAAGTGGGTACAAAATGTAATAGTACCAAAACTGGGAGATTCGCAAACAAAACTCATAGAGAGCAGGCTGTTAAGTAATGTATGTGAGATTACAAGGTATTACAGGGAGTTGAGCAAATCCTTACCCTGCAGTAAATCAGGTGAAAAAGAGTAACACTAAGGATGTGTTTAGAGAAATTAATATTTTAAAGTGAGTGGTAAGTTTGTCTTTGAAAGAAAATCAACATTTAAATATTTATTCTGAAGACCCAAGAGGCCAGTTACAAATATGTTTAAACTCGTTCCCTCAACTGACTTCTCCACTTAAGAAGTCAAATTCAAGACAAAAATATTGTTTTCTCTATTGCCTTCAGCATTAAAGCTGCGTTCCCTGTTCTCCTGCACTCCTCCCAGAGCAAAAAATTGTCAGTGATCTTGGCTAGTATGGACCATTGCTGCTTGGATTACTTTGTTCGGAACAGAAACAGTAATTCTGGGGAGAGCGTCTGGTAGGTTTAGATGAGATTCAACAAAAGGTGTGGAACAGAACCACGCATCTGAGTCAGGTGCAAGAGTGGCAAGGAAGAATTTTGCTGGACTTCCTAATTAAGGTGGCAGTTTTTAATTAGTATGATTCTAGTACTAGGTTAACAGTCTCATATGAGATAAATTAATTTAACAGCACATACATACAAGAGTTTCTTGTCAGCACAGAAGGGAATGGCATTACATAGGCAAGTGAAATACCTAATATAGTGAAGTATTTTGACTGGCCAAAAGTGGGTTTATCTCAGATGTTCTTAGGTGTTTTTTAACGAAGTTTAATGTATTAATAGATGCCAGGTAGCAAACAGTTCCTAAGAGATTTAGAAATGGGTAGCCTTGCAAATTAAATTTTCCACGTGCTGTTCTCGTGGATGTTACTGAAATGGTGCTTTTCTACAGCCCTTTCACTGCGGCGTGCTGGACGGTATTTAGCAGGAGCAGTACTAGCCTTGCCTTTCTCCCGTACTGCTTCCCGGATGAAGTATGGTAGGTCAGGGAGATTTCACCACATCGACAGATGCCTTTATAAAGACCTACAATTCTATGCAACTTTCTATTAACAAATAAACATTGAACTGTCTTCCAGCATTATGGTTCACTGCCAATCTATTTACATTTTCTACCTTTATATACACAAGAAGGATAAACCAGCGCTTAACAGACCTTAATCTTTAGTCTGTAAAAGAAACAGTAACATTATTTGTATTACTTTGAAGTACACTTTGTATAAAAGTTGAACTAATAAAGGGTCTATACCAAGTTAATGCAGTTTGGTTCCCTTCTTTCTGTTGCGGAGTACCCTCTGTATCAGATGAAACAGTGTACTGTAGGTATGCTGGCTGCGCAGCGCAGGGAGTCAGGAACAACCTACACTATAGGATGGTCAGTGCCCTGGAGCACGTAAGGCCGTATACTTGTCGCACAACAGAGGGACTACATAGCAATAAACCAGGCAGGCATTTGATCACCCAGAATCCCTTCACAAGGATTGTTTCTCCTGCCTCACAGATGGGAGTTTGTGAATGGGGTGAGCAGCCGCTTCAAGGGAGCAAAGAGCTGGCATAAGTTGAAAGCTCCTACAAGAGGATAACAGTCCCGTCCTGCACAGACAGCAGCATAACAAACCAGCAAGAGGCGGGGGGGAAAAATTCCCTATCCATCAACTAAAGGGATCTCATCCCTAATGCAGGTTTTTCATATACACTACAAGAGCCCACGTGGGATATGAACATGCAAGAACAAGAAAACAAGAGAATTGTTCAGAGTTTTGTACTTCAGAAGTTGTAATCTAGGGATTTATTTGCTTAAACATGAGCAATCTGGACATGGGGCAGCCTAGAGCATGAATTTGCTCCATGCAGTACTCTGTGTTAACTGTCCCGAGCATGTTCTCTTACCTGGTGGGAGAGGTTACTCAGTGGAGGAAAAGAAGGCTGAAAGCTCACGTGTCACAACTATAGAGAGCAGTGCAATATATATACACCTATCCATCTGCATGTGTCTATCCATTAACGAGCACATTCGCTGACCCAAGGCAAGTCCTACACGTCAGCCCGAAGCGCAGCCTTTGTTAAGACGTCCTCCTTTTCCTACCACACACCCGTGCGCACATACTCTCTGTGCACTCAGCTGCAGGACTCCAGGAGAAAGAGCCATAGTGCTGTCCTCTGTTCTGCCTTCCACACTCCTCCCACGTGTTTTGCTCATCAGGTAAGCAGACAATTCACTAAGCAGTATTTTGACATTGGCATTAGACACTTCCAGTGTGCCGGTGCTCCAGTCAGGAAACAAAACTTTAAAGTTTCTTTTTGGGCAGAGTATAAAAAGCAAAATTTAATGCTTAATGTGTCATTTACTCACGGTAGGAATCCAGTTTAAAAGAGCAAACCAAATAACTCGAAGTTTTAAACAGCATTATTTCAAGCTGAATTTATCCAAGAAAGGAACCACTTTGCATTGAAGGGTCACAAAACTAAATTCATTTAAAAAAAAACAAAACATGATAGATGTATACTTCTTTCTCAAGTTTAACTAAATTTACAGAGCTTGCATACATCAAACAATTTAACCAACCCTTTATTTCCTCCCAGTTTGAAAATGATTAGTGTGACATGCCATATATTTTAAACTTTCAAGAACCAGTACTGAATATTTACATATTTATTCCATGCTTGACACTTTTCATTTCAAATTCCCTGACAGAAAACACAATTCATATCCCTGCTAGCTTCCAACACAGTAAAGTTTCTTAAAAAATAAAACAACTTTAAACACATGGTCTAAAGGAACTAGTCAGCTTTAAAAATATTTATGCAGCGCTCCTTAAAAAAATAGCATCAATACCTGTAATGCCTGTGAGAGCTCCGCCCATTTTAGTCACTACAATTGCCTTATTAGTAAAATTACATCTTCCTGTTATTTTACCATTCAGAAAGTTGTTTGGCTTACAATACAAATTTTTGTTCATGTTATTTTAAACAATGTTAAAACGCATACCTTTGTACTTTTTATACTCCCTTCAACCGCACACAGTCAATTAATAGAAGTTTACCACTTTCATAGGTGATGTCAACTGACGTTGTGCAAACTAATCACCTCTCAGACAGTGGGACGCTGCCCCAGAGTCTCCACACAGAGAAAGTACACAAAAGAGGGGCCTTCTGTGGTTCAAATGAAAAACTATTTAATTTAGCCAGGCAGTATAAAGCTAAAAAAATGTTCAATTTAAAGTATTATCATACTTTAGAAATACTTAAAATAGGGTGTTAAAGATTCTAGGCAGATGAGCTGTCCAAAGTAAGTTAAGATTACATAAAACAAGAATATTACAACTGGGCTTTATTTAAGCAGACGAAGACCCCTTTTATAGCACTTTTGTAATGTCAAGAGACCAAAGCATTAGTGAAAACCGAAGCTCAGCTGAGTCTGACAGTGGAGCTCATTTGTAAAAATTTGATATGGCCTTTAGAAAAAGCTACCGCTCCTCACCCCAGCCAAAAATGTACTAAAAGGCTACTGAGAATCGGTTAATTCTCTGAAATCCCATGGAGCCCAAAGGAATGCAAAGATGTAAAAAGCTTACTTCAATCACTGAATTTAATACAAAAGTAAATTTAGAGGTGAATCTAGTGCTAAAATGTCTTTATGAATTCCTACTTCTCAAAGTTTTTCTTTTCTTACTATATCTCAGTCTAATTACAGAAACAAAAATCCAAACCATCTATTCAAAGGGAAGCTTTAGCATTACTGCTCCACTATGTGGCTGTTCAGTTTATACACCCGTCTCTACACCACCTCCTCAGCTACGTAAGTCAGCAAAGAGGCAGGCAACTAATTAACTCCAGGCTCTCTAAGGGTACAGGTATCTTGCTGTTTAACTTCAAAGCATACTCTGTTTTACAACTAAATAACTCTTGTGCTCCTAGCACATGAGCTGGAGTTCTAAAGTAAATGCTAGGATGTTATCCTGCTCTCCCTGAAGTCAATGACAGATTTCTACTAATCTTAACAGGTGTGGGATCTTATTTAAGTGTCTAATCACATTACCAAAGGTGTACAACAAAAACCTACAGAAATCATGTTTACATTTGTATTCTTTCACAGATTAATTCATTTCAATCAATCTTCTCTCACCTGCTACTTCAACTGCTGTCAGATGGACCTCATTCATCAATAACTCAGACTGGCTGAAAAAAAAAAAAAGGGCTAATGGCTCTAAACCTGGGAGAAAAAACTAAAATTGCCTTACATATATATGTATTTTTTTAGTTTTCTTGTAGTATTAAGTCACACACAAAACACCTGTACCTTTCTTTTGGCACAATGAATATTTTAGAAGTCCTTCAAGTCTTAACTCAAAGAGGTTCTTTACTGAGTATTGTCTACTGAAGTCCACAAAAAATTTAAAACATTCTTTCAAAAGGAACAAAAAATTTACAATTGTACACAAAAAGTCTTGAATTTTATTGAAATCTGAAGTCTTGTATCAAACAAAAACTTTTCTTCAGACAAAAATATTCTCTTGGTGTCCTCCAGATAGCAGTAATTCTGAATTGGTCCTTTAGTGCCACCGCTTTCTTCATCATCTTCACAGAAGTCCACATGACTGGCTGTTCCATTAGGTCTCATTTTATCGTGTGAAGGAACGTACATGACGACCTCTTCCACTGCCTCCACTAACAAACTTTCCTCTTGAGCCACCACTGCTACTACTATTAGCACTTGTCCAAGATGGTCCAATTCCTCCCCGGCCTCTGGAAGCACGATCGCGAGGACTCAGTCGGTAGCCTTAAAGCAAAGAAAAGTATACTCAGTTGGAAAAAAAAAAAAAAAAAAAAAAGCCCTAGGCGTAGTAGCTGCTGGGAAAGCATAAGAAACAAAAACCAGATGAGACACAAACGGGGTTCTGTTTTCTCCTTTTAATTTTCGCTTTTCTTTTAGGCAAGCATTTTTTGCTTTGATTGGCTCTATAGTTACCGTGTAGGTACGAAGACAACTGAATTGCAAAAGTCTGAATGCAAAATTAAGATTCTGCGATCAAGTGTTCAATTCAGCAAGTTTTATGGATTACAGGGCAGTTCGTATGAAAGCATGTATTTGATACAGTCTCAGTGAAAACTGTTCACATATGCTTAAAACATTTGCTGAATTTCAAGGTGTTTGCAGCATCCTTGCATGGTTTCATTTGTAAAGCGAAAATGAAATTCAAGGAATTTTCTATAGTTCGATGCCCATATGAATACCATGTACCTGCTGAACTTAATGGTCTCAATGGTGGCAGTGGACCCCTGTTAAAATTGCTTTGACCACCTCTACTGTCATTGTAGGTTCCCCTGGGCGTACTCTGTGCACTCCAACTTGAGCCTCGAGCACCTTCACGACGACTGTAATTTCCTAGACAGGGAGAGAAAAACCCACACACTGTTGAGCAAACACCACTTTTTTTTTTTTCATTTCAATCTTCACAATACCCAGGGTGGTAAACATAATATTTACACAATTCAAATAGCTAAAGCTACTCTGCAACAACATACCCTCAGTATTCTAACTCAAAGTCTACAAGCTACTGTACTTTACACAGAATCAGGGGAAAATACCTATTTTTTCAGACATGAACTCAAGTTTAAAAGAATTCACATTATCTAGTGTATTAAGACAGACTCGTATACTCTAAGGTTTTGTGGTAAAGTAAATCCTGGTATTTATAACTTTACTAAATGGATGTACTTTCTGTTTCTACTTGTGACAGACAGAGTTTGTATGCCTTAAACAACTTGTTTGACAACTCTGGCTGGAGGAGGGTATGCATACTACAGAGGCCTGCAAGTCTGGCAAGAGATAAGGGTCACGGGAACAGAACAATACCCCTGCTGTGCCTTAATTGTTGTGATTTACAACCCTGGCTGGAGGAAGAGATAAGTCCTGCGGAGGCGGGATGGTATCTTTTCCTTGGGACCAGCCTACATGTGCAACAACTTTGCAAGGCCTCAACCACGCTGTGCAGAAGCGGGGTCATACAGCGGACACCACAACTAGGGGATCACGACCACCAGACACCCCTTGGGGGACCACTGACTCATTTCGAGAACAATCTAAGACTGCAAAGTGCAGGCGTCCCAATTAGCATGGGAAGCGAGCAGCGGGGGGAGACAAGAGGGATGTTACCACCCTCTCCTATCTCGCATGCAAATGACCTAAAGTATTTAGACCTTCTCACTTGGGATGCCGGCGCGCCCTCCCGCCCGCCACCTGAGGACCCATCCTGCAAGTGATTTACCGGAGGAGCAACTCTGCAAGCAACTTACCAACACTACAGACAACGTACATCGCTGGATCCAAGGGTGGTGATCTCTCTTTTCCTCTCTCTCATAGTCTCTATCCTCTTTCTCTTTTCCTTTTTTCCTTTTCTCTCTTTTCCTTTTTTCCTTTTCTCTCTTTTCTCAATGCCTTTAGAAACCCAAGACACTTACAACCATGCAACTTTCCCTGTATTAATAAATTGTTCTTAATTTCATACCAGTTATTTGGTGTCGTTTCACCTTAATTTACTCCAAGGGATTTATGAACTAGTTGCGACCAGGTCGTAACACTACTGTGCAAGGACATGCCCTAGTTACAGGATCGAAGGGAAATGAATGTAACCTTGTCTATGTATGTAAGAAACTTCACCCTGCAGCTAGAACCTCCAGGTTCACTGAAAACTGCATCTTATTCCTGGCAGGATCTTCCATCCTTTTATTCAAAAGCCTTATTTAAACTCAGAGATGTATTGTGACACTTGATTTCAGGAACTGACGTGTCACAAATGGTAGAGAGGGCTTTTTGTTTTTCTGACTTCATCTCTGAAGCACTCCCAACAGTTGCTAAAAGAAAACAGGTAACTCCTTTTGTAAAAGAGAGGGAGAGAGAGAGGCATCACAGGAACTTGTTTCAGTTCCACAGCACTCAAGAGAACATTTTCTAGTGCTAAACAACTTATTTCAAGAACACTGCTTCAGGAACATCTCACACCAGGGATGATTAACTGCTAGCAAATTGGGTTAGTATCACTGAAGCATTTTTAGCATTCATTTACTCCAATTCTAATACAGGAGACAACATACCTTTCGAAGTAGGTGGTGTAAAGAACCTGTTCTGACTGTGAAAAGCTCCTCGTCCTCCACGATTCCCTGAGAATCCACCACGTGAAGAAATCTTCTGTGAGACTTTTGGTGGCCTTTTGGCTGGTGGTATCCCATCTGGAGCAACCACTTCTTTGCTCTCTGCAGCAACAAAATCATCCACGTGCATGGAGGGTGGCCTGCTTGTATTCTGTTTCCTCTGACGGAAGATATCATGTGGTCGAATTCCTTGTCCAAATCCTCCCCTGCCTCTTCCTCTTGGTGGTGGCACAACATGAGCTCTCTTTGCAGGCTCTATGTACTCTGATTTTCCACTGTCATGACAAACCATGATTTATTTAGTTAATGTAAAAATGTATTCACACTGAAGATCAGGCATTCTCCACACTGGAGATGCAATTTGAAAGGTATATGACATTTTGAGAATATAGAGAACAGTGCTGAACACACGGTTTACTCATTAAACTCATCTTACCTCGAAGTTATGAAGGTCTCATGCTTGTGCTTGCCGAGTTTGAACCCTTTTGTGGTTTTCGTGCGGCCAGGAGACGATGGCTCTGATAAAAACGACCTCTCCAATTCAGCTTGCAAGTCAAAGTCACTGCAGCCCTTCTCTGACAGTTCAATTAAGTCAACTTTTACCTGCAATGATAGAGTTTAGTTTTATCACAACAATCATTACTAGCACCTCTGAAGAAGAAAACACACTGCACCAGGATGGATGAGATTCAGCTAAGGTCCTTCCCCTAGCGCAAAAAAGCTCCATCCTCTACCTTTTAATGCAGTAGCGTATCTCAAAACAAAAAGCAGCAGTACCAGAACAAAAAAGCAGCGGAGCTGCAGCAAAATTGTCTTGATGGTTCTGAATCTCAACGTCAAGGGCATAGCTTTCAAGTATGAACACCTGTCTTGTCACTAAATGACCCACAGTGAGGCACTCTTTGTCTTAAGCTATAAATTTATTAATGCTGCTTTTATACAGGAAACAACAGTTTTGGTTTTGCTTAAGAAGTTAAAACACAAGTATCTTTGCATGTAAATTTAAAAAGAGTCAAACTAAAAAAGAACGAAGGCAATGAAGTCAACAGAAACTGATTATTTCCCACGTAAGTTAAGACACTGCAATTGCTTAATTTTAAAAAATGTTATTGTATATTTTTCAAAATGACATTTAAAGTTTAGATTATAAAAATCAAGTTTCAAATATTGGGAAAAGTTTTTGTGCAAGGAGTTTCATCTACTACTGCCATTTTTTCCACTTTTTTACATCAGTGCAAAGATTTAAAAAAAAAAAGTGTAGCTATCAAGCTCTTTGGATATTACTGCAATGACAGAAGACAAGCATAGAAAAGAAAATAAATCCCATTTTGTCTACATTTAACACAAACTGCTGAAAAGCCCCAGCAGCAATGCAAAAGCAGGTTAGGACTGACACATCTGTTCTTTTAAAGGAGATGACTTCTGCATTAGAGCACTGCAGAAGGTGCCAATTTTGTGTCTGCTTCCAAGTGAACCTGAAGGCATTTGATATCAACCTTTAACAAATGCCAGCCCCTGTATCTGGGTCAATTTACAAGGGTGAGCTCAGGAAAACAAACAGTTTGGCCATATGAATTTCAGATGCTACTAGCTCAGGTTAACCCCCATTTTTAAATCCACTCAAGTTACATTAATGAAGCCTTTTACCATATCCAGATCAGTGTCTATTTCTTCAGCCTGAAAGGGTGAGAACCACATGGACTTCAGCTGGTCATCCATCACGTCTGCCAACACATACGTAGTCCTGCAACAAAACAATGCCAATCACAGAATCACAGATGCCTATTTGGTTAGGAACTACAACCAACTGCAAGCATACGCAGCATTACAAAACCTGGGGTGAATGTTGCTGCCTTACCCTTGATACTTGCATGAAATTAAATACACTGGGACTAGTAGGTAGTAGTGATAACAGTGATGTTTACATCTCGTTTGTAATATACTCATGCATAAATTATTGCATTTTCTTAAGTAAATCACAGGTAGCATGCTCATACACTTAACTATTTTACCTGTTGTTAAACAAATTCTGAAGAGAGTCTGGTGCAGAAAGAATAGGCTCCACATCTTGGTCACTCAGTGGACAAGAATCACCCGTCGATTCCAACATCTGCCTCACTCCAACAATGTTGTCCAGTAAGGATTCAAGGCCATCATCTTCCTTAGAACGATCCTAAGTCAACACAGCACAAGTCAGAACTTTTTCCCCTCCTCAGAGAAGGAAATATGCTTTTGTTAAAAATAAAAAAGAGGGGGAGGTACTACAAAACAGTCTATCCATCCACAAATAGTGAAACTGAGACACCTGAGCACACAAACAACAGCAGAGAGCTCCTCAGTACGCTATAAAACAAACCATGTCACCACGTGCGCATTCTAGCCTTTGTTCCCAGTTGATGCAATAACTTCCATAACATAGTCCCAAAGAAGGCATCACCCAGGGTTTAGTTAACACGCTCTCTGCTAAAGCATTCCAACGTCTTAAGTGTCTGCAATTTCTCCTTCAGCACAGTTGTGGCTTTTAATCTTTTACCACAGATGCAGGCAGCCAGGGAAGGGACAGGAGGGAGTATAGTACTCAAAAGGCATTTGTGACCAACAGGTTGTGGAGCAGCTGTTTTATGGACTCTTCTAAATTAGCCATCTACTGCACGGCTGCTATCAATTATGTAGGATTAGATTTGAATCTTAGAGTTAAGTTTGTGATTAGAATAACAGAAATGTTGGATGCATTGAATTCTGCATGTCCTCTAGTTCAATCTTGACCCCCCTTGCTTGAAGCAGGACTATCATCAACAGTAGATCAGGTCAGCCATAACTTTATGTAGCTGCATCTAAATAAAGCTCCGGTGACAGAGAGCCCACAGCCACTCTGAGCAACCTGTTCCAGTGCTGCACTTCTCTCTGTGATTTTTCTTTTTTTTTTTTCATAATGTCACCCTAAACCTCTGAAGTCACAGTTTGGGGCCATTGCCCCTTGTTTTATTATCTGGCATTACCAAAAGAAGTTTGATTGCACCATCTTTGTTACTATCCCCCAAACAGCTCTAAGTAGCTCTAAGACAGCTCCTTAGCCCTCTTCACCAGGCTAAACATACCCAGCGTCCTCCTCCTCTCTCTATAGCACATGTGCTCTAGGTCTCTGACCACCTTGGTAGAACCCTCTTCAGTTTCCCCAGATCTCTCTAGAACTGGCAAGAGAGCAAAGCTGGCCAAAGGTGAATGAAGCACACCACACGAGAGCTCACCAGCATCTCATGAAGGCAGACAGTAACATCACTTGATTTGCTGACCATTCTCACAGAATCACAGAATCAACCAGGTTGGAAGAGACCTCAGGGATCATCGAGTCCAACCATTGCCCTGACACCACCCTGTCAACTAGACCATGGCACTAAGTGCCATGTCCAGTCTTTTCTTAAACACATCCAGACATGGTGATTCCACCACCTCCCTGGGCAGCCCATTCCAATGTCTAATAACCCTTTCTGAAAAGAAATTCTTCCTAATGTCCAACCTGAACCTCCCCTGGTGAAGCCTGAGGCTATGTCCTCTTGTCCTATCGCTAGTTGCCCGGGAGAAGAGGCCGACTCCCACTTCACTACAACCTCCCTTCAGGTAGGTGTAGACTGCAATAAGGTCACCTCTGAGCCTCCTCTTCTCCAGGCTAAACAACCCCAGCTCCCTCAGCCATTCCTCATAGGTCAGACCCTCCAGACCCTTCACCAGCTTGGTCGCCCTCCTCTGGACTGGCTCCAACACCTCAACATCTTTCTTGAAGTGCAGGGCCCAGAACTGGACACAGTATCCAAGGTGCGGCCTCACCAGTGCCAAGTACACACAAGATCACTTCCCTAGACTGGCTGGCTACACTATTCCTAATAGAGGCCAGGATGCCATTGGCCTTCTTGGCCACCTGGGCACACTGCTGGCTCATGTTTAGCCGGCTGGCGATCAGCACCCCCAGGTCTCTTTCCACCAGGCCGCTTTCTAACCACTCTTCCCCCAGCCTGTAGAGCTGCATGGGGTTGTTGTGGCCGAAGTGTAAGACCCAGCACTTGTTCTTGTTGAACCTCATGCTGTTGGTCTCGGCCCATCTATCTAACCTGTCCAGATCCCTCTGTAGGGCCTTCCTCCCCTCCAGCAGATCGACACTCCCACCCAGCTTACTGTCATCTGCAAATTTACTGAGGGTGCTCTCAATCCCTACGTCTAGATCATCTATAAAGATATTGAACAGCACCGGCCCCAGAACTGAGCCCTGGGGAACACCGCTAGTGACCGGCCGCCAGTTGGACTTTGCCCCATTCACCACCACTCTCTGGGCTTGGCCATCCAGCCAGTTTTTAACCCATCGAAGAGTCCACCCATCCAAGCCCTGGGCAGCCAGTTTGTGTAGGAGGATGCTGTGGGAGACAGTGTCGAATGCCTTACTGAAGTCTAGATAGACTACATCCACAGCCCTGCCCTCATCTACTAAGCGGGTCACTATCCTCCTTCCAGGATAGCTCAGAACACAGTCTGTTTCGTTTGTAGTGACCATGCACTGTTGGCCCATGTTCAACCTAATGTCCACCATAACCACCCAGCCCTTTTCAGCCTAGCCTGCATCATGGCATAGGGTTGTCCTGCTCTCACTGCAGAACTTTGCATTTTTCCTAACAACCCACACAAGCTTTCTGCTAAATCAATCCTAAAAAGTTTATTGAGGTTCCTCTGGATTGAGGCTTTGCTGTTTGTTGCATTAGTCACTCCCGCAGTTTACTGTCATCTATGAATTCATTGAAGATGTATCCACCGTTCAGGTCTCTGATGAAAACATCCCAACAGTATCAGCCCCACTACTGACTCTTGGGTATTCCACTTGTTACTGGTCACCAGTAACATCAAGCCACTGCTAAGCAGTGGTTCCTGTTGCTTGTGCTCACCACTATCCAGTGCTCTCTGTTGTTTGCATTTGCTGCCTTTCATGAGAGTATGGTGTGCAAATACTCTCAGCACAAGGGGATCCCAACCCTGCCTGAAACTTCTTAGCATTACCACAATACAAACAATAAAGTCTGAATCCATCCTGCATCAGAACAAGTGATTTTAGACATCAGTATTAAAACAATGGCAGCAGCTATTACCAGTTCCTCAAGGTATGCCACAGAATTGCGCACCCTGCTCATCAAGGAGGGGTAGTCTATATCGTTTTAAAAACATGTTCAGATACAAGACCGCAACATCAACTTGATTATTTAAATTCTTCTACCATAACATTTTTTTCCAGATCAAGCAGCATATTCTCTGGGGTTTCTTCTTTGTTCTGCAGTAGATGTTTTAACTCTGCAGTAGTTAGACCCAGCGTTCTGCCTGGATGAGATCCATCTGCTTCCATAAGGCTTCCGTCATCCCCACAACATCCCTGAAATATTTGACAAGTGGGAAATAAGTATTCATAAAATATTTACTATACCTGTGGACTGCAAACCCCTTAGAATTCAAACGTACATTAGAGCAAATCTAGCAAAACAAAGAGTAATCTCTTGATTTAAAAACATATTATGCTGAATATTTTCATAAAGTACACTTCAATAGGCAAGTTTAGATGTTGCATCAAGATGAATGCAATCCTTTCCTATATAAGCTGAGGTTTGTATCACAGAATTAACAAATATTTTAGATTCCTTTCTATACTACATATCAATACAACAACTCTCTTAACAGGATGCCACGAATCCAAAACCTGGACACAACAGCATGCTGTTCACTTAGGAAATCAATATGAATCAATACGCCAATTCTTCCTATCAGAAAACCCTCTTATTTACTAAGCATATATTCTGACTAGCTTTCACAGATTTCATTAAAAACTAAAGACGGCACTAACACTACTGATGGAAAAGCCTTACCCAGCAATCTGCATAGTCAACTGCTTTCTGAAATAATTGTTCCTAACTGTGTCTCACACTGCAGATTTCAGAGAAATGCAGCTGAGTTTGTCTAAGTATTCAATACATACTCACCAGCGTATCAGAGTTTAGAATCTGTCGCGTAAAATCCAAAAAAGAAGAGGCCAGTTCACCTGTGTCTTTGCTAAAACTAGTTATTACTCGTTTTAATACAGTGTAGAGAGCACTGCTGTGTTTTCTTAGGGAGCTGTTTTTACAACGAAAAGAGAGAAAATACTTTATTAGTGCATACATTGTCACCATTCCACTGTAACTTGTTATAAGAAAACAACATATATGCAAAATAACTTGATAATTATAAAATTTACCAAATTTCAATTTTGATTACGAAGCTGGAGCTTTATTATTTCCTCTGTACTAGACTGTTTTTCTCACCAGTGCTGTCTGCAGATATTTCAGACTGCACATACACAGCTATATGTACTGCAGCAATACCTCTAAAACCTGCAAGAAATTACATTTTCATCTTTGGAAGAAAAGGGGTAGGAAACAGAAATTTTGTTTGCACAAGGGCCTTATGTATAAAGCAGGATCATGCTTGCTGTTATAACTTCACTGCATCCCATGATGCCTAACTGCAAGAAGAAACCAGAAAGGTAATCATCAACACAGAACAGCAAGGCCACACACTGAAGCTAACAGCTAGACGTATGGGATCATAGAAACAACAGCACCTTTAAGCTACTTATTTTTCATTTGCGGGTTGTATAGCTTCTTGCAGTCTGAGCAGCACAATTCTGTAGCACTGCTTAGAAGAGTGTTTTGAGCAACCTTTTATTGACAAGGCTCCAGGTACTGCCTTTTTCTCTCCAGGAACCTCACAACTTTCTTGCCTCCCTGCAGCTCACCTTCAGTGGACAGAAACAGGTCCAAATACAGGACAATGAATTAAGTGCCAAAACAATACAATACTGTGAATTCATGTATATATTCTGTTCAAAAAGGAGTGCAGTCAACAAAATTAGTTAGAAAATATGTATCTCCTCATTGCAAAAGCCCATATTGCCTGGACGTTAGAACACTCTGGGGAAGTGCAAACAGAATCCCCTCAAAATAGAGGGAATGACACACAGCTCTCCACGATCCCAGATGAGAGCTCTAACTGATGAGTGACTCAGAAGGGAAGGACATAAGTACTATATCTCATTCTAATCCTCCAGCCTTGGAGCAGTGAAATGGAGGGTAAAAAACTTTTTCCAATGCTTTGTTTATTTCTTGAAAGAAAGTGCTCCTGTGTGAATACTGCAGAAATGATTCAGAGGTAAAATCTCAAGTGAAGGAAGACCAAAATACTGAGTAAAACACTGAAGTCCCAAAGGGAAATGAAATTTCAGGTGCCTTATCCTCAACATTTGCTACTAGATAAGTAGGAAATTATTTCACATTGCAGAAGTTTTAAAATAATTTTAAGTTGTCAGACATATCTCAAAATACCATACCTTTTTAAGTGATAGAAGCCATAGTCATGCTCTGTAAGGAACATCATTGTTCGGATACATGTCAGCAGACAATTGTAACTGCTCTCAGAATTAGTTAATGTTTCCATCAGACAGTCACAAATTAAGGGCATCAGCTCTTTGCTTGGTAAGGAGTTGGAAAGCTGCTCTGATTCAGACACAGAGCCTTCTGATGAGCTTGGTAAAATGAGTGCAATGTCCTATAAAAAGTGATTATTATACACATAGTAAAAAACACATTCTGTATACCAGCAGTAAGTATAAACCACACATTACATAAGAAACACTAGGTTCTTTCACTACCCCTTTATCATCTTATTCCAGTATTTCACAGTTATTACTGACGAGTAAAATACTAATCCAGTGTATCTTTTTAAAATTGGTTCTGTTATGGGTTACAAACCATTACTGATTTTCAAAAACATAAAAGCTTCAAAGGGTGAAAAGTGATAGCAAAGCCACAACTAAAAGCCAGTCATTGAATAATACCCTATACTTGCACAGTTTCTTGCCTAAGTAGTCAAACTGTCCCTTAATCTCAAAACATTCATCAAAATTAAGAGGCTGCAGATACCACGTAGGAAGTTTAAGATCTACTGCCCCCTCCACATTTTACATAGAATAAAACAAGATCAACTTTCACAATGAATTTGCATGGGCAAAAAGCTCGTTTATATGCCAATGGCTGACCGATCTCTACTGACCAACAACGCCCAAATGTCTTTTGCATAAAGCACTAAAGCAAATAATACATGCAACTAGTAAGACAAATAGTGACATGCAAACCCATGCACGCAACTAATGAAAAACTACCAGGGCTAGCCTATGAATCAGTTTTCAGATAACAGATAACATTTCTTACTTTGCTTTAGCAACTTATGCTTTTTTTTTTTAATGGTGTAGTGTTATGGTAGCAGCATATATTTGGAATACATTTTTAAGAGGTTTCAGTTAGACAACTAAGAGATACATATTTATTCAACTAGGTGAAACGTGAATAGTGACAACTCAAGTTTTGCCAGTGGCCCATGTTCCAAAAATCTTCCCACAGGCAGAAATGACATCCCTCTCTTAGCTGAGGTGACAGTCAATCTTTGTGCCATTCAGTTCTTGGTCTCTAATGAGTTACCAGAATAGTGCACATAATGCAAAAGAGGTATCATAAACCAGAAGGATTTTACATGCAAGAGCAACCAGACAGCAAATCTGTCAAAGCAGCCAACCACACACATTTTTTCTTCTTGTGTTTTAAAAATGTTGATTTTTTTTTTCCTTTTGGAAAAAAGCAGGCACCTAAGAAATAACCTCATTTAATTTGTCTCCTACAATTATCAACACACATTACGCATTAAATATAGAAAATACCTGATCACAGAGGGACTGCAAGAGGGAAGTTACATATTCAGCGCACTGTTGATGAGTGACATTGTCCCCAGCTGATCGCATTAAAGCCAAGAGCTCCTGGAAAACCTCTGAATACTTCTCATCACCTTTAGTAGTTCCATTGATAAGATGCAAAATAGCTACTTTACAAGCTTTGTGTGAAGCCAGGGCATCCAATAAAGCAAGCAATCGAGTGGTCTGTCCAGTGTACTGTTTCTCTTTATCTTCTGTGTTGCTGAAAGGATATCAATGCAGTTTGAAAAAGCTGTTTTAAAGTGATTTAAAAAACTATACAAACAACCATTACAGGAGTCATATAACTCTGCATTTTTAAAAAAGCACCTAGTTTACATACTTGAACTTACAGTTTGACTGACTTTTTGAAAACTGCTCAACTTCACTAAATGACTTCAGGTTGCATAATAAATTAATTAATCTACTATGCATTTAACATACTGTAGGGCACCTAGTTGCATACAGATAAATATGCTTTTATGCAAACAGTATCTAATTCTATGTGGATAATTACGCTTTTAAATAAACCGTACTCATTGTGTTTCAAAACCCTCCAAAATGGTAGTATTCAACTTCCTCCAGCTTACAAACATCTACACATTTTCCTGGTAGCACGCAAATCACAGTACAGCAAACTTTACTGGCCTACTTTTTTATTTATATCAGATAGGTCTTTTAGAAGCAGTTCACAGAGAAGATGAGGCTTTGTAGGGATAGCCTGAAGAAAACCTTCCTAAAATACTCACCATAAACACACAATGTGAAACTGTCTATATCAAAACTTAAAAGTATGACATGGTTCCTTGGCAACATTAAGCATTATCGGGACACAGTGTATAGCACTTGTCTGAGAATTCATTCAGTTCATAATGGACAAGTAATATTTCTGAAAGTATTTGCCTCCTGCTAAATCTACTGTACAGAACCAAGGTGAACTTAATAGTCCACTAAAGGAATCTTTGCAACAGAAAACAGATACCTTTGTAGGTCTTCTACAATCAGATCCAATACAGTCCTCATGATAAGAAGAGCAGTAGGTGAAGCCAAGTCACACAACTGAACACAGATACGTCTCAACATATGCTGAATAGGCTGGCAAGATGAACCAGAGAAAGATCGAACTATCTCTTGTATCAGTTTGGCTTGAACATGAAGATGCATACTCCACAGCTTCCTGGTGTTGAGTGCCACTGAAATATCATGTGGTTCAATTACCTGCAGGAACAGAAGAACAGGAGGTTTTTCCTTTCAACTGTTATCACAAAACCTGAATTCTACCACAAGGTATAAACAAAGACTAAGTACTAATGCTGTCCTCATCAAAAACATGCAATGCCTTTTTCATTATTATCACTGAATCACAGGGCACGATTCCAGCAAATTAGGTACGCCTTCGGGAGCACGGGTGGTCACACACCTTTTATGCTTACTTATTAAAGATTACAAATTCAACACCCATGCCAAAAGAAAGGAGAGCCTTAATATACCGAGAGTTTGGCATTCAGGGTTAAATCCAAAGCCTTCATAGCCAATGATTTAATAGAATGGGAGTCTAGATAATTTCACAAGGGACAAAAGAACATATGACCACTAATTTTAAAAGATGCTCCAAATGAGAACAATTTTGTTTCTGATGAAAAAGATGTATCTTCAAAGAATCTATATGAACACAAACGCTTTACAGAAACTTTAATTTATCCTTTCACATATCTGTTTTTTCCACAACTACGAAAATGGTCTAAGGGTTATACATAATTACAATTCTTCAAAAACTAAATAAAGCTAAATTATACCTGAGTCGTCTGCATGGGCAGTGGAAGAGGCAACAATTCTGAAAGCAGTATAAGTCCAGAGAAAAAGCCTTCAGGAATTCTCAGAATTGAAGAGAGAACTTCCTTCAGCATTAAAGACCAAGTATTGTTCGCCAAAGTTTCTTCCGAAATGGTAAGTTTTTCATTAACACCTTGTGTAAAAGTCAGTAAGATATCAACAATGTCATTCTGAATTTTTTGTTCATCACTATCTAAGCGGCCTGAGAGAGGAATAGAACACAGGAGCATGTGTAAAGAAACAAGCGCTGATGGAACACGCATGTCTTTGAATTCAAAAGATCCACCCCTCAGCAGTTCTGTCAGCATTGTTTTAAGTAGAGTAAGTGTACAGCGGGCCATAGAAATAGTAGTAACTCTGTGAAGCGTGGTGCCCATGTTGACATGGAGTCGCCAAGGCTGGATAAGTATGCTGTTCAGCTTCTGCAATACCCGAATGAAGGTGTCCATTCCCTCAGAAGAAAAGAGCTGAATAACTGCAAGATTCCATTTAAGGTCTTTCTGTTGACCTGCATGGAAAAGAAATAACATTTCTGTATGTCTAAGTTCTCTTGAGTAACCACAGTTACACTTGAGACATGATTAAGTAGAAGACTCAGAAAACCAAGATTTCTATGTTAAGCAGTACAAATGCATCAACCATACCTTCTACCAGAGGCGGTGGACATGCAACATGACAAAGAACACGAAGTGCAGTAGGAAGGCCAACTCCATCTGGGGTCATCAAACTGTCAATGTTCTTTAAAAACAAACAAAAAAACCAAACAAACAAAAAAACCCACACCATATTACAAGGAAGGACTTTACGACGAGTATATCACTAGCTTAGTATTCAAATTCTGTATTTAGTTACTGTAAGTATTCCGCAAAATTTAAGCGCAATTATTCCACCTTTTGGAAAGCAGTCACAAATACGACAGAAGCAAAAAAAGGAAGGTCAACGTTTGCATTGTGGTTTTATGGTAAGCTAAAAGATTTAAATAGTTGGATCTCTGCATCACATAGTTACCTTAGATTTTGTTTCAATAAATATAACTGAGAGCAAGAACTGGCCTAGATCATAAGCTTTAATAAAAACACCTATTTTGGATAAAAGTATTTAATTTTAAATACCATATGTTAGTACATACCTAAGATAAAATAACAAACTACAAAAAAGGTCTACGCTTATAGAGTACGACTAAAAGATAGCATCTATCTGTATTTTACTAACCTGTTTGATATATTCAATGAGATTTGGAATACAGTTAATTTCAAATCTAAGATTTTTCAAAGGTTCAAGCCACTTGCTGAGCTCTGGGGGGAAAAAAAAGACTTAGAGTTAATTGAGTAACTTGTAAGTGCATTTATGAACATAAAATGTTTGCAATAAAAATGTACTTAATTTATACATCAGGTATAAATTTGTGTGAACTTTGTGAGGCATACATTGCAGCTATAGCCAGCTGAAAAGCATCAACACAAATAACACTTGAGAAAAGGCAATACACCTCACATACATGGACAAAATGCAGGCGAAGTCAACCTGAACACTCAAATAATTTTCATCTTATTATTTGTAATTAAACATATTTTATACAAAACACTAAGGGTTTCACTGTCAGCTAAAAAAAAAAAAAGCCATCAAGAGCAAGGACCAAAGCACGTTCCCCTTAATGTACATAACAGGTTATTACAAACTGAACAAAAACTCCTATTAAATGCCCAAATGGAGCCAATCTCTGCACCAGTAACGCATATTCTCTCTGGAAGTCCTTATAGATTAACAGTTTCTCTCTCAGTCCAGGATAACCTGAAAGTCCCAATGTTTTGGGACAGGGGATTTAAAGTTTTAAAACCCATTGTTCCCGAAAATATTTAAAAGAACGTGAAGATTCAAAGGTCGACTGGATATGAACTGACAACTATTCTCAGACTGATTTCATGATTTGGTTTAATAAACTAGCCCCACTGCTCATGAAACTGATGATCGGGTGATGAGAAAAGAAATAAAAGCATGGCAGAGGAGGGAATTAAACTAAAACTTTGAAGAATTCTGATTTCTTTCAGTGCATTTCAGTTTTGGAAGAAATTATTGGTATGTCTAGATGAGTTAGTTAAGCAGTGCAGAGCACAACTCTGGACATCAGAGATTCAATGTTCAATCGTCAGAACAGTCCTCAGCAGGCTTTTTCCCCCATCAGCTCCATTCCAAATGTCCTGGGCCTCATCCGTGAGTCAACACGAGCCAGGGAACACCCTGAGACAGTTTGGAGTTCAAAAGATTTAGTAACAGGGTAACATGGACCATTCCACGCCACTTGGCCTAGGCGCCAAAAAAAGTTCCAGGATTATTTATTAGTATGCACAGACCCTATAAGGCTACATCACTAAAAGAAACAACAAAAGTAACAGTCAGCTTGCTGACTAGTTTAGTCTATTTTCACTAAAATTTGCTCTATTTTCAACACAGGAATAATTTCAGACTTCCCGCAATTATCCAAAATTCATGGTAGTTAATATTACTTGAAAAATAATTTGACTATAAAGAATTTCGTATTTAACTCTCGTTAACAGAAAAAAAAATACACATTATGGCAGTGAATCAACTAATCAGATGCAGCTGGAAAAGGAATTTCATTATATACATTAACCAAACCAGATGATCATGAAGCACCGATTACCCCCACATAAAAGGTTTTTTCTATACATTCAAACAATTCAGTTGACAATGACACATACTGTACCTTGCAATTTGGTGTTATTTTCGTCTGCCTTGCAAAGCTTCAGCAAAGGCGCCGAGTGCTGTTCCAGCATCTGGACATCACTGGAAGATTGAACCACCAGCAAAACAAGGATGCAGGCATAATTATAAGCAACTGACTTCTTAGACTTTGAGTCTCTGAAACACCAAGAAGGATTTTCTTTAGATCTCAACGAATGCAGCTGGGTATTCGTTAGATTTTCATTCTCTGACCCCTAAAAATCTACCTACAAAACTTTTACCTCCACCAAGGTTTGCCCCATATAATTATAAACAAACAACAAAAAAAAACCCAACCCCCAAAAAAAGTTCTCCTATGGTTTTTGAAAACTGAAAGCTTTCTTTTACATTTACTTCATGTGTATTTCAGTATCCACAAAAGATGAGAGCTGAAAGAACTGACTGGAGTCAAGTAGCAAACAAATTTTTCCATAACTTTGTCAGTTTTCACAAATCTTGCTTTAAAAGCGCTGCTACCTATAGTAAAACTGTCCGTCCAGAGAAAATGATGACTGTTTTTAACAGTTATAAGACTTACAGAACTGAGAGAGTCCCACACCAGAAAAGGTCCAGTGTCATTTCCCCAGTCAAATCTTTTGCTCATTTCAGTCGAATTTTATACTTGAATGAAAACTGCCTACATACTGATTTTTTCACATATCCAAAAGTCTGACCTACATCACAACACCTTTGTGGATGACCTACACAGATTCTGGGTATTGTACTTGATCATAAATGACAGGCCTGATTTTCTACTATATTATTTTACCTTAAAGTTATTTTTAAACAAAAATATCATGATATAAAAGAAAGAAGTATTTTAGATTTACTGAATTATTGACAAAAGATAGATACTTTTTCAATGTAAACACCTTAAGAAAATAAATAAATGTTTAAATTACCCTAAAGCTTCTTTGGAATAGTACTCCATTAAAGTAATAAGACTTTGGAGATTTTTCTCCAGATTGAATACATGAGCCACAGCAGATCTTCCCACAGGGTTAAAGGTAATCAAGTAAAGGTTGTGAAGTGTTCCTAGCAGATCTGAATGGTCAGTCTCCTCACTGGCTGTGCACCGCTGGAAGTGGCAGAATAATTCTGAAATGCACTGTAACGTCTGTGTCGAATGCAGGAGCCACAGGGCAAAAGTATCCTCATTGGCACCATCGGACTGGAGACCTTCCTCTTGATCCGGATCAGAAAACTGGCAAAGTGCTCTAATCAACAAGTTTGTTGCTTCGTACTCAGAAATAAAGAAAAGAAGACCCTTCTGCGACTGTGCCAGGAAACGCAATATATCTCGTATAGCTTGAAGTACACCTGGATGTGCACCTGTCACTGGAATAGACAGTAGCAACGTAATGCATTCCAAGAAGTGGTGACTATGAAGGTACCTGAAAAAAAACATCCAGGAAAAGAATCAGTAATACAACAATCATCTGTCAACACTACATAATAACATTATGTAAAATCACATGCCTCCTAGCTTGAGTACTTATTGTTCTGTGGACTACGAGAAATAATAACTAATTATGAAGGAGCACAAAATTTTAATCATACAAAACATAATTGCTATAATATTTACAGAAAACAAATCCCCTAAATATAAAGTACTCATTTCCCAAAAAAAAAAAAACCCTCACCTTATCTACAAACAAAATAACACTGTATCTTTTATTAAATTTGCTATATCTGAATCATCATTAATGCTGCATTAAATGTTTTAAATGTGCTGAGAAATCAATCATTATAGCATACCTAAGAGGTGATTTGAAGACTGTTTGTATATACTTACATTCAGCCGCGATCTACACCGCTACTATCAAGGAAACCTGATAGCATTTAGAGAAATACTTTCTAGACAGAAATTTGCTATCAGAGAAATAACCCATGGGATCCTTTACACAGCTGAAGGCAAGCAGGCCTCAAATCCTCTGCCTGTGCTGTGAAACAGCGAGCTATGCTGACACAACTGCATGACTTCTAACCAGCGCTGGCTTCTATCTTGTCACCTCAGCATATAGACAGAAGTATTCCAGACTTGTTTTACCTATACACATAAACGTGTTCCAAGATGACAAAGGGAACACACTCCAGATCTATAACAATATTCAAATATGCACCGGTATAGCACCTAGCACAACTGGTCAGGATCAATGAATGTGACTGAAGTGCTAGCATGATACCAGTAATAACAGGTTTACTTGTTATATGCATGCTAGGTTGATTGAAAGCCAACAAAGTAACAGGTACATTAACTATCAAACTCTCTCAGACTTCATAAGCACAATCTAGAATCCTCCAATAAAGTACAAAGTGAAACATCTAGAAAAGTGTTTGTCAACAAGCTCACCCCTGCAAAATATCAAGCTGGAGGAAATGCACTCAAGAAAGTGAAATTGTAACTGCCATACCTAAACAGGACAGGGTAAGGATCATCCCTTTCCGGAGGGCCTGTAATGCGTGCCATGGTTGGGAAAGATTTCACAGGCGGCTGAATCATTGTATGAGGAGCAGTTTCCATCAAATGGAAGATTTCTTCAAGTAGACTAACAAGTTTTTCCATCTCTCCTTCGCTTATATTAGAAGATTCCAAAAGATGATCCATATCCATAGGAACCTCCACATCATTCTCATATTCTTGGTTTGTTCTTTCAAGCCCTGCCAAGTCCTGGTCTTGTTCTGGCTCTGTGTGATTAGCAAGAGAAGGAGTATTCTCTTGCAACTGATCAACCACCTTTTTAATATCTGACAGAATCTCATAGAAGTGACATTTCTGAAGAATTGCAGAACCAGCAGTAACTACTCTCACAGTCTGGTCTAATAGTATGAGTTCCAGGAGTTTCTGGTAGCCGCTTTTTTCAGGTACATCTACGCCACCCCTTAGAAACATTTCCATTCCCTCAGTCATACTAATAACACTATCCAAAGCTTTAAAAGCATTAAGTTTAAGGGAGGATGATACATGATCTGCAAACAACAGTTCAAATAACACATTAATAACTCCTGCCTGCAAGAGTGCTGTTATTCCTTGAGTCCCACACTCTCCTAACGATGATACCAGTTTTGTCCCAGCTTTGAGTTGTCGGACATTCAAAGCAATGGGCTGTTTGAGAGCTACCTGAAGGTTTAAAGCTTGCAGGGTCCAGTCTACTAGCCGGGTAATATAGTCTTGCTTTGTGTCTTTCACCTGCAGGTAGCTCAATCCTTTTACTATTAAACTTGGAATTTCTTCTAATGCAGTGACCCACTTTGCACTCCTTTCCTCTTGATACAATTCCAACAGTTCAGTTAATTTAACTGAGGCTTCCACTGCCCCTGAATTTTCTTTTTCTGGGTCTTGGTCCTTTATTTTACCAACTTCATTTTCAAATACAGTCTTGTAAGGGCAGCTGAAGTATAAAAGAGGTCCAAGCTCCCTTTCAAAAGGTTCATAAGTCACAGGAGGCACTGATGCCAGATCCTCAGGAGTATATTCAATATCAAAGCTTGGATACTTAAATGTTTCACGTTCCAGATCAGCAATTCCATCTTCATCACTTGAAATCTGCTCATATCCATCATCTCCTTAAAAGAAAAACATTCAGTTATGAAATAAAATCAATTATGGATAAACCAGTTCATAACTGCTGAGAATCTGCTCAAAATAAAAAAGTAATAATATATTTAATGCAAATATTACTGGTTAGAGAACAATCATATACTAACATACAGAAAGCTTTCTCTCTCCAGATATGTGACAGCCTCGATAGATTTTTTATGTAATAAGAGGCATTTAAAAGAATGTATAAAGCAAATAGTTTAACTAGGGTTCACATTACTACAAGAATATTGTCCAATTTTCTTCCTATGATTGTACCTATCATAAAACTTCTAGCCTGAAATTAAAATTTTAATTAAGAAATAGTTTCTTTCACCACTTTCTTACATTTCTACACAAAACAGACAAAAAGATCGAACGTTCATTCTCATCTATAAAAGCTGTATCTATTTTCCTCTATTTATAGAAAGTAACAGGAAGATTTACTATAAAGGAATAAATGTTTCGCAGCAAAATACTGTTTTTGAGAACCATAAATAAGGCGGGCAATGGTGCAATGACCAAGGGAAAAAGATCCAGTTCTCTTCGCACCTAGTCAACGTAACGGTACTGCCATCAAAATTTCAAAAACCTGATTTTTTTTCCTTAACTTTTTACAACTTCACTTACCTTCACCTTCTTCCTCCTCTTCACCCTCTTCTTCATCTTCATCTTCCTCCTCCTCTTCTTCCTCTTCTTCATCAGCAATACTCTCTACTGTATGCTCATCATCATCATCCTCATCCTCCTCATCCTCGTCCTCAACATCCACATCATCATCATCTTCTCCTTCTTCTGGTTGATCTTCCTCCACTTCTCCATCATCAGAATACTGGCTTTCTTGATGAATGGATGTTCGATCAGGAGAAATGGGCTCAAAGTAATCCTCCCTATGGTCCACATCATCTTCTTTCTCCCCAGACACTAAAAATGTATACAAAGTTTAAGAAATAAGAGCACTTCTCTGAAATCCAATGCTCAATAATATGTTTTAGAATTTTGCATTATGCATAGTAGAGATACAAAAAAAGCATCTTGAAGAAAATCTTCAGGTGATTTGACTGAACACAAGCAACAATCACTCAGTTCAATAAGACTATAAAGAAGTATGTAAAGAGTTCTTGGCACTTTTAACCCATATGGAGACCAGAGAACTCGGCAGATGCTGCAGAGGGATGGAGAAGGACAATTAATACCAGAGTCAACAGAACATTTATATAAAATATGAGCATGTTCAAGCAGTGTATTGGTCAACAGCTGATATTCTCAAATCTACTAACTCTTAAATTGATACAATTCTTTCAAATCCCTTTCCTAAAACTGAACCTGTCCAGCAGGTGTAAGTGCAGACATGAAACCTCACACCGGGCAGGAACACAGAATTCCGCCTCCACTAAGCAGTGATGTGCAGCAGATAAAACACAGTCTCTTCTCATTCTACCTGACACTGGCATAGGTTCATCCTCATCATCATCAGGAGGAGGAGGGCCTGGAGGTGTCCTTGGTCCCCTAGGTTGCGGTCTTGGAGGGCTGCCATTGAACTGGTCTTCTTTCTCTCCATCAACTATATTTATTGTGAAAATAAGAACTTGCATTTAATGGAATCACAGGAATAGAAGCAGGAAATTTTAGCTTTTCAGTGCTACTTTTGACTAGGGAACATCATTTCCCAGCTGTTATTTAATTTGTATTCTGCACCTGCAGTATGTGAGGCAGTTTTCTGAACTCACTTTTGATGTAAGCAATAACTACGTCAATAAGCAAGCTTATTAACACTATTGGGTTTTTTTTTTGTAGTATAGTACTGGGTTAAAATTAACATGGGTAATTGCCATTTTTGGCTTTGACACTAGCAATAATGTAACTCCACCAATAATATCTGAGTTACTTTAAAAAGAAAGTCTACATTTTAATCAACTGTTTTTTACAGTTTATAACTGCCTTTTACTACAGAGTATTCAAATTTTGCAGCCCAATAGCTGCACCTTGAAGACAGTTCTAATTTTAAATCTAAAACCAAAATTGAAGCAGAAACTTGATCATGGATTCTATTCATGGCCATTCTAACACCACTGCAAAGCAAACATTCTTCTGTAATGTACTTTACATACAAGTCACAAATGGAAAGTTAATTATGACTGTGAAATTTTCTCGTTATGATTTTAATACTATTCTAATCACTTTTTTGATATTTCAGTCATCTAAATTTTAATGAGTTCACACAAATTAAGCTGCATTTTGACCATCCTAAGTAATTAGCAATAGATCAAGTAATCCACTCTCAAAAAAGCACTAGACAAGAAGCTACTTAAAAACATTTAATATAAACCTAAAAGAAAATACTAAACTAAAGGACAATAACATAAAGCTAGAAAAATAAAGCTACCAAAATCTAAAATGTGAAAGAATTGGGGTTTTTTTTCAGATGGGATACTATAATGTTGACTTTTTAAAAAAAAAATGTATGGCTTCTCACAAGACTTACCATGTTTTGGGTTTCTTTTCAAACCAGGCTGTTGCTGGGGAGGTGGTGGTGGAGGTGGGGGTGGAGGAGGTGACTCTCTCTCATGACTTACTACTCTGTCAACTGAGCCATATATTGCCAAAGTCAGACAGTTGTACCACCCTCTTAGAACCAATCCATCTGTGTTGACCTGGGTTTTTTTATAAAGAAAAAGCACTTAAAAACAACACAAGACAACTTCAGAAAAGTTATTTTATTTTAATATCACCGTATCAGTATCTGCATAAAAGCAAGAAAGGAGAACCAAACATTAAAGTATCTCTTTACCCTACATTTTGAAAACTGAAGAAACTTTAAATATATCAATAATTACAACAAATAGTCTTTCTCTAAAAGCATTCAATTCCTTGCAATACGTTGCCTAATCTACTACAGCCTATTAATTAAAAAAAAATTATCGTGGGTCACACAAACACTGATCTGAATGAAATAAACCCAAACAGAACTGAAAACGATGTGCTTAGCTGTGGCCTGCAGCCACAACGTTCTGATTCATCTTTGCACATAAGTAGTGGATAGTTCTGCTGGTAATCTCGATAGGAATTGTCAAGCAATCAAATCTTCTACAACTCATGCCATTACAGATGCAGACTCTAAAGTAATGAGTATCTGAACTACTGGCAGGTTTTAGAATAAGACCTTAAACAGTAAATGCTTTACACAGTGCTAATGCACCACACGCAACCATATTTATACCTAAATGACAGACATGCAAAAAAGAGGAGGTTTAAATCACATTGCATTACCTTTGCATTGGGTCTGAAAATAATTGAAGTGTTTTCATCATATTCAAGGCTGTTAAATAAAATATACAAAGTTATTTTTCCATTAATAAAAATCAGGTTTACAGATCCAATAATAAAACACTGAATAAACACATACTCTTAAAAACAAGAGTGAAAAATCACTTATTTCTACAAAATACTTTTCATTGATATATATGGGCTCTGTAAGTTTAAAAATAACAGAATGTCGTCTTCTTTTAAGCATGAACCTCTGTCTTCCCACACAGATTCCAGGAAAAGGGCAAGAACACAAACTAGCAAAAACCAGACCACACATGAAAATCATGGCAGATACAGATTTTCTATTGTGTATTTTCTGCACTAAAAAATTCTCAGGAAGAAAAGGTAGATAATGAAGTCACACACTAATCCTGAAAGCACTTACCTCCCCAGCCTATCAAAAACAGGGGCACTTGGCTTGCTGACATTGTTGAAAAACAAGTCCAGTTGAAATGTATGTGGGGATGTCTCTCTGGAAACAGAACAAAAGTAAAAATTAAATCTGTTGAGCTCGTTATCAGAGTAAGCAGGACTAACAGGGGAAAAAAGCCTTGAAATTATACTGTTTAAATAATTCCCCAAAATAATTACAAGTTCAGCAGGCATATAAATGCATTTTGCCCTTTTATGTAGGAGGTTCTATAAAGATATATAAGTTCAAGAAAAAAATAACATGAAGCTGTTCCTGAATCAGACACGTAATATCTTTCACTTACCCATAAGCCCTATTGTCAGGCAAACTTGTGTGAGCTCTCACTCCTGGAGGAATGACACGTACTTCATTTATGTAAACCACACATGGAAAACGAACAACATCTATATTGGTACTTTGCTACAAAACAAAGAATAAAGAAAGTCTAAGAAACATAAAATGTAAACAACATAATGTACTCATATTGTTTATTAACCAAATTAAGGTTGCAATCCTAAAAATTACAAAATTCAATTCTGTAAAATGATAAACACTGTTAAGCACTGTTAGAGGTTTTCCCTTTAAAAAAGGTATACATGTCACATGGGAGACTCAGGTTTCTGGAGGAAGGGCTGCAGCTGAGGAGGCTGCGTCCCCAGCAGCACTGCCCAAAGACAGAACAATTCCTGCTTAAATGATACGGGATTATGCCCTGACAGCCACACATCAACATCATCAGGATGGCAAGTAAGTCCAATCCCCTTTTCCCTCCAAAACATTATAAAAAATAGCTACATCAGAACTGCTCAACACATGTTAAACTGCACAGCTAAGCCAAATAAATAATTTTATTTTAAGGGCAATGAAGCTGGTGAAGGGTCTGGACAACAAGTCTTATGAGTAGCAGCTGAGGGAACTGGGGTTGTTTAGCCTGGAGAAAAGGAGGCTCAGGGGAGACCTATCAGTCTCTACAACTATCTGAAAGGAGGTTGTAGCGAGCAGGGTGTTAAGTCTCTTCTCCCAAGTAACAAGTGATAGGACAAGAGGAAAAGGCCTCAAGTTACGCCAGGGGAGGTTTAGATTGGATATCAGGAAAAATTTCTTCACAGAAAGGGTTATCAAACATTGGAACAGGCTGCCCAGGGAAGTGGTGGAATCACCATCCCTGGAGGTATGTAAAAGACGTGTACATGTAGTGCTTCGGGACACAGTTTAGTGGTGGACTTGGCAGTGTTAGGTTAACAGTTGGACTCGATCATTTTAAAGGTCCTTTCCAACCAAAACAATTCTATGATTCTATGATTATTAGAAAACTCAGCAGTACTTTTCAAGAACTGCAAGTTCCAAGGCAAGACTCACGATCCATTTAGCTGAAAAACTAGTATAACATAAAGAAGGCTTTCCTGCAACATGTAAAATATGTTTTGCTTTTTTCTTTAATGAAAATTTAATATGGTTCAGGTTTGGAAAATGTCTCTGGCAAGAATGAAAGCACCAGAAAATATTACACACAATTAAAAACGTTCAATAAGAGAACATACTGTCCTGGAAAGGAAGAGGAGTGGCTAGTGTTTCCTACCCAGGGGAACAGCAGTAGCTAGTGTTTCCTGCCCAATACTGTCTTAAACAATAGAATTAAAAATACATGTGGGTCTCCCTGATCTTGGCAGCTAGAAAGGACACCAGAATAGCTTCCCATTTGGTTTTAATTGCAGCAACAGCTCAAAATACTTATTTTTCTTTCCCCAATGCCTGTCCATGAACACAGCATCTTTCTCAGGTTACGCTACACTTTATGTTTACCCCCTCATGGTCCCCTTCTTTCACCCTGAATAGCACAGAGCCCTGGGCAAACCTGCTGGAACACAAGCAGCTTCAAGGATGCTCAGGATCCCGACAACCTCAAAGTGGAATATTTGTATGAACTCCCACTGCTAAAGGAAGCTTGAAATATTCCTTTTGCTCACGATGCCTACAGGCTGCATAAATCTAAGAGAACACCTCACGTGCACACAAATACTCATCCTCCTCATTAACTACAGAAAAGCATTTGATATCTGTCAAGTGGATGGGTACGGCTCTCTGCCTGACTTCCTCCCTGATGGACTCCTCCAACCAGTTTTAACCTCTGTGTTAAAGCTCCCCTTCTCCCCTCATTACCTCTAAATCCTCGCTCCTGTCCCACCGCCGAGCCCTCCCTCAGCCCCCTGCCCGCGGCCCCCCGGCTTGCCACGACAGCGGCGGGCTGGGCACACCGCGGGGCCCGGGGCCGCGGCCCGAGCAAGGCTTCAGTGGCAAGGCGGAGAGAGAGCAGAGTTCCACCCTCGGCAGGCACCTGGCCAGAGCCTGCTCCCTCCTGCTCGGTCAACCCGCTGAAGCGATGGCCACTGCCGGGGCCTACCCCAGCGCCGCTCGCCCCAGCAACACTCCGTGCCCCGCAGCCGCTGCGGCCCGGGGAGGCTCCGGCGCAGGCAGGATGGCGCCAGCGGCAGCCAGGAAGAAGAGGTACGAGAGAAGCGGCGGCCCCAGCACCCCCCGCCGCGTTACCTCCGCGCTCTGGTGCTTGAACGTGTCCAAAAACAGCAGCTCGGTCGCGGTGTCCACCGCCATCTTGGCTCGGCCGAGGGGAAGGGCTTCCGGGCGGACGCGAGCGCTTCCGGGCCGCAGCCGCCCCCGGGAGCGGGGAGGTGCGGGGCTGCGGCGCGAGGCGGGGCTGCGGCGCGAGGCGAGGCGGGGCGGAGCGAGGCGGGCCCCGCCCGTTGCCCCGCCCTCGCGGGAGCCCCCGCCGTCAGCGCCGTGAGGGGAAGCCGAGCCGGTGCGGGCGGCGGCTGACGGCTGCGGGCGGCTCCCGGCGGGCGAGGCCCCAGATCTGCTGCCCCCCGCTGCTCCCCGGCCCGGCAGAGGTGCGGGGCCACCGGACCAGAGCAAAGGCTCGGCGAAGGAGAGCGGGGAGGCCGGGCGGGCTTTCCCCTCAGCGGTGGCTGCCCGCTGCCGCCGGAGGGGGAGCCGCGGGCCGGCGGCGGGAGCGGGGTGTCTGCCGCGGCACCCGTGCCTGCAGGTTGAGCTGGTGAGCAGGGGGGTGCCGCCCCTGCTCTCCAGAGACCCATCGGGTGTGCATCGCCGTGAGCTGGGCTGTGCCCTGCTCCAGGCTGCTCCGAGCCTCGCTGCTGCGTGGTTTCACAGGCTTTCGCTCCAGCTCAACACTGACTAAATTCAGTCCTGCTTGAGAAATTTCCATTCCGGCCTTTCCGTGCTTAAATCTGACGCTTTCAAGACGTAAGAAATACTCGCTGCTCTCAAGTACGTGTAGAACAATTCCTTGCAACCTTTGTGCAGCTCCCGATGCTCTTTTCTAGCGTCCAGCCCCCTTCTGCAACAGCAACAAAGTTGCCGTGAAGCCCAAGTCAGCCCGTGGCCGGGGGAATGATGTGGAACTGATCTTACACAAGCGGTGTGTGGTTACACAAGTTTTGTGTACAAGCTCTACGTCTATAATAGCAAAACTGCACCATGTGCCTTTAGAGGAAGTCGAGAAAAGGATGTGTAACATCTCTGAACTGCCGACTGGAGCCTCAGCCACATCCCTGCACTTTCCTGAATGGTGATAATTCTACCTTATTATCTGCATCTTGTTTCTGGAACAGCTTCTTAATAAAATAATGTTTCGTGTGCACACCAGGAACTGGCAAGTCCCTTTTTTTGTTTTAGTAGATAAGCTTGCTGCTCTCTCAGCACTCCAGAGTTTCACTTGCACCAGGAGCGGCAGTCCTCTAGGTTGGACTTTATGTGAAAATGTTGCATCAGTTTAAACAAGGGTGTGGTTTGCTACATCCATTTTCAGTGGTGAAACTAGTTCAGGAAGTTCCTGTCCCCAAAGCGTGTGTTGGGGAGCTGGGCCACAACATGCAGTTCCACAACCAGCTTCATTGGCACAACTTTTGTGGCAGTGCAGGGAGACTCATGGAATGGAACTGCTTCCGAATCCACTGAAAACATGGTACTGCCTCCTCATACCTTTTCAACAGATGTAGTTAAAATACTGCAAATCCTTTCACAGAAACATTTCAGAATTTGAGAATCAAGGGGCCTTCTTGGCCATGGTGGCAGGTTTGCCCACTCATTCTTGCCCCAAGCTGGGACCCTGTCTTGCCCTGGTGGATAAACAGATCTAAACAACTGGAATTAAATCCAAAGTTTGTGTGTAGAAAACCAAAACTTGAATGTATATGTATTTTGCTAAAGCAGTGCAATGCCTTACAGCTGCTAGTGACACTTGCCGTGGCTTATTTTGGTTATGTTTATGGGCTCTTTGGAGACTTTTATGCAAGAGTAACTTCGCAGATCTACTCCAAAGATGGGCATCATCACGTGTACCATTGTACCAGAGGAGCACAGTCCCAGTCAGATGGCTTCTCTCCTGGGACAGCCTGGAACAGTATTGCAACCAGGTCAGCTAGCACCAGTAGTTTCAGTAACTGGCAGGGGAATTCCAGCCCTGTGTTTTCATCTGCAGTGACTCCCTCGCTGCTGGTGACAGCTGTGGCGCTGGATGCGGGAAGAATCAGCTTTGCAGGATTAGATTCAGATGGCTCTGCATGCCGTGTCATTGATTTCAGCACATGGCTGGGCTTACAAGTCAGTGGAATTTCTTTGCTGCAAGGTAAAGCAGCAGTGTTTGAATGTCATACCAAGTTGCACGATTTCAGGGAACAGTTTGGGTATCGGGAGAGAGATACATAGTGACTGATGAAAGTGGAGACAACAGAATTTGGTTAGCAGCAGCAATTATCTTAGATTTAAAAAAAAACAGTTGGTGGTAACCATTAACACATTCCAACAAAATGATACAGCTCTGCTGATTCTCCCATTCCAGTTGTAAAAAGTTGATGTTCTGAAAGAAAATATAAGCACTGCTGGGGAAGAGAGACCTGGCATGGACCAAATGTCTGTGTAGGGAAGAGTTGCAGGTGGTATTTGGGTGAAGACTCTCCTATAGAGGAATAAAGCGGGGTGGGAGACGCAGAACTCACAGGAAAAACCTGGAGACAGGGAGATGTGCAAAGTCACAGGTTTTTTCAAAAATAAACTGGGAAGAATGGGGTTGATGGGTATGAGGAGGAAGCTTCAGGAATAGGGAGGAAATAAGCAAGGGGGAACGTAGGTCTCTTGCCGTGGTCAGGGGTTGGTGTTAAGACCAGCTCCTTGGCACAAAGTAAGGTGTGAGTAATTTCAGAAACCTCCTGAAACAGGAAGTGGCACAAAAGGACATGTGGTGGGAAACCAGAACTAGTACGAAAAGGACAGAGACACAGTTACACTGAGATTAGCAAAGAGCCTGGAAATGAGACAGAGGGACAGCAGGCAGGAAACAGAAGGACTATCAGAGGAGAGAAATACAGCAACAAGGGCTGGGAGGAGCCTTGAGACGTCATCGTGCCCCAAAGTGCCCTAGTACATTCCTGTAGGTAACAACACTGATGTCATCTGTAAGGTGACGCTTCATGCAAAAGCTATGCTTAACCAGGCCCGGGGATAACGAACGGCCAGGGAGAAGCAACTGGCATGGGAGAACACAAACGCCCAGAGCCTGGGCAACATAACACAGGAACCTGAACGACTGGTGCGTGTTGTCAGACCAGATACTGCAGACATGAAAGAAAGAGGGTGGAATGGGAACCACGGCTGGAAAACAGGCATTTTAGGGAATGTGCTACTCAAGAAAGAGAAAAATAAAAGGTAATGGCACTACAGTAGCAATTAGCAGCGAGTGGCTTCCTAAATAAATAAATAAAATGCGGATTATTCAAGAATCCAAAAGACATATGGGAATTTAAAATTCTTTTAGGGTACAGCTTAACCTATGAAAGGGGTTACTAGATGTAATGGCAGCCTGCTGTAGCAGTAAGCTGGGGAGTCTGATGCTCCTAGATGGAAAGAGACAAGATAGGACGAGACAGTAAGGGATAAGAGGGAAGAAAAAAAGAAATGCGTAAGCCAGAACACAAGAAATCGCAAGTACAGGAAAAAGTACCCATCCAAAAATCATCCTCACAAAGACAAGGGCTGCATCTCAGAAGCCAAGCAGGCATTGGGAAAGAAGCATCTAGAATGGATGATTAAGTTTCACTGAAAGACGACCAGCCAACCAGGCAAGCACTGCCTGGCATGTTCCAATGTGAATTCATTTCAGAAATGTACTTCTGGACTTTTTTACTAAAGTATAAAGGTTTTTTTTTTTAAGAAGAACTTGTACTAAACTAAGACCTGAAACGGACACTGTTCAAAGGAGTTCTCTGTACCATCGAATCCCTCTGCTTCAGGCTAGGAAAGGTCACCGAGCAGCTCCCTGTGTGAGGGCCAACCCCGCTCCTCAGACACCGAGTACAGATCAGCGGCACCCACCACTGAGGACACCCACCCCGGCGCTCCGCTTCACCTATGTTTTGTTCAACGCATCGGAAAGTGGGAAGACATGCACAAAGTAAAGCAGGCACTCTGACCTTCCGACAAAAGGGGCATGATTAGCTCGGCTGCTTCCTGATGCCAGATTCACATGGCCGATTTCAGCTACTGCTTTTAAAAACTGGAGGAATCCGTTTGCCATCTTTTCTCCTCAAACTACAGTAACTTCTATCAGTGAATGCCATTTTTGAAATCTAATACCAAAAAGGGTGAAAATTATTCCAGCCACCTTCCGTCATGCAAAGGGTGTCTGTTGAAGCAACATAAACGATTAAGCAGGAATTTGGTGGCAGTCCCAGCGAGGAGAACCACACTGCACCACACTGCGGCGGGGCAGGACGAGGGTGCTGGGCACAATTCAGACTGTTCAGTGGCTGGCTGGATCCCCAGTGCTTGTGAAACACGTCCTCTCCCTCCCAGCCAAACCAGCGAGTGTGCACACTAAAAGGCGGTGCAAGCTGTGAGCCTGCACCAGTGCTAGGAACAGCGATGAAGAAAAGCGTGATACACACTCTCATCACAGTGAAGCTGGAAATACACAACTGGGGTCTTCAAGAACTGGATGTGCTAGAGGATCTCCTTGGGGAAAGTTCGTGTTACTTGTTTACCCGACATTCAGTGACCTTTTCAGTTATTTGTCACGAAATAATAAGTTTTTGAGCAATACGCATTTAAAACGTAAATTCCACAATAAAACAACGATCACCAGAAGAGAGGTTGTTGTCACAAGGACCAAAAATCACCACAGTTCATCGAGGGAAGGCTGCGACCGTCACAGAATCACAGACTGGTTGGGGTTGGAAAGGATCTCTGGAGATCATCTAGTCCAACCCCCTGCCCAAGCAGGTTCCCCTAGAGCACGTTGCACAGGGTCGCGTCCAGGCAGGTTTTGAATGTCTCCAGAGGAGACTCTACAGCCTCCCTGGGCAGCCTGTTCCAGTGCTCTGTCACCCTTAAATAAGTTTTTCCTCATATTCAGTCGGATCAGCCGCCTCTAACGGCGCCAGGGCGGTACAGGAGCTGCCGTGCCCCCGCCTTGCGCCCGGCAGAGGAAGAGGCTCCCCCGGCCGGAGCCCGCTCGGCTCCCTCGGCAGGAGCCGCTCCCGCCCCGCACACCGCCACCCCGAGGCCGGACACCCGCCGAGGCGGCTGCAGGCGGTGTGCCCGTCTCCCCTCCCCTGCCGTCCAGGCGGACGGAGCTGCGGGCTGCCTGGAGACGCGGGGCCGCCCTGCCCTGCCCTGCCGTCCCGGCCCGCCACACGTCCCGGCAGGAGCGGGCGGCCTCGCCTGGGCCCGCTCCCCTCCGCCGCCCCGCCGGTGAGGAGCCGCACCTGCCCGGACGGCTCCGCCGCCCCCGCCCCGCCCCGCCCTGCCCCGCCCGCAATCACGGCCCCCCCGCTCCGCCAACCACCGCCCCCACGCCCCGCGCGCGCCTGCCACGTCCCTGCTCGGCGGGGCCAATGGGCGGGCGGCGCCAGGTGTGTGCTACCTGCACCACGTGGGGCGGGGGCGGGCAGGTAGGGCCGCGGCCCCGCGCAGAAAAGCCCGCGGCCATTACGCGCTCCCCAGGGCTGCAGCCGGCGTGGAGCGGCCGCCGCCCGCCCCGGGAAAACAGCGACAAAAAGTGGGGGGGTGGGACGGGGGGCAGCTGTGCGCCTTCCCCCGCGCCGGGTTCGCGGGGAGTGAGGCTGCAGGGGGGACTCCACCGCTTGGGTCTCTCTTGGAAGCGCCTCGGGCAGGGAAAGTTTGTGGCCTCTTCCCCCTTTCTTCCCACCTTTATTTCTCTCTTCCCCTCCTCCGCCCCCTTTTTATCCTTTCTGCTGGCCTGGTGGCACCATGACGGCGTCTCCCGACTACCTGGTGATCCTCTTCGTGACCACGGCGGGCACCAATGGAGCAAGGCTGGGCTCGGATGAGCGAGAGCTGCTCCAGCTCCTGTGGAAAGTGGTCGATCTGAGGAGTAAGGAGGTATTTTCCCCCGAAGAGGGAGCACCCCGACCTGCTGCCCCCCTTGGCCCTTGCCGTGCTGGGTACAGGCGGGGTGGACCCAGCGCTGGGCTGGCGGTGGGTGCCCCAGGCTGGAGCAGGCTCTGGTGGAGGGCAGGGGCCGGTGCTGCAGGTGGGAACCTCCAGCTCGGGGAGCTGACTCGCCCCTTCTCTGCTTTCTCTGGAGCTGGGACACCTGCACGACATGCTGGTCCGGCCTGACCACCTGGAGCTGACGGCTGAGTGCCAGGAGATCACCCAGGTGGATGTGGAGAGCCTGGCACTGGCTCCACCGCTGGAGCAGGCATTGAGACAGGTGACACCCCCATAACTGGCTGCTTGGTGCTGGTCTCCCTTGGGGGCTCCCTCGTGGGGTTAGAGGCGGTGTTATCCATTTATCCTCTCCACGACCACTGTTGGGGCAGTGGAGCTGGCACAGGGGCGCTACAGACATGTGTGGGCCAGGCGGCCTGGTCTGTGATGGGCTTTGTGGGGATTTCTTCTTTGCCTTTTGCTCGTTTGCTTTGGGAGGGGCTGAAGCCCAAGACCAGAAGGTCAGGGTTAGGCGTCCCCATGCCCTGGTTTCCTGCCATGCTGGACCCTGAGTCTTAGCTGAAGGTGAGCCCCAGTCAGTGTTGGAAGATGCCATGTTTAGGTGCCCCCTGAAAAGGCTGGGTGGTGGTAGGCCCTGTTAAGACTTGTGGTGGCTCATCAGTCCCGGAAAGGAGACAGTACTAGACAGAAAGGAGACAGAGCCTCTAGATAAACAGGGAGGTAGGTGTGCGTGATTCTCGTTGAGGGCAGGGCTGAAAGCCTGTCTTCTTTTCAACATGCTTGAGTGCCCTGTCTGAAAGGCTCTTCTGCCTCAGCACTCTCTTAGCTCTCTGCAACCAACGTTACATCTCCTTGCAGTGCTCTTAGCAAGTGCTCCTGGAAAAGGAATTTTTCCTGTGATGTGGACTGTCTGTGTGGCTACATCTCATTAGAAGGGGGGAAAGGGGCAATCCTTGTGAAGATAATTATAAAAGTTATCATGTGCTTAGCTAGTACAAAAGAAATTACAGAAGTGAAGGACTAGGGTCATATAATCCGTGTTCCTGCTGCCCAGGAATGACATGTTACCAATTGATGACGCTGCCTAGCACAGCCATGCTGATATTTCTTTTTACATGTATGTCTTTTGTTCCTGCTTTCAGTTTAATCAGTCCGTGAGCAATGAGATGAACATTGGTGTAGGTACTTCCTTCTGTTTCTGTACTGATGGACAGTTGCACGTTAGGCAGGTTCTGCACCCTGAAGCTTCCAAAAAGGTATGTAGTTGTAGCTTAAGTTTGATTCTTCATGTGTTTTATATGATTTCTTGCAAAACTAATCAACTTCTCTTTAGTATGAGGGTGTCTCCATACAACCATAGTACAAACATAAGTTAATATGCTTACCAGACTAAAGAGCCCGTCCATGCGGAAGGCATAGACAATGCCCTGTGCTTATGGAACACTGAGATGCTTTTTTAAGTTAAATCAGAAGAAAGATTTTGAGTGAGGTGTTTGAGAACGGAGCAATGCATTGACAGAGTTCTCGTAGCTCCTACAGGTGTAGGAGCCACTATGGGTTAACAAGTGGGAATTTGGAAGTGTTGCCAAATAGTTAACCACCTTAATCATAAACTGTCTTTTAAAATTTTACATTCACCTTCAGTTTCAATCTTTGTGTATTCAGTTGACACTCCAAGGGTGGCACTTGTATTTGTAAGGAGATGAACAGTAGTTTGAGGCAGACTATGAGTGATGACTAGTCCTATAGTCTAGAGTTTTCTATAACTTCAGAGTTGCCAAATCACTAACAGTGTTATGAGGTCCTGCCTACTTTTCATTAGTGATAGAATTGCAGCAATATGCTGAGTCTCTAGTCCTGAAATAACTGCTTCCATTTAATAACAACTCGTTTTGTCGTTTGCTATAAACATGCATTGCTCCGTGACTGAGCTGTTCTGCTGTTCTCCTTGCAACTGATCTGTGCCCATCAGTTTGCTGCTTCATCTTTGAAGGGGCCCTGCTGCAAGTCTGTGCTGTTGCAAAACTGATACTGGATGAGTTTGGTTTTAATACTTGTTGATGCCCTAAATATTTATACCTTTGAAGGTTTAGAAGAGAAACAGTGAGCGTGATTCATAGTGAAGGGACAGTGCTTATATATGTAACTTGTCTTAGGGCATAATGTGAGAAAATGGGGAAACAAGTTTTTAACAGACTTTCTTCTCGCTTGTAATGGGTATGTGTTTTATATGGTTATTCTTTCCATCCAGTTAAATTACATGGATAAAAGAAGGGACAACTCCTGTGATTATTTGTTTGGTGTCAGGGATAGGTGTCCTTTTTCTATATCATCACAGGGTCACTGATAAGAATCAAATCTTTATTGATATCTTCTGTTGCTGCTTTGTTAAGAGTTATTAATTTGAAATCTGCTCTGTGTTGCCTTATAGATTAAGCAAACCAGATGCTTATGAGACCTGTAGTAGTTCTTTGGTGAATACCATAATCCTGATGTTGGGATTCACTAAAATCCAGATAGGCAGAAATCACTAGGCTCTTGAGAATATATTTGTTTCTTTTAAAATGCCCTATCTGAACCAATCTAGCAGCTTACAGTATTCAGAGAATGAATTGGCATCAACCGTTGCAAATGAATGTCAGTGAAGTACAGAACTTGATGTCTCATAGAGGAAGAAAAATAGTCATGCTAAAACTAGAGCAGGAAATCTTGGCAAGCACACCTGCATTTTCATAAGTTTGTCTTTAAAGAGTATCGTTTGCCTAATGCACCTGCCCATATGCTAAGATAAGCTCTAATGTTTTCAAAGCAGAACTTGGTTTAGAGCCTAAACATCTTTCTTTGGGCTCCCTAAATGTGCTTTGACATATCCTGTCATTCTGTTATAATGCCAAGATGGTAACTAGTTGTTAAATCACAGAAAGACCTTCCTTTTGGTCTAGAGAGGCATTGCAGGCAACAGACAGCCAAGTGGAATACTAAGTATTGTGTCTGTGGGAAAGCTTTTTAAACCTTCCCCCAAGTCTTCTCCATGTCTTCTTCTCACCCCCAAAAATATTAAAAGCATGTGGTAGATACAGTGGTGGGGCAAAAAGGGTGTTATTGACTTCCAGTGGTCTACATAACTTGCTCCTGACTTCATATGCTGCAATTAAAGCAGTTACCATGCAACTGACAACCTCTGCACCATATCAAACCCTCATCTGCACACGGGGGTTTTTTTTGTTGTTGTTGTGGTTGTGGTTTTTTTAAGGGAATAAATATTTGAAGTGTGACTATTCTCTGAAAACTCAGCCTTGTCTATAAACCAAAATGTCTTCTGCTAGTCTTGCAAAATTTGCTTGGCTCTATAAACTGAACTGAGTGCCCTTTGGCTTTTTACGGTTAAAATTGGAATCAAGAACTGATAAATGTTGCAATGGCAGGCATTTGCTCTCCTACATATATATTGGATTTGAGGCACTAATAATAATAGCAAATGTTTCTCTGGCAGTGAAAAAGCACATTTCTTTTTTTAAACCATGTAGAGAGGAAGCTGTTTAAGCAAAAAAGTTTATAAACATACTTATGTGGCTAAGAACTATGTGAGTTTGTAGCAAAGGCTGTTTGTGTTCCCTACCCATTATAAGGAAATTGTTAGAAAGTTTGGTATCTAAAGACAAAGCAGCTTAAACTCAACCTAGCTCAAAGTAATTACTTTGCTTTTACAGAATATCTTACTGCCTGAATGCTTCTATTCCTTTTTTGACTTGCGGAAAGAGTTCAAGAAGTGTTGCCCTGGCTCACCTGACATTAGCAAACTTGATGTTGCAGCCATGACAGAATGTATCCTTTTAACAGTGATGGTGTCTACTGCTGTTAACAGCTGTGGCTGAGTTCTAAGACAGAGATGCGTGAGTAATGCTTGCAACACGTGTTGAGGGGTGGGTAGTGTAACTTCAATGAGTGACTCGGAGCTGTACTGAGCTTTCTCACAAAGATGAAGATAAAAACATATGAGGATGTGTGCTCCCATGGGGAAAATCCTGTATTTCTTCTTGACTTCTGTACATTTTCTTTACTACCTTTATAGTTTTGTCTCTTTAAGCTTCACAGTTTAGTGTAACTGGCACATTTGTTCAAATCACTGGTATGAATCATAATATTAAAGTTATGAGGTTACTCATTGCATCAGTTAGACTTCTATTTATTTTTAGGTAAGAGTGAATTTTGGGAGACCATCTCAATTTTTAGGAGAGGGAATGGTTATTCTTGCTGTGAACTTGTAGTGAATCTTTGATTCAGGAGCGAGCCGAAGGCAGGGATGCTGTTGGCACACATGGTATTCAGTCTCATGGAAGTTGTACGTGTTACACTTCACGAGGTGAGGCTGGGCTGGCAATAAGATGCAGTCAGTAATGTGTTTCTGTTTTCAGGGATAGGAATATCTAAAATTACTTTCTAAATAGTCTTAAGTGGTCTGTAACCTAGTCCTGTCTGGCTCTTTACTAGTCTTAGCTTGGTTTTGTTCGCATGCCATGTACCAGAGCCAAAACTGGGGCTGTGAATGATTTGGCTGTGCCTTCCTCCTTGCTTCCCTGGCAGTCACCACTCTTGCTGCAGACTCCGGTCCTAGTCTCAAATGTACTCTTGGACATGGAAAACATTTGACTTTCCTACTGACCTATTGAAGCAGTGATCACAAAAGCTAGTGAGCAAGGAGGGATAAAGGAATTTGAGAGTATTTTTTAAATATTTTTTTAACTTTTTTGTTGTTGTTTTTAATAACTTTTTTCCTCTGACTGGCTTATTGTGTCCATGGAGTGGTTGCCATTAAGAACTGGTATTTTTCAGACTCAGAAGTCTGTGGCTTCTGAATTATTTTGGCCTTTCACTGAAGGACTGGTATTGCCTGGGCTTTGTACCTGTGTCGGGGGATATAGAACACCTATGAACGTGTGGATTTTTTTGGGTTTAACTATAAGGTTGAATCCTGGAGGCTGTCTGCTCTGCTTCGCCATCTGCAAATTAAGACTAATCTCCCATAGTGAAGGGACAGAAATCACTTTTCCCTCTATGCTGAAGCAAAGTGGTACACTTAATGTAGGAGTGTGAATTTTTATATAGAAAAGCAAGATAAATGCTTGTATTGCATAGTCTAGAAGCTGAATCATTGAGACTTTTTAAAGTTATGGTCAGAAACTCATACATTGTTTAGGGGTGCTCTGACATGAGCTGGAGAAGTTAAAGACAATGAGCTACTTTGGCTGTTCTGGAGAGATGCCTTTGCTTTCTCCCCATGTGAATGTCTGGTGTACTCTCTGCCTGCTGGGAGAGGGGAGCAGACCACCCTACATTACCTGACTGCCAGGAAGCCCCTAAAGAGTCAATACCACCCGAGGGTGGTTTTGGCAGTTGCCTCCAGTATTTCCTCCAAGTTCCTAGAGGCTTGGTTAGTCAATCCAAATCCTCTTGAGTCTGAATTCTGGATCTGATATGCTGCTTAAGGTATATAAACCTAAATACCTTCATTCTGGTTTTATATTAATCTTTGTCTTGGTTTGTAACTACTGATGCTTTTATTTGTACACTTGCTATGTTTAGGCAACATGGTTGAAATTAACTGTCTCTGCTCTGTATTGCTTGAGAGTGTTGGGGGTGGAGGATGCAGAGACCAAAAAAGTAAAATAATTTTTGGTTTCCTTTTATTGACAAATATGATAATTTTCTTTCTCCTCACCTTGCTGAAATGTACCAACTTAATCTCCTCGGTGTCAGAAGCTGTGTAAGTTAATTGCATTTGGAGAGTCTGGACATGCATGTAATGCTTGTGATTAAAAACAAAAATTGTTGAAGCAGGTGCTAAGTCTAAAGACTACTTCAAACAGTTGTGCAGAGATTTTTTTTTTCCTTCTTCATTTAAGCAGGACAACTACTTTCCTCCCAAGACAGTTCTGTAGCAAAAGAAAGAAAATCTCTAATTGAAAAGTAACTTGGATTTGCCAAGTACTGGGGTGAGGGACACAAAAACATTAAAAACAAATGGAACAGGTTGAAATGAAGTTGCAGATTAGTGCACAGACTCTGACCAAGCTCTTGTTATTCTTGTAGAAAGTGCAGATCTTCCACCTTGTAGGTAAAGGGGGCTGCATGGGTGGGATCTTCCATGATTTGTGCCACACAAACTATGCCGGGCCAGGTTTGTTAGCACTTGGTGGGGAATGAAGGTTTTGGTTTAGGGGTAGAGTACTGACTAGAGATGCAGAAGACCTGCATTTACTGACTGGTAGGAGCAGGAATAGAATGATTTTTGGGCACATCCCTTCATGTACTTACGTCTCCATTTGCCTCTGTGTAAGATGGTTGTGATGAGTGAGAGGAAACTTGTGTGATATGAAAGAGTTGGGAGAAAGCTGGGTGCAGTCATTTAAATTATTACAAGTCTTCCAAATGCTTTTATTTTGAGGGGTAGCGTTTGATTAAACAACAAATTACAGGCAAATGGAGAATGTACTCTATTGCTCCCAACAGTCTAGGGAAATAATTTCCTATTGCACAGTCATTCAATATACATATTCCAGTGTATAACACTGGGTAGTTGGTGCTTGGATATGTATTTCTTGCAGACAAGGCAAGCACAATCTTGAAAAAGAGCATAGAGATATTGAACTGAATAATTGGGTTATTCTTCCTTTACAAAGTACTTTTGGGACTTATCTTTCAGCAAACTACTAGAAATTGTGTACAGCAATGAAACCATTCCAAATCCAAGAGCTCAGGTGAAAACTTTATATTTCCCCCATCCTTGCTGCCCCCCCCCCCCCCCCCCCCCCCCCAAGAAATTATAAATTTCATGTACAAACAGCCACTGATTTCTTTTAATGAAAGGTAAGGAAATGCTTAAAATGCCATGGAATTTGAGGGACTGAGGAAGAACTGAGACTAGAACAAAAAATAACTGGAGAGAAGCGATCATGTTCCAGCAGAGAAAGGAACTCGGGTCTGTTGAAATTTTTTTTTAAACATGTCTAAGTATACAAAAGGAGCAGGGTTGTTCTTGCACCCTCTGTACCTCCCATACTTGCTGCACTTCTTGATTTGCAAAGCTTGCCGAGCCAGTTTTCACTGCTGTGAGTGCCTTCAGGGTGGAGTGAACAAAGCTTGCATGACTATTCGTATTTGGTCTGCAGGACTCGTCCTTTGCCTCAAGATTGGGTGTGCAGAAGCCATTGAATGGCAAATAGCTCTTGGTTCCTCCAGTGCGTGGTTTGCTCCACTCACTTCTGAACTGGATTACTGAGGATAACTCCTTACTAGGAGTATCTGCTGGGTGTTGTCAGTAGAAACACAGGAGTACTTCAGAACAGCCTGCTCAATGTGCTGGGCATCATCTGGATACTGTAATACTGAAACTTTTTGGTTTTTTTTGACCTGGGTGTCTTGGAAACAATAATGTGGAGCACAGTTATAACCAATAGTACTTAACTCTGGAAATAAAAAGCCCATTATTGGGTATTACCTGAGAATCTTGCGTATTGCTGTTTGTATTTCATATGATAGTACCTAGGAACTGGGTAATATCAGATTACCTTTATGCAAAGTAGTATTTAAAAAGATGTAATCTTCTGCCTGAAGAGACTTAAAAACAGAATGAAGAAGATCAGTGCAGTACACAATTGCAATACCAGTTCAGGTCATGACATCTCAGAGTTAAGTTAGTTGTTCAGTGTTTCTTTTGCCATAGTTAAGAAAGGAGTTGAGACTGAGAAACAGAAGAGACAGTGGGAGGGAAGGAGTCTTGGAGGGCACTGGCAGTGGGTAAAGCTGTGGTGATGAATCTGAGGATGTGGCTAAATAGTTTAGAAATTTCTCCCATATTATGTAGGCAACTCTGATGTAGAATATGTTCCCCTGCTTACTACCTTGCTGAGTGTTGCAGGAGGTGGTACCGTAGCTGCACAGCAAGATTAAGAAGTTCCTTGTTTTCCATCCCGCCTTGTTATTTGTGTGTGTCTTTTGCCCATTGCTTCATTTAGAATATATGTGTGCATTCTAGTGCATATAGTAGCTTTAGACAGCCAGGTGTGTTTTCTAACACTTCTTTATCCACTGCAGTCAACTCTTTCCAATTGCCCAGGAGAGGCAACCTTTAAATATCACTGTACACAAACACATGTGCAGTCTCCTGTCCCTTCATAGATCAAGAGGTGGTTTTTATAAAAACTATTCCATTAACAGCTTTTTCCTAAGTGTCCATAATTTCCAGTGCCTCTGTTCATAGGAGTCTATCTGTAGTCAGTCTTGTTCATTAGAATTCAGGTTTTCACTTAATGTTATTCATATGTGGAAAGCTATCAATTTTCTTTTCCAATCTTGCTTAAAAGCCTTGCTTCTAGCTAATCAGAGGCAAAGGTGTGAGCAATATTTCACTTCTACTAATGTTGATGACTTTCTTCCTCCCCTCCCACTGTGTTTATATTAATATAGAGTTCCTTGGCACAACTGACTCCCTGTGTCTGAACACCTGGTACCAACTTCTATTGGCATTAGGGCAATTTAGGAAATATATCTCCTGTTGGTCAATATTTTCAATGAAAATGTTTTCTCAAGAAAATGAATGTGGGGTGGGAGAGTTGTTTTGTTATCCTTGTGTGATAACATTGCTTCAAATCCCCAGCTCCTTCACACTGCTGCATTCCCCTCTCTGGCAGCTGATTGCTTGTAGGGATCTTTGGCTCTGCAAAAAGGAAATATTGAAATGTCTCTTCAGTTTTGACAGCACAGTCCTAACAGCCAAGCATACATGTGTGCACATGTGTATGCATGTGCCCTGCTGTAATAGCTATTGAAACTCCTGCCCAATTTCTCTTGACTTTGACAGAGGGAGGATAACATTTCCAAAATCTTCACAAAAATGGTCAGGCAAGACCAGGGTTCCAATACCTGCGTCTTCAGCAGCTTCTGGTTCCCTGGACAGGCAGCAGAGTCTCTGTGCAAGTGCAGTGCAGAGCTCTTGGATGCTGCAGGGGGAAGGGTGTCAGGAAAAGGGGAAGAGAAGCACTCCTCTGCTCTGATACATGAGGTGCCCAGAAACATCTGTGTGGCGCTGATGAAGCGCTCTCTCTGGAAGGGAGTCCGTTGGTTGTTTATTTGTTTTCTTTTCAATGCCCCTTCCCCAGGGGGTAGGGAAGGAGAGGAGCTTGAGTGTACAGCTTAGGAAGAGATACTACAATGAAGAAGTTTCTTGTTGTCATGAATACTGATAGTCTCTTAAACTGTGTGTTTGGATTGTGCATGTGGTTTGTTCAGGTTTTTAAGAAAACCGTTTGTTCTCACTACTCCAAAGAAGGTACTGGGAGGGAGGGTAAGGGCAATGGCTAGCAAACTATTTAGTCAAGCAGCTGGAGGGATCACTGGTTTAAGTTTTCTTTTTTTCAACTGTTATAATTCACTTAAACTTCAAATGTTCTTGTAAGACTAAGCACTGTCCTCCCACCTTCCATACTCCAGTGCACACTTAAAACTGACAAAACCTCAAAATCAAATTAGCCTCGAAGTGTATTGTGTTGGCACAGCAGCTTTCCTATACTTGCTGTGGAGGAGGAGTTCATTAATACAGTTGAAATTATTTTTATTTCTCACAGCAAGATAACGGTTAAACTTTAAAAAAAAAAACCCAAACAGTTAAAAAAATCTGTTTTGTAGGAGTGACTTGCAGCCATCCCACAAATAATAGGGAAGACTATTTCACAATGAAATTTATGCTTCCTCCCCTGTTGATGAGATGATATGACGAAGCTGGTGTGTGATGTCTGTTTCTAACAAGCTGTTCTGCTGTTCTCTGCCCTTCATGTAGGCATCTGCCAACTCAAAAGTGTGCTCAGCTCTAGGTGGAGAAAACTTTTTAAAGAATCTTGGACTGAGAAGCAACTTTTGAGAACCAAATGCAGGCTTTTTTGAGCACTTGAAATGTGTCTAAAGTAGTTTTGTGGGAATGTGGGCAAATAATTGAATTGGTGCATTTGACTGTTCTGAGTGTCTTGCATTACTGTACTTCCATGCCAGGATAGGTCTTGTTTAAGAAACTCTTTCACTTTTGCTTTGAAGTCTTGATGCATAGTGATAAAAAGTCAAAAAAGCAAGTCCTGTTCCCAAACTGCTTTATATTTCACTTCTTGTTCTGTACTTGTTTTTTTTACCTATACTCATCAAAGGAGGAGGTGTGGGTAGAAAAGACTTTTTTAAAAACTGGCTTTATAAATGACGGAGAAGAGTTGCAAGTAATCTTACAGTCCTGTAGCTTGGTGTTAGAGAGGGGCAAATATGACAGCAAGTGGGAGAGATACCATAGTAAACTCTGTTTAAAATTGTCTGGAAAAAAAAGGTGGTATGTGCAACTTAAATCAGACTCCTTTTATGAACATGGGGGTTTTTATCTGATCATTTTACAGCCTGTCTTTCCAGGTCAGAACACTTCTTGCTCTCTATTGGCAGGGGAGCTTATCGTTGCTATCATCTTCCAAAATCCTTCAGATTGAAGAAGATATGTGTTGTGGGACTCTGTTTTGTCTCTTGGTTATCTGCAATGGTGCATTCTTACCAGATTCTCAAAATGCTTCTCCATAACAACAAAAAACTCGGGTTATAACTTCTAATAGGCAACGTTTAGATGAGGTGCTGTTTGTGAATTTTGTCACAGTGGTGCGCAAGATATTTATTTTACTTTGGGATTTACTTATTCAGAAAGCATGTGGTATATCCTTCTATTTCTGGAGCTTCTAGTTGATGGTTTGCTACTTTTCCTTCCCCACATCTTCTCCCTAGAGATTAAAGAAGATCTTAAGAAGAAGAGGACAGGACTCCAGTCTCTTCCGCATGCAAAAGTGTATCTGTCTGTCAAACATACATAATGCATGAGCATATTAAATATATATGTCCTTATTATGGGGTCTCATGTCCCCAGACCCTTTTGGGGTGACCTCACATTCCCGCAGGTGGCAGTAGTTAGAGGCCAAGGCAGAACAGCTAATGTATCCCAGAAGGAAAACTGATTAAATCTTCCCCTGAGAAGTGACTTACCATCAAGGATAACATGAAAGCTTGTGGCTCTAGCAGGAAGCCAATTAAAAATCTGTTTGGTGATGATTGACTTAACTCCCGCATTAAGATTTAAATCTTGACAAGAACAGTCCAGCATTTCCCTATGGAGCCTCTCAAGTTGAAGATATGGGGAATATTATTTTAACACTAATATCTGAACCATACAGTAAGTGATTGTGATGAACAAGTTTTCTATATTGCATGCTTGTTTGTTCCTGCTTCTCTTGTATGCTGGGGAAAAGGAAAATAACTTCTACTGTATTTCATAGATCACAGATTTTCAGATCCAGAAAGAGTGAACTACAAATTTGAAAGTGGGCCTTGGTAAGTACCTTCTCTCTCTTCTTTCTGCACAGCCCCCCCCCTTTTTTTTTCCACAAGATACTGCTTAGGTTAGAAACACAGAAGTACAGTTTATTTGCAAATAGCTGTTACCATTATTTTTATTTATCTTGCTACTGCTGTGGGAATAAATTAGATGCTTAAAGTGGGAAAAGGAACAGATATTCTATGATCAGATGCAAGCCCGTTTTCTTGCTAGGCTTCAGTGTTGCATGTTAGCTGCTGATAGTTCTGAGGTCTGCTAATAAGTGCTTATAATGTCTCTTAAGTGTGATGTGCTATTAATAAAGAACATAACATAAGCATTTTTGCAGAATTAACCCTGTTAGTACTAACTCTTATACTTTTCCTGCAATTTAATTCGCAGTTACTGAATACACATAATTATTTTTTTTATAGGGAAGAAACATTTCCATAAAGATACTGTGCTACCAGTAAATAGCTTAAGCTATGATGATTGTCTTCTTCCCAAATATGTTTTAAACATAAAGCTTTATCTACTTTTGACTGTTTTGTTGTTTTGGTTTTTTTTTTTTTAAATGTAATCATACTTTTATTTGTGCAAATACAGATTTTTCTCAGTGGTTTGCTGGATCTTCCCTCTGCAGTATCACAAGAGACTGGTGTTAAACTGACCTTATTTAGATTCCCATTTTGCATGAATACTTCCCTCTTCCAGATTAAGGAACTGTCATAATGGTAGATGATGCTTGCACTTCTGAGCCAAAAGAAGCAAGAAAAGAATGCAACAATATTGGCACTATCCAGTGAGATTAGTTCAGGGGTTATGTTTTAGCATTGTTCTAAGCTTTTTCCCTTTCACTAGCAAAATCCTGGGATGAGGTAGAAGATTCCAATCTTATTTGTGATGGTGAGAAGTACAGAACTGGGAGGTGAGGGGGAGCAGTTTGGGACAGGCACCTACAGAAAGCCCACCTGAGAAATTAAAATGTGAGAAACATGACCCTCTTACAACAGGGCATAACCCAGCCCTTTTGTACAAGGGAGTCCTCTGCTGTGGAACAACACTTCATCTGTTTAATCAGTCCTATAGTCTCTTCTGTGCAAAAACCTGTCCTTGTAATAGCCAGAAAGGCAGCCTTGGGTAGCTGTGTTTTGTTTGACATGGCACTCTTAATATGTAAGAGAACAAAAGACACTGCAGCAATGACCCATTAAACCTGGCTTTCTGTGGCTGAGCTATTCCCATGCTAAGCAGACAATATAGCCTGTAGCTATATTAGTCTCTAGTAGCACAGTGTGATGGCCTGAACAAGCAATGTTAAGGCTAAACTCTTTGTGCAGGAGTCCTCTCTGTGCCAGGTATAACCCTGAACAGACTTGGTCTTGGCTTGTGACTGGCTCTTACACACTGTCACAGTACAAATAATAAGCACTAACCTCAGTTACATCCAACTGTTCTGTTTCAGTTTCCACTTAGCTAAGATGAGAATAGCGAGTTTAATTTTATACCAGTAACCCTGTTCAGACCATGGAGAAGCACAAACAATTGATATTTCAAGAGTGGGGAGTAAATTGGAAATGTGGTCAAGGAGCAAATGTGGTGAAGCAGGAAAGGAGAGCTGGGAAAGGGGCATCTTAACAGAGCAGATGTTCCCTGAGGAGAGACATGTGCAGTAGCTTTGGATGGTGGCACTTAGCCCTCAGTTCCCTGGCAATGCCATCCAGCAGGCACAGAGCAGGGCCAGAAGCCTGTCCCTGGAGCACAGGAGACAAGCAGGAAGGGTGGTGTGTGGCAGATACTACAGGGAAATGTCTCTGCATTAGTCTCTCTTTCTGTGCCTGCAGCAGCAAGATGGAACTTGTGGATGACAATGCCGTTGTCCGAGCGAGGGGATTGCCATGGCAGTCGTCTGACCAGGACATAGCGAGATTCTTCAAAGGCCTAAATATCGCCAAGTTAGTAGCTAAGAATTTACCTCTACATTTGTAGTACTTTGTCTGTGTCAGTCATGGAGTTTTATCTCTCTTTTGATCTAAATCCTGCAGGGGAGGTGCTGCCCTTTGTCTCAATGCCCAAGGTAGAAGGAATGGGGAGGCTCTCGTGAGGTTCGTAAGCGAAGAGCATAGAGATCTAGCACTACAAAGGCACAAGCATCACATGGGGAATCGATACATTGAGGTGCTTGACACTGGCTTTGAAATCCTCCTCTCAACAGGAGTGCAAATAGCATGCCGATCACATATTCTCTTTTCTTTCCTTAGGTATACAAGGCAACAGGTGAAGACTTCCTTAAAATTGCAGGAGGTAATTTTTAGGGAGTGAGAAGGGAGGGTTTGTCCCGTCAGCATCTGTAACTTTTGGCTGTAAACTGCTCTTGTTGGATATGGCCTTTCATTTTCTTTCTTTGAACAAGCAGTTGGCTGGTGTGTTGATTACTATGTACTCTGCTAGCAGCTGTCCCAGACATTCCATGATTTATCTGTCCATCTTTCTCTTCCACATTCTTGTTGTTTTCAAGCAGCCTATCAAATAAGGATTTGATCATGCAAGGTGGTTTTGCATATGAACTTAATTTGTTAGGTCATCTTCTTAATTGAAGGGACCTAAATGTTATTGATTGCTGAAAAACAAAACCAGGGTGGTTTTTCAAAACAGTATGACTGCTGTTGCTGTGGAGACTTGCGTATAAAGGCAAACGGATACCACAGTGTAAATAACAAGGAATTTATGGAACTGATTTTCTTCAAATCAAATCTTTGCCTCAAACTAAAGGGGGAATTTAGGAGGAATGCTTATTTAAGGTGAATATTGAAATATTTGCAGCCTTGAATTGAAAGGCTGCAAAACTTGCTTTACAAACTCTCCTGTGGTCTCTTTTCTTCCCCTTCATGTCTGCAAGCCTACAGAATTTGAGTAAAGATCCAATGAGCTGTTACGTATCTACAATACTACCTTAAGGTCCTTGTTGGTTCCTGACAGAGGTTTGGTCTGGGGATTGTATATGACTAACTGGATGTCTGAGGTTGAGGTTTTAGAGTGGGAGAGGCTATTAAGCTGTCAAATAGCTAATTGATAGGCTTAGTAATAGTTATACCATTCAAAGTAAAGACATTGCACACTGACACTGGGGAAAAATGGTGCATGTCTGGCACCACCAAAATTCTTTGCAGAATGAGCTAGCTGTAAGTGAAAGGACTATGTTAAGATGTGACGTTGGCTAGCAGCTAGCTTTGGTTAGGATAGTGTTATGAGTATCAGTGGTCTTCTAGAGATACTGAAAGTAGAATTGACAGACTTTGACAGTTTTATCGGGATGAGATGAAATTCCTGAGCTGTTTTCAACATGCCCTTCCAACTTTCTTTCCCAGCACAATGGTCTGTGTACTTGGTTACTATATTTTATGGCTTCAGAGCATGCCAAAGGTATTCATAAGTTAGAAAGGCAAGGTGCACAGTAGCACAGATACTGCTTATGCAAGAGATTCACAGACTGTGCGTTCATTGGGCTCTGAACATTGTAAGTACTTTCTATTTTCCCTTTGAATAAGGATGAATCTCTTCCAAATTATGGAGTAACATTGTTAGACTTTAATGAGAAGTGTCCTATACAATATTTCTAGTTTATCAAAGTGGGACATCTTTTCCTCACTTTGGAGGCAAATGTTGTTCTACCTGCTGAAAAACTGTCCGTGAGGAGGAGGGAGGTAGCTATGCCAGACTTGCTCATGATTTTATGTGGCTGCTAAGACTTAAGTGCTTTTGTACTTCTTGTTAAAGGCACTTCCAATGAGGTTGCACAGTTCTTGTCAAAAGACAACCAAGTGATTGTCAGGATGCGAGGTCTTCCTTTCAACGTAACAACAGAAGAAGTGCTGATGTTCTTTGGCCAGCACTGCCCTGTAACAGGAGGAAAGGAAGGAGTCCTGTTTGTCACATACCCTGACAGCAGGCCAACAGGGGATGCCTTTGTGTTGTTCGCTTGTGAGGAATATGCACAAAATGCACTGAAAAAGCATAAGGACTTGCTGGGGAAAAGGTACATTGAACTCTTCAGGAGCACTGCAGCAGAAGTTCAGCAGGTGGGTGTAAAGCTTGTGAACATTGGCTTCTTGTAATCCAAACTCCTACATTGGCATACAGTAGCGGAAGCAAATATTGCTTGGCCATGACTTGAAAGCTTCTTTTCTCTTCTCTTGCTCTTGACTGTTGCTGGAAAGAGTACTGTTTGAATTTCCATTTTGCTCCCTCTAAATGCAAGATCTTATGGATGTTCTAAATCATATATACAAACGTTTGGGGTTTTGGCTTCCAATAGCCTTGCAAACAGCAGTAACAGCAGAAAGTTTATGTGGGTCTAGTACTTTACACTACAGATACTGAATTTGTCTAAGTCCAATGATGGTCTATTCAGGAGGAGCGTTAGCAACCAATCTTGATCTAAAAGGCTTATCTTTAATTACTGGCATAGAAAACCAGAACCTTCTGATGTAGTTATCTTCAGAGCAATGTATCTGAAGAGTCTTTGAGTTGACTTTAAGGGCAGGTCTTGGCCATCTTCTGCCAGCACTGGCTACCCAGCAGAGGATGGTAGGATTTTGTGAAACTGGGTGTGAAGAGTGCCCCCTCTTGCATTAACATGGCTTGACGGACCATTAATTGCAGTTATGCTGTAACAGAAAGGAAGTAGGGCTGAGAGGATTGTGTATGTCTCCAAAGATTAGTAGAGCTTCAGTTGAGGTCACTAACTTCTAAATATGATTCTAAAAGGTCTCGTCTATGATACAGGTTATGGCTAACCAATAGCCATGTCATTGTAACCAAGCAATGGAACAGCTCTAATCCCCCAAATACATAGAGGTTTCAGTGCCTCGTTTGAAGGGTTACACTAATGATGAGAAGGCATAGCTGCAACACTCACTCCTGTCATTGTATTTTTTCTCAAGAGCTCTCATAAGTTTCTTCGTTAGCAAAACCTTCTGATACATGTATAAATGCAAAGGAATCTTAATCTTGCTCAGAGAAAGTTAAAGGGTAGTGATTGAATATTCAGTGAACTCTTGACCAAGCAGGGCTTTTACTCTTAAAATTAGTAACAAGAAATCTCAAAAGCATGACTGTTACAGATTCTGTGACTCAGTAATGCCATCTGTGTTACTTGATGGACTATAGCACCTGAAGTCAGGGCTGGTAGTGAAATATGCTTCTAGTTCCCAGACTCTCATAAAGTTTTGCAGAGAAGACATTTTTGGGTAGAAGTGTAACCATGACTCTGTAGATGGTGTAGAATGTTTTTCAATATTTTCCCAATAAAAATAATGTAGAAATACAGGTTTCATGTTCTAAGAGGTCTTCTGAGAGTTGCATAACGGTTCAAGTAAATTCTTCAAAACAAAATTATGTTTTTCAAGAAAGAATGATCCAAACATTTACTTAAAACATCTGAATTCTAAGCACTGCTGCTGTGGTTTAAGCCCAGAATCTAGCTCACTTTTTTCTTAAAATACTGCCCAGAGTGAAAACAGATGGCATTGGTGTTACATTCAGTTCCTCTGAGTTGAAGAATGAGTAAGGAAGCTTTCTGTAACCTCTGTTTTTCTGTTTTGCACAGGTGCTGAACAGGTATTCATCCACACCTCTCATTCCTCTCCCGACACCTTCTATTCTTCCAGTATTACCTCAACAATTTGTGCCTCCCACTAATGTCAGAGACTGCATACGTTTGCGTGGTCTTCCCTATGCTGCTACTATAGAGGACATCCTGGAGTTCTTGGGGGAGTTTTCTACAGATATTCGGACCCATGGAGTTCACATGGTACTAAATCACCAGGTTGGTAGGCGCCACATCTCTATCCAGTCTGTGCCAACTGCCTGTATATGCAAACACAGTCCTTCTGATAATATCAATAGGGAAGCACCTTTGGGATTGACACTAATGGTGTTAATTGGCCTCCAGCTCTCCTCTAAAAGGGTACTGGCAATAGATAGGTTGGCTTATTTGAACCCTGCTGCTGCATTTGCTGCAGAGTGGTTTCTGTTATTGAGACCCGTGTGCCTAAAGCTAAGCCACAGTCTTGGAGGGGTTGGTGCTCCCAAAGCAGCAGCTGTGATCCTGCACTGTGGTAGGCTTGAACTGAAGAGTCCTACTCAACAGCACGCATAATTCCTCTCCTACCAGATGAGGAGGAGCATCTTGAAAACAAAAGAGTGGGCAATATTAGCTCCCAAAGGAGTGGTTTGCCTTGCTGAAGGATGTGCCTCAGGCATATTTGAGGACACATGTGACTGGGGCCTTTTAGAAACAGGATTTCCTATGGCGTAGATAAGCAGCTGAAGTTTTGGGTTTCCTGAACTGTGTGGTTGCTTTCTTTAAACAGTCACAGCTAAGCACCAAGATTAACAGCTAATTGACATGTATAAACAGTCACATCTCTGCCATTGTTTTCTGGAAGCAGTTTCTGCCAGAACTTTTTAGGGTAAGGATTGTACATTGTTGCAATCACCTTTATCTGCATAGTCTTGTGACTTTAGGGGGAGATGGCAGCTCCTCTGACTCTAAGGAGATGCCCTGAGTGGTTGCACTGATTATTGTGGTATAAAAATGGTTCTTCTAAAATTCTTTTGGTTGACACTAAACCTAAGCTGAAACTACAAAATACTTCCTTGTCCTGGAATAGGGCTGCTGTGTTTTGGGGGTGTGGGAAGGGAGCAGGTACTATAGTTATTCCACTACTTCTCTATCTAAAGAGATTCCTGTGTCTGTGAGGACTTGACCTAGCCAAGGCTGAAAAACTATAAGGAATGTGCAGGACTGAGGGAAGCTAAGAAAAGATGCAGATGTTAAAGCACAAGTAATGGCTTACAGTAGTATCAGCTCTTGCCAGCATTAATGAAAGAACCTGGAGGAAGAACTTGGTGTGTGTATAGTCCTGAGGGCTGTCTGCCATCCCTGCCCAAAGCTGTCAGGTTTATTTTTTTCCCCAGATACTGCTTTTGCCTGACTACTAGATTTTTATCTTTCTGCATGCTCCCACCATTCCTGGTTTCAACCCTCTAATCAGGAACAACTGTGTAAAGGATGGTGATAAAGTTGTTCTTCCCTCTGAAACTAGAAGAACTGGCCCAGAACTTAAGTTAGAGCTGGCTTTAGATCTCTACCTCTAGTTTTGGCTACTCCAAGTCAGCAGCTGCATGTGGCTAAAATGACTCCTCCCAGTTGCATATCCCACTCATTTACAGCTGTATAAAAGGATGTCATCTTTTCTCCACAAGCTCATACCAAGCCTTAGGCTAGTACCCTTCAAAAACATGCCAGCCCATACTGGCCTTAACAAAATAAAATTTTTAAAAAGTCATTTAACATTGGCCCTTGACACACATAGGTGTCCTTTTTTTAAACATGGAAGTAACATGGCTCAAGTTACAACATAGCTTAATTGAAACAGGTAACTAAATACAATAAAGTTAGCACAAGTTGGAAGAACTTTAAGGAGGAGAGCTTAAACATGCTGATGGGTGCTTGGGTTGACTGACTCTACTTGACTTTGGAGATGAATATATCTATGGCTGAGGAGACTGCTTTTAACAGCACAAATTATTGCTATGCTGCTACTTCATGGGAGCTCCAGAAACATTTCTTTTTGTCTGCCTTGTTTGTAGGGACGTCCATCGGGAGATGCTTTTATTCAGATGAAATCTGCAGACCGAGCTTTTCTGGCCGCACAGAAGTGTCATAAGAAGACTATGAAGGACAGATATGTTGAAGTCTTTCAATGTTCTGCTGAGGAGATGAACTTTGTATTAATGGGGGGCACTTTAAATCGAAATGGCTTGTCCCCACCACCATGTAAGTTACCATGTAAGTTTTGCATGGGTCTTGCCAATACTCTACGCTATGTGTGGGTAGGTGTTGGAGCTGCTTTCTTGACTCTGATTCTGGTTCTTGGAAAGGAGTGTCAGATGGGGGTATTAAAATAAGGTCTTTCATCTTAAATCATCAGCAGCTTGCAATCATTATTTTTCCCTTTGGTTGTGAATTACTATGACTGAAGAACTACTTTAAAATTACTCTTGCTTTTCCAGTGGCAAATTTCCCCTCTCCTCCCTGAAACTGAACTTGGGCAGGGTGAGCCATGACTCTGAAAAGTAATTTAAGCCCTGCCTAGAGCTTAAAGAACAGTTTCCCATTTAAGTTGATTTGTATTTATGTTTTTCATCATGATGAACATGTCAAGTAAAGGCCCTTCCCCTTTCACTTCCAAAACTTAATTTGTGAAACCATTAGTAATGCTCTCCTTTGGGACTTAACCACAAGTGTTCTGCCTATTGAACCACTACTGACTGAACTTTTCCTTTGCTTTTTGCTGTTCATACAGAATTGAGGTTGCCTGTGTGGGAGTAAAATACACATAGCTTTGACCTCAGAATAACAAACTATTTCATGTAAAATTATGCTCTTCAGAGCTACTAGACTTCTAGACAAGTGATTGGGGGAAATGCTTTAAGAGCTTAAGGGCTAACTTATTGAGCATATATGCCATATAAATCTGAGCCTATGGGAAAAATAATACTTTGCTTCCAAAAACATAAATGGCAAGGCAGTCAAGCAGGAGCTTTCTCCCTGTCTCTCTGTGCAAATGTGTTATTGTTGTTGGTGGGTTTTTTTAAGCAGCAAGCTTCTTGGGTGTGGTTCCTTTAGTGTGAGTAGACCTTCAGCTAATCCTTAGGAGACAAGTTTTCCAGGTGACTAGCATTTTTGGTGGTGGGTTTTTGTGGGGTTTCTTTTTTTCAATGCAAGTATGCTTCTGAGCAGGGATCTGCAATAAGTAGTCTGTAGTCCTGCGTGACAACTGTTCCAGACAGGGGTTGGAAGCTTTTCTTCAGACCTCCTAGGACAGGTTCTTCAGCAGAGTCCCAAACTTTGAGAACTCTTAGGTGGCAGTGTTCCCACTTCCAGCTACAGATGCCAGTGATGTATTCCTTAGATAAGCCCTTTCTGCTCTGTCACTGCCCCATCCCAAAACGCAGTGAGATGCTGACTGTTGTTTTAAAGTAAGCTTCTATTTTTGTTATTCAGTGTTATCTAAAGCTTTTATACATTCACTTTATGGTACTGGGGAAGGGAAGAAAAGGAAAAAAGTGGCAAAGGAGGAGGGTGAACTCTCAAATGTGCAAATTCATTTAAGGCCTCACATCTTGCTGAAATACCAAGTGCAATTTAAAATTTTTTTAAACTTAACTCTTGAAGCTGCAAAGCCATGGCTTTTCCCACTCTGCTGTTAGTTAATTGAAGACAGGTGTTTGGAGGATAGAGAGTGTCAGGATGAAAAGGGGAATGTTAGGCAGATCTTAGGCACTGAAGTTTCCTTCTTACAGTGGAGAAGTCTCACTTCTTGATTAGGAACTTCATTAAAATCTGAGCCTAGACAAGAAAAACTGACCTCCTCTTCAGAAAGAGACCCTATTCCTAGAGCGAGAGGTGGCTTTTTGTGTATTACTGACTTTGATTTTGGACTGGAGGGGTGGGCACACCACTCATAGTCAAGCCCACATTGGTAGCTCAGATTTATTTTCTGTGATGAGCAGGAGAATGAGAAGCTTGTGAAGGCTCTTTACTTACTACAGGGTTGCTCAGCTAATGAAGGCATGTATATGCTGGAATTTAAAAGGTCATAATCTATTTTCCATTTGTTCCCTTTAGGCCTTTCACCCCCTTCCTACTCCTTTCCGGCTCCTGCTGCAGTTGTGCCAACAGAGGCTGCTCTGTATCAGCCATCCATGCTCCTGAACCCACGAGCGCTCCAGCCCTCCACGGCCTACTACCCTGCTGGGGCTCAGCTCTTCATGAACTATACAGCGTACTACCCCAGGTAAAGCAGAGGAGAAACCAAGCAGGAACAAAGAAGCCTTTTTGCAGGAAATGCACAAAGCTCACAAACGAACATTGTCTGCTGTGCTAAAGCTTGTGCTACCAAGAACAACTTGTTCGGTATCTTGTTCAGGGAAACAATTTCAGGATATCTAGGGATTTCCCAAGTTTTAGAATATTTCAGGTAGTGATGATTTTTAAGTCACACAGTTACAGCTGGATTTTGTTTTGTTTTGTTTTTTTTTCCACCTAACATGCCTCTTAAACTTGTTAGTTTGCACTGTTAGTGCCCTCAGTGGGAATTGGTGTGTGCAGTACTCCTTCCTGTGTCCATAAAGAAGCCCTTGGCCCCTTTTTAGAAGGGGTGGATTGGGGTCTGCCCTAACAAATTCTGCTGAAATTCCACCTCTTTTTTGTAATAAAGTAACTTTTTGACCTTTATGGTGAAAACTCTATTTACTTATTTATAAAAGTACTGCACTGAAGCATATATGTATTGAATGCATATGTAAAGCATATAGAGGCATGTATTCTTCCTGACCTCAAACACCTCACGAAGGGCTTTTGGCTCTTCTGGATATATTAGCTATCTTCTACAGAACAAAAACTATTGATGCTATTTGTCTTCTGCAGTCATGAGGCCTTGGGAAGAGCCAGGTTCCCTGTAAGCCACAAACTGTTTCTTGTCTGTCAGGAAACCTGCTGAAGAACTCAAGACTCCTATTAGATTCTGACCTGTGCTTTTTAGCTCTGGAGAAGGGTCCAAATAGCTACTTATGAAGCAATATGGACTTTCTAGGACCTGTAAGATACCAAAAGTTTTCTTACTACTTTACACTAAACTAGTATGTCTGTGAGCTGCCTGTTTTGTTTTTTTTATTATTAAAATGTTTTCTGCACTCATGAGTTAATCCCTATAATGCCTTTATCTCTGTCTTATGGTTATGATAATATGTTACCAAACTCAGCTTCTTTACTTGTAAGATCAAGAAAAATAAAATTCCAAACTTGCACTGGCAACATAAAACAAGTTTCTTAATAATAGTTCTGTATGTCATGAGAAGACAGTAGAAGTAATAGTTTGTAGTGACTTTGACATGTTGTACTTATTAAAGAATAATAGGCTGGCAAATGCAGGCTAAGTGTCAGGCCCTACAGAAATCTCCCACTGAATAGGATCCCACTTGAGTCCCATCACTGGCTGCTTGGACTGTGGGCATATGTGTTGGTCACAGACTGATCAATCCCAAGTGCCAAAATATCCTTTTTATGTTCTTGTCTAACTGACAGTTATATACTATTCTTAGGAAACCATATCTGTGTAGCTTCTGTGCCAATTACAAGTACCTCCCTTTTAAAAAAAAAAAGTGAAATTTCTGGAGTCAGTCTGGCTTCTTTCCATTTTGTGAGGTCTGGTGTTTGGATATTACTTTTCCATCCAGAGTAAATGTTTAATCTACAGACAAATAGTATATAGTCTAGTAGAAGTAGTGATCCTTTGTAGCTCTTTTTTTTTTTTCTAAAAAAGTAAGCTTTATTGTCTTTCAGGCAAGTTCCCATGCTTTGTAAAGGATGCAATAAGTAATTGGGTTCCTTTCACATAGCAATCAGAACTCTCTTAAATGGAGTTTTCTGGTTCTGAAATTTAATTCAAAAAATGTTAAGTATGTGCAGCAGGAAAGAATGGGGTATCCTCTGTACTAAGTGGTGCATTTAAATGCATGTACATGGAAAAGCAATACAGAGCTGGTGGCTAATGATCAGACAATGATTCATAAATCTAACTCATGAATACTTATGGAAATAAGGAAAGTTTCTTTGACCTGCTGCCAAAAGGTTCTACCGCTTGTGCTTTGCAAGGTCAAGTTGCTTTATAATAGCCAATTCCATTCTCTGCACAGTAATCAACCTAGATGGTAGCGGGGAGGGAGGCATTACTTTGGTTTTCAGTATCTATCAGAAATCCCTGAAACTCTCAGACTTTTTTTAATGCTCTTCTAGCTTTGGTGATGAAACCCAATGGTGCAAAGAAATGGATGCCTTCTATACTATTAAAATAGCTTTAGTGAACTCCTAATGAAAAGGAGGGAGAGCAAGTTATTCGGGATCTGTCAGCCTTTGATATCTCCATTTAGCTTGTAATTATATCTGGCAACATGTTCTGACAGCAAATCAGTGGTCTCTGTCTCTGCCTAGTCCCAGGCTTTTGAGAAAAAGAACAATAGGATTCACGGCAGGGAGGGGTTTCTTTCCTTATCTAGTCCTGGAGAAATAGATGTACTAGTTGCTGTACATATGTACATTGAAAGTAATGAATAACTGCACTACTTGGCAGCTGCTAACACATTCTACAGAAACTTTTACTGTACACAAACTTGAAAGTTACTGCTACAGCATTTGTAGTTTTGAAACAAAGTTAAATCTGATTGTATTTATTCAGTTCTAATGCCATTTTGATAATTTTCAAGCAGTGCCTTTGAAACATCAAAAGGTTCTGTCAAAATCCATAATTGTAGGAATATACTTAATTTTGTTCTTTTTTCAACAATATTTTGAATAGCGAAGTGGAAAGAGGAGCTTCTTACTCAGTGGGTAGTGTGCTGGTGGGACTTGTAGCCAAAAAATTATGTGGAAGCTGAAAACTGATGTGGGTTCAAACAAACTGGATAAATTCAAGGGCAGGAAATTCATTGCGAGTTAGCAAATACACAGAAACCACATCTGGCTCAGGAAGTCCTTGAACTCAAAATAACTGTAAGAGTGTTCTTATGTTCTGTGTCCTATGGTAAACTCTTGTGCTATTGAACCAAGGTGGGTAGGTGAACTTGTGTGTTTGCATCTTTGAAGTAGTGTTTGTCTTGAGAGCTATTTGTACTGCTTGTGAGCATAGGTACTTTCCAGTGTGTTTGTAGTTGTATTTAGCTGTGCTAGTCTAATAGTGGCTAAATTTGGGTTATCTCCCGGTTGTGTCAGTATATGTACCGCTCTCTCCATTAGAGTGATTTGAATGAAAAGGCCTTTTTATGTAGTAGTTAAAAGTGTGATTCTGACACTTGCTGCACAAGGAAATACAGGGTAATTTGTTGTTGTTCTCATCTGTCCGCTTCTGCCTCTTCCTGCTGTGGATTAGGTCTGTTTTGTCTCATCTATACCCTAATCAACTTTTAAAAGTATTTAGATATGTATGTTGCATCTGTATATAGTATATATTAATGCTGTATGTATGAATACATATACATACACCAATGCACGCAGCATGGGGAATAAGCAGGAGGAGTTAGAAATCCGTGTTCGGTCGGGGGGCTATGATCTAGTGGCAATTACAGAGACTTGGTGGGACGCCTCGCATGACTGGAATGTGGTCATGGATGGCTATGTCCTGTTCAGGAAAGACAGGCTGCTAAGGAGAGGTGGTGGAGTTGCTCTTTATGTGAGTGAGCAGCTAGAATGTATTGAGTTCTGTCCAGGGGCGGATCAGGAGCGAGTTGAGAGTTTGTGGGTGCGAATTAAGGGGCAGGCTGGCAGGGGTGATACTGTTGTGGGTGTCTATTACAGGCCACCGGATCAGGATGAGGAGGGTGATGAGGCCTTCTCCAGGCAGCTGAGAGCAGTCTCGCAATTACAGGGTCTGGTTGTTGTGGGGGATTTCAACTACCCTGATACTTGCTGGGAGGCCTACTCAGCCAGCCATCCTCAGTCCAGGAGGTTCCTCCAGTGCATTGATGATAACTTTCTGATGCAAATGGTGGATGAGCCAACTAGGAGAGGAGCGCTGCTGGATCTTATCCTCACTAACAAGGAGGGTCTGGTTGAAGAGGTGAAGGTTGAGGGCAGCCTTGGTTGTAGTGACCATGAGATGGTAGAGTTCAGGATCTCATGTGGCAGGAACAGAATAGCTAGCAGAATCACAACCCTGAACTTCAGGAGGGCCAACTTTGGCCTTTTCAAGCAATTTCTAGGGGAAATCCCATGGGAGAGGGTACTAGAAGGTAAGGGGGCCCAAGATAGTTGGTTAGCGTTCAAGGACTGCTTCTTCCGAGCTCAAGATCAGAGCATCCCAACAGGTAGGAAGTCAAGGAAGGGTACCAGGAGACCTGCATGGTTGAACAGGGAACTGCTGGGCAAACTCAAGTGGAAGAAGAAGGTGTACAGATCGTGGAAGGAGGGGCTGGCCACTTGGGAGGAATATAAGTCTGTTGTCAGAGGATGTAGGGAGGCAACTAGGAAAGCTAAGGCCTCCTTGGAATTAAACCTTGCAAGAGAGGTCAAGGACAACAGAAAGGGCTTCTTCAAATACATTGCAGGTAAAGCCAACACTAGAGGCAATGTAGGCCCACTGATGAATGAGGTGGGGGTCCTGGAGGCAGAGGATAAAAAAAAGGCGGAGTTACTGAATGCCTTCTTTGCCTCTGTCTATACTGTTGGAGGCTGTCCTGAGGAGCCCTGGACCCCTGCGGCCTCAGAAGAAGTCAGGATAGAGGAGGAATCTGTCTTGGTTGATGAGGGCTGGGTCAGGGACCAATTAAGCAACCTGGATGTCCATAAATCCATGGGCCCTGATGGGATGCACCCGCGGGTGCTGAGGGAGCTGGCGGAAGTCATTGCTAGGCCACTCTCCATCATCTTTGCTAAGTCATGGGCAACAGGAGAGGTGCCTGAGGACTGGAGGAAAGCGAATGTCACTCCAGTCTTCAAAAAGGGCAGGAAGGAGGACCCGGGTAACTATAGACCAGTCAGCCTCACCTCCATCCCCGGAAAGGTGATGGAACAACTTGTCCTTGGTGCTGTCTCTAGGCACATCAAGGATAGGGGGATCATTAGGGGCACTCAGCATGGCTTCACCAACGGGAAGTCATGCTTAACCAACTTGATAGCCTTTTATGAGGATGTTACCCGGTGGATAGATGATGGTAAAGCTGTGGATGTGGTCTATCTCGATTTCAGTAAAGCATTTGACACGGTCTCCCACAGCATCCTCGCAGCTAAACTGGGGAAGTGTGGTCTGGATGATCGGGTAGTGAGGTGGATTGTAAACTGGCTGAAGGAAAGAAGCCAGAGAGTAGTGGTCAATGGGACAGAGTCCAGTTGGAGGCCTGTGTCTAGCGGAGTTCCGCAAGGGTCGGTTCTGGGACCAGTTCTATTCAATATATTCATTAATGACTTGGATGAGGGATTAGAGAGCGCTGTCAGCAAGTTCGCTGATGACACAAAACTGGGAGGAGTGGCTGACACAATGGAAGGCTGCGCAGCCATTCAGAGAGACCTGGACAGGCTGGAGAGTTGGGCGGGGAGAAATTTAATGAAATATAACAAGGGCAAGTGTAGAGTCCTGCATCTGGGCAAGAACAACCCCATGTATGAGTACAAGTTGGGGACAGAGCTGTTGGAGAGCAGTGTAGGAGAAAGGGACCTGGGGGTCCTAGTGGACAGCAGGATGACCATGAGCCAGCAGTGTGCCCTTGTGGCCAAGAAGGCCAATGGCATCCTGGGGTGGATTAGAAGGGGTGTGGTCAGCAGGTCGAGAGAGGTTCTCCTCCCCCTCTACTCTGCCCTGGTGAGGCCGCATCTGGAGTATTGTGTCCAGTTCTGGGCCCCTCAGTTCAAGAAGGACAGGGAACTGCTAGAGAGAGTCCAGCGCAGAGCCACGAAGATGATTAAGGGAGTGGAACATCTCCCTTATGAGGAGAGGCTGAGGGAGCTGGGTCTCTTTAGCTTGGAGAAGAGGAGACTGAGGGGTGACCTCATTAATGTTTATAAATATGTAAAGGGCAAGTGTCATGAGGATGGAGCCAGGCTTTTCTCAGTGACATCCCTTGACAGGACAAGGGGCAATGGGTGCAAGCTGGAGCACAGGAGGTTCCACTTAAATTTGAGGAAAAACTTCTTTACGGTGAGGGTGACTGAACACTGGAACAGGCTGCCCAGAGAGGTTGTGGAGTCTCCTTCTCTGGAGACATTCAAAACCCGCCTGGACGCGTTCCTGTGTGATATGGTCTAGGCAATCCTGCCCCGGCAGGGGGATTGGACTAGATGATCTTTGGAGGTCCCTTCCAATCCCTAACATTCTGTGATTCTGTGATTCTGTGAATACATACATAAAAAGTGTGTGTAAAAATAAAATGACCAAGGGTAGAAAAAAGCCCCACTTGTTCTCCATGATGGATCAGAGCCTCCATAATGACCATCATGGAGAGAATAGGTGAGGCTTTTTTCTAACCTTGGTCATTGATCAGGTGCATATTGAAGTGCACAACTTTAAACTGGCAAAACTAGGAACAAGTGGGATGGATTAGGAGTGATACCATTCAGAGCTGATGCCAGCAGCTTTATTTGCCTATCTGTGTCTGGCTAACCAGCATCAGTTGACAGAACTGGGTTAGGAAACAACCATATGTGTATTTAGCCTGGGAGATCTGTCACAGATGGAGAACAGCAGCAGCCAGAAACAAAACCTCTTCATCAGCTTAGTTGTAGTCATAGCATCATAGCAACACTCTGGACCACAGCTCTTAGACTGTAGTACTCTTTCTTTTTTTGTTTTTATAAGTATTATCAGCTTGGATTGCATGAGATCATATCTGCAGTGAATGGGGTCACTGAGCATAAAAGCCTGCCTGGTGGCTTTTAATTGCTGTCCAGCAAATGGAGTTCACATGTTTACATCAAATGGCAGAATTTGGGACTCTTCATTACCTATCCTTGCTCATGGTGTGCTGGTCTCCATCATGGATTTGTCAAAATAACCTCAACTCTTTAGTTAATGGCACAAACTTGTCACCAGAATGATTGTTTTTTTTTCTGGGGGGAAGCCTTAATGATTCACTTCTCTAAGTGAAGGTAGTTTGCCAATGATTAGAACAGCAGGGATGCCTTTAACTACTACTGTATTTCATTGGAGGAAGAGTGCATTAGCAGGGAAGACTAATTGTTGCATGCCTCCATAGGCTGTCATTATCTCTTCACTTGTATGTTTTAATTAGTAAAACTACCATAGTGTCTGAAAAGCAGCAGAATCATAATGCTCTGATCAATAGATATCTGGGTATTGGGAGAGTAACATTATTTAAATTAAAAAAAAAACCTTTCTTCAAAGTTGATAAGCCTGTAAAAATGTTGCTGCTGGTAGCAGTGTCCAAGATTTACTCAACCCACCATACAAAATGCTACCATGGATGCTGGTGGAGGTGGTTCTACTTACAGGTCCCAGTTCCTTTTGTTTGCTTAGTATACTGTATGATTTGATGTTCATTTAGGAGCTCTTACTGTCACCTCCTAACTTTGCTATCTAGTAAAACATTTGGATTAGTATGAGGGATTAGTTGATATTATAACATTGTGCAAGCTAGGTGTAGAGATCAGTTTGAGTATATTTTTTCCTTTTCCTTATTTACAGCACAGTTCAGTGGTGGGAAAGAAGATCCTCCTGTTGTGCCTTAAGGCACGTGTGTCATCCATGCAGGTGGCTTTTTTAGACACTTGCAGTGATGGCCAGGTGATATCAAGTTACTCAAGGCACAAAGATGTTGCTGGATGATTTTCTTTACTTAGCAGCAGCCCTCTACAGGGGTGTGTCAAAAGTCTTGATGCTACTCAGTGCAGACCATTGCAGTCTTCTGTGGCAGCAAGTGCTTCTGGCTCCATTCCTATTGCTGCTTCTTGGTGTGCTAACATTAACTTACACAGATGGGAAGCAGATTGCAGTAGCCAGACTGGTTAGATATGCATTGAGTGGGCAGCATGTTATCTGATTAAATGTGGGGATGGCATCTGTACCAAAGGAGCTTTTGGTGTTTCTGGGGGTAGAGTTGGGTTGATCTTGGAATAAGGCTCCTTAGAGCTGAAAACTTGTTTTATTTTTAAAAAAAAAAAAGCTTTCACTGTTGAGAACACAATCACAGAATCACAGAATGTTAGGGATTGGAAGGGACCTCGGAAGATCATCTAGTCCAATCCCCCTGCCGGAGCAGGATTACCTAGATCATATCACACAGAAATGCGTCCAGGCGGGTTTTGAATGTCTCCAGAGAAGGAGACTCCACAACTTCTCTGGGCAGCCTGTTCCAGTGTTCGGTCACCCTCACTGTAAAGAAGCTTTTCCTCATATTTATGTGGAACCTCCTGTGCTCCAGCTTGCACCCATTGCCCCTTGTCCTGTCAAGGGATGTCACTGAGAAGAGCCTGGCTCCATCCTCATGACACTTGCCCTTTACATATTTATAAACATTAATGAGGTCACCCCTCAGTCTCCTCTTCTCCAAGCTAAAGAGACCCAGCTCCCTCAGCCTCTCCTCATAAGGGAGATGTTCCACCCCCTTAATCATCTTCGTGGCTCTGTGCTGGACTCTCTCTAGCAGTTCCCTGTCCTTCTTGAACTGAGGGGCCCAGAACTGGACACAATACTCCAGATGCGGCCTCACCAGGGCAGAGTAGAGGGGGAGGAGAACCTCTCTCGACCTGCTGACCACACCCCTTCTAATCCACCCCAGGATGCCATTGGCCTTCTTGGCCACAAGGGCACACTGCTGGCTCATGGTCATCCTGCTGTCCACTAGGACCCCCAGGTTCCTTTCCCTTACGCTGCTCTCCAACAGCTCTGCCCCCAACTTGTACTGGTACATGGGGTTGTTCTTGCCCAGATGCAGGACTCTACACTTGCCCTTGTTATATTTCATTAAATTTCTCCCCGCCCAACTCTCCAGCCTGTCTAGGTCTCTCCGGGGCTCGTCCGGGATATGAACGCGGGACCTCTCACAGGTCTGTGATATTTGTCCATGATTAAACAGCAGTCATGGGGATCTAAGTGTTTCTATTTGATTAGCAGATGACCTGATGATTTAGCACTCATGCTTCTGCTATTTGTCAAGTTATATGTCAAGTTTCTTTCTTTAAATATGGATAAACATTCCAGTCTTGGAAAAGGAAAATTATTCTGGTTATGTAATACTTTTGCTAATAGCATGTCTTGTTAGTTTTTGTGAATGAAAGTACCGTGTTAAAACTTTCAACTTCGGTAATTATACCACAAAATTTACTAGCTTTGCCTTTCTCAAACTATGTATGAACCACTTCTAAAGAAGCTTTATACTGAAGCTACATTTCCTCCTGCTTTTGGGCTGCTTTCCAGCAATGAACATTATAGGCATTATGCTGCAAGCTTGTGTATACGTGCACATTATACCCACAGCCTGTGCCAGCCCAAGGAGTAGTTGAAAATCTCTATTGGTCTCTGAAAAAATCTGCTGTTCATTGGATGCTGGGGTGATCTGTCAAATTTCCTTGAGGTTTTCTGAAGGCTGCTTGGTGATGTGCACCTTCTGCTTTTTGCTGTTCCTCCTGCTGGCTTCAGTCAGAGGATCTGGCTTTGGGGTGCTGCAGAGCTCCTCAGGGGCTGCTGGGCTTCCTAGAGCTAGCAAAGGGGGAGGCTAATTTAATTTAATCTTGAAACGCAAGTGGATGAGTCTGATAAGTTGTTCTCTGCTCCCTCCCAGTTCTTTTCTCTCCCATGGCTTTCCCTACTAGTGTTCCTTAGAGTAGTATGGTGAGGGATATGTAGTAAGACTAACCTGCAATACAGGACCTGGCTTACAGTTCTGAAATTAATAGAAGCTGTCAATCAGTAGCCTGATGAAAGGATAACTTCAGCATCTGTTGTCGCAGAGCAGAAAATAGTTAATACTTAACAAACAAAAAACTCTTTTTAGGACTACAGAGAAGAAAGTCATAGGAAAAATAGGGATAGAAAATCTGCAGGGAAGGAACTGAAACCTGTAGACGGTGTCTATGCACGTTTCTGTTCCTTTGTGCAAATAGTGCTGGGTATGTCTGTGGTTCTCTTGACTGACCTGCAGGGTGCTTGGCAGAGATCTGAAAACCTGCTTGGTTATGTATGCTGACTGCTCCCAACTCACACCCAATTTTAATATAAACCACAGCTTCCTTCCAGATATTGGTGTTAAGCAAGTGTATAATGGAAAAAAAAAAAATTAGGAAATCAAACAGGAGAGACAGTGATCCTCAATGTTTCTACATAATATTTTAGTGATGAATGTTTGGGATACCTTGAGGTGCATAAATGCTGTTTGAATGCCAACATCAACCTTTAGAACATGTGAAAACGTGTTCTTGCATCCCAAACTGATTTCTGAAACTTAATTGTATTTTATTTTGAGAGTCTTTGGAGAATACCACAGTCTCAGAAACATTGATTGGGAAAAAAAGCCAATCTGGCTGTTGATTAGATTCAAGAAGGATCAATTCATAAGGAAAAAAGATTTGCTTTGGGAAATGCTTCATATCATGTTTGATTTCAAGAACTAGATTGATATAAAAAGAGTTAAGGTCTTGTCCTGCATCATTATATACTGATATGCAACCACTAAGAATGGCTGTAGAAATCCTCTCGGACCCCATGTAAAAGATGCAAGGATTTGTTCCTGGGGTTTGTTTAACTAGAGAGGATAGGCTGGAATAGCTATTTGTCTTGTATCCCTCCCTAGACACTTTTCATTACTAGTGTCCTCTGTCTACTGCTCTTCCATCTGGAGACATGGCCACTCTAAGTCACTTGCTGCTGTTCCTCTAGGAGGCTGTCACCCCTCAGTTTGGGGGAACACAAAAATGGCTGGGGGAAGTCCATGTGTTATCTTATATCGGGGAATTAGAGCAGGTAGCGCCCTTAGCCTAAACCTGTTGCTGAAGCTGTCTGTTACCTTTATGTCCAAGCTGCTGTTACGAGTTAGCAAGTGCTTGTAGCATCTCGGTGCAAAGCCAGCAGGGCTAGCCTGAATAACTGGAGTTTTAAACAGAGATGTCTGACTTCCTTAAAGGAGATAAGGACCCTCTAGAAGTAATAATAATAAAGAGAAGTGCAGGGGGAAGAGGACTGAAGAGGAAGCACTGCTGCCCCACTGAATGCTGTCCTAACAAAGCTGAGGGGAAAGCATACAGAAGCTCGGTAGCAGGGCCAAGTGGCTGGGACAGCAGGAAAGCTGTTCTCTAGGACACCCAGCCAAGGCTCTCAGGGTACACCACTGCAAGTTCACATGGCCCTGTCTCTCAGCAAGGGCCAGGGAGGCAGAGGAACTTAACAGTGATACCTTCCAAAGATGAGAGCCATAGCCTTGCTTCAAAAGGAAGGCTAGATTGCCCAAGGTGTCTTGTCTTGTTGTGGGTCTGTTTTCTGGTGGTTTCTTGTTTGGTTTTGGTGTTTGGTTTTTTTTAACAGCAATGCAAGTTAACTCTGTCTTGCCTTACTAAATCAGTTTACATCAGAAAGCTGCATTATGGTGTGGTTTGGGGGTTGGTCTTCCCCCCCTGCCCCAAATAAGAATGAACTCTGCAAAGAAAACTGGAAAAAGGTCTTTTTCCTTGCTATTCTTACGAGTTTTGGAAGTAATGGAGTTGTTTTCATAAGGATTCTAGAAAAATTTAAACTATTCTATAGCTGAAGTTCTCTTGTGGTGTTCTGTTTTCTTATCTCAGATGCACAGATTATCCTTTTTTGGTAGCTTCAGCTGTCTGGCCAAAGGGATTAATGTTAATGACACCTTCCACAAAGCTATGCAGTTGCAAATAGCCTGGGGGGTGCATCTTGTTCGATGAAACAAAGAGCAATTTTTTTTAATTAAATGTTCTACTTATATATGTGTCTAGCAGTAGCTGAAAACTCATATGGATTACCTGACATTTGCTGGAACTGCCAAAACAAAACAAAGGTCTGTTAACTACTACAGTTTTGTGGCAATTTGAATAAGGCTATGGAAGACCTGACAAAGAAAATCAAACATTCTAACCTTGATAAACGATGAGTATTTTTGGTGTTAGAGTATGTTTTTAATTACTCCTGAATAAATTATATTAATTATCATGTCATTAATATTGCTTTAAAGCAAGACAAGCATGTCACCTTGTGGTACTAGCCTTTAACCTGTGGCAGTTGCCATTGACCACCAAAGATGCTGTGTCTAAAAAGTCCATGAAATACAAGTAAATGAAAGCAAATACTGCCTTGCTGGCATTGCTGGCAGCTGTGGAGGGCTTCTTCCTCAGAGGTATTTGGCAGGTAGCTAATGGAGAGCACTGACCTGGAGCTTGCATGCAAACCATAGATGGGCATACCTGCCATGGATGCGTCTCCTTACTCTTTAGATATGTTTAAAACTTTGTGGTCATAGAGAGCATATGGTGGCAATAAGCTCCAAAGCTGAATGGTGCACTGGGTGGCAAGACTTTCAGCATCTTTAGTGTCATAAGTTGGTGCCTGGACCTTGTGCTTGAAGTTGAGTAGTACATAGGTATAGTGACTGTGGTAGTATTTTTGTTAGATATTAGTAAGATTATTAATGTTATGGAAAAGGTATGCAGGGAACCATTAGTGGGAAGTGTTGTATTGTGATAAATTTGCATGAAGATGCTACTCTACAGCATAAAACCTTAACTTCCCATAGCTGTGTTTCTGACAGTAGGGTCCAAAGTGATGTAAAAGACTGGAAGTGTCATCTTTGGCATTAGACTATCTCTGCTATCTAGTAAAGCCCCCAGTGAAGAATTATTCAGAAAGGTACCCAGGAACACAATATCGTGGTGATAAACAAGCATTATAAGCAGCTCCTATGGAAAAACATCTCTCCTTCTAGACATGGACAGCTGTTCGCTACAGAAGTAGTGGTGTTAGAACTCAGTTGCACTTGCTTAGTGAAACTCCTTGAAGACTGTCTGAAGGGAAACCATAAACATCTGTATGTTGTGTCCAGGAATGGCTCGTGTCTGCTGGATTTGCTTGTTGCCTGCTGTGATTCCATACTGTGGTATATGAAGGTGACCCAGGGCTTTTCAAATAGTGGGAACTGGGGAAGGGGAAGACTGAAAAGAGTGATCAGAACACATACTTGAAGACAAATGCACCTGCTGGACTTAAAAGGTGCAGAGGAACTCAAGAAGATGAGCTTTAATTTAGAAAGGTTGAATATAGGCTAACGCTGTAGGACTCGTGGGGAGGGAAGACTCCTCCACAAGGCATCTTGCAACAGTGGCCTTTGGGCTAAACTTGGGCTTTGTGAATATAATTTTAGCTAAAGATTTAAGCACAGATGTAAGCAAGCAAAGGAAAGACTGATAGTCCCCAGCAGAAACTTTCCCACAGTATTTTTATAGCCATGAGTTTGAAGAACAGAAGTGGAGGCAGTCTAGGAACTACCTTTCTAGTGTGGTTCAGGGAGGTTATCCTAGGTCTAAGGAATAGTATGAAAATGCTGATGGAGATGGTAGGTGCTTGAAGCCACGCTCAGGAGATAAAGCAAAATGATCAAGGTGGCTTTGAGCAAGAAGCATGGGCTTTTTGGGGGTTTATTTGGTTTGTTTTGGTTTTTTTTTACTTTCATCTTAAAATTGTATAATATGTAGGAGAAGCCAGTGGCATCCCTTAGTATTACGACAACTTCAGGGATAAATGGCCTATGTGGATATACCTAGTAGTGAACTTAACTTTTCCTTCAGAGACTTTGAGAGTACTTGTGGCTCCTCTGTGCAGGTGTGTTTGTCTCTGATCTCCAGGGACACTCTCTTGAGACCAGTCAGTTGTGACTGCCAGAGTCTGGAGACAGTTGTCTTCAACACGATATTATGTGTACCCATGTGTTGCGCTGTTAGGGGAGGCTGATTACCTCAGTGTAGTTTGTTGTTGAATTGCTCTTGATGCCATGGTGATGGGAGCATTGTAAGTGTCTAATTAGGTGGCCTGAACTTTGATATCTGCCCAGGGCTTTAAAAAAGGTTAAGGTAGCATAGCCAGCTGCTGGCTCTCTTCTGCACTAGTTTTGCTTCTGATTGCTTCTATCTCAACTTGTGTTTGTAGTATGCAGCAGAGGATGGACTTGTACACACAAATGATCCGGCCAGGACAGTGTCCAAAGAATGGATTTGCATTTAAAGGCCCCCGCAGTTAGACTTCCTTAGAGAAGGTAAGGATAACAAACCCCAGATGGGTTTGGGGGTATCAGTGTTTGCTTCAGATAACCACCATATTCAACATAATTTTTCATTTGCTGTCCTGGGAACATTACTACTCTTTGTTATGTCCACAACATCATACTGCATCATATAAGACCTTGGCTATTACAGCCATCACTTAAAAGATTTTTGGCTACTCCAGTCTTGTCATGTGCTGCTGCTTTGCCTGCTTCCCAGGGCTCCAAATGCATGCTACCTCAAGCTTCAATACTGGGATTGAGAGCCTCTGGAAAATTCCTCAGAGTCAGTTTTCTCTGAGGAGCAAAGTGCAGAGAGGATGTTAAATGTCATAGCAATGCGCTAGGATACAATGTTGGTTAGGGAGAAGGAGCCACTTAAGTAACTACAGAATCTGATTTCTAAACCTCATGCTGATGTAAAATTGCAGCAATGGAGTAGACTCTGTTTGTATAACTGGCAGCTACTCTCTTGCTTTTGTGAGCTTTCTGATCAGGCCATTTCAGCCTTTCAAGCTTGGCTTACTTGATCTTCTGTATAGGAACATTCAAAGGGTGAAGTCACCCAGGAAGCACTTGTGCAGAAAAGTTCACGTTGGACTGAAAAGCAGTGTGTTGATGGCTGCACTGTGTGCTGTGTGTGCGGTAGTCTTAAAGGAAGATCTAGAAATATATTTATGAAAAAATCTTATGTAATCTCTAGCATTTTAAAAATATCAATCACTTCTTTGACTATGTAAGATGTGTTTTATGCCCTTTTATTTCCTCTATTCCCTTCTTCACCTTCCCCTCTGAAAAATAACAACAAAAATTGCCACCTTTTTCATTCTTCCTCTTCCCTGACACAAAGGCAGCTTTGCCCAGAGTGTAATCCACTTCTGGGCAAAATCTTCACCTGCAGCATCACCTAGCTGTCATCTGCTCAGAGTCTTGCTAAGTAAAGTACAGCATGAGTAAGAACAAAAGTGACAATCTCAGCTAGTTGGCCAATGAGCTGGTTTTTGGCTGGGTTGATAAAGCTAAAGCCCATCCATATAACTACTAATCTGAGGCCATGGACACTTGATAGCATCCTGCCTTAAACTATGCTACACTGCTTCCCATCCACCCATAGCTGGTTGTCTGTGGTGAGTGCTGCCATGCAGTGACCCAGGTCAGGGAAGCTGACCCAGCTGGAAGAACATGTGGGGAAAAGGGTTCATCTTTCAGTCCACTTTCACTCAATCCACTTTACCGCTTAGCTGTGCGAGTACCTGTGTCAGTTTGGAGAAAGAAAGGTAGAAGTGAGCAAAGCAGGCACTGAGGGATGGTAATGGCATTGCCCTGTTGGAGTTGATGGTAAAACTTCACCTTGAAAACTATTCAATATTACATGACCCTTTAAAGTCTGGCATACTCTTAGTGAAACACTGTTCTAATAGAAAATGTCATTGAAATCGTGTGTGTAAGGTGAAAACTAAAGCTCTTGATCCTTCAGTAAAGATTTGATATTTTGAAAATAAAGAAATTAAGATTTGCTTTTATCATGGGGTTCAGTGACCTGCACAACTCTTTCATGCAGATTCCTCCATGCCTTCTGATATTTTGAACAAACACAGTGAGCCTAGATGGAGATTTTGATTATGTTCCCAGTTTTACCACTGCTCAAGCCAATTCTGCTCCAGAAAAATCATCAGAACTCAGGAAATCGGCAGATGGACCTCTAATTTTTTTAAAGTTAATGCACAATTTTCACAAGCATGTGCACACAGACCACTAAGCCCTTCACTGAGAGCACAAGTGCTGAAATCACGCAAGTCGTCACGGGGTTCTTCTTGATAAAGAAAGTATTAAGCTGCTCTTAACACAGAAATAGTTTAGCCTGAACATAAAGTCTGATCTACTACATTCTTTGAAATAGTAAAAAAAAAAATAATCTTTTTTTACCTTATTTTGCACACAGTTTAAAGCTGTTTTTTTAAAAAGTATTTTAAGACCTCTAATTGTGCATTTGACATTTTTATTAAAAAAACATTTTCTTGTACATCTTTGTCTGATTCTTCTGTGCAAAAGAAGCCTCTGTATACTTGGACATATTCTAACAGGCATATTTTACACAGCACAGAAATAATAAGGAATGTAAAATGGATTATCTGAGGGGAAAAAAATTCTGTAACCTTGTAAAAATACAAGTGTGGGATGTTAAATGCTTTGTCTGTGATTCTTATCACTTTCCATCTCTACTCAGGTATTTAAATGGCTTACAGGAGCAGACATTTTCAAACTTTGATCACATTCCTGAGTCAAAGTGAGAACCTGCAGTTCACCTCTCTTGTGTCATACTACTTTTATTTTTCCACTTCCTACTCTACTCACCCTGCTTCATGTTTAATGACCTCATTTAAGAGAAGGAACCATGATCTGCTGTAAGACCCACCACCTCATCTACTGTGAGAGGGTCAGGCAAGGACAGTTGTTTGAGTTTGGTCTCTCTGAACTACAGTGAGTATAGCCTGACTGTAACCCAGCACCACAACTGTCACTCTTAGCAAAGAAATCAGATTATGTGTGTGCTCTTACTTAAGTAACAGATGTCTTTTAGCATTTAGCATCTCTCTCCCTGCCTGTCCTAGGACCAGACATCAGTTAGGGGTTGGAGCACAGCATCTTTCCATGGCAATTATACTCATTATTTGTACCAAAGAAAAGGGGGGGTGGGGGAAAAAAAAACCTGAAATAAAGGTATTTGTGAGACTAAAAGTTGCAATAAATATTACAGTACTGAGGACTGTAAGCTGATCTGTTCTTGCAGTTGGCCACAAGCAACCTTTCTCTGCTGCATGTTGGAAACTATCTTCCAAATGAGAAAGCTACTGCCAAACAAGATAAGGTATTTGGCAAACTGACCTGTCTTACTATTTAAAAACACACAAATCCACAAAAATGTGCTTGGTTATACTTCTGGAAGTTGATGTGGGAATGCATTTATCCTATGGACTTCTCCTTCCTGGTCCACCTTCTACTGGAAAGGACACCTGGCTGCTGCCCTCCCAGAGACAGGCACTCAGAGCTGTGGACACGTTTTATTCTAAGACTTTCTAAAACACATGGATGGTCCAGGGTGGAGAGCCTAGGAGCTGGGGCCTGCATCTGCTGCAGAGTCTGAGCTCGGCATCAGGCCCTGCCTCTCTTGTTTTCCTGGAAGCATCTTTTAATTGTGGCCAAAGGGCTGCACCTTTGTGCTCTTGTGCTCCATCGTTTGTGTATTTTCTTGAGAAGAAAGCAGCAGGCTTTTGCTAGGTATACAGCCTGAGAAGGGTCTCAATGCACCTTGTAACCAACAGGTGTGTGAGGTAAATCTGTCACCTCTGGGGTTATTAGACTCAGGGGACCATGGGGGCAGTCCCCAGCAGCTTTGGAGCTATTTCTTTTCTTTTCTGACTTTTGCCTAAACTCAACAAAGAATAACAAAATTTTAGGACCTAACTCACACTATGGTTCCTAGGAGGCCCTCGGGAAACCTCGACGGCTAAAACAGAGTTCCTGTAAAGTGCTCTGGGTATGGGGTACTTACGTTCCTCCTATAGAGGTATTTAGTTACCATAAGACCAAATCCACAACAGTGCCTTGATATTTCTGAAAGTAAATACAAGGGAAGAAGACAAAAAAAAAAAGGGGAGGGGTGGGATGGTAGCAAAGTAGAAAAACTCTTCCAGACAAGGCAAGTGATAATGGAAATGAGGCTATCTAATTTAAAAATATATGTATTTTTCCCCCTCTTATTTTTTCCCATCCCCTTCTTTCAGGTGTGCCACTTCCTGCAACCACTATAACCATAGTAATCTAGATTTGTATTTTCATACTGTTACAGTCTGAAGGGTTGGACAGGATATTCTTTTAAATCACTGTTCTGTAAACATGAGTATATTGAACAGGATTAATTGATGCAAAATATTTTAAAAGGTATTTCCAACTTCTCTTTCTGAGAAGATGGTTCTGCCTTTAATTTTGGAGCACAATGCTAAATTAATAGTTATGCAGAGAGAAAATTAGCCTACATAAGCCACTCAGGGAGTGATGGTGAAATAGAGTCTTTGCATATTAACAATATCCCAACTGTGTAAATACAGATAGGGAATGAGTGGATGGGAAGCAGTAGGGCAGGAAAGGTTTGGTAAAATAAATCACAAGCTGAATGCAACAATAATGAAATGCTTTTGGAAAAAAAAAAAGGGCAAACCTCATGTTGCATTGCACAAATGGGACTTTTGTTTGGGATGCCCTTGAAGTTTTCCAAGTCTTCTATGTAGTACTGGTAAAACTTCAGCAAAAAGTTACGGACAACAGTTGGCACAAAAATTGCAGAAAGATGTGGACCAGCTGCAGAGTGAACAGATGGGACACGAAAACAGCTCCCAGGAGCCTGCTGAAGGCACTGGGATTGCTTAGTGTGGTGAAAAGGAGACTGAGGAGAGGTATGAGAACAGTATATAAAAAAATATGGCTATGAAGAGAGAAGGAATAAATTCTTCCCATTGTGGATGGGAGCAGGAGAGAGGGATGGAGTTACAGCCAGGGACTGAGGGAGACATCAGATCAAACCTTCCTGTACTAGCAATAGCTAAGTATGGGTCTGGACTGCCTGGGGAGGCTGCTCAGTCTCCACTGCTGGCAATCTTTTGGGACTGGTTGGCCAAGCACCCCTCAGAGATGTCTTCTTCAGGTCCCCACCAGCCTTGTTTTCTTTGATGATACCACTTTCTTCTTAGGACCCTGGCCTCAGATTTTATAAAAAGTTTGATACACATCCTAATCTATATTGTCTGTGTTACTTTTCACAAGCTCTCTCATATTTGAGATTCTTTAGCTTCTATTTATGAAGTTCAGAGCTGAAGCCTTTATATTCCTTTTTAAGAAATTGGTCTGTTTTGATTGATTACAAAAACATTAAATTTCATTTAACCTAAAGCTGAGTGGTATACCATGCCCCCATTATGATGGTTGTATGTTTTAGAAATGAAACAAACTAGAAATGAGGTGATTCCTGCAAAAGGGGAAAACGTGTGTATATTCTGTTTTCTTTTTGCAAGATTAATTGGGAAATCTCACAGCACTGATATCTTTGAATAGCTCAGTTACCTCCATTAGGCACGGGTTCTCAGCTGGTGGCAATTTTATTTATTTAAACAGGAAAGCCTGAGACTCTATCAGTAAAGATGAAAGTTCAATTCCACGATGTAACTTTCTCTGAGGTTAAGATGATTGACTGAACTTGAGATGTGAATATATCACTCATGTATTCAGATGTGTAAATAATATGTAATATGAAGGTAATAACTGGAATTAATCTGAAAAAACATTGTGAAAATATATATTATACTTTCATAAGGACTGTATTTCAAATGATTGTATTACATGGTGGAAATTCACCTTCTGAAGTACAGTCTTAGTAAAACCTGTTTTTAAATCTAATGGTTTTATATGTTTAAAAAAAAAATCTAAACTGCCAGAGCTTACTATACCTTCCACTAGCCTGGATAACCTCAGGAATGACAACCCTGCTTACCCTGATGACAGAAGTATATCCAGTATTCAGGCTGCTACCTCTTCATCCTGTTTCTCTTTCTTCTTAACTGAGTCTTATCAATCCTGTTGTGTTGTATTTTAAAATCCCAAATTAAAAATCTAAACCTGAATATTTCTGTGTGTCACTATGCTTCATGTAGTTTTTGTAAGAGCTTAGTGTTAAGGAATTTTTTAAAATAAGCTTTTGTCTAACAAACACTTGTGTGCTTTCTGTGGTCAGTGTGCCAGCCTGCATAGCATGATGTTACACTGTTTAACCAGGAACATTACACTCTTTTTCTTGTTTTAAAACAATTTAAAAAAAAATAAGAGAATTCTATCACAATTTGTTTTCTATGAAAATAATGCCCCACATTTAGGGGATTTTATTTAAGCCTAAAGGAGTTCCTAAAAATTCCCTCCTTAAATTTCTATTTTTCTATTTGCACTTTTGCAAGATGAGGGATAATCTCACTATAACATCTCTTAACAGCAAAAGCTGTAAGCAGGTTTTGGGAAAGGCTGATTTCTGCACCTTCCATGTGCAGCTATAGAGAACTCGCTGCTCTCGACTTTGCCAGGTCTGAATTTTCGCATCCCAAATTTACTACTATGCCTCCTGAGCCATGAAAACCAAACAATTCTTAAACTATCAAATACTTTTAAGTCTTTAATTATATTTTAGTCTGTGGTTTAGGGTTGTTTTCAAAGATTGCAAGCTGAAAAGAAATATACATTAAACAAACTTTCAAAGGAATACTCCAAGTCTGTGAACATGAAGTGGTTTTAACCCATAATTAGTAACTCACCAACCAAAGCTGTGTATATTCTGGTGTCTGAATGGCAGCAGTGCCATTCTCTAAGGAAACCTTGTTTCTCAGGGTGTTTTTATCACTGCCAACAGCCTCGAACGCTGGGACTGCTGTATTTCGGGATGTCACAAGTGGCGAGATCCTAAAAGCAACGCTGCCAGAAAGCAGCAAATTGCAATGAAAAATGCAACACTTCCACTGCCTTTTTTTTTTTTTATTACTAGTTTAACACTTTCAGCAAGGGACCTTGTTAAAATGCAGAGTCAGTGCTAACTGGCCAAATTAATGAGAAGACTCTCTAACCCCCACCCCATAACAAAGCGCTCCAGGGTGGGTTGAGGGTGACGATGCCCTCTCCCCCTCTGCCACCCACTGTCCTGAGCATGGACTTTCTGCCTTTTTCCATGCTTCCACCTGCCTCTATCCTGTCCTGCTCTTTCTCCGAGGTCACCTCCTTGGGTGCCCCTCACGGTGGGGAGAAGGGCTGGTGGGGGGCAGTGCTGGAGGGGAGGGAAGGAGGCTGAAGGCACCGTATGGAGACCCAAAGCACCAGGCGTCCCACGCGACTGCCACAGCGCTGTCCCAGAAGAGAGGGCAGCAAGGGGCAGGCACGGCCTGCTCCCCAGCATCCCCCATCCAGCCCCTGTCCCTCTCCGGTCCCACACTGCAGGGAAGGAGCATGTGTGTTTGCCCGGCTCGGTGCTACCTCAAAGCAACTGGTTATTTCAGTGTGTGCTCAGACGGGCACGGTCGGCTGGTGGATCCACACGGGCTCCTTTTTTGTTGTTGTTTAATCATTAATCACTTGACTAGAGATGTAAACAGCTGCCCTCGCCTGCATCCTCACCCACAAAGGGAGCCAAGCAATCCTTTTACACACCGCAGGTCAGTGATGGGCTACTTGGCAAACAAGCCTGGGGGGTCAAAGTGAGTGTAGGCAAGATGAGTTTGCTTTTGTCTGCCTTTGCTGCCTCTGCCCTGCTTGGCTTGAGAAGCCGATAGAAGGTCACGCTGTGCTAAATTGGAAACAAAGAAAAAAAAATTGTTTCCTTGGTGTAAATGGAGAATGGTGATAAAAAATTTTCTGTGGCTTGTGTATGTCGCGTGGCAGTTACTTGGCTTAGTACCTGCGTCTCCCCAGGGGATGTGTAATCCTGCTCTGCTGTGAGAGCTCCTGTGATGAGACACTTCAGTAAGAGAGGTGGTGCGAACCCTGATGAAAGGACATGCGGCTGAAGCACTGACTACAGAACTGAGCTGGAAAACAGCTAAAAAAATTTATTAAATACCAACCCCACCACTTTAGTTACTGCTGTGAAAGATGTGGCTGCACATGTCAGCCTGGCTGGGCTCAAGGGAGAGGACCGATTTAGTGGCTTTAACTGAGCAAGGAGCCCACACGAACTCCAGTAAACCAAACCCTGACTGGCTCTGACTGGTTTCCGTCTGAAGGAGAAATATCATATCTAAGCAAGGGCTTGAAGAGCCATCGTTGGGGTTTTTCAACTTTATCACTCCAGTTAATGAAAGATATCACCTCTGCCTACAAGGTATGCCCCTGTTCATACCCTGGGGCCATGACTTCACGGTATGAGAGCAACCCCAACCAAAAATCCCTTCCTCCTCCTGGGCTGTGCTTGCACCTGGCCCTGTGCCACCACACACTGCCCTGGGTGCTGAGCACAGCTCTGAAGGTCCAAGGGCACTCTTGGGCACAGAGAAGCAACGGAGATCTTCAACCACTGGAACAGTTCCCCATTACTGATCACAACTTGGAGCTGGATCAACAGCAGTGGCCGCACAGCCAAGAGAAGCCCCAATGCCGAGCCAGGAATGAGTAGGGAGTTGAAGCAGCACCAGCATCAACATTGGGCTGTCACTAGAGCATCACAGGATCCCAGGCAATGAAATGGCCTGGAAAGACCCAGGGAACGTTTAGGGAAGGCCAGCGGGAGGCATGGCACTCTGCTCTCACTCTGACGACAGCACTAGCACATTGATTCGCCCCACAAATGAACTCAGTCAAGGCTTCCTGCAATGCATTGTGTGGACGGGTGGCAGAAGAGTATCCCATCCAGTCTCATTGCACCACGGAAGAGAAACCAGACGCAGGAGTGGTGTGGACCACAAAGGCAATGAGCCTTGTCTACCCCAGCAATTGAAACTAATCTTGTATTGATTTTTGAGCCTGAATGCACACACGGAGCCTGGGGTGGGAGTGCTAAGGCCCTGCTGTGAATTACTGCTGGAGTTTGGGGGGGTTTGGGCAGGGGCTGAAGCTGTGCTAGCCCCACTGCAGCCAGATCCCCAACGGGGAGGGAGGGGAGTCCCCTCTCACATGGCTGCAGTCACATTTAGCAGCAAGAGCCCTCCGTGACAGCACGGGAATGAAATAAGAGCGCACAGAATTGAGCACAGAGAAAATTAAAGATGGCCTATATTAATCAGCAAGCCTGGTTTCCTTTTGAGCGAGCTGTTACACAGTGGTGCCCAAAGAGAGAATCCATCACTGTATAACGAAGCATCAGCAACAAAAATGGGATTTTGTGAGTGTTTGCTCTGTGATCTCTAACGTCAAACCCCAGTGTCCTGTGTCCATCCATGCAGGTGGGCAGTTGCACAGGCTGCTGTGATCCAGGGGCTGCTGTGCTTCAGTCCTGGCAGCCTCAGGTCTGGTTCCGTCCATGCTCTCTGTGTGTCCCTCCGCTTGCTCCTCTGGCTGCTGGGAACTGGAGGAAGCACCCCGGCCCTGCTTTGCTTCCATTCTCAGCCCCTATATCAAAGCTAGGGTGAGGCTATAGAGGAAGGTGTCTGTGCTGCCAGCTCCCCAGCTGTCAGCTCGGCCAGCTTTCAGCAGGCAGTGACATTTCTTAGGAGACTGGTGTGTAGCTTGGGGTGCAAGATACACTCCAAACGCAGAACAAAGAAGCCCATTTATTAAAAAGTTTCAGCCCATGCAAATCTGCCTGCAGGGTGGAGAGGGAAGGGATGTTACATGGAATAAATGTGTCTTATAAGTGATCGTACACAGGCACAAAGTTATGGAGTGACAACATTTCTAGAGCACCGCACTGCTTAGGAGCCATTCCTGGTTAAAGAACCCTTGTCACTACTCTAATACAAATCGTAGATGAGCTATTTTTACTAATCAACATCTCAGATGGAAAATACAGTTACAACCAGATGGAAAAAGCTAGTAAGATAGAGCTGATAGATGGGCTTTAACACTTGATTCTTTTTCAGACAGTGACTGCAAAAATAGTATGTGGAATCAAACGCTCATTATTTCTCTCTGACTTTAGATAAAAAAGCATCCTGTATTGGAGAAGACTGCACCCAAAGTTTCCAACCCAGCCTGGTCTCCAAGTTTCAGGCAGGCTGGGTCTCCTTTCTGTGTGCGGTCACCAATTGCGGCTGCTCTGCAGGTTCAATAATGGCCTCGACGGTGCCTGGTGAAGGCTTCCGACTGTGTGGGTGCACTGCGTTATAGCTGTGTGGGTGCCCTGGGTTATAGCTGTGCGGGTGCCCTGGGTTATAGCGGTGCGCATGCCCTGGGTTATAGCTGTGCGGGTACCCTGGGTTATAGCTGTGCGGGTGCCCCGGGTTATAGCGGTGCGGGTGCCCCGGGTTATAGCTGTACGGGTGCCCTGGCTCATAGCGGTGCGGGTACCCCCGGTTATAGCTGTGCGGGTACCCTGGGTTATAGCTGTGCGGGTGCCCTGGCTCATAGCTGTGCGGGTGCCCTGGGTTATAGCGGTGCGGGTGCCCTGGGTTGTAGCGGTGCGGGTACCCCCGGTTATAGCTGTGCGGGTACCCTGGGTTATAGCTGTGCGGGTGCCCTGGCTCATAGCTGTGCGGGTGCCCTGGGTTATAGCGGTGCGGGTGCCCTGGGTTGTAGCGGTGCGGGTACCCCCGGTTATAGCTGTGCGGGTACCCCCGGTTATAGCTGTGCGGGTACCCTGGGTTATAGCTGTGCGGGTGCCCTGGCTCATAGCTGTGCGGGTGCCCTGGGTTATAGCTGTGCGGGTACCCTGGTTTATAGCTGTGCGGGTGCCCTGGCTCATAGCTGTGCGGGTGCCCTGGGTTATAGCTGTGCGGGTGCCCTGGCTCATAGCTGTGCGGGTACCCTGGTTTATAGCTGTGCGGGTGCCCTGGGTTATAGCTGTGCGGGTGCCCTGGCTCATAGCTGTGCGGGTGCCCTGGGTTGTAGCAGTGCGGGTACCCCCGGTTATAGCTGTGCGGGTACCCTGGGTTATAGCTGTGCGGGTGCCCTGGCTCATAGCTGTGCGGGTGCCCTGGGTTATAGCTGTGCGGGTGCCCTGGCTCATAGCTGTGCGGGTACCCTGGTTTATAGCTGTGCGGGTGCCCTGGGTTATAGCTGTGCGGGTGCCCTGGCTCATAGCTGTGCGGGTGCCCTGGGTTGTAGCAGTGCGGGTACCCCCGGTTATAGCTGTGCGGGTGCCCTGGGTTATAGCTGTGCGGGTGCCCTGGCTCATAGCTGTGCGGGTACCCTGGGTTATAGCTGTGCGGGTGCCCTGGGTTATAGCTGTGCGGGTACCCTGGGTTACAGCTGTGCGGGTGCCCTGGCTCATAGCTGTGCGGGTACCCTGGGTTATAGCTGTGCGGGTGCCCTGGCTCATAGCTGTGTGGGTGCCCTGGGTTATAGTGGTGCGGGTGCCCTGGTTTATAGCTGTGCGGGTGCCCTGGGTTATAGCTGTGCGGGTGCCCTGGCTCATAGCTGTGCGGGTACCCTGGTTTATAGCTGTGCGGATGCCCTGGGTTATAGCTGTGCGGGTACCCTGGGTTATAGCTGTGCGGGTACTCTGGGTTATAGCTGTGCGGGTACCCCTGGGTTATAGCTGTGCAGGTACCCCGGGTTATAGCTGTGCGGATGCCCTGGGTTATAGCTGTGCAGGTACCCCTGGGTTATAGCTGTGCAGGTACCCCTGGGTTATAGCTGTGCAGGTACCCCGGGTTATAGGTGTGCGGGTACCCTGGGTTACGGCCACCCCAGGAGCTGACGGGCTGCAGGAGCCCGTGGTCACCAATGCTGCTGGGGCATCACATGACATTGCTGTGTGTGTCATCCCCCCCCGCCCAAGCAGGACCATGAATAAATAACAAAGTAAAACTGGGTGCTGTGGTTAGCTGTATGCTATAGGGCAGTAACAGCATATTTGAGGTCATTACTCAGATCTTCATTCTTTGTGACAAGGGGAAAACAGTGTTTGGGAAGAGCTGCGGGGCTCTGGCACAGCCACCCCATCTCCGCAGGCAGCAGCTTGAGGGGCAGAGCCGAGCCGCCCGACCAACACAGCATGGCAAGTGGAAAAAACTACTTGGAAACAAGCTCTTGGCCACAACGGATTTGGAAATAAACACTACTTCTGGTCTATTGTGCAGGTGATTTTTCTCCCCCTCCCAACTCGTTGTAAAACCTGTGAGCTGTGACCAGCTTTCTGGATGCTACAGGTGAGCAATTCTCCTATTGAAACATTCTGGCCACGGCGAGACCCATCATCGCCTCCACCAGCTGAGGCCGTGGCCACAGACCTCGCGTTCCAGCCAGGGAAGATGGAGGCTGGGAGGTGGAAATAAAAAAAGGAATCGGCTTCCAAATCTGTCTCTGTATGTGCTCTGGGATAAATGTACAGTGTCTGAACCAACTGGAGGGAAGGAAATTTCTGGTTTAATTAAATGAACAGACTGAGCAAACAGATGCTTGAATAAAGAATAAAGAATAAAGAAGAGCTGCCGTTTGTCCAGGAGAGAACTTCGGTGCTGGGGGCTGGTTCATGGATGGGCCGCTTTCTCCTGCTCCTTCCCTTGAGGAAAGCACTGTATTGTCCCTTTGCCTGTAGGTGACTTGGACTGACATCAGTGGTGATCATACACTTGCACGGGAGGGGAAACTGAGCTCCCCTTGACAGCAGACACTGTCTCTCCCTGCAGTGCACACCAGGATCACCTGACAAATCCCATACAGGTGATGCACAACACGCTTTGGGTACTGACAGATTTACAGAAAGCTGCTTAAGGTGGAAGGCAGCTGCACAGCGGCTGTACGAGGCACTGGCACATCCTTATTTTGCTGTCTTCAACTCAACTGAACTAATAAAACGAAAGGCAACTTAAAAGCGCTTTGCAGATTACCTTCTCCAAGAGCTTCTTAAAAGCTCACACAATGAAAGTGCATTTGAGCTAAAAATATGGCATCAGTCATGACAGTATATAATAGCTATAATGTTTATCCTAGGAGGAATTGACTCTGTTAAGCGTATCACTTTACAACTGCTGGCACCTGGGAATAGCGTCTGTGTTTCTGCGTCAGTCTTTCAGATCCCAGTTTGTCAGACTAAAAGGGACGGAACCTCTTCTGCCTAAAATGTAACAGCCCTCCGTATTGCACGCTCCAGTAAATCTAATGGCCAGCAATGGTGCAACAAAAATCATGCGGGCAGCTGGTGAGGGAGTTGATGCCTGTGATTTAATCCATCCCGAAATCACTCTCAGCCACCCCATTTCAATGCAATTTGTGTGCTATGGAAGCGTTTCTGCTGCTGAGTTATTTCTGTTGTTTCAAGCCTGACGGTGGTCACAGCCCCCTTGCCCCATCCTGCCCAGCTTCTCCAGTCCCACCTGTGGAGGGTGAAAGGCTCTGTGGGAGCAGAGTCAGAGACACCCCTGGGCTCGGGGGACCTGAGTTTCACCTTATGCTTTGCCAGCCAAGTCGTCTGATTTCTCTTGTTTTTAGCACACGATGGCTAATGAGCTTTATCTGTAAGTGAGGGAAAGTACAAACAGCTTTTATCTCCACAAAGCCAGGCAGTGTGTCCCCCCCACCAGCTTGTAGACAACCACATCTATCTACGCAGTTTAAAACTACCAGCCCCTTATCTGCAAAACCTCTTGCAACAGAGAGACCTGAGATACACCTTGTTTTCTGGCTCTCAAGACAAAGACCAAGGCTTAGGTCCACACTTTAAAGTTTGTTTTTGCCAATCGGGCGTTTGCAGGGCTTGGCGTGTACCATCCCCAGCCAAACAGCCATGCCAGCGGGACTGCTGTTATCACAAAAGTGAAACCTATTTAAACCGCCATCCTGCTATCGAGTATCCCAGTCCCGATACGGCCAAGGAGAGGCAGGTAGTCAGTTCAAGGACTAGCGCTGTTTGCTTGAGAAATATTGATGGTGTGGAGCAACGAGTACTGCAACACTGCAAAAGGTCCTTAAAAATGTTCAGAGGATGAAAATTGCTGGCACTGTTGTGATTTTGAAGCTCAAATAATAAATGATTCAACAACTGTACAGTTACCATGGGGATGAATTCTCATTGAGCCTAAAATTACCAAGCTGCTGACAAGGACCTATTTTTAGTATCAGCAGATGTGTATCTTTAAAAACATCAGCACAAACGTACTACCGTGTGTTTGTGTATGCATGCCTGCTCACCTGTAATTGAGTTTTCTGATGCTAATAACAAAAGCAAAAAGAAGTTAAATGTCTGATCACTGCAACAGACGATGCAGCGATTTAGGCTGGGGGTGGTAAGTGGAAGTTGCAATTAATACCCGATAAATAAAGCATGCAAAGTGGCCAGATCGCCAGTATGTAACTGAACTAGTAAGCAGAGCCCTATCATTACCGTCAGCTAATGTGCTACCGTAATGGAGTGTCTATTTTCGGTGTCTGTGAGTGTCTAATGCGAAGCGCCCGGCTGCGCTGTCACAGCATCACGACACGGGAAAACGGAGGCTCAAAGCTGACACGAGCTGCTGGCACAGATCTCTGCACTCCAAGACTGAGTTTGTCAGCCCTCTCCCTCTATTTCATGCTCAAGGGAGGTGCAAAGATAACCCCCCAAGACAGCACTCAGATTAGGCAAGGTGTGAGTACATCCCCAGCAATGACATAACCTGTGCCAAGCAGTGGGGTGCTTGCTAACCACCAACCCACTCATCCCGTCCGTGCTGACCCACCACACCGTCAGCAATACAAATTGTGCCCCCAGTTTAGGAAAGGTTGAGGCCTCTGCACCGACGACTTCGACTGGGTTTTTCTCATTCACTCTCACAGGGACAGGCTGGAGACCTGCCTTTTTTTTTAATAGCTTAATTTTACTGCAGGAGAGGCCAGAGGGTGGCTATAACGACATCTCATTTGGTGATAAAAGGATTGGTTTGGTTTTGCCAAACACGTAGCCAGATAGACATATCTCTGCTCGCCTCTTGGCATGCCAGTGCAGTACGTATACATGCAAACTGAGTTTGCTAGCAAACCAGCCAAGCAAAAATCAAAAGCAGTACATTACAGCTGGGTAGAATAATAGGGCATTACAGGAGACAGTTCAGCAATTTTGTTCAAAAACCAAACAAGCTCTTCAAGTTTCTTAAAGGCAGAGATGGAGACAAGGGAGAGGACTGCAGTGGTTCATAGCAGGCAGTAGTGCTCCCTGCCTGCGCTGCCGCGTGGGGCGACGGTCATGACTCCCACAGAGAGCAATGGGAAAATAATGGCATTTCAGATAAGAGACAGAAGAAGAATTAAGGATCAAGAAAAGCCCTTGTGCCGAGACACATTTGAAAAAAAGTGTGAATTATCTTCTATCCCAGAGTAAATTATGTAAAGGGGCCCGATTAAACTATCCATCATTTCACATTTTTGGTATTTAATTAGGAAAGAACAGTTAGTTCCTCAGAGGTGGCTCTTTGAGATGTGTTGGCCATATATGCTCTGCTCTTGGAGCGTATGTGCCTCTATTACAAATGTCTGACTCTGCTAAGAAATACCATAGTGTTCTGCCACTGTAGAAAACTCTCCCTGTTTTTTTGTATAAATGATCTTGTATAATTTGGGGCTTGGGGGAGTTTTGTTTGACTTCGAAGAAGCTGCCCCTGGAGAAGCCAGCCAACCGATACTCCAGGTGAGGTTTAGAGATGCTCTCATTCAGAAAGACTGTCTGAACAACACTACCACACTACTGAAAATCAAACTGTGAGCTTCAGGAGGTCTGGTTCGCTGAACTGCCTGGGCTGGCCCTGCCCTGTTAAGATCATACATGTGGGCACCCATCTGAACTTCCTAATGCCCTTGCTGAAAGAATAATAGGATAGTACGCACTGAAGACCAGAGGTGTACGGAGGACACAGACATGCCTGAGAGACGGTCTCAGGCTTGCGGCTTATCTGAAGCAAAGGATGTGAATTTAATTCTGTAGCAAACAGAAACTTGATTTCACATTCAATTTTCAGTTTCAACAATCAAAACCGGAGGGTTTTTTTTGTTGTCCAGGCACAGTGATCTGAAAACCCCCAACTTGAGCACTGGACTAGAACATTTTCTGAGTTCACAACAAACTGCTTCCTGATACGGAGGGTGTTGTCAGCTTTTGTCGAGTCCCAAGCCACTAGGTTTACTGAGACAAGAGCTGCCACTATGAACACAATCCTAAGAGCACAAGGGATGGACTCCTTCAAATCTGGGAAAGAGCTTTTTCTTGCTCTCTTAGGAATTAAAAGTAACCTTACCCTTGGGCATTGCATTGGTTTGTTCCCTCTTGAGCCCAAAAGTATCAACAGATTATCCAGATGTGAGCTGTGGGGGGAAAGTAAGAATACCTGAACCACAAGGATGACATCTGCTCCTTTCTCTCTGCCTTCTCCAGTGCTGGAGGAAAAGATGCACATGCCTGCCTGAGCAGTATCAGCTGAGCAGTGTATGTCCTCCCCATTGTAGGTGAGCAATTGATGGCTGGGGAAAGATTGTTACTGCTTTTGAGCCCTCATAGATCTCAGCGAGAAAGGGCAGAATCTAGATCTAGAAGAAATCGAGACTGGTCTTGTCAACTAGTGTAGTACTCAAGATGAAGCAGGGTGAATGAAGCTACAGCAGGAAAACATCTTGAAATTACATTCTTGCTAAGGGGTGACATTCATGTAACCTGGATTCCTTATTCCTAGCTGAGATTTAGGGAAATACAGGGTGAATTCCATGCACTGCATTAGAATAGAATATTTTATTTTAGGTGCATGAGCCAATTTTGTGGGATCCTAGGATAATTCAGGTCAGAGACATCTCAAGAGGTGTCTAGTCCAACCTCCTGTTCAAAGCAGGGACAGCTCTGAGGTCAGATCATGTTGCTCAGCGTTTTATCCAGTCTGATCTTAAAAGCCACCAAGGATGGAGACTGCAACCTCTGGGCAACCTGTTCCAATGTCTGACTGTCCTCATGGGGAAGAGGTTTCTCCTTATATCCAGGACACAAGGATATGGTAAATTCTTTAATCATCTTTTCCGTGCCTCAGAAACATCATCATACAGAGTGAGAGTGCTAACCACTGAATAGCAGTCATTATTCAAGGGAAGCTGTCGATGCCAGGATCACCCAGGGCCACTAATCTCAGCTGTGTGACTCTCCATACTATGTGCGGAACTGCATAGGTAGCCCATGCTGACAACGTAACTACTGAGGTCTTTGGTATTGACAAAAGTTTTGTCATCGTTGCTGAATGTACAGTCAGAAGAACAGCAAGACAATAATAGATACCATTTGTACTTAATTTTGCTCACTGTGATATGGGTTAAAGTGCAGCAGCAACTTAAACAAAAAGAAAAGGTAACTCGAAGAGGAGGGTGTCACTGCTACAACTTCTCTGCTTTCTAAATCATGAGCTTTGCAATAACCAAGGAGTCAATAATCAGGCAGGTTCTGGTTTATAGCCACAACTATGGAAATAAGACTTGGGTAATGCTATATTTTGCCCTCTCGCTAGGGCAGATGGAGGAGGCTGAGGCTTCTATGTGCAGCGTTAGACAAAAGATTCAGGTTTCAAGTGCTGGGGTGTTGAGGAGCACCGATGCAGAAATAAATATGGTCAAGCCCCCAGATGATGTCTGTCCTGCCAGTGCAGACCCATGGTCCTGGAGACAATTGGTGACAGGAAAAGGGCAAAATCCCAGGGAGACTCAGGCAGGTGCCGAAGCCAAGAGCATACCAGAACAGAAGGAAGGGCTGGGTAAGTGCTGCCCACGGTCAGTCTCCACATGCCAGCACCCTTTCGTAGACAGTCAGGGGAAGCTGCTTGAGCCTGTCTTAGTTTTCTCTGCCATGCTACTGTTTTTCATCATCAGGAAGCTTGTTTATACCTACAGTTCTCCAGATGGGTCTCCTACAGTCTTCCCTCTCATGATGGGGGTCCATAATCAGCTCTCAAAACTTTAGTAATCTCCATCTCTAGGAGTTAGTAAGGGGAATTGAGGTTTACACACACCTCTGGGTTTCAGTGTAGGTCCTTTGGTCTAGCATGTCTGAAACCACTTTTTCCCTGAGTCCTTCACTTCCTTGTGTTGGTTCAAATCTCACGTCTTTGGGAAGCATTTTCTTTTGCTCATCTTCTGTTTCTCTTCCTGGTCAGCTCCAACGTTTCCTGAGGAGTCTCTTCTTATGGAGCCTGACTTCCAGTCTCATACCCTTCTCTGGAGGCAGCTTCCACAGGCAACATCCATTCCTGCTGTTTCATTGTCAGCCCTCAGCATTACACCCAGAAGCCAAGGCAGCCACCAGGCATGTCTGACAGGCGGGGCAGGCTCTCTGCTTCTCACAGAGGGAACCTTGCTCCCCTGACCAACCTGACTACCCTCCCACCACCCTCTGCAGAAGCCAGCTTCACATCCAAGCATACGCAGGTCAACTGACCACAGCAGGTCAGGTCTCCTGCTCTCCAAAAGCATTGAACCACCCATACTGCCATGCACATCTAGCTAGAAAATCAGCTGTAACCTTGACTAAAGATCTAAAATCCAACAGTATGGAAGGGATAGTAAGCTACGTAACCACAAGGAAGCCAAACTGCCAGATATCAGGACAAGAACTGCTGGGGCTCTTCCACCATGCAGTAGGTGGTATGAAGCAGCTGACCAGCATCCAAGCTATTGAGCTACCTAGGGCTCAGGTCTTACCCAGTATGACAATCCCGTGAGTTTTAAAGATTTAATTATGTGGGACTGTCACTTATGAAAGATGAACTTTGGTGTCAATCCATTAATCTCCTCTGCTGAGTCATAGGAGTTCAAATAAATTGGAGAGGACTACTTGCGAAGTTGAAATCGCCCAATGAAAATCTTTGCTCTTTCTATTTAGTCTTAACATTCAAGTTAACTTCCCCTCTCCAATTTAAAACTTTCTAAAATTTATGGACTTAAAAGTAGTGCCTCCTGGATAACACTATTTCACTTTCTAGGTGGGTGTGCTTGTTGTATTTAAAGGTGAAGATCAATTTGTAACATAAGTTCCTCAAGCAGATACAACCCGAAACCATTAAATGTTTTTCACAATTAGATTTTGAGCTGAATTTTTATTTTCTTTTTTTTTCTCCTCACTGTAAAGGAAAACTTTTCTGACTCTAGAAAATATGAGAAAAATCTCCACTCTTGTGAATGAGAAAAAAACCATTGCAACCACATTTAAAAATACTGAAGCCAAAAGAACTGAGACTTTTAATAACAGACAAAGCCATTGCGATCATGAGGCAGACCCGTATTATGCTGGCTGCAAACTTCAAGTCACTCCTGCAGGAAGACATCCTCAAAAGAGTCATTCATCATGGATATATACCTGACAATAAGGATTTCTGTTTTGTTTAAGAAGAAGCAGGTGAATCAAAACCCACTTGAAATTCTATTTCTTACAATAATATGGTAGTTCTGATAGGGTCTGATCTGCTTTTACTAAGATAAGACCTGTTCAGGGGCAGCTAACAAGGCAATGCACATACAGGACATATGCAGTATTGCACTACGAACACTTTTGCCTTAACTTTGACAAGAAGACAAAAAGCACAATGGTATTCTTCCATAATTTTTGCTGTATGGTAGATTTTTTTTCTAAAAATCTAACTTTAAAGCTCTTTAATAGCAAGTCCTTTGTGTAGGACTATCTTTTATTCCTAGTGTCAATAAAACATCTTCACATTTGACCTTATGCACAAGTGCTGTTTCAGCGACTCACATTTGACCCAAGGCTTGTGTGTGTACATACACAGCACCCACGCTATGCATGTTTGCTCTTTAGACCCGGAGCATCTCTGTCTTACTGCAGGCTGAAGAACAGGATTGACACAAAACAAATGTGCTGTGAAAGGGTCTACAGCAAAATAATGGGAAAAGTGAAAGATGGAACAGTGGGTCACTTCCAAATCACTGCTGAGGTAGGCAATTTGACTTTCAAAGGTGCTTGACATCGGTAGCTCCTCTTAAAGATAAAAAAAAAAAGAGCAAAAACCAGATCTACACAGATGCAGAGGTGGGAATTTCTGTCTCTTATTTGCATTCTGCTACCAGTCTGGCACACTCCAGGCTGACGTATTCCTTTTTTATGGGAATAAGATTTCTGTGTCCTGTGATGCACTGTTCAGGACAGAGCTGAAAGTGGCCAAGGAAGTTTCCATCAGAGACCCTGGAGGAAAGCAGCTGTCAAAGCAGCCTGGTGGAAGCTAACAGAAAAGAAGAGCAGCAAGATGAAAAATACAAATATCTTCTTTTTTACCTTCCAAAACGATGTACAGATGAGCTATCACACTGGTGGGGCATATCTGTGCACTGACTGACAGCTAGGTATTGCCAGAATAACAACTGCCAATGCTGCTTGCTAACAACAGGAAAGGGTTAAATATCCCCCTCATTTTCCATCTCTCAGAAGCTGGGGATGTACGTACACACCTTCAGTCATCTGCTTCGGCACTGCTTGGTTTCCTGAGGAAAACCAGTAGTCTTGTAAAAATGAAAAGGCATCGCAACATGGATTTAAGAACACTAATAACCCGAATTTGCACCTTAACTTGGAGCCCATGCTTCTGTAAATTTAAGCCTTGAAACTAGGACAATCGCTGTGATACAGATAAAATAAGCCCTGACCTCTTGTGGTAAAATGCTTAGAGCAGCAAATATTTAGTGTTAAGCTAGCCAGGATCCATTTCTTCTAATTAAAACATTTTCATCCTGGTGCTGTTTCATCACATACCGCCAAATGAAAAATGTATTTCTTTAACTCGGCGCTGCTCCTAAAAGTGATCCCATTGAGCTGGAAGACTACAACGTCTCTGGACTGTAAAATCAATTGGAAACCACCTTCTGAGGGGCAGCGGATGGCACAAGCCCCATTGTGCACAGGGGAGCAGCAAAGTTTCTCGGATGAGGACTGACAGTACCTCCATGGGAGGAAAATGAAAGCAGGTCTATTTATTCTCTAACTTACCACTTGGCTTCCAACTGTAAAAGCTCCAGCAGGTTGAGGTTTTTTTCCCCTAGCTTTACGATTGTTGCTTCTGTAAAACCTGTACTTGGGGTTGGAATTGAATACATTAAACTTTTTCATATAGCTCAGGAGCTTACAGCCTTTCTTTAACACCTCTTCATGAAAGTCCTGCCAAGTCAGTGATTACCAGGAGGACACAGAGGCGAGGTGTTTTTACAATTTCTTTTGATCGCTGATGTCCTAGTGCCTACAGCGATGAAGAGTACCCTTAGCTGGCTGTATTACCCTACCAGACACCACAAGATTAGATCATGGGAAACAAAAATAATACAATTTAGATACAGTATATTGCATAAGGAACAGCTAATTCTGTGCGCCTCTGACTTTATAGTGCCTGATGTCCAGTAGCTTCCTCTGTTGTGGAGTCTACAAGCCTCCTAGCATGGCTTGAGCACCCACAGCCTTCCTCTCACCAAGGCGACTGATTCCGTCTTCTCTAGCGGCTGCCTTTTGCCATGGAAGTTGCAGAACGGCAGTTCTGCAGCTTTGACAAAGGTGGTCGAGGTTAGTCACACAGCTAAAGCACCGTTTTTGGAAGAGAGAAAGTGAACAAACCTCATGGACTCAGGAAATGAGTCTGCTGATGTCATTTTTGTGTTGCTGCAAAGGCATTTATGTAGTTATCATAGCACTTTAAGTGGTGCTTTCCAGCTGCTTCTAAAAAAAAGCATGGGAGGAAATTCCCACAGAAGTAAAGAGGAATTTTTCTGTTAACTTCATCTGTTCATTTCACTGCAGCTAGGATTTCACCTCCAATTTCTGCCCTACATTGTACAAACTGAACATGAAAGACAGTTGTAACTTGGCCTCCAACTCATACAATGCAAGGTTTATAAGAAGTAAAACAGATCTTGGCTACCAAGTGACTGAGCTGCAATACTTGAAGCCAAATGAACAAGCAAGTCAAAAGTACCTACCAAAAAGCAACTGAGGAGAATAAAGCTACTTAATATTGGGGAAGAATAATATGACATGGGCAAAAGATGTGTAAAGGTGAAAGATTACAACCACAAGCTGAAAATAATGGCCTGGGTAAGGGAGGGAAGGCAGGGTGAGGAGAGGAGAAATGTAGGGCCAGGGACTAGGAGGGAATGAGGGATGTTCTTTAGATGGAGATGGAGATGATTGGAGATGGCGATGGCAATGGAGATGACACTGACACTGGGACTGGCTCTGGCTGGCCAGAACTTAAGTAGTGCATTAAGCAGCCTACATCCTTCTTCTCCCTTATGCCTTCCATGAGATGCACTTGCTATTTTCTTTAAAACCTGATTTTAAGGACTTAGAGCAGAGTCCCTACTTTCCTACCATGTTTGCTATGCCACATACTATACCAACGTAATTTTTACAAGAATCTCCAAGTGCTGGTGCAATACACAATAGTAAGCTAAAAGGGAGACAGGAGACACAAGGGGAATAGCAGACAAATATCATTCTACCTGCCAGACTTCTGGCTAAACTGAGTTACTTTCAAGAGCTCAGGGAACGTGAGCGTAGAAAGAGCAAGATATAACAAGGGTGCGAAGCTGAGTTTTGGGCAAGGGGTCAGGAAAACACTTGCTCAGTCATATAGAGAAAACTCCAGAGGAATTAAGCTGCAATGTAGACAACTAATGAAAAACCTGTGGCAGCCTTGTGCCATGCTAATGTGACACCATAGAGAGGAGCACTGAAAGACGAGATTGTGAGTCTTTTGTGCATATTTAAAATCAAATTTACCCCCAAAATATAGCCCCCCACAAATATAATGAAAATAAACTTCTTCCTCAATGCATTGCAGTATCACTTGTTACATATATCTAAATGGCGGCTTATTTTTGATCCTGCAGCTCACGTGATCCACTGCAAAAATCTTGTGTTTGAACAATTTTTTTCCTCACAAGATGGAAAAAAGAAAGATAAAACCTACCTAAATGCCTATTGTGAAAATATAATTTTATTCCAAATTTAAAGCTGAAGTAAACTATGTTTTCACTTGCAAATGAAAATAATGTGATTCTGTGATTCATACCGTGAAGGCCAAACATAGCACGTACCCAAATTTGCTTTTTCCTTCTCTAGAAACCAACAACTAGTATCTGAGGACCAGCACAGGCTAAACATATTAAAGAAATCCTACCTCTAAACCACAGATATTTAAAGCTTACAAAAATGTTTACTTTGCTGTTCAACATTTGTTATCTCGTTTAGGAAACAAAGTAGATGGTGACTTTTATATCAAAATTCCTTTTTGTTTGTATGCCCACATAGAGTAGCGCAAGGCAGTATTTGGAAGAGAGGACTTGCAATGACTCAGTGGAAACCTTCTGGCATGCGCTGGTTTTGGCTGGGATAGAGTTAATTTTCTTCATAGTAGCTGGTATGGGCCTGTGCTTTGGATTTGTGCTGGAAAGGGTGTTGATAACACAGGGATGTTTCAGTTACTGCTGAGCAGTGCTTACACAGCATCAAGGCCTTTTCTGCCTCTCACACCACCCGACCAGCGAACAGGCTGGGGGTGCACAAGAGGTTGGGAGGGGACACAGCTGGGACAGCTGACCCCAACTGACCAAAGGGATGTTCCATACTGTATGATGTCATGCTCAGCATATAAAGCTGGGGAAGAAGGAAGAAGCGGCGGACATTCGGAGTGATGGGGTTTGTCTTCCTAAGTAATTGTTACACGTGATGGAGCCCTGCTGTCCTGGGGATGGCTGAACACCTGCCTGCCCATGGGAAGTGGTGAATGAATTTCTCGTTTTGCTTTGCTTGCGCACGTGGCTTTTGCTTTACCTATTAAACTGTCTTTATCTCAACCCACAAGTTTTCTCACTTTTACTCTTCTGATTCTCTCTCCCATCCCACTGTGGGTGAGTGAGTGAGCGGCTGTGGGGGGCTTAGTTGCCAGCTGGGGTTAAACCATGACATGGCAATATTTCAATTGGTCCAACAACTTGTAAAACTTGGCTTCCAAAACCAAAATAGCCACATTTGATCCATTCCCTTATGAAGAAGTGACATGTGCTCTATTTTGAAGAAGATAATTTTAAAGACTTATAAGGAAGATGTGATGATAAAGGTTGCTGGCATGAGCTTAGGATGTTCACATTATGAGTGATGAAGATCCATCGGTGAGTTATGCAAGTTATCTGAAACAAGTGCCAAAAATCCTTTTACTAAATCATCACACACTCTACATAACACTTAGCTCACTATGACCCTTTTCATATATACATCTCCCAGCCTTGCACAAAGGAGAAAGTAAAACCTATTTTAGAAGTAATTTAGGAAGCTTAAAAAACAGCCACTCACTGTGAAATTTATTAGCATCTTTTACTAAGCCTCACTTCAACTGCCAGTTTATTGAAAAGTGTTATTCTAGTAAAATCCTTAAAAGGAATGTCTCGAGGCTTTCAATGACTACAAAGGACACTTGTAAAGTTAGCTGTTCTCATTAGTATACAGAGGGTAGGATTTGGGGAGGGGGGAAGGAGGGGGAGAAAATGGGGGATGCAGAATAGATGAATAATTATAAAAAAATTCAAGTCAACCACTTTCAGAATTTCAGCTGACAGCCACACATACACTTTTAACCCTAGTTGTGTAACAACTCAGGTTCCATTGGCTATGCTCAGTTGTTAGCTTGTTTCCTCCAGCTCTTGTAGTAAGATAATTAAACTACTCATCCTAGGGTTCAAATTCAGCATCCGCACAGCCAATAGCTATCTGCACAAGCACCTAAAGGACACATACGAGAACAACTAGTTTTTTGCTAGTGATTATATTTGAAGCTAAGATTTCTTTTTACAGTTCTATTGAACTGTTTTTCCTGGATTAAGAAAGCAACAAGAAAATTTCAATAAAAATTCCTTTGAAGTAAGGACAACCTACATGTTACATTGTTGTATTAGAGGATAAGAACTAACAGCAGATCCGAATCTTTTCCAAGTTGTGCAAAATGCCACAAAAGCGGCCTAAGTTAGGAGAAAAAGGACTTCAGATGTTAGTAATTAAGGAGGTCCTAAGGCATTGAACTTCTTCTTTTGCATTTTACATGCTTTGACATGGAAAAACTGCATTCTACTTATAAATTAATCAAGATAAAGCTAATAATAATATCACATACTCTTCGTAGCGCATGAGGAATCCAGTGAGACATTACAAAAACCTTCAGCATCAGTTTATATCAGTAGCTGGCAGCAGAGAAAGAAATCTAAAATATTTTGTGGATTTAATATATTCTCAAAAGGACTAATCACACAAGTAAACGTAGCTGCTCAAATTGCTCTCTTGGACAAAGGCAAACATCTTCCATTTTCTTTCATGTGGGATTGTTACCTTCTTCAAAGGAGAAGCTTTTACCTCAAATTGAGTGGGGGTTGGGAGATTGTTATGCTCCAGTCTGATGTGTTCAGTCCTGATCTTGAAGCTCATTCTCCTAGAAACCTAACATAGGATTTTACCAAGGAACCTACTCAGAATAGGTATTGGAACTTAACTGATGATTACCAGCATCAAATTCTATGATGTTTTAAAGATTTTTTTTTTTTAATTGCTGCCTAGACCTCTCTCCCCTTCTTTCTAGAGTCTTTTATTCTTTCCCCTCTTCCTGAGGAAAGAAAAAAACAAAACAAGTAACCAGCACAAGCTCAGTTCCTTCCCCAATACGAGATACCCAATTTTCGTTTCAGTATGATTTGACTTATAAAATTCCAACAGCCACATTCTTGGCTGCTCCAAGGGGCGTCTCACAGCTTACGAATGAACGCTGCTGGCAAACAAAGGGGCTCAGTTGCATCTCCGTGCATTAATAACCGGTGTCCCACTGCATCAGACTATGCGGATTGTTGTGGGGATTTTTTTTTTTTTCCTCGTCTGCAAAATGGAGATCTCACTACTGAAAGAAGATCAAGGGGAACATGCCTGCTGGAGCATCATCCACAGAGTTTTGTTCACATGACACAAAATTCACTTCCCCTTAACAATGAGACACAGACCCAAAAATAAAAACAAGACCACGTTTATTCAATACAGACAGGTTAAGACAGTAAGTCCTGTAAATCAGGAACACATTTCAAACACTCCGGTACGAAGTGCATATATTTAAAATCAACAGCTGCATCTTGTATTAGAGCCATTGAGACTGTCAGGGAAGGGTGGATTCGGGTTCTTCTTTTTTTTTTTTGGTAGAAAAAACTTGTTTCGGCTACCTTATGTGAACAATGCGTCTCAGGCTCCACTCACTCATCAGGCTTCACAATTATAAGTCCAGCTGCCTTCCAGCTTTGATATTCACATTTGCTTTTAAATTGCTTCATACAGTCACAACGGGAAAAATATAATAATAAACGTTAAAATAATAATAAAAAAAAACCCAAACAAAAAAAAACAAACCAGCCCGGGAGGGGGAAAGGAAACACCTCCCGCCGGGGACAGCCAGAATTATTGCAAATGGCTCCTGGGAGACGGAGCACGGCGGCGGAGTAGCCCCGCTGCGGCCGGGGGGGCACCGGCGGCGGGGGGGGGGGGGGGGGGGGGGGGGGGGGGGGTGCGGTGGGTGAGTCCGCTGCCCCGGCGCGGGGAAGGAGGAGGAGGAGCTGCTCCCAGGGAAGGCGCGGGGGGTGCCCACAACAGCAGCTCGGGGCGCGCGGCGTGCGCGGCTTCCGCCGGTTGGAGCGCGGCGGGGCTCGGCTCCGCGCCGGGGGTGACCTTGGAGTGGCCGGGGGGGGGACGGGACACACACACACCGCCCCCCCCCCCCCCCCCGCAACCGACACCGACCCCGCCGCTCCCGGACCGTCCCCGCCCGGCAGAGGGAGGGGGGCCCCGCCGCGGGGGGAGACTTACATCGCGGCGGAGCCAGCACCGCGCTCCCGCAGTCCGCTCGGCCACGGCCCCGGCCCCCCCGCCGCCACCGCCAGCGGCCGCCCCAGCCGCGTTCCTCTGCCCCGGCCGCCGCCGCCGCTCATCCCCGCCGGCTACTGCAGGGGCTGCACCGCCGCCGCCTCGCCGTCCGCGCCGCTGCTACTCGCCGAGGCGCTGCCGCTGGAGGCCGTGGAGGCCGCCGCCGCCGCTGCTGCTGCCGCCGCCGCCGCTAGCTGCAGCCGCCGGACGGCTTCTTTGATGAGGTTGCCGGAGAGGATGAGCTGCTGCAGGAGCCGGTGGGGGTCCTCCTCCTCCGCCGGCCCGTCGCCCGGCCCCGCCGGCGGTTGCTTCCTCCGGCGGGCGGCGCTCCGCAGCCAGCCCCGGCCGCACAGCTGCTTGGTCACCCGCTGATGGCCGCTCCTGTCCGGCCGCGGCGGCTCGGCGTGCTGCTGGTGGGCTTGCGGCGGGGCCGGTCCCCGCGGAGCCAGCAGGCCGCCGCCGCCGCCGCCGCCGCTGCAGCGCGGCGAGTAGGGAGCTGCGCGGTCGCGGGCGCTGCCCGGCCCCAGGTGCTTGGGGGCGCGGGGCGGCGGCGGCGCCCGCTGGGCGCTCAGCTGCAGTACCTCGCCCAGCTTGGCCACCAGCGCGTCCACCTCCTTGGAGCCCACCTGCCCCACGGCAACCGAGCGCTCCAGCAGCAGGAATCGCTCGCCCGGGCGGCACGGCATCTCGGCCGGCGCCACGCCGTGCCGTGCCGCAGCGGGACCGGGGCCGCCGCCCCGCTCGCACGCGAGCACACGCGGCTCTGGCGGCTGCGGTTGAAGCTGGAGCTCGGCCCGCTGGGGTTGGTTTGTAAACAATGGGTGACGCGGGATCCCGGGCGCCTCCCACTGCGCCGGGCGGGGGGGAAGCCCCCGCGACCAACGGCCCGCCAGCTGCTCCCGGCAACGACACCCCGCGCGACGGGCGGGGAAGACTCACCCGCCGGCGCGGGGCCGGCTCCCGCCGCCGGAGACCGCCGGCCGAGCGAGGCCGCCCCGCGCCCACCGGCCACGCCGTTCCTTCTCTCCCCCCCCGTCTGCACGCTGCGTGAACCGGCCCGCTTTCAAACCCCGCACCTCGGGTCTCGGGGGCGGTGCCCGGATGATTGGCAGGAGGGGTGTGAGGGGGCGGGGCGAGCGGCGCGGCTGAGGGGAGGCGCGGGGCCGGACCGCGGGAAGGGGGTGCCGGGGGGCTGAGGGGGCTGCGCGGGAGGACCCTTCGCCGCCCGGTCGCCTCAGGACAAGTGCCCGAAGGAGAGGCGGGGGAGCACCGAGGAGGGCGAGTGGCACCCGGCCGCAGGGGGAAGGGTGGCCGCCTGCCTGCCGCCCCCTGAGGGGCTTCCTCCGGGCGCCCGGCCCGCCTGCCCCTCGGTCGGTACCGTACTGCCCCAGCCCCGCCGGCCTGACAGATGCTGCTCCGGGAACCGTTAACGATCTGAAGGGCTCCGTGCACGAGCGCTTGCCGGTGCCTCTGCGTGCCCACCTTGCTGCACCGGCGAGCCGCGGAGCCGGCCAGCCGTACGTGTGTCTTTCCCTTGAGCACTGCACGTGGACGCGGCGCTGCCTTTCCCTAAACGACCGCTAACGTGATGCCCTGGTGCCTTCCAGAGCGGATCGTTACGCTGCAGTTCCCGTTATAGCAGTGCCCCACAAGATTCAGTTTTGAGATGGCAACACGTTCGTGCTACAGCGCCCAGTTCTGGCATCAGCACACCGTGGGGCTGCCCCTGCTCACGCTCGGCCATCACGGTTCTGCTCCTTGGTATGCCTGCCATCTCCTCCCACCCGGCAGCACATTGATTTTGGGTTTAATTCATTGGCATAGAAATGCCTTTGGGGTCTTATTTTTTATCACTAGAATTAGGAGACGTGACGCAAGTCTGTGCGGGCGTTCTCTCGGGTTTTCTACCTGCCTCTGGTTTACTTCATCACCTGGACCAAGGCTCTGTCCTACCTCTTCCTGTCCCAGCCCCATTCCTTCCCTTGGATCCATCACCATGTCCTTTAAGCAAGTGCTGAAGTTTCTACGATGAGCCTTAAATAACATTTTCTGGATGTCAAAACTCTGGGGGCATAGTGCAGAACACGCTCATTCACGTAACTGGGCATGTATTGCCACTGCCTGGGAACCACTAGTAAAGTGGAAGTTGCTCACACGTGTAACTGCTATCAGCTCTGTGCCCTTGGTTAATCAGTAAGTGGCTGGCAAATAGAGGGCATGTCCTCTGGTCTGTTCGTCCACGTTTTCCTGAGCTACTTTCACTTGCTGTACAAAATGAAAGCGACCCTGTGCGTATGTGCACGTGTTTGTGAACGTGCCTGTCACCTGAACATGTTACTGGTCGCTCCAGCCTAGGTGTCCAAGTCCATCTCCAGGCTGGACTTTTATGAGCTGGGCATGCTACGAAATTGCGTATTATTTATTCATATATATGTTTAACATACTGATACTTTCTTATTTGCCGCACCTTCTTGGTAACTGGCAATTAAAACTCAGATTGCATTGTTCTACAGATGAAGAAAAAGTGAGATCTTGTTTCTCCACACCAAAATATTTTTAAGAAAACACTTCTACCCTTATTCCCTAATTATGCAATATCTTTAAAGTGAGATCAAGGCAGGCCTACACAGATGCAGTGGATGGATCTACTTCAGCTGCAAGGGAGATCTATATTCAGAGCACTTCTGAGTAGGTGATCTGGTATTCTGTACAAGCAAAACTGCAATAAACCAGTGCAGCTTATTCCAGCCATTTGTTCTCCTCCCACAAAAGCAAAATAAGCTATACCAGCAAAAGCTCAGGGCTGCTTCTGATTACATCTACACCTGGGGCTTTCATGAGCCCAGCAATGATAATCGCAAATCTTGCTTCATTGCATCTCTAACCAACGGCAGCATCGGGAAAAGTTTGCAGGATAGACCAGATTAGTGCCACAGATATGGAGCTCAGAGTGCAGTCATTAGCAGAATTCTGATGTCCTCAGATCTTTTTTAATGCAAAACTTCAGTGATGACTGATTGACAATCAACTGAGTAAGTATCTGCTGAGAATTTTAGGACTAAACCCACTGAAAATATTTACATTGAATGCTACTAATCAGGGTTAACAGCTTTACCACCTCAACAAAGTGAGTGTCATAGATTTGCGTATCTTAAGGAGTTATCAGGAGAAGGGCATTTCAGATTATGTTCTCCTAGAGGAATCCTAGAGGAACCTCAGCCATTACTTTGGTATTCTAACTGCTCTCTTCATAGTAAGAGTGAAAGACAAGAGAAAAGCTGAAATGCTGGAGAAGACAATATACCCTATATCAGATCTGAAGTTCCCTCTCAAAGATTTGTTTATGTGGGAAAACTATGCCAAAGAGGGCTCACCACGAATTTACATCATACTCACATCTGTGGAGTGGTTCTCAGCATGTCAGCACTCAGAGACCTTTCTGGCATTAAACCCCAATCCATGCCATGAGCAGGTCTAAACTGTCTGCAGCCACCATCAGATGTTCCTGGCAGAAATCACTACAGCAGCTTATGAACTCTTAGCTCTTTGCTAGTGCCTCTCTGTAGAAATGAGAACAACTTCAACAGTGGGTTTTGCAATAAAGTGGCTGTCATACACATAGGTGCCCTGATGCAGAGTTTGCGAGCATAAGTGACAGGGTTGGCTGCCAGGTCAACCCTGAAGAAGCTGAGGCTTCTTCAGTTGTAGCCATTAAGTCATTTGGCTGAGCCCTGAGTTAGCTATAGCAAGGTATCCTCATGTAGATTGGGAGAATCACAGCCTGGTTATCATACTTTGTCTTCTACTGCTGGTGAGGAGTTCTGCAGCACTGCTTTTACTTTAGCAGTTGACCACAATAATTTCAATTAAAAAAAACCCAAATCCAAAACATTAAGGATAGGGGCAGGTTCTTTTAACAATAAAAGCTTGAAAAGAGTTGCAGAACCATTGACAAGATTTTTCTGACCACCGACAACATTTTTCTGAGCAGCAGTTTGACAATGAGCATTGCCGCGATTCTTTTTTTTCTGGATACAGTTCTCTGTATTGTCTGTTTCTGTCCTGGGATTGCCAAAATTCCCACTGCAAATTGCTGTCTAAGTCACTCTATTAGCAAGATGTTACAGTTTCAAACAATAATTGGTTCCTTCATATCATTATTTTTCATCTGCACTCTCATTTTATCTGCTCACATTTTTAGAAAACAGTCTTTTAAGATATTTTTAGTAATATTTGACTTCCAGATATCCCTAGCAGAGGACAAAGTCTGAGTTTCATAAACAAGTACTACTTGTATTAATTATGTTGCCATCTATAAAATTTTGACATAATTTTATGGCGTTTCCCAAGGACACATTCTATTTTCTGACTATAAAGGTCAATTTATGTACCTTACCTTTTGTGCTGATCCTGACAAGGTGGACAACTGGATGTGAATTCTGAGCTTTAAACCTATTAAGGACAAAGAAAGAAAGCCCTTAAATCCTTTGAAGTCTGCGGTCCAGTGTAATCTCAGTCCTTCCATTACATGTGTGTGTTCAGGATTGTGCACATGTTCTAACCTGTTATGGAAACCCAGTAACCCAATCAATATGAAATGAGAAATAATATTTAATTTGCGCAGCTGTTTACATTTCAAACAGTTATGCCGGCGGTGCATGATCCGTGATTTCAGACTTTGGCATTGTGTATAGAAATAAATCAGGTTGATAAGTTCGTGAGAGAGACTATGTAGTGTTGCATCGCAATGGTAAAGTATTTACAGTGTTGTTTACAAAACAGTAAGAGGGCTTTGAACCAGGTGAACCCAGTGACTAGGAGGTCCTTTCTAGTCCCTTCTTTCTCCAGGCATTTCTCACGTCTTTTATTTTCAACAGAAAGTTCTGTCATATCTATTAAATACGCAGAGCTGCTCTTCATCACAATAGTGTCAATGAAGGATGCTTGTGCAAAGTAAATTAATTTCCTGTGCACACTTTAAATGCAGAATGGGGAGAGGCCAGAACACCATCCAAACAAGACAAGTTTAGATTCCCCAGTAATTGTTTTGTAACCTGCATTTATAATAGATTTCCAAGAACAAAAGACATTCCTTTAGAAACAGCTGAGGTTGCTAAGTGACACTAATGTATTTACTGTGTCATAACTTGCAAAAGCCAAACACTTTAAAACAGGGGAATTAATAAGCCAAAATGTCGTGAGTCTTACCCTGACTCTCGAGGTAAATATAAACCTGTTGGCCAACAGTTTTACGTGGTTTTGGATGCCCAGTCTGAGACTTTAATGGAAACGGGAAACATTAGTTGCTTTCAAAACTACAGGCTTTCATTCTTAAGAAATTCAAATATGTATATTTTGTCCCAACACAAGAACCTGAATTGAGATATATGAGATTTGTTTCTTTCATGTATTGTTTTTGATTATCCCCAGTCAATTACCTAAGAATTTGCATATAGGGATACTGCTTCCTAGCAAGGCTGGGAATTACATCATCATTTGTGAGGCTGAGTTACTTCTTTCTGCTGAAGTTATCACTGTTTCTTACATCTTTTAGACACAAAAATCGGTCTTTAGGGGAAGAGCTAAAGTTGGTACCTTTTTCTACCTTCTCGCCTCCTTCTAGTGTCTGACACACCAAACTGCTGTATCGCGGCTCGTCCATGCAATCAGGACACGTGTCCCCTTTGGAAGGACCACAGGAACCTTCCTTTGGCCTGGTAAGATGATCCTTCCCTTTCCCTAACATGCAAAACCTCTTTTCCCTCTTATGATACACACAAGATGCTGTTGATTCCCTGTGCCTGCCCCAAATGTGTCCTTGCACATGCAGGACAATCGGGGCATCGGGGCTAGCCAACATGGATTCATGAAAGGCAGGTCCTGCTTGACCAACCTGGTCTCCTTCTATGACCAAGCAACCCGCTTAGTAGATGAGGGCAGGGCTGTGGATGTAGTCTATCTAGACTTCAGTAAGGCATTCAACACTGTCTCCCACAGCATCCTCCTAGACAAACTGGCTGCCCGGGGCTTGGATGGGTGGACTCTTAAATGGGTTAAAAACTGGCTGGATGGCCGAGCCCAGAGAGTGGTGGTGAATGGGGCAAAGTCCAACTGGCGGCCGGTCACTAGCGGTGTTCCCCAGGGCTCAGCTCTGGGGCCGGTGCTGTTCAATATCTTTATAGATGATCTAGACGTAGGGATTGAGTGCACCCTCAGCAAATTTGCAGATGACACTAAGCTGAGTGGGAGTGTCGATCTGCTGGAGGGGAGGAAGGCCCTACAGAGGGATCTGGACAGGTTAGATAGATGGGCCGAGACCAACGGCATGAGGTTCAACAAGAACAAGTGCCGGGTCTTACACTTTGGCCACAACAACCCCATGCAGCTCTACAGGCTGGGGGAAGAGAGGTTAGAAAGCGGCCTGGCGGAAAGAGACCTGGGGGTGCTGATCGACAGCCGGCTAAACATGAGCCAGCAGTGTGCCCAGGTGGCCAAGAAGGCCAATGGCATCCTGGCCTCTGTTAGGAATAGTGTAGCCACCCGGTCTAGGGAAGTGATCGTCCCTCTGTACTCAGCACTGGTGAGGCCGCACCTTGGATACTGTGTCCAGTTCTGGGCCCCGCACTTCAAGAAAGATGTTGAGGTGTTGGAGCGAGTCCAGAGGAGGGCGACCAAGCTGGTGAAGGGTCTGGAGGGTCTGACCTACGAGGAACGGCTGAGGGAGCTGGGGTTGTTTAGCCTGGAAAAGAGGAGGCTCAGAGGTGACCTTACTGCAGTCTACAACTACCTGAAGGGAGGTTGTAGTGAAGTGGGAGTCAGCCTCTTCTCCCGGGCAACTAGCAATAGGACAAGAGGACACAGCCTCAAGCTTCACCAGGGGAGGTTCAGGTTGGACATTAGGAAGAATTTCTTTTCAGAAAGGGTTATTAGACATTGGAATGGGCTGCCCAGGGAGGTGGTGGAGTCACCATCTCTGGATGTGTTTAAGAAAAGACTGGACATGGCACTTAGTGCCATGGTCTAGTTGACAGGGTGGTGTCAGGGCAACGGTTGGACTCGATGATCCCTGAGGTCTCTTCCAACCTGGCTGATTCTGTGATTCTGTGAAATGTGCAAAGGTGCCTGGTATGCAGGGATTGCTTCAGAGGAGTGCATTAAGCTACCTGTTTATTAGGAGCTGTCAGGTTGCCTTGCACAACAGCCTCTGGTAGTTTAGGAATGAGACAGCAGGCGTGGGAAAGGAGCCTGCAGACGTCTCAGGGATGTGCTAAACTACGGGGCAACCAGGTCTTTGTTTATTCAAATAACTATCTCACTTCCAGCTTTCCTAATAACCGGAATACATTTTAATGGTAACATAATATTATAAGCAATGGGCTGGTGTAATCCATCGTGTGGGCTCTTATAGATTTTCCATATATGCAATTCCTGTGAATAATTTCCATTTTTCTGATCTTTTCAAATATTAAAATATAGGAAGCAGAGATGAAAACGAAATATTGAACCGCCCCCAAAATCCCACAAAATAGACTTTTGCAACTTCTCTTGAAAAATACCAGACATTCAAAAGAAAATCTTATTCACCTTTTGTCAAAATTCCCTGTGCGTTTCTGTACGTCCTGAAAAATCCCCGTGCTTGCTGTTGTACCTTCAATCGGTAATTGTTAACCAGACACATCTCTTGACAGTTCTGTTAAAACAACCCTATCTACAGTGAATACTGAAAAGCCACAATCAATAAACTAGTATATAATGATTACAAGTAATGTGTCTCTCTCAGCACGTAGGCCAAAAAAGAAAAAAAACAAAGCCTCTTGTCTAATTGTGTTTGAAGTAGACTTGTCTAAAATTAAGGGAGCACTTGTCCCACAAGGACCAGAGCCAGTTCCACTGAATCAATGGAACCTGGGCACAACTGCCAGCTTTCTTCATTGAAATCCCTCCTTCAAGCATATTTTTGACATTAAGCTGTTAGAAAAAGGTGACTATTACTTGAAAAGAAAAAAAGAAGACCAGGTACGACCTGAGATATGATAATCCCTTCTTGTTTTGAATCTGAACTGTGGTGTTTGCGTAATTTAGGGCTTGGACTTGCTCCTCACAGAAGCATGATCAATCTTTGTGTGAGAAATATCTTGGGGCAGCTGCTGTGGTTATAGATACGATTACATTTCCTTCTTTCTGCTCCCTGACTGCAGCTCATCTATTTTTTCCTTTTCTTTGTGGTATTACTCACCTCATTGTGAATTCCTCAGTTTCCCTGCTTGTTCTAGTCCTGCACAACACTATGATGTCCGTTTGTGGTACTCACTATGAAGTTTGATCTCTGGCATTTTTCTCTATGAGAGGCTGTTATTAGCAAAAGATTTTTAAAACCAACAGACTTCATATCCATTTTTTCTAGTCTTATTAGTCCCTCAGAACAAGACAGATAGGTCTAGCTTCTTGAAACACCTTCCCTTCTTCTCTCTAAAAAAATTATGCGTGCGACAGCCTGATTCCACTGCACCACCCCCCTTTTTACCTACCATAGTCCTTTTAATTTTCTTGCAGTCCTTTTTTTTGGTTTTTTTTTTTCCCATTAACTTTTAAAAATCCACACGCATTTGCGAAGAAGTGGCTTCTTTCAAGCTATTTTTTTTTATGCTGTCTGCTTATTTTATCTTCCAGCCACCTATTAGGTCAGCTTGATTTTCCCTTATTAAATCAAACCAATATATTTAGACAGTGAATTTCCCAATAGCAAAGTCAACAAGAAAGATCCGTAAATTATTAGACAGTAATAATTTCCATCACATTAGCAACCGTGTTTTCCTGTATATTTTGTTTAGAGCTAAGTTCACCCTCAGTGGATAATCAAAAACAGCCCTAGGTTGCAAACCTTTCAGCATACAACATAATAGATTTCATGAGATCCTTGGGTGCTATTATACATGCATAATTTAGAGTAAGTATCGCAGGTCACCTCCTTCTGTTGTAGGGCTCTCAAGACTTCCAGATAAAAAAATCTCTGGTTTATAGTAAGAGACATGGAGAGGTTCCTACCTCATTCACTTTTCCTCTCCTCAGGGTCCTGCTAAATCGCCACAGTTCAAAGCCAAGGGCACCCACATAAACTGGCCATGATTTTGGATCATACAATCATAGAATACCAGGTTGGAAGGGACCTCAAGGATCATCTCATCCAACCTTTCTTGGCAAAAGCACGGTCTAGACAAGATGATCCAGCACTCCGTCCAGCCAAATCTTAAAAGAGTCCAATATTGGGGAATCCACCACTTCCCTGGGGAGATTATTCCAATGTCTGATTGTTCTCATTGTGAAAAATTGTCCTCGTGTCCAATTGGAATCTCCCCAGGAGTAACTTGTACCCATTACCCCTCATCTTTTTGACACGACTCCTTGTAAAAAAGGAGTCTTCATCTTCTTTGTAGCCACCCTTTAAGTACTGGAACATGGTGATAAGGTCTCCCCTAAGCCTTCTTTTCTCAAGGCTGAACAAGCCCAGTTCTCTCAGCCTTTCCTCATATGACAGGCTTCCCAGTCCTTTGATCATTTTTGTGGCCCTTCTCTGGACCCTCTCCAGCCTGTCCACACCTTTTTTGCATAGCAGGGACCAGAACTGAATACAGTATTCCAGATGTGGCCTGACAAGCGCTGAGTAGAGTGGGATAATGACTTCTTTATCTCTGCTGGTGATGCCCTTGTTGATCATAGAATCATATTACGGTTTGGGTTGGAAGGGACCTTAAAGATCACCTAGTTCCAACCCTCCTGCCACAGGCAGGGACACCTTTCCACTAGACCAGATTGCTCAAAGCCTCATCCAACCTGGCCTTAAACACAGCCAGGGAGGGGGCAGCCACAACTTCTCCAGGCAACCTTTTCCAGCGTCTCACTACCCTCACAGTAAAGAATTTTGTTTGTCAAGCACGATTTGCCCTTGGTGAATCTGTGCTGGCTTTTCCCAATCACATGTTTCGTTTTGACTTGTGATAGCCTTCAGGAGGATTTGTCCCATAACTTTCCCAGGGACTGAAGTAAGACTGATGGGCCTATAATTTCCTGGATCCTCCTTTAAGCCCTTCTTGTAGATGGGGGTGACATTAGCCTCCTTCCAGTCTTCTGGGTTGTCCCCTGATCTCCACGACTTCTCAAAGATTATGGAGAGCAGCCTTGCAAAAATGTCAGCCAGCTCTCTTAACACCCTCGGGTGGGTATTGTCAGGGCCCATCGGTTTGTAAGGGTCAAGCTCCCGTAACAGTTCACATACCAACTCTTCCTTCATGTACAGCAGGTCTGTGTTTGCATCGACCTGTTCCCAAGGCCTGGGGCCCAACAGTGCTGGTAAAGACAGAGGTGAAGAAAGCATTGAGAACCTCTGCCTTTTCAGTGTTGTTGGTGACTAGTTCACCTCTCCTGTTTAACAGCGGGCCAATATTTTCCTTCTGTTTCTGCTTGTTGTTTATGTACCTGAAGAATCCTTTCTTGCAGTTTTCTACTGAGCTGAGCTTTTGCTTTTCTAACTGCATCTCTGCATGCCCTGGCAATGCCCTTGTAGTTCTCAACAGGTATTCATCTGCTTTTCCATCTCTGGTACACTTCCCTTTTGGTTTTGAGCAGACTCAGAAGCTCACAATTAAGCCAAATTTTCATTTTCCTTTATAGCAAGACTTGGATTTGTGGCAGTTCTGTAGCTGCAGAGGAGCAGGCTGAGTTGCCCCTGCAGCGGGAAGAGCAGGCGGTGGGGAAGTGAGTGGGAGAAGCTCTTGCACCCATCCCAGTGTGAGCATTGCCTTCCCACTTGGGATAGGAGCATTGTGCTTGGGTTGAATGGAGGCCTGTGAGATGAAGCTTTGTGGATAAAGTCCTACGGAAGCCACTGCTTTTTGCATGGTCTGAATTGTTCTTATTGGACTCTCACTTTTGCTGTCAATAAATGTGCTCTCCTCTCTTTGAAGACATTAAGCATTTTGGAATAATTCCCCCCTCTTCCCTCTTGATAGCATTTAAATTAAGAGCAGCAAAACAAAATTCCTGATGATTATGAAAACTTTAAAGTCAAATAGCAATAACTTTCCTGCCTCACTCTGTGTCTCCTCTTCCCAGCAGTGACTACTACAATGCAACAATCATTTCTACTGGACATTTTGATTTCCAAGTTACATCCTTTCTGCTGAAAGATGTGACTGTTTTTCAGAGGGGTGAATCATGGGGATTCAAGTGCTTTTTTGTCAAGAAAGCTACACCTAGCCCTCCCCAACACTCCCTGAGCACTGACTGCATTTTTGGGGGATTCACAAGTGATCTAGTGCTCTTGCGGTAGCTGCTTCAGGCCCCTTGCTAATATATAAAGGGACACTTGCAGCCTCTGCCCCCCAGGAGAGAGTCTTTATACCTTTATTTGTGTCTGCTGCAGTAGCCACAGCTTCACTATGCAAAATGTTTAGTAACAATATTATGTTAAGGTTTCTGACCCCGCGTGCCCACTGCCATGCCTGTGTTGGAGCCCTCACCCGTGTGCTAGCAGAGCTGTGTTAAGCCATGCTGGGAACCAGTGAGCTGTTCTTCAAAAATGTATCTTTTTCAGGATTCCAAAAATGATGAATCAGCAGAAATGAGCAATGCTGGGGCAGAGGAGGGCAGGGCTGAGGAAGGATCATGGGACAGGAACACTGAAAGTGGGTTGTACCCATAAAAACTTCACACCATAAAACCATGGACTGAGATTTCTACCAGCCTTAATGGTTCTTAGCAGTACCACGAGCTGGCTGTGCTATTAATTCTGTCCCAGGCATAAGCAGGAGCCCTCCGGCAATAAGGAAGGAGGAATGGGAAGGCATTGGAAGACCAACAGGATTCAAATGGTGTAAAACTGTGCTCACAGTACAGAGTAGCTGACAAGATAGACACTTTAATATCAGCCTATATCATCCTGTTAAACTCACTGCCTCAAATCAAAAGCAACCGCAGGCCCAGACTTCATATTTTTTATGTAGAAAGGATTCCAGTTAGTTATAGATGGAATAAGTTATAACTCAGGTTAGCTTTGCAGTGAAATTAAGTCCAAAGAGCTTATAAACAGAAACTTTGATTGCAAAATTGATTTAAAACTGTATAAAGTAGATCTGCTGGCACAATTCTGTTTTAGCAATGAAAACAGGACCCCAAAGGCCAACATTTCTAAGGCAATTTGTCCAAGGACGAAACACTCCTTCTCAGTTAATGAAACATTTTATAAAGCACTTAATATTATTAACCTTCATTATAACTTTCCTATAAAATACACATTAGGTCACCATCTTCAGCTAGGAAGTCATCACTCAAGTTATGTACCATCGGCATTATGAGTTCATATATTTCAGAAGTTCCCTCCATTGCTATTTCCACAAATTTAACTACGTATCCATTTTAAAATGGTCCCTATTTTAAGTTTGTGTTTCTTACTGAATGTCAAGCTGCAAGAGGAAAACTCTCCACTGCGTTTTCCAAAATTTGTTGTTGCTGCAGCCTGGTGGGTTTTACTACTTTCATTTAACGTTCAATTGAATAAGATTGTAAATTGGGCAAAACAGTGCTAAAACTGGAAGTTGCAACATGGTTTGTGAAGACGCAAACTTATAAATGAGCAACAAAGCTAGGGACCAAGGAAGCTAGACATGATCTGTCTATATGCTTGAGATTACCTTCCTTCTACCTCAAAATCATACCTGACCTGAAATTTACTCACACAGCAGAACAAAAATAATTTCAAAATATAAACAGGAAAAACTCCTGTGGCAGTTCCAGCTTTGCAATGGCTTTTTTCCTCATGGCTTTCCTAGTCTTCATATTTATGCAGATTCTTATCAGCACTGGGCATTGCGTAGTCTGCTACAGCAAATTGTGGTACATCAGAGTAGGGATTGCACTGCAGAAAATAAAATGTTAATGATGATGATTAAGGTTTTCCTGGGATTCCCATATGCACTCTTATTATCGCTGCTGTCATCATTCAGCTGCTGAACTCTCCATGCTGTGCTCATTGATGCCTCTGCAACTGAAGTAGGTAGGACATTAAACTGAATAAATTTCTTGAAGAGAATGTGAATCCAAATGGCTCTTCCTTCATAAAATCATTCTGAAGAACTGTGCAGTCCCAAAATCCCAAAAGAAAAGCTCTTCTAAGATACCAAAAGAGGAAGATGGTTGCATTGAACCCCTTGACAATAACAAGCAGAAGGGAGTGACCACATGAATATTTCCTGTGCTGAGGTACCCCAGGTTTCGTGGGGGTGTTGTAAGGTGACTTGTGTAACTTGTGGGTAGTCTGGCTGGCACCTCATTGTGGAGATGCCATTTGATAATGGCCTAACCTGGCTAAGCCAACCTAATGGCAAGTTTCCTTTGAAGGCTGTTTCCCACCTGCACCCATTGTGTTTCTAACACATCCTTTGTGCTGGCCCTGGTGCCCTTTGGAGCCACAGCCAGTCAGATCAGAGGGCTCAGCCAGCAGAAAACTAAGCCTGCAAAAAAGCAATGATTTTTATATCAGTTTAGCTTTCTGCACTGGATTGTTTACGGTTTGGTGTACATCCTTGGGAAAGAGCTTGAAGGAAGCATGGCTGGCAGGCAGGAGCGGGAGTGGGACTTCTTTCAGATGTAAGTTTGACTTAACTGAATCTTAAACCTGCGGGTGGAGTTTCCCCAAGACATTGACTTTGGCAGTGAAGCTCTTTTAAGTGCCTGCCCTGCTCCATGCCCAGCTGATTGCTCCCACCCTTGTGCTGAAGTTTACAGTACCCTCAGATGGGCCCGTGCAATCATCCTCTATAGGACTAGACTATAAATTGGGCTGTGGCTCAAGGTACATCATAACTTCTCATGCTGCAGCTGGGGTGATGAGCTGTGGTGTAAGACCAGGAGTGAGTAGCTGGAGGTCATAGGATAGGAACTTCTTTAACCAATGTGGCTGCTGGAGCCAGTCTCTCATGAAACTACAGCTGGAGGAATCTCAGTGGATCATGTTCCTTGAACTCATCAGTGCCTGCAATTTCTCTGTGCTTATTCAGTAAAGAAAATGCTCTGTGTGGCAGATACAGTAGTGGATTCAGTTTTCTCCACAGAAAATATTCTGCCAGGGGAACAAATTAACACATAGCTATTACAGTATAGCATTGTGGGCTTGTACGTGACACCATGGTTGTGCATCATTCAGTCTTGCAGTGTAGACAGGCATCACAGAGAGGACCCTAATGCAATTGCAGTACAGTTACTAGGGCTTACTACTGCCACAGATCTCCTTTCCAGAATGGAGCCATGCAGATCTGCTCAGTATAGGCTCATTAGCTCATGTTACAGCCCTTCAAAATCCATTGCTTTAATCATGGTTTAGTGGTGGACTTGGCAGTGTTAGGTTAACAGTTGGACTTGATGATAAAGGTCCTTTCCAACCAAAACAATTCTATGATTCTCTGATTTGGGAACAAACAAAAATCCAATTTCTTCCATGCTGACAATAAACCATAGTTTGTGTTGGGGAAAAAAAAAACCCTCAACAGTGCCTATATTTAGACTTGGGCTGAAGTGCCTGAAGGTGTGGTCTTCACAGGCAATCTCAGTGTTTCACTGGAAATCTGTGTGCAGACAAGCCTGCAAAAGAGGTGTGATTCTGATGCAACCATATGACTTGCAGAACTGCTGTCTGAGGCAAGGACCAGTCACCACACTCATCTTTGTTGAAGCTGGTGTAAGGGACGAGTGAGTTTTTTGGACCTCTCCTGCTGAGAAAACTTCATAAAATAGTTTATTTATAAAACAGTTTCTGCTTGGAGAGTGTGGCAAAGTTCAAACTAATTATTCACTATTTTGAGCGAACTCTTTCCCCCATCCTTAGATGTTTGAATTGCCCAGCTCACAATGAACACCTTCTCTTACTACAGCCAAGACAAAATGTGCAATGGATTTTGGCAGATCCCCTCCCACCCCTGCCAATATCTAAAGGAGTCTAATACCACTGGTAAAAAAATTATGAAGAACTTCACGCACATAGTTTCTCATTCTGATAATAAGGCAAACATGAGTATGATGGAAAGCATTTTCTTTCTGAATCAATTTGTTATATATATATATCTTGCTGTTTGGGGCAACAAAGAAGCCATTGTAATGCAAAAATGTCAGTCCTCAAGTTGAATTTGTAGTTGCAGCTATCTGATTATATAAAAGGAGATGCTGAAGAACTGTAAAACTCTCAAATATTTATTCAGCAAAAAAGCTGAATCCCATACACACTTTCCTAGCCATGCACATGTGCATGTCTTGTATGTCATTTAATGTGTGCTGCATTTTATAGCACCGTTTGTGTAATTCATAATTTTCATTTAGCGTATGATTTCCTGAGTATGTAACAATCCCAAAATAAGTGCCATTTGTGGGTAGCAAAGTATTTGAGTGCAGCTCACCACCTCCAACGTGTCAGATCTAGTGCGCCACTATTAATGGACATTCAGAAGAACTCTTACTCTACTGTTGAAATTCTTTTAAGACTGTATTTAGCTTTGGCAAATGTTTCCCATGTGTCTTTGAGTGGCAGTCCATCTTTTGATGTTTATATTTGCCATCTGGAGATGTCAGCTTTGTTCTACAGAAGAACTATGAAGTGGTGTAAGTAACTCTCAAGAAGTGGAAAGGAACATGTTCTAAAGGTTTACAAACAAATGTACCCATAAATAGTATAGAAAAATGAAAGTTTTATTCATGTGTGATGGTATGGACATACTTTTTTGGCAAGTCACTCTACTACCTGAAGTTTTTTTCAATCCTATTGCTACAGATAACCCAAAAGGCATTGAAAGCAGTATGTTCAGTATGATCAAGCTCACAGTTCTTCCAGAACTCCTTATAATGAGGCAGATTTCCTGATTTTCGTGGATTTTCCCCACAACAACTTTTGTGGAAAATATTTGAACAAAGGATGATCTACATATAAAATATACAAAACTCCTGGGTTCCTTGGATAGGCAGATGCAAGAATTATGCATTATTCTTATGGCTGTTACCATTACTATTCATACTTGCAACGATTCGATTGCAGAATCTGTATTTCCTTGTACTCAGCTACAACTCAGATAAGCATCAGAAGAGATTAAATATAACCGCGTAAAGGATGTAACCTCCTGTTACGCTGCAGTACGTTTGTTTTGCCACCAGCTACTGCAGGATAACTGCTAACACAAAGTTCAGATCTTGGCAGGTAAAACGCTTCCAGTTGAACTTTGTAATTTCCATAATGTGGAATATTTGAAGTTATAGCCACGTTACATAGATGTAGATGCAACTGATGGTTGTAAACCGCAGAACAATTAAAATTCAATCCCTAGAAATGTGTTAATGTTCTTTCCATTTATTTATGCTGTTGAGATAGGCAGGGCCACATACAGTACTCAGAAATGATACGCGTTCATCTATGTTTATATTGCCGGGAAAGGCAGTGCCATCTGCCCTTAGCAATTCTTTCTCTACTCTTTGCTCTTTGTAAGATGAGACCAGCTTCAATGTCATGTTAAGATTTATTGCTAGCTATCTGCTTCAAGTTGTTTTCTGGTCACCAGTAGTTTGTTTGGATTCCCTTTTCTCTTTGCTGTTGGCTATTGCCACCGTGGGACTTGGGCTTGTCAGAGTTATTTTATACATCATTAGCTCAGCAGTGCAGGGGACGATTTGCTTTCCCATAGAAAAGTAATTCTTTCTCAGAAGATGCATGTAAATCTTGGCTGTTGAGACAGCAGCTTTTGCAAATTTCCTTGAAAGCTGAATACTCAGGATTTTATTCTTCACTGCCTCACACCTCTTGCCGTCATTTAAACTTCTGCCAAAGAACGCTACTGAATCAGCAGCGCCGCATGCTGCATCTTCCAACCTTTGAGACTGCCTGCTTTGTCATCTTAATGCCCTTGTACGCAAGACATATTTACTTATTTTAATGTAATTTCAAGTTCATTTCCTTTAATGATCAAAAGTTAGTGGTGTGGTTTAGCCCTGAAAAAGAATGATACTACAGCCCTCACTGCATTATGGAGAGTAACTAGGGCAGAGGCCAGCTGGGCAGCAGCCAGCGCCTGGCTCTGACATTTGTAGGCTGGGAAGATCCAAGGTGATACGTAATTGGACACACTCGAAAACTAGAGGCCATAAATAGAATAAAACAAATAAACACATTCAGAAAAATGAGGGCTGCAAGAGCTGGGCTCTTTCCAAACATTCTTCCTATTTTTTTTACAAAGTCATCATTTCATTTATATGGTAATGCAAGTTCTAGCTCTTGGCTCAGCCCTTTCCACAGCCCGACACGTGCTCGATTTTCTGTCCTATTCCTTCTTGTGATGTAGTTTGCTGAAAGACTCATCAGGTACATTGCTGTAGAGTCTGTGAGTTTGGCTGGTTGGGTCAGGACACGGCAATTCTCTGAGTGTATTTGGGGTGCCTCAGTGGCCAGCTGCTGCCATTCATGTGCTGGTGGCTCATTTTTAGAGCCTGAGAGCTGCTCTGTCGTTAAAACCTGTGAGAGCTTGGAGCATTCAGCACTGCCCCTACGTTTCTCCAGCATTAGGGTTTGATTTGTAGAATAATTTCTCCAAAGTCCTGTTCTGTTCCTGCTTTGCAGGCAATCTGATACTACAGCAGTGCCTGCTGTTAATGGGGAACCCAGGCTTGCAGGGACCCAAGTATATTGTAATAGCAGTGAAGTTGTCAATCATCTCTCCACACCCCAAACACTTCAGCGCCTAGGTGGGCCCCCATACATGCTAATACTCGTTAGCACAGAACTCTATTAACCAAGCTGTCAGCCTGACTAAGTGTTTTCCATTCAATTTTTATATTTGTGTCCTCTGACTTGTCCACCTTTCATTTTTCCCCAGTGAGCTCTGCCCATCATTATCAAGAGCAGCACTTTCTGGAGTAGTCTGGAAGAACCTTAGTGATGCCTTTGCCTTCCATTATTTACATTTTATTTTAATTAAAACACATTTTTTTTCAATCTCCCTGCACTGTAGTAATATCAATGAAGCAATGTGTGTCCCACTCAGATAATGGAGAATGGTTCCTCCTGTTATTAATCCACGTTATTTGTGAAATTCCAGTAGTGTGTGCTTTATTTAATGGCTGCACAAATTACCTCCCAGGAGAGGCTGCAGACTTATTAAAGCTTATCTCCCTTGGGCCTGATTCTCTTCTGTCTTGGTTTCTTGTTAGCCATTTATACTTCTGCAAGGTGTACATCAAATATTAGGAGGTGTATATTTGGGATCCAGTAGCATTTTACCTTCATCCACAAAACCCTACAGTGACCCAAAAGTCACGCCAGCAATACTGCACTGCTGGCCAAAGATGTCTTTTGGTGTGTTCCCACTTGCAGGCGCCACTGGGATGCCTGTAGTGTAGAACTATGCTGGTGACCCTTCCAAGTGTGCACCAGCCCTGAAGGACTAGACAAGTCATGAGAATCAAAATTCTTACTGGTAGAGGCCGAGCTGGTAAGACCTAGAGCAACACTTCCACAAGCACTTCAGAGAAGTTTACGCATGTAAGTCTCCGTAAAGGACTTAGGTTGAGATTTTTAAGGAGGCAGAGAGTCCCTTGGTGGAATGGCCTAGGGAATGAGTGCACCTCATACCCAGTGGGTTCCTACTGTGATCTTCTTGTGATGGAGACAGGTCTCAGACCATGGCTGCACTAAGGGAACCATCAAGGCACTACAGGTATTCCTTTCTCTGACATTTGTCTCTGCCCCTGCCAGTGCTGTTGCAGGCTGCCCCTTTGGCATGTCAGCTTAAAAAAGTAACCCTGGGGGAAAAAGTGTGCTGACTTTTCAAAGCTGGACCAGTTTCTCAATCACTCCCACAAAGAGCTGGGTTGGCTTCCCCAATGGGGCGGTGCATTGTGATTTTGGGACTGGGGACTTGTGGTCAGGACAGATGGAGGAGAAGGGAGGTTTTGCTGCCCATCTTCTTGGTGGTTACATTCCAGATATGGAAATATATTCTAACTGGAGCAGACTTACTGGAGCACTCGGGAGAGAATGACTGTTTTGCAATCAGTGTGTAAGGGTGAATTACCATATAACATGCACAGGACCTATGGAATGAAATATCCAAGCGTATGAGCTCCTCTGTTTATCCTTGCATACACACTCTAAAGTATTTCTTCATGAGAGGCTGCAAGAAAGAAGCCAGAGCAAAAGCAAAAAACAGAATCATTCACAACTGTCAATTGGAAAGTGATGCAGTACACAAAAAAAGTAGAGGCTTTATGAAAGCCAACTACACGCTGCAGTCATTTATGCTTAGTACTGGCTTTTAACTATTGTTATATGTAAAAGGATAGCAAATAATTAACATAAAACTGGTTAGTTATTACTTGGGCCTGCAGCCAAACCATGTTATAGCTGATTTACTGTAAAGGCTGATCTGCATTTGCACAGTTCCCACCCTTGCTCTGGCACCAGAGTGGCTTCAGTTGCGGTAACAACTGCAGAAGCTCTTGTTTGACCAGGCAGGGGCATTTTTACTGCCGTGTGGCCTAATCTGGTTGTGCAGTCATGTGTGCACAGCGCAGCGTACGGATGTATGTTTTACAGCTTTTCCTTAGAAATGGCTTTAATATGCATGCCAACAGTCAGCACATAAAAATCATTTCCATCGAGTGATTTTGGGATATAGGAAAGACAGATTTCAAGGCTTGTTATTATGCTACTATGATGGGCTTTAAAAAGGAAACATTTTTCCTAACATGTTATAAATATCTCATCATACCATTACAATCACAGGCTCAGAAACTATCACAGCTACACACGAGAAAGGTAACACTGCAGTAATATAAAATCTCTCACTCACTTTTGTTTTCCTGATGGAGAGCTGCAAGAAGGAAAACTTGCTAATGTCCAGATATTATCTTGCCTTTTTTTAAAATCCAAAATTACTTCATGTTTACCTTAGAAACAGACACTTTGTTTATGGTGTGTTCTGTGCTGTGAAGCATATGGAAATCTAGGCAGTCCCTGCTTGAGAAGGCTCCTTTCTCACTGAACTACTCCAAGGCTACATATTCACAGGGGGACCCAGACTCAGGTTTGTGTGACTAACCCAAGAGAGGCATGTGTCTCAGAGGACTCAGGCATTTGCAAACATAAGCCTAAGTTTCTAAAAGTAAGCAAGGAGTTAAACAATAAACCATATCAGGTAGCCTGTTTATTACCATATGGCTATTTCCACTGCTGTTCTCTGTAAAGTCGTGCCAGCACTTTCATTTTAAACACTGTTTTTCATTAGTTTATATAACACAGCTGTAAATATTTTTTCAGGCTGAAACTCAGCATTCAATGTCACAAGGGAGAAACCAGGAAAAGATATCACCCCTGGCTATGCTGCTTTTGAATGATATAAAAGTGAAACTGCTGGGAGTGTTGCATGGGACAGGTATGTTCAACTCAGTAAAAGCTTGGGATTAACAAGTGGAGGAGTACAAAGCTATCTCAGCAGAAGTCCTCCACAAGGCAGCGGTCCTGGAAAAGGACAGGGAATGGGCCTGTGTGTTGAATCTTGAACTGGAATAGAAGCGCTCAATAAACAAAATACCAATATAGTAATGCTGAAGGAATATAATTAGTCACCACATTCTTGACTTCTGCTCTCTGGTATTTCCATTGTAAACGTGGATCATCTCCATCAAGCTTGGAGAGAGCCGTGGATACGACTGTGTGTCCTTGTATAAGTAACATGGATCAAGGATCTGATCACTGAGGTTGAGATCATACAAGACAGCTAAGCCATCTAACAGCCTGGTAGAAAACTAGCCTCTTTTTTTTTTTGGTCAGCCTAGTTTTGTGCCAGGTTAGTGAGCTCAGTCACTCCAGTGAAGCCTCCAAATGCTAGAGCCAATGCAAGTGAAATGGCCAGAGCAAAGACCCCCTTCACAGTGCCTGTTGATGTAGCTCAGCCCCTTTGCATGACTGGCCTGGGAGCATCTTCCAAAGGGGACATCTTCTGAGTAGTGGCATTGAGCAGCTGCTTCTCCCTGCTCGTCCTGGACCTTGTGCCACTTCTCGGTTGGACTGGCACAGCTGTTTGTGCAGACAGGTGGTGAACACCTGGTAATATAGATAGTTTTGCTGGGTTATTTCCTAAGGTGGTTTGCTGCCTGGTTACACAAACTGTCGGGCTGGTGCAACTCGGGACGTTGTAGGAAGGCACAAGTGATCAGCTGATGGGGACAGGGTAAACAGCAACTGCTTTAGCCAGTCCAAAGCGGTACTGACACCAGAAGCCAAACCACAGACTCAGGTTATTACAGGTCTTTCCATTGGCTTCAGTGAACGATAATTAGTCCCCCTATTGCAACCCCAAATCTCGGTGAGAGTGAAATCAGTGAACATTTTTTTCCCATGATTTCAATGGAACTGTGTTTAGAGTGAAAAACTCACCTGACTTTTGATGTTGTTTATGAAGCTCCCATCTGAAGGCATTTGGAGCAGGTATTAAAAGGCCATTTGGGTAGCAACCCATAGAGTTTTTCCCATTTCCTGGCTTATTCACCAGCTTTATGTCATTATTGATACTTTACAAGAGCGGCTATTTGTCTCTGCTATGACTAGGGATAATATAAAATAATATGAAAGTAGGTCACTTCAATTTGAACCAAGGGGAAAAAAAATCTGTGGCTGATAGAGGCTCCTGTGCATCCAACTCAGCTGAGAACACAGGCTAGGAAAAAAGCACAGGATGCCTGGGACACGTCTGCTGAGACTGAGCATTCAGCCCTCCCCTTCCTTGTGCTTGGTCACATACTCAGTGCTTGTGTAGCTTTAGCGGTTGTGCAGAGAAAGTCCCATGCTGGCTCCCCTAAAAGCCATCATGGATTTGCTCATCTGGGTAGGCCAGTACACCCGTTAAAACCCCACTTGCATTAAACCAGAATGGAGAACTCCTCTCCAAAACCACTGAAGGAGGTCCAACACCTGGGGATTAACACAATGGGTCCTTTAGGCGTGTAGCTCATGCTTATAGCAGGATTACTAAAACCTCACTTATTTTTGGCTTGTTTTGGATCTAGGTGCCCAATATCCTGTGCAAGTCTCGAAGTTTTGGCCAGGAACTCCCTAGGTGTGGTGATAAAGAATGATAAATCCTGCTTGAACCTGCGAGGGTTTGGCTCTTTGGAAGGAGCTTTCAGCATCCCTAGAAAAAAATCAGAGGAAATAACTTGATGTGTCTGGGAAAAATATGTGTTTCTCAGTCCCTGCATCTGAAAAATGCTCATAATTACACCTAACCTCACAGAAAAGCTGTGAAGTTTAATTAGTGTGTGCAAAGCCCATCGGTGTGTACATAGTGAAGACTGTTGCCCTGGCAAGGGAAGGGATGAGGTGGCCCAATAACTCTGCGGTGAGTCAGTGACGTTACCTAATCCATAGTACAGCTGTGCTGCGCGGGATACGCGCTATAAACACAGTGCCTTATCACCTATTTACCGGGGAGGGTGAACTGGTTCAGCTAAAATAAGAACAGGAATAAACCTGTGTCTGACAACACCTCAACCTTACCTCTTCTTATGCTCTGGCACTCTCTGTCCTGGGTGAAATAAAGTCCCAGAGGATTTTTTTTTTTCTTAAAGTATTCATTACTTGATTGAACAAAACGAGGGAAGATGAACATAACCCAGAGAAACGTGGTTTTGTGCAGTATTTTAACCAAAGTTTCAAAGCTGAAGTACCGCAATAAATGTCAGGGACCAGCTGCTTCCTCTCTTACGTGAGTCCATGTGGAGATGGTGATCCCCTCCAGATTGCCACTTGGGAAACACTGGCTGAGAGCATTATTTACAAAAGAAATAAAGGATGTCAGCAAACAGAGGTGGACTTTATATTATTCCCTTCTCATTTTTCCCTTTCCAATCCACCGAATGCCGTGGCTGCATTCAGGGAACTCATAAAATCATTTGGCCCACAGAGGCTCTGGTTCCACTCCTCTCTGAAGTCAAGTCCCACTTCCCACTGCCATGCAGGAAGGAGAATGAGGCCAAACATTCAAAGCATAGCACAAGGGTTCAGCAGATGTTGGTTCTCCCCTCAAACTGTTTGTAGGGACATGTTACATGTCCTGCAACACATCACTCTTGCTCATGTGTGGTATGAGGATAAGAACACCTTGTCACCTCTGGAGGATGCTCCGAGTTCCTTAGTGCCAGGTAAGTGGGTGATCATTAGAGAGAGATGCTTATGAAGTGCACAACTCCAGACAGCCAAAGATTGCAGGCAATGAGGGCTTTATGTATTATTTTGATGATTACGCAGTGTTTATATTGCAGGAGCAATCAGACATGCTAGAACTTGTGGAATTCTGATAGGGAAATATAGTCTCTGTCACTAGGGGACACTTTTAAAAGATAAAGGAGATGGAGCCTGGGGAAAGTAATACTCTTGTCTTACAAACATATACCAAGATAATGATGAGGGCTCTTGCACGCACTTATAGATCACACCCAGGGAAATACACTCATAGCAGAATTGTTAATCTTAGCTTTCCTGCTTGGTTGTGTTTTGTTTAGAAATCTATTTTTTTGAGTCAGGAAAGGCTCATCAGAGTAGAAGGGATAGAGGAGGGGAAAGGGCTGATCAGTAAGGGGACAAGAAAACTAAGGGAGATGGGGATAAAGAAGGAACAGAAAGAAAGAAGGTGAATGCAATAAGAATGGAAAAACATATCAATGGAGAACGCTAGCATGGGGAGATGACAGGGTGCGTAGTTAGGAGAAGAGCAGCATAAAGCAGGGACAACTGCCATTGGTAGTTTAGGAAAAGAGTGAAAAATAGCCGAAGTTTTTAATGTGTAAATGTTGGGCTCAGGAGCTCTAGAGGCATCAGAAAGGAACCAGTGACCACTGGGACTGAGGCAGGGACACTATCCAAGCAAGGACAGAAGAGGATGCCACTGCCCCCTCCCATGCTGCTTCTCCATCAGCACCCTCTTGTTAGGTCTGCTCTTACAGTAGTGGCTCCTAAGGCTACCAGGTCTCGATCCAAGCAGTCCTGCACCCCAGTGCTAAGAAATGTGCAAAACACAGAGTCAAATCCATTTGCAGTTGTTGTTCATTTCAGTGAAGTCCCAAACTAAATTTGGGGCTATGTTTGGGTTTTAAGAGGACCTGATGCCAGGGTCAGGTGTTTCTTAGGTGCAGTCTTCCTCATTTACAAAAAAGCTCTTCAAAGTCATGTCTCCTTGAGCATGGGAAGAAAGCCAAGCCTGCCTTTCCAACAACCACTCCCAACTCTTAGTTTCTTCCACACTTCCACTAGAGATGACACATCACCCCTCCTCTGATTTTTTCTCCTTTCTTTCCATTTCCCATGCACATGCACCCTTCAGTCTGTAATGGGTCCTAAGAAAGCTCTTTGATACACAGAGCGATGCCTCCCACTCGCAATGCTCTGCAACCACACTACCCCTTCAGCCCTCTCATCACTACTGCTGTGGTGCCAACGGCCAAGCGGGAGCAGGAAACTGATCCAGGTTTAAAGTAATGCTTTAAAATTGGGACGAGATGGGGAGAGAGGGAGGGAGAGGCACAGTTATTTTTGACCTGGATTGATTCCCTTACCCACTTCATGCTGCAGCCTCGTAGACACTTGCACTGGTGGAGCAGGCAACGGCAATGAGCAGGTGGCTGGAGGTGTGTGCTGCTGAACCTTCCTTGCCAACAAGACAAGGGTGGCATATGCATGTGCTCTGCTCTGCTCAGCCCGTGACATGCTGGCCAGTGGCTCCTGTTGCTAACACCTCAAAAATGTACCCTTTATTCCTCCTTCCACACGGACAGTTCAAGGCAGCAAGCAGCTGGAGGTGAAAGCTTTTATCCCCACAGAAAACCAGGGATGTATAAGCTCTGTGTGACATTGTTTTAGCTGAGCTACATTGGCCCGTCACACAGATGAGGATCTGTTTGACTGTGCTGACTGCTCTTACAACATTATCTTGAGTTTCATGATATCAGGTGATGTTGGTAGGGGCCAGCTGTTGGAATTAGATGATCATATGTGAATCTAAGCTTTCTTTTTCCTTTCTTAAAGTAAGCTCATGACAGGAAAACGAGGGAAGCCTGACAGCATGACACAAAGGCTGAAGCATTTGAAGGCCCATAAAACACGCTTCAAATGTACACATTTTGTAAAAGCTCATTATTTTTTGAGGCTTGATTCATGACGGCTGAATCCTGGGGACTAGCAATAGTCATATAATGTAAAAGAGCTATAAACATTAAAGAAGCAAAAATGCACAAAGCTTCTACATCACCCGCCAGCTGCAGCCAAGCTATGCCTCGTCGGGATTTATTGCAGCATCCTCAAGCAGAGCAAGCGGTGAAGTGGCACTATTACTTCTGATTACGAATGGACTGGGTAAGAGCATCAGCGCTATAAACAACCCATTATAGAATGGGCTGCACAGTACAACACCTACTATATTAATAACATTCAGTTCTTCAGTTTTAAAAATAGCGCACTCAGGAAGAAAAGCAATCGCATTCTAGTCTGACACCTGAAAGGAAACATGGGAAGGAAATAACTGTAACTGGCACAGCTAATAACGGGTTATGATGTTACCCTCCTGGGAACTGGGGGGAATTGTCCTGCACTTTAGACTAGAATTAGCCTGATTTCTCAAATGTAAATCTGTGTTAATCCTTCTAAAAGTTAAAAAAAGCTTATGTGAGTTTTTGGTCCCCATGGAGCTCCTCTGTGCCATTTTTGATGGAAGAAAAGGGTCAGAAAGCTGCCTCCATGGTTCGTATGAACGTGTCCCTCATACAAGGCAGCCAGAGACATCCCTGCCATCCCCACACAGTCTCTCCCCACCTGCTGAGGGCAAGAAAATGCTGGAGCAATCTGCGCTTTATTAACCTTTACATAACGTAATGGTCCCTCGAGGCCTTTGGCAACTCAAAGATTAGAGGGCTCATCTGAACACAGAAGCTGCACCAATTTAACTTATATCATGGCTTTTATTTGTGTTCCCAGAGCCAGTTCAAGGTGTGGTTTCACAGGTTCCTAGCTCTCTGTTCCCATTCCTCTGCCAGAGGTCTGTCCCTCCCAGCAGAGCTGGTGGCCTGTGCCGTGGGTGCTCATCTCCTCTGCTTTTGAGCAAAAACTGGGCAGTTTCCCATGCACCTGCCTCCATTAGCCACTTTTGGGAGGATGCTGGACTTTAGTCCTGGAGGAGCTGGGGCACGAGGAGGTTTGGTTCTGCCAGCTCACTGTGGGATGATGATGACCAGCATAAGCGCTGAGTAAACACCTGGGGTGGGGAGTCCTCGAATGTGACAGTGAGGGATGTCAGCCTTTGTCAGTCAGCACAGCTCCAGGGAGTTCAAACCCTCCTCTCCCACACCCCAGCAGCATGCCCAAGCCACACAGCTGTGGGATAGCTGGAGTAGAAGGGGACACTCTCCGTCTCATCCTGTGGTTTATTATCTGCTGATAAGAAAGAAATCAAGATTCGGGCAGAAGGAGCAAAGGGAGGCCTTAGATATCACATCCTACTGGTGGATCTCAAAGGGGTTTTGGAGGTAGACAGTTTTACAGCCATTGCATAGACACTGCACCAATAGCATTGAGTAGGTGATTGATTTGCTGAAGGTCACCTAGCAAGCAAATGAGAGAACTGGGAGAAAATGTCACCTTAGACCTTTTCCAGTGACTCACTCACTTCATGACAGTGCCTCCAACTAAAAACTCTAGCAGAGACAGACCGTAGTTAAATTCTTGCATTTTGCTCCCATACCCTGGCCAGGCATCAGAGTTGAACCAAACCTGTCCTATCCCTATCCCTGCCTAGGCCCCCTTCCACTACCCAGATCGTGCACAAGGGGCCTTATATGACCCTGCTTGCACCCATACATCCACCCTGGAGGAGTGTGATGGAACACATCCAAGCTTCGAGACACACTAGTTTGTCCATCCCAAGCAAATGTGGTATCCTCGGTTAAACGGATGCAACATTAGACGTGGGCTACAATGGAAGCCCCCAAGACCTCTGAGAAATAAAATACCTGAAGGGGAGCCTAGTTTGTTTAAACCTTTGTCCCCTTGATTTTTCAGACTAAGCAGTTCATTAGCACAGCTGAAGATTCAACCTGTTTTGTAGCAAGTGTAGATTGAATTAATCTGTCTCAACTCCAGTTGTACAATGAGAGGCTTCTTTAATGGCAGGAAGTCGGCTGTCCCCATATTCTTCCCTGAGACAAAAGTTCTGGGCACTGCTGGATGAGAAAATAGCTATGGCTTTTTCTAAAGAGCCAGTGAAATAAAATCACTGGAGGAAGTATTCCAAAGCCCTTCAATACAGCAAACTGTGTGGGCAAAGCAGTACAAGCAAAGATTACATCATCCCCAGAAACAACCAAACAGCTCTGTGAAGGTAATTACCAAGTATGATGTAAACAACTGGATAGGGGTATGTGTAAACACTGCTAAACCAGAATACTGAGCATGTGATCCTGGAGAACAGAATGAGAGCATTTCAAGGCGTATGTTAATTCATCAGCTCTCACCAGTATTCCTGATCACGAGTGCTTATGTTTCAATACTGTCTTGGGAAGCTGTGAACATCAAAGCCCAGAGAGGCACACATGCATATCCAGGTCCACCAGCTCTGCCAGGGAGGTATGAATCTCCAGCAAGCAGATGATAACAAATAGCAGGAAGCACATAGTGAGCCAGCTCCGGGAATGCGAATCAAAGCCACGATTTAAGTTACTTTGATTCAGCCCCTGTGTAGAGATTAGGAACTGAAAATCAAAGTGGGGCTTGGTACCTTTTTCAAGGAGGTAGCTCCATTGCCTAAATGAAAAGAGCTGGTAGCTCCCTCAGAAGTGCGGGTCCAAATCTCAGCCAAGATGTAGGGAGCAGCTCTTTTCTCTTTTCAGAGCTGGCTACACAAAGGAGTTTACTTTGAAGTGTGGTGTTGCAATGTAATTGCTTCATATAAACTAGTATGCAGGAGCAGTCTCCAAATGAACACACAGCTTTTACTTCCCGAGTCATTGCTTCCACTTGGAGAAAGGGAGGGAGGATACTTCAGCTCGTTCGGTGAGCTGGGACCCCACAGTACCTGGTGGAGCTGCTGGGCTTCAGGATGGCTCCCGTGGCATTCAGTGGCGCAGGTGACAGGGCATAGCCAGAAGTCACCGATTTCCACCCAGATGTTCACACCGTCAAACCCTGTGATTCACCATTTGGGTGGTATCACTGTTCAAGTTCTCAACAAATCACTACGAACAAGCCAGCTCTCCCCGAGGTAACTGGGCTGGTAACTGGGTGTAGGTGGCAATCAGTGTGGGGATATTTGGTGTGTCAGTGCCAGACAGCTGCAAGTTTTCCAACCAGGCACAACTCTCCCACGCAATTTTAGCTGCCATTTTTCCGGCTTCCTCTTCCTCACTGGCAGCAGTGCCAGAAGACTGAGGATGCAGAGGAGGAGCAGAAGGAGCTCAATATGGCTGAGCAAGGTGCTCTCCTGGAAGAACTGCCTTTCAAATGTCTTCTCTCCTCATCAAGCACTTTCTGTCCCCGGCAGGTGAAGAGCATGCTGAGGGCCACCACTGGCCCACAGGACCTTCTTCCAGGTGAGAAAAGACATTTTTCCATGTGCAGTTCACCTGAGAGCCACCACATCAGACTGCCTACTCAAAAGCAGACAGACATCACCATCCAGAAAGGTGTTGTCGGGACCACACGTGAAAGTCTCCAGGTCCCGGGGTGTTGTTAGTGTCACCTCTGAGGGTCCCTAATTTCACTGGCTTGGCTGGCAGCACAGCCCTTGCTGCTGTTATCCCTGAGCCAAGGCTTGGAGTTAATAAATACAACCATGTACACTTAACTGAGTGCAGCCCTGGCCTCGATGGGACAGACCACACAAGTGCAGGATCACTCCTGCTCACCTGGGCCTGCCCCATCTTGGGCTATGCCACTGATGGGACCTCAAGCCCTGCAGCTTTCCAGTAAAACTTCATCTAGGGGTTGTCTGCTCTACTTCAGGCCTTGTGAAAAGCTTATCAAGGTCTTAGTCTTTACAGTGTATGCAATTCACCAGATTGTCACCTGCCTCCACTGCTGAAAAAACAAGAGGACTGCCATCCCACTTAAGAGTGTCATTACCAGTGCCATGGTTTCTCCTTTAGTTTCTAGAAGGTCCTGTCTGCATCCTCTCTGTGTGGCTCAGTAAGATGTTGGTGGGACATCTGGATCATAGAAAAATCCATTTAACGACTGCCAGACCAGCGACAGCACAGCAGTGCAACACATCTCCCCATTGTCACAAGCTGTACAGAGACATCAGCCGGGCTTCATGAGCTAAGTGCAATCAGTCCACAGCTACAGCTGCCCCCTCGCTGCACCAGAGAGAAAGAGGGACTCACCTCGGCTGGAGAGCAGAGGCTCAGACGCTTCTAGGCTGTCTTAGCAGCCCGTGTCGTGGACCCATTAGAGTGGCAATTTCCAGAGCATGCGTCAGACAGCCCTCCTACACTGATGCTGAGATACACCTCCTACACTGATGCACCTTGGATACAGGCCTGACATAATACTAGGAAAATTTGTCATGATTTGTGGTACATAGCGTCACTGATATGGTGACATGACCTGCTGAGCTGTGTGGGACATTTCCTTTGCTATGAGGTGCGAGTTCTGCATGCTCGGCAAGCATTTATTAATTTTAAATAGAATGGAGGATGTCAATTAACTGTGGGAGATACGTCAGTGTTTGTTAATGCACTCTGTACTCTTTTATTAATTTTCCATACCGTCATGGATGTGAGTCTGCTCAGGGGAGACATCAACAGTAGCACAGCAATTTTCCCTGCAGAGCCCTGCGTTGGGAGGCACGGGATGGAGACGAGGGGGAGGCTCTGTACTATTGCTCAGTGAGATTTTTTTTCTGAGTGCCTGAGTACATTCATGAATGTATAAAATTGTGGAACTTGTGCATAACCAGTTTGAGTGCCTAAGTGCTAGCCTGTGAGGCTTCTCTCCCTGCCCGCAGCATTGTTCCTCAAGCTTTGTAGGCCTTTTCTAGGTCATGATTGATTTTATATATTAGATAACGCTAGCACATTAAAAAAAAAAATAATTCAGCTTTAAAATGAAGACAAACATTAGGCAAAACTTTTTTTTCCCCTGGAAAGTGCAATACTTTAGTACTGTACAGAGCAAAGGCAAGGGGGCTAAATTAAAGGACAAGGGATACAGAGCTGGGAGCTCTTGGCACGCTGTGGAGAGTCTTCCAGTGTGTGCGAGCAGCTTTACCTATCTAGGAATCTTGGGAACTGGTGTGGCATGGCTTTGTAATCTGCTCACAACATCAAAGGTGGATCCACCTCCATGAACCATTTTTGCACAAGTTCTTTGATCAGGAAGAGAGCTGTCTTGCATTCCCCAGCCTCTGCTCCTCCCAGAGCATCACGCTCCTACCCTGCACATTTCCGCATTTCTTAGAGCTCAAATGAGGTCACCAAACTTTTCCTTTGTTTTTCCCTTTCTTCACTCTCAAGTCCTCTTGGAATGCTTCAGGCACAGATCCTGTAGAATCAGAGGAGCCATGGGCAGACTTTGTCCTTTCCCCACAGCAGCTGAGTTAAGGGAAAGGACTCACTACCCTACTCTCAGGTGCCACCCCTGGAGCCTTGCCCCACTTTTGGGAGACTCATGAAACAGCGAACCCTTCCCACCTCTCTTCACATGTAATTTTGGACCTCAGAGCAGGATCCAGCCATCATGGGAAAGGGGCAGCTGCCTCTGCTGTAGGGGACACGCTGGCTGCCATCCAGCTGCACAGGGCTGCAGTACAGACTGCACTGAAGGACAAACACATAACGAGAGGACAAGCAACGTGGGTTTCTACAAAGGCTGAAGGAAACCCACTGAGATCCATATTTCTGTTAGGTCATGAGAAGGGCCTGGCTGATGTTCTGTTTGGCTGGTAGGAGATAGCCATGGATTTGAGATCCTGGGGGAGGCAGCCAGGAGCTCCGCACTTCGGGCATCTGAAATGCCATCTACCTCCCTTGCAGCCCTGCTCTGAGCCCACAGGGCCTTTAACATTGCTTTGTGATGAATTTGAAGACTAGGGAACTAACCATATCAAAAGGTGTATGTCCTGCTCGGACTCCTACAGTTGTTCTGATAGAGAAATGCCGCTTCAAGACTGTTAGCAATAAGAAATGCTCTTCTGAGATTTATATGGTTTTACACTGGCAAAAGTGGGCTGGCTGGCAGGCGAAGGGGCTGTATGAGGATTGAGCAGGGTGGTAGGGAGGCAGGGAAGAGGATGGGGAGCTGGCTCTGAGGCAGGTATGCTTCCTCTTGCATCCCACGTTTGCAGGGAGGGAGATTGTAATGTGGAATTGTTCCACAGCAGCATAAACCAATCTAAAATGGGGCTGCCATGGGGTTTGTCCTCCTCTCCAGCCATAGCTGTACTGGCCTTGCACACCCAGGGCTGGCAGGGAGCCAGTGCAGGGAGCTGAGCTGTCTGAAAGCTAACACCATGGAGAAAAACTGATGAGTCTTCAGACAAACAGTTCCCTTACCCAGGCACTGTGTGGCTGCACTGGTGCCACTGCTGGTGCCGGGGGTGGGAGACTGGGAGGGAGGATGGCTGCAGCCCCAAATTAGGTCAAACTGAGGTCCAGTGGAGTTGTGTCCCAGCTTGAAAGGCTCCTTGAAGGACATCTGGCTCCTGGCCGACTTCTTCCTTCCTCGTCCATCCAATGTGCAGTGTGCTGCAGAAGGGGTGCTCTGCTCTCAAAGGCCACAGGTATGTTAATAAATCAAATGGCCAGGGGCTTCTTCCTTGGCCCTAAGGGCAAGTGGCACGGCTAAAATCTCATCATCCATCCTGCCTCTCGGGGAACGGTCCTTGTATTGTTCATATCTCCCAAAGTGGGCTGGACTGTAGCCTGGAGCCAAAATCAAGCCAGGTAGTGTTCTAGTAGCACTTAATGGTGTGACAGTGCTTGAACCCCTGTGCTGGCCCTGCCTAGCACAGGGGTGATGCAGATGTGATGGGCCACATACTGTAAGTATAGACACCTCCTTGCCACCAGAGTAAATATGTGTCTATAAAAATACAGTGCATTTCTTCAGTGACATTGCTGTAAGGAAATGTGGTTTTCAGTGGTGTGAAGTATTTGTGTAGCCCAGAAACCCAACAGATGCTGCACAGCCTGTTCTGTGAGGGGCTCTGGGGCGAGACCTTCAAATGTCCTGGCTGCTTTGTGCTGATATTTAAAGGTCAGCTGTATTCCGAAAAGTTACCTCATCAGGCATGGTGGAAATTTGTCTTTCTAATAAACCCACAGATTCGCCCAGCTGCCAACTGAAAATGTGCATTTCCAGACTTGGCAGTTGAGGATAAGATCAGCTGTGAAAGCCAGAGAGGCTTTTTCTGGGTCTCCCACCCTCAACAGTGAGGGCTGCTTAAGAAAGGCTTGCAAGTCTGCAAATGGGGCTGGAGTTGGAGTGGAAATGTGCTGTCTTGGGTGAGGAAGTTCTGCAGCCTTAGCAGGCACAAAATGTAGCAAACCCTTATTTTAGTGAGTGAATTCCCCAGATGTGCCTGGGAACAAGTCAATTGACTACAAAAGATCTATTTATCCACAATCACTATTTAGAGTAAAACTGCGCTTTGAGGTTTTGAAGGCACTTTCGCAATACACGGGTTTGCCCTGGTGTCCTTGGCCAAAAATAGTCACTTCTCTTATTTTTGTTCTGCTAATGTATGCCAGCTGGCTGCCACCCGCCATTCCTGACACGGCTGCATTTCAGTTCTGTTTTTTATGTAAAGTTTGTGCAATGTGATTTAGGGTCCTTTGGGATGAAATGTACTATGTAAATATAAACTTTTATTTCCAAAACCTTTCTGTAGCCATTAAGAGCCTAATTCATCCCACCCCACCCAGGGGTTCACACCAAGAGTTGGGCAAACAGATATGGCTCCTAGCATCTTCTAGCACCTAATGGGTTCACTCTCTGGAGGAAGCTTCCTTGAGCAACTTCTGGAAATACCGCAGTGCTGCTCAGGGCCCCAGCACTCGGCTTCAGTTTGGACCAGGATTTTGAACGTCCAAGTGGAAGGGTTGTTTGCATACAAGGGGTTAGTTTGGCATTTTACTACATAAACTTGTCGTTTGCAAACGGATTGGAATCTGGATTTGGAGTTTTGTTCCTTCACACTAGGCTGTAGGATAGTTTGGATCCAGCTGGTTAATTTACCAATACAGCCAAGCAGGTGATGGGGAATAGGGTGGGCTACAGCCAGTGTTTATCTTTCAACCTCATTATCAATAAAGACTGAGACTGAAATTTTAGCAATCATCATGAAAACTCCGTCTTTTCTGGCTCTAGGTCAGATATCCCTGTAATAGTGAATAATGTGCAAATTTACTGCTTTCATAAACAAATCCAGCCCTGCTGAGGACTTGGGAGAAGTAAATCTGGTCCAGTGCAATTATATCTTGCCATCTACGGCAAGTAGGGGCCTATCCCAAACTCTGTGCAACACATACATACCCACAACACACACTACACAATACAATGTGCAACATTTGCAACACAGCAAAGCAAATGATCTACAAGATATAGTTGCCTATTTAAATTAGTGTCCTGAATATTTATCCCTAGGAATTCCTGTGTCCCTTCAGCTGTAGAGGGAGCGGGAAAATGGGGGTTTGCTAATATGGCTGAAAAGGTAAAGATAAAAAAAGAAAAAAGGTAAAGGTGAAGGTGAAGGTAAAGGTAAAGGTAAAGTTTGCAGATTCAGGGGGGTAAAGTCAAGGGTCCAGTATCACACACCTACAATACCCTTCCACCGATTTTTAATCAGGGGTCTTCAACCTCCCCTGACTGCATCAGGAAGGACGTTGAAAAACAAGATACTTCCCTTTGTTTTTAGAAGCCACAGAACATAAAGGAGAGCTCATGTGCCTTAACAGCAGGTGAAGCTGAAATTTCACCTGTGCCCAGCCAGCACTGGCTTCTGCCAGCCCAGGCAGAGCCTGTGACACGAAAGCCCATGCCCATGTTTGTGAGCTGGTGAGCAGGAAAGTCTGCCGTCTTCCAGCTATGCCTCCTGCAGCTCATTCAACTCTCATGAATGTCTCTGCCTCCACGAGCAGCAGCAGGGGGCAAAAATGAAAGTGGGTATCTTTCTCCATGAGCCTCTGAGCTTTGCAACGAATTTGGTTTCCAAACCTGCAATAGCAGCAGCACATACACTCAGGCTGGGCCTTTCATGTGCACTTTGTATCAGCACCGCGACTGCCAGAGCAGCAGGAAAGGGGATCTGCCTCAGAGAGATGCTGCTGAGGAGGCCCGCGTCAAAATTCAGACGTGAAAGGACACTTGCGGGCATTTGTCCCCAGGCAAGAAAAATGAAGACTAGAAGGAACGGACTGACATCCACACTATGCCTGGTGTAAAATGCTGGGGGTTGCTAATTAGAGGAGAGAGGTCTGCTCTGGCAGTCCTTGCTTCTGAGAGCAAGTGCTGCTGAAAAAATACCTCAGTCACCAGCAAAGCTCCTTGTAAGCACCCGGATGCCATTTTGGAGATCACCAGATACATTTCTCAGACAGGCTACTGGGACTTCACGAAGCAGGTGGGAGCACTGCACTGAGAATTAAAACCTGGAGCTGCTGAATTTACAAGCAGCAAGACTAACCTGGACATTGAACAGGCAGAGTAGATATAGTCCACATCTCCAGGCCAGAACTGTAATCCCCCTTCGTTTATAGGATGATGCACCTCTGCAACCCACTCTAGCAGAGCCTGTCACCCTCCTGGAGAAGAGACTCACCCCTCACACCTGTTTGAAGGCAGAAGAGACCATCAGACCGAAGAAGTCTTGGTGGTTGTGCCTTATGCGACCCCAAGTGAGGGCTGGAGGCAGCACAAGGCTGAGATACTGGATTTACTTTAGAAAGTAGAGACTGCAGGGCATTATTTGGGATTAGGATTATTTGGGATTAGGCATTATTAGCAGTAGGCATTTTGCTGATGGTGTGTGTGTGACACCAGCAGGTGAGCGTGGGGCAGGGCCAGTGACCATGGGGCAGGTCCCACCTGGCACCCCACAGCCTGCGAATGGCCTGACTCTTCCCTACCAAGGCAAGGTCCTGGAGCACAGCAGTTCTCTTCTGGCTTCATTAGAGCTAGGTCACCACAGTATAGACACTGTTTCCAGGAGAGCTAATGGGTCCATGAGAGGTGCCACTGCACCAGGAGTCCTTAGGCCAACGTGGGAAGGAAAGCTCAGGGTTCCTTGGAGCAAAAGCAGGGGTTCCAGCTATCTCTTTGCAAGCCAATGTGTGTGTGGATAGGAGGGGGTACACCCATGCTGTCCACCTCACCCTCCTTTACTATGTCTTCGCCTTCCAACCCCTCACTGATATCTCAGTCCCCTACCCCCAACTTTTCACTGCATCCTGATTCCCAGTGCAAGATCCCAGCTCCACAATTCCTGTTCTCCTACTACTCATCTGCCCTAGGACATTTCTGTCCCAGGTCCAGCTCCCTCATGCCCATCAAACGTGGACCAACCCCATACCCACCTCCATCTGCTGTCAAGTCCCACCCAAGCCCATGCCATCTCCTTTTGTCACCTCTCTGGGTCTGATCAGGTTCCCACTGGGCTCCTGCAGCATGTGCTGGGAGGTGAGATCTGCGCCCCATGAGAGTGTAAATTAATCTCAATGAGCAGCACACAGTGCCTTTCTTGTTTTCCCCTTGCAAATTCAAGGAAAGAGGGAAATATTATTTGATTTTCTAAAGGTACCCATGACTGTTAGAGGCTACGTGATCCCAGGGAAGAAGATGGAAGTGTTCTGCACCTTTCCCCGAGTTCCTCTTTATCTCTGTGTCCACTACAGCTGCACCAACCTCACAGCACATTAGTTAAAAATGTTAGTTACAAGTGTTGCAGAGGAGCTTAGGAGTCTGCTTTGGGTGCAAATGGCTGAGCTCAGAACCAGCGAGGCACAGGAACTGGCTGCAATGGCGATGCTCATGTACCTCCAGGACTGGGGTGCCCATGGGCACCATGCTGGTCCTTTTGCTCTAATCAGGCACTATGAAATGTCAACCTGGCATTAAAAAAAACCCAAGCATTGACGGAACCCTGTCATATCCAGAAAGAGAGTTGAAAGACTGTACCACATATTATGCCCGTGTTGCTAGAGAGGTTGGTGCTTCACTCATGGTGAGCACATCACCTTCACTGACACATGGGACTGGTGCCAATGTGACACATTTTTAGCAGAAGTGCAAGAAAAAGAAACCTCTTTTTTAAAAAGCTCTTCCTCTCCCAGGAGCTCTCATAACTCACTTTTCCTTTCCAGGATCCCCTCTCCTCATTATACTTCCAGTATTTCCAGCTCTTTTTTCTTCTAATTTAGCAAAGAAAAGTTCATTGCCGTGTTGTTGTCCCTGATGTGAGACATGGCAACAGAAGGTGCACCACAGGCTAGCAAAGGGACCGTGGTGTGTAGTTTGCCTATCTGTCTCTGGTGTCAGCTGGATTTGGGATGAGTCAAGGAGATAAGTTAAGAGCAAACAAGTGGGAGAGAGAATAGCCGCTTGGCGGCGTGACGAGGGTGCGTCTGCCGCTAACTCAGAGACCTAATCGATGTCTTATCATTTCTCGTGTCTTCCAGCTCCCGCATAAAACCTCCAAATGTTCTCATTGAGGGATGAATTCCTCCTCCTCAGGAGCATGCGCTTGAGCCCTCCGCATGGGAAACACCCATGTCTTCTCCATATGGCAAAAATGCTGAGCCAATGATTACACACACGAGCTAATGGGTGGACACGTCTATCCCAGCCGGTTGTACCAAAATACATAAAGCAGATACATTATCCCTAGTTGCAAGCGGTATCAGCAGCCTAAGGAATAATTAGATGTATTTTATACTGAAATTAGGAGATTGTAAGGGAAATGGAGCCTCAAAGGAAGAAGTTCAGACATCCTGAAGAAAAAAAGCAGAGGTACTTAGGAGGACAATATTATCCTAAAATACGGGTACATAGAGGCAGCTCTGTCACAAAATGAAACAATCTCTTGGTGTCATTCTGCTAGAGCTGTGAAGCTCTGTCTGAAGATCCACTGTGAAGGCTGGAAGTTGGGTTGTCAAAGGAGTCCTCTTGTCCTGAGAAGAAAGAAACAGGATGAGTGCTACCCAGTGCCTTGCATGTGAACCTTGTTGTCTAGAAAGGAGCCATACTGCAAGACACCCTAGTACCAAGCTCAATTGGGACTCTCTTTGGCTCCTTGGTGAAGCACATGGGCATCTCCTAAGGCTCTTTGCCTTGTCCTCCTCTTTTTCTTCACCTGTCCTTTATGGCCCTTTACTCTGGACAGTGTTATGGTGGTTGTTAGTGGTTGCTGATCATTTCAGACAGACTTTTTTCCTCCTTTGGGGCTCATGACCCCTCCCCATCCTGGACCTGGCTATAAATAATGTTCCTTCTTCCTGCCTTGCCCCAGCATTTGTTCTCTGTTCTCTCTCCCTTATTCTCTGAAGGTCTTGGCATGTGTCTTTCATCTGCCTATAGTGGGTTCCATGGGTATGCAATGAGCACAGAAGCTAATTAGTGACTGATGCCTCAGGGTTTTAATTTGAACCTCATGGTGCAGCCGTACGTTGATTGCAAATAAGGCACATGCTGGATGACCATGTGGGGTCCTTTGAGAGCTCTTCAGTGGAGACCAACCTGCTGCTCAAGCCCAGTTGTGACCTCTCCAAACAACCTCTGAAATACTCAGAAGACTTAGGCACTACTCGCAAACTGTTTTGAAAATTTCCCTCAGTGTTCAAAGTTGAAACAAATTCCATTTGGAACATCAGTGAGCTACTTGCAACTGTTCACGTGTGTGAAAATTGTGGAATTCACTATGAATCTTTAGAGAGGGAACTGTGGGCAAATTTGGAGGAGGTGGTCAAGCTCTCAGATGGCCAACTGGCAGGCCCCCCCCTCTGGACCCTATTTACTGAAAGAAACTCAGTTTAAACAAAGTAAGTAAAATCAAGGAAAAGATACTCCTCAGGCTAAGTCATTAATATTACAAAGAAAACGAGACAACAAATCAAAATCAAATAAATGCATCAAGATGCTATCGATAATCTCAACACAAAACCAGTTGATCCTTATAATCGTTAAGAAAGGCTCTTCGGGAAGCAGCTGTCCCTTTGGTTACAAACATGCTAGAGTGAATTTAACACAGAAACTGGAGCTGCTTAAATAGTTTAGTTTTGAGACATTACTATCTAATGTTCACATCACAGAGCCAGTTATAAAGCCCCTGTCTTAGATTTACATTCTCACAGAGTAAGTAACCCTTTCCTCCCCTCTGCAGGCAGACTGAATCACAGATTTCAACAGAACAACTTGAATAAACAGAATTTTGACATGTCTTATTAACCAGAGGGGTTAGACATGTCTTATTAATCTGGGGCAGCGTCAAGGGCTCTAGATTTTTTTAGCATAAAATACTTTTTGTTTATGAGCCAGCATTTAATCCTAAAAGGTTTTCTTCATAGTGCAGATTTTAGGGACGGACACATGCATGCACGCACACAGCAACATTTTCATGACGTAGCACAAAGTCTAAGAAAGTCCAGACATTTCCTAGATATTAAACACAAGCAGCAAACATTGATAAAGAAGTCACTTCCTAAAGGACTGGGCCTGGAGCTGCAGTCACAGAGGAGCGGATGTCCCCTTGGCTCAGTGCTTCTGGTGAACAGACCTTGTTTGGGTGCTGGCAGGGAGGCAGGAGACAGTGACAACATGACTGGCAAGAGTTTTGACTTCTTCTCTTTAAAATGACTGTGCTTGGAGACTGGAGAGCCAGTCTCCGCTTAACAGGCTCATTGACCTTAAAGGTGAGATACCCCAGACTGGCCCTTAAGGTTCGTGAACTTTGCTTACCCTGACTGGTGACATCTCCTCCCCAGCCTGCAAGAAAATCCAGTGCAAGGCTTGACTTGGAGCTACCCCAGATTTGAACTTAGCAAGTGGCAGGTTTGGAAGAAGTCCCGTTTACATACACAGAATAAAAAGTATTTGGTGCCTTACAGAGCAGACACTCTACGTCTGCAAACATTCCCCTGAGCCTTCATTCCCCTCCTTCCCTCTGTTTTTGTAAATAAAAAATTAAATGCACAAGATGTTTCCTGAAGATTTTGGCATGGTCTTATCTGGATGAACGGTCTCATGATGACTCTGTTGCCAACTTACAGAAATTTCAACACAAAACTATCCTATAAAAATAGCTGCTTGCCAGGGTTTGTTTGTTTTCTTCCCAACCATCACTCGACATTCATGTAACTGCAAACTCAAAAATAAATGTGTACAATTTATTACTACTGTCATCATTCTTCTCCTAAACAAGGCAACTTATAGTCAGTGTTCTATTTTGGAAATAAGCTAGAAGTCAAGCAGTTTGTGTCTCTTGCACTCCTTTAGAGCAGCAAAACCTGCCAGTTATTTCTTTGCTGACTTGGGGTCAGCAAAAGCAGCAAAAGCAGTGTTTGGCAATGCTGCCTGACACTTCCACAGCTGATATCAAAACCCTCGTACCTCCCCAAGAACAGCATTTGCAGTATCCCTTTGGAGAAGTGGCCATGGGTATCCCTTGCAGTATCCCTTTGGAGGAGGGGTCAGGGTCCTACTATCACTCCCCAAGGAGACTGGTCTGGCTGAGGGGCAAGGGGATGGGGAGCAGGGGCTGAACCCTGAGAGCCTTGCCCCAGGGCGATGCTGTCCCAGGCAGGGTGGCAGAGCCATCGTCTCCTCTCCCTGTGCACAACTCTGCTGATGGGCACCAAGCAGCAGTGCCACCTGGCTCCCTGGAAAAGTGTTGTGGCAGGGGAGAGAGAGCAAGACGCCATCATGTTCTTCTCTCTCCAGCTGCCTTCCCTTCCCACTTTTTGGAGGAGCAGTGATGATAGCACTGCTCCGATGCCATCACTAGTTTCTAGTAAATAGCAGAAAAAAATGTGTATTCTGTGTTCTGGACTTCTGTGCCCTTGGCCTTGCCCTGCAGGGAGAAAGCCTCATCCCTCATCCAGAGTTTGCAACCTGAGGGTGAACAACTTGGTGGGACTGGGAAAACCTACTTTTCTCTCCTCCATTGCAGACTCACTTTGTGACAAGGACAAGATGTCCAGAGCTACAGAGAAGCACCCAGTTGGCTCATCCTTTGAAAACCTGACCCTAAACCTTCTGTGCCCGAGTCCTCTGTCTCTGGTTGGTGATCAAAGCACTTCCCTACACCACAAGGGTCCTGTCGAGAGATGTATTCAAAACAGAGAAGCACTCAGTAATGGGACAACCAAGTCCTCGTGATAATAACAGGGAGCCAGATGCTGTGGGGGCAGCTGTCCTAGTATGTCCGATTGCTTTGCTGGGTCTTGGTGGGGTGGGACCACCACATCGATGGAAACTGAGACCTTGCTGCTGCATTGGCTTTGCAGGGGCACAAGGAGCTGAGGGCTTTGGCCAGGCGAAGCGAGTGGTGGGAGGTGAGCATCACCCAGGGTTCACGGTACCGGCAGCCCCAGCGAAAAGGAGGCAGGCCCATTGCTTCCTTGCTCCAAAGAGCAGGGAAAAGAGAAGATTTGGACCCAGGCGCCTGGTATAACCTTTAAAGGGATTTTGCATGCTTGTATTTTTTTCCTCGGAGACAAATTATGCTGCTTTGTGTTGCCATGGTTTCCAGTTTCCCTGGTTACCCCTCGGTATGGGGTGGGGGACATGGGAAGATGAGGGGAGGGAAGGAGAAGCCCCAAAAAGACAGGAGCCAGTTGCAAAGATCCTGATCAACGCAGATGATGTCGGCAGGCTTTTTTCCCCCAAAGGACAAAAAGGCACAAAGGATGTCTCTTGGCTAAGATGGTGGCTGTGTTTTGCACCCTTTGATGTTTTATAATTCTAAAGGGGGAAAAGACTGTGCAACAAAATTAATCATCAGTGAAAACCTACAGCCCAGCACTTTATGATTCCTTAGACTTCTAAGAGGATCAGTGGGAAGAAAACCATAATGCCGAAGAAGAAATCACAGCGATGGGAGCACCTGGGGCCACGTGCGGGCTGGCAGGCGAGGCCAGGCTGCTTGTACTGGCTCCTACAACAGGCCAGCATGGCCAGGCAGTAGAAGAGCATTGATGCAACTCCAGCTCCAGAGAGAGTAGGTCGGCGCAGCTCTCCTTGCCAGCCCCATCCCGCAGAGCCTCGCGCAGACCATCCCCTTCCAAAAATCAGCAAGACAATGGATGCAACAAGGGCTTCCTTATGCAGCCAAGCCCCGAGTCCTTGGTGAAACCCCTACGTTGTTTTCAAGCAGTCAAGCTTTGAGTAAGGACTGAACCAAGCCTGCGTGAGCCCTCTTTATACAACCGCATGTTTCAGTGGTTGGAGAAGAAATCCAATCTGATCCCACTGGCAGCGCGCCAATAATCCTCTCACCTTTCTCTTAATATCCTGTGACTCAGTGATATATGTCAGGCCATTTAAAACCCGGCAGTGGAGTTCAGGTGCTGTACCAATTATATTGAGTGGATGGGGAGACATGCTAGTTGAACGAGAAATAGGTCAGAGGAATGATTTAACTAATAAATTATATTAATGAAAAGTTCTTTAGGGAGCTCTTGGGTTTATAGTTCTGCAGAGGAGAAGAGGGTCAGCAGGAGCCAGGAGAAAATTGAGAGAGTAGGTAGTGAGGGGACCTGGCAATAGACTTGGGTACAGCAGTGAATGGGTGGCCGAGAAGATGGGAAACAAGATGAGTTGAGCACATCTGCTCTCTCGGGCACAGACCTGGCTGCACCAGCACTGAAATTGTCTTCACATGGCACAAAGATGCTTGGGCTAGCTCACGTCAGGAGGAAAACCATGCCTTATCTGAGCTCTCTGCCCCAGTCAAAACAGGCATTTTCTCAGCAAGGCTCATGAGCTGGGATGCAGCGTCTCACCAGCACAGCAATACTGACCTCCAGCCCTGGCTATAGCTCACTTAGACCTAGCCTGGGCGTCTTTACATGGCGTTGCATTCCCCGCACAGAAATATCTACGGGCCTGTCCAAAATCCGCTGACGTCAAGTCTTCCCAGCGCTGGGCTTTGAATCAAGCCCAAGTCTGGCGTCTAGAAATAGAGTTAGCAAAACTGAAACTGTTGCCAGGAACACATAGTATCCTTGGGTTGCCTTCATTAACAGTTCAGTTTGAAATGACTCCTAAGGACTAATCTGCTCTGCTCTGATTGCTGGGGTTTGGAAGTGCAGGGGAGGGTTTCAGCAAGGGGGGAGCAGAGATCCTGCTCCTTTCTGCAGGCTCCTGTGGCTGCATGTGTTGTACCTGCAGATAAATCAAGCCAAGGCACACTTTCAAATCGTACTAATGGTGATTCATTAAATGTCCTACAGGGAGTGCAGGGCATTACTGGGTGTTGGGCAAAAACTACAAGGATGAGGAAACAAGGTACTTTTGGGGTCTGGTCCCTGACACTGATAACAGAGAGATAACTTCAAAGTTATGATGTCATCACTGCAAACTAAGACCTAGACGTTTGTGGCATCTAATTTTAGCTGGTTTGAAGTTAGATGATGGTTGTCAGCCAGGAGCGCAGCTCCACCTGTGTCAAAGGGAGAAGAGCAGCTGGGACCATGTGCCTTAGAGGTGTCCCTCTTGGGCACCTTGCATAGGATGGCATGAAGTCTCTCCTGGTGGTGCCTGTTTCTCTCCACCCTTTTCAGACAAACCCCAGCCAACTGATCGCAGTGACTTCTGAGTGGACTGTGTCAGGTGTACAAGCCTCACCTGTACTGTCTATGATGGCTGTGAAATGGCATTGTAGCAATGATGGCAATGAAAGCTGTGTCCCCTGTCCCCAGAGCTCCTGCTGAATGTGCCCGGGACTGAAACTCCTCCTGGCAGCTAAGGACAAAACCACTTCTGGCTGGAGGCAGGAGGTGGGAGCTGGATGGGACACCTCCTGACAGGGAAGGCATTTTGGCCTTCTGGTTTCTCTCTGCCATACAGCATCCAGTCCACACAGCTTATTGCAGGTTGTGGCTGAATTTCATTTAGAGATGATGCCAAGCAAACCACAGAAACAAGGTCTTTATCAGAGCATTTATTTTTGAAGTGAGATTTGAAGAGGCTTTACAGTACTAGCAGTCTGAAAAATCATCTTCAGCATTCATGAGATGTTATAAATTGGGGCTTTTATGTATTAGAGGCAGGGCAATAAATGCCAAAGGGGATTTATCGGTTGTTGCTGCTCTGATAAAAGGGTCATTAAGAGTTGTAAAAGTCTAAACGATAATGGGGAGATGTTGTAAATGCTGCAAGTGAATAGAATGAAAGAACATGATATTATAGTCATTAGCTGAGGTCACTTGCTAATAGTTTATAACCCTCTTCAAACCACTGAAGAGAAGCCTGTGTTTCCCAGCCAGGCAACTGAAAATGCCCATCGGTCACTCCAGTTGGGGTACTGGGTAATCCTAACCAGCACCTTACTGACTAGCGTCCTGAGAAAGCCCAAGCCTATAGAGTAAGCCTATATACTGTGTGGGGACTGGTCTCTGAAAGGGCAAGTATGGAGCACAGGTGTGCATCATACGTGGGACAGCACCAGGGGCCGTTCTGACCGAGGCACTAAAACGGTCGCATGGGAAACAGACCTATGTGTCCTGAATCTGTAGCTGTGATGAAGACAAACCCCATCCTCCTCTTAAATGCAAAGGGAGTTTATTCCAAAATACTCCTGCAGGACTGCCTATGACTTAGCAACACTATTTTCTTTATCTGCCCTGCACACAGTGTCTGACCAATGAATCCCATCAAAATTTAAACATGAAAATTATTTTAACATTAACACCATCAATGCCCACAATTTATTATAAGCAGAGCTGCTGACAGCATCTGTTGTTAAGGTCTCCAGCATGTCCCATTAGGAGCCTTGTTTTCTGTTGCTTATGATTTTGTCAAACTTGAACCAAAATTTTTCATTCCAAATCTCTGTCTCCTGTTGAATTACTGTGGAAGATTTCAGGCAGATCAGCGCAGCTGTGTCCAGCTGTGAGGCTAGAGGAAAAGACATAATTCTGCCTGTGTTAAAATAGACACTGGTGACTTTTGCTTTGAGAAAGCCTGATTTCTTTATACTCAGAAGTGTGTATGGCAGCATTATTTTTTCTCAGCTATCTGCTTTTTGCAATTTCATAGGAAAATTAGGGAAATCTGGTAAATTATGTTATCCGGAAGAAAAATAAATCAGCACGTACCCAGTCGAGTTGCTAGTGCATCGCACCTGACTTCCCAGGGTGCTCCAGCCCAGGGCTGGTCATGACTTTACCTGCAGTTACAGATGGGAAGTGCTGTCGGTCCAGTGAGGACTAGATGACAGAACTAAGGGGAAATGGTGATTTTAGGTCCTTAACATGACCTGCCGACGCAGCTGCAAAGAAGAATTCACTCGATTTCAATGCAGGAACCTGATTTATAGGATATAGGCAGAATAAATTGCAGGAAAGAGGTAGAGGGAGAGGAAGATTACACCAGGGTAAGGAATTGCAGATGGAGATGGAGTGTCCGGACAGGAGGCTTTGAATTTTGCTGGTGAGTCAGGTGGGCTCCGCTGCAATAGCGCCCAAGGGAATTGCCCTTGGTTTGCTTTCCCCACTCCCCTGCGTGGGTGAAGCCCCCACCCTCTTTCCCCTCTGCTCTGCGGCACAGCAGCGTTATTGCAGTTGCCAGGTTAAACATCTGCAGATGGGAAATGCTGGGGACTCCCTGCACATCTTCTATTTTTCTGAGCTACTCCAGAGATACGAGCATATGAAAAAACCCTGTAAGAATAAATATCTCTGTTTTCAAAGCACAGTTTGAAGAAGTACAGTGAACATGGGTTGGGCACGCTCAATGCAGAGTAAACAAACGGCTCATCTTGGGCACCGGAGGAGGGGAAGACACCAGTGGGCGGTCATGGGGCTAGAGATTGTATCATAAATCATTTGCCACTGGGAGACAAATGTCGGTTGAGTAAGCATCCTTAATTCCGGCATTTCCTAACTTTCCAGCATTTGCCTTTGCAACCTAATGAAGCTTTTGGCTTCTGTGATACATACGATATCATGGCATGCTGCGTATCAAGACACTGCAGACTCCCTCTGACCTAGTAAGAGAAGCAAGTCGGATTTATTCCCGTAACAAGACTTGAGCAGGCACACTGCAGACCTGTTCTCTGCAGCAGATGAGCTAAGGAGCTTGGCATTTCACCTGGCCTTAATTGCCCCAGTCGGCACAGACCAGTCGAGGCTCCTTGTGGAACCTGATGGAATGCAGAAGCTCTATGAGCCCACCTTGGTTAGTAACTTATTTGCTCTGGCAGGTACTGCAGCACCTTGAAATATCAATTTCACACAAGTAAACTAATCTGAAGAGGATTAAAATATTGGCTGGCATTTGGGCAAACAAGATGGATATTTTTTTTCCTAGTGGGATCTATGAGTCATCTTTTATTTGACTAGTCAGACAACTTTCAGATATTAAAATACTTCTTGAAAACAATTTTTGAAAATACTTCTTGGAAATACTTCTAAACCCTTTACTTATTTAAATCAAAAGAGCATTGTTGTTGATTATATCTGGTTTGAAAGGCTTTTCATTTTCTGGTCAGGAGCAGGTACAATGATGCATTTTACAGCTTAACTATAAAACACAAGGAATAAAGAATTTCTAAACATTACATGAAATGAGAAGTTATTCTCTGAATTATTCGGAGAACACTCACAAATAATAAGTTTATGTAGAGAAAATAGGGACCATTATGCATACTCAAAAGAGAAGTTCATCAATGAAGTAGCATGAGCAACTATAACTGTAAACAACATTTTAAAAACTAGTAACAGTATCAGAGAAGGCTTCTCAGACAAATATCTCCAAGCAACCTACCAATTATGACATTACTCAGAAAAAATCAGAGAGATCCCAGCCATGCAAAGGCCTCAGCAAATGATTGGCCTCCTCAGAGAGGATAACCTCATTTCCAGGGCACCGCTGAGAACAGACAAGTTGGTTTTGTTTTCCATTTCATTTTTGACTTCTTGTTATTGTAAATGGTATGCTGTTGTTTTGGTTTCCAGCGCTTATGGTTAAGCTACTTATAAACAGCATGACTGTACCTTCACCCATGGAAATGATGGTGGATTTATTTACAAGATATTCATTTGCACTTGTGTAAGTGAATGGAGAATTCTCCTCTGACCTGCATGTTCTTGCCTGTCATTCTTTCTGTTTGCTTGTTTTTAATTACTTCTAATACGCATACTAATGCTCTTAATAACTTTGCTCATGAAATGTACATCTGCAGTGGGCTTTTAATTTACAGCTTGAATGCTATTGTTTTTATTTTCTTCTTTCCAATAACAAAGCAGCTACTGATGCTTCAGATGTGATCAGAGGATTTAAATATCCCTTCGGTGTGCAATGGGATGCTCACTGCTTTCTTTACCAGTAGCTTTCCTGGAGTGAGCCAGGTACACACATGGGACAACCCTGTGCTTGTACTGGTCAGTACATAACCCACTGACAAGCCCTGAGCATCCTTCTCCGCAAAGCCTAGGCGGGCCCTAAGTTGAGGTTACTAACTGCTGAAGCACACCGCAAAAGGAAAAGAAGGAGCCTTGTTCCAACCCATATTCTCTTTATCAGTTCTATTTCTTGACTGCTGCATCCTTCTTTCCCTTTTCCCCAGTTAAAACAACCTCACAGCCTTCACATAAACCAACCTACTACCTCTACCCCAAATCCTGACTGTGACTGTTGTTTCTTTGCTTACTCCTGTGGCAGTATGGGCTTCATAAATTTCAGCGTAGCATGGAGCCTCCCATGCACTAAGAAACCTCACCTCAGGAGATTAACTTAGAAGTCACGAGAGTAATATCATATAATCATAGAATGGTTTGGGTTGGGAGGCACCTTTAAAGGTCATCTAGTCCAAGCCCCTGCAGTGAGCAGCGACATCTTCAACTAGATTAGGTTACTCAGAGCCCTGTCCAACCTGACCTTGAATGTGTCCAGGGATGGGGCATCTACCAACTCTCTGGGCAACCTGTGCCAGTGTTTCACCACCCTCATTGTAAAAAATGTCTTCCTTATATCTAGTCTAAATATACCCTCTTTCAGTTTAAAACCATGAGCCCTTGTCCTGTCGCTACAGGCCCTACTAAAAAGTTTGTCCCCATCTTAGGCCCCCTTCAGATACTGGACGGCTGCTATAAGGTCTCCCTGGAGCCTTCTCTTCTCCAGGCTGAACAGCCCCAACTGTCTCAGCCTGTCTTCATAGGAGAGGTGCTCCAGCCCTCTGATCAGCGGGCCCTTCTCTGGACCTGGTCCAACAGGTCCATGTCTTTCCTTTGCTGAGGACTCCAGAGCTGGATGCAGCACTGCAGGTGGGGTCTCACCAGGGCGGAGCAGAGGGGCACAATCATCCCCTTCGACCTGCTGGTCACAGGGATATATTTAGGATACATTTGCCTTCATGGTTTTGAGTCTCTCCAAGTTTCCATGTAATCATGAAAGTTGGGAATTTGCTTTTTTTAAAAAAAAAAAACCACAAAAGTAAAACAGAAAGATAACCGAGATTCTTCCCCAGGCACATGAATTCTGGAATGTGAGTTGAAAGCAAAACATAAAACAAATACAAAGCTTTAGAAGTCACAAGAAGCAGAACCACTACAAAGACTAATTTGTGGGTGGTAAATAAACTCTGAGGTCACATAGCAAATAATGATTGTGACAGGTGACCTGCACTGTGAAAAGTTCTAGGTTTGGTCCAGATTTTTAAACATAGACTAAATAATTTTCTGAGAAATTATGTTTAATATACATGTACTTTAAAAGCTCTTTAACTCTGCAGTACTCTGTGGAATAAATAACAATCAAACTCTATATTTACATGCAGCAAATGTGCACAGTGATGTGTTTGAAAAGGATGGGAATTAATAATGCATGAAGGGTGCTACAGGTGGAGGTGGAAGTATTGGCCTCTGGTCACTGAAAACTTTTGAGATGTAAAAGGAGTTATACAGATTTAACTGTTAGCTTTCCTGGAAGGTTCTTCTGGGGTTTGCTGGTAAAGTTGTGATTCACCTTATTTTTAGTTGAGAATACAGTAAAAAAGAGTTTTTCTGGAAAAAAAAATTATTTTTTATTATTGACATACTAGATGATCCACATTGTAAAATCTCCTTTTTCTCCTGTGCTCATCCTACGTATCCAACACCTTCAATCTGTGCTTCTTGCTGCTAAGCCTTTTTCTCTCTCTCTAAGCCCTGCAGTTGTGCTGCTTGGGCACACAATTCATCTCACGCACCTCCAGCTCTCAGCGTGGCTATGGCAATGGCCTGGACTCGGGAGACGGAGACGGGCACTTGCCGGCTGTGATTCCTCACGCCCCTCCTAGCCAGCTCTCTCAGGATGGGATGAGCGGCCCCCAGGAGATGCCTCTCTCTGTCCATTAGCTCAGCTGGAGCTGGGATGATGAGCTGGAGCTGCATGCTGGGCATGCAGATGGCTCAAGATAGGGGAGAGGAATCCCACCCTTTTTCCCAGTAACTCTCCTTTCCTGGTTTTCCCAGGATTACACAGCACTGAACTGGCCAGCCCAGGAGGAAAAGGAGGAGCCAGAATAATCAGAGAAGAAATCTGATTCCACTGGGAGGTGCCAATGAAAAGCATTTAATCCAAGCTCTAAAAATGGGGCGGAAATATCCGTGTCTTATTTTAAACAACCCACATTTATAAAGCAGTGTAAAAGTGAAGGGGTTCGCTGCCCTTCAGAGAGCAGAATTTCCAGGGAAAACACATTCAGTGATCACTGCCAGGTGGCATCGGATCAGATATGACAAGAGCCATTCAGTCAATAAATTGTTACGAAACTGAAGGCTGGTGCTACTGGGAATAAAACACAAGAATAGCAAAAGACTGGCTGAATTCTGCACTGATCAATTTAATACAAATTAAGTGGCAAACTGAGGGCTAATGAGGATTCAAAGAAGGTCAAAGTTCTCTCACAAAGGCTGGCATCAGATGGGGCATGGTGCTTGCTAGGTGAGAAAGGCTGCCCTGCCCTTCTCCACCCTGAACCTGTTTCTGGGTAAATACATTAATTCAACATCCCAAATGACTTCAGTATTTCAGGCTACTACCCTGACCCTCAACTCCATCTTTCTTGGACACTTGTTTATCAGTGCTAATGACCTATTTCACAGGGCAAGTCTTTATCTTGGCTGATATACTGTGTTCCCAAAGGCTGATGTAACAAGGGTCGAAAACGTCTTGTGACAAATCTCTTCCATCCTCTCTAATTCCCATGTGAAATCAACTTGCATGTATCCTAGATTATATACTGCCGAGCAAGGAGACAGCGTCTTGGTACAAGCACGTTTAAATCCCCCAAGTGCAGGGAAGGAGAAACAAAGATTCATTACAGTAATAAAGTTTCAGCCTTCTAGGGATAAGGTCAAATGAGAGCAGCGGGGCGCTGGCAAACAGAGGAGCAGCATCTTATGTACATGCGAGCTATAAATAAACCTTCTGATGGGTGTTTGTTCAGCAGGGTCCATTGAGGGAAAATACCCACCTCATCACTGAACATTTCACAGGGCAAAAAATGTTCATTGGACAATGTTGTAGAAGTAGGATTTTTTTTTTCTATCTGAATTTACTTTCTTGGCTTATTTACCTTTGAACCTGGCCAGCAAGTGATGAGTCCTGACAATTTCTGTATGTTTAATCCAATGGAAAAATGCTATGCGTTATTGGAGCACTGAACAAGTTTGTATTTACTGAGAATCCTTTCTTTGTAATGATGGAAATTCAGCGTTTAGGGCAGGAACTGATCACTGCAACCAAGTCTGTAAATGGCAAGGGTGCACACCAGAATGCTGCCCACTTCTTTTGAGTCATTGAAAACCCACATTTGTATTAATATATTACGACACATTAGTATGTTTTTGTTCCAGAGTAAAAGCTGCTGATCAAAATGACAAAGCAAACTGAAAAGTACAACTAATATCTAGTTTGCAACATGTTGCCATAACATTTCTGAGAAACAGAAGCCTCCTGGGAGCGGTGTAGGTGGCATTCACTCCCCTCGGAGCCCCAGCGCCTCTATCAAATTGCATTTCCCTGCCACTGCGCATGCCCGAGCCTGCCTTGAATTTAGACTCTGCTCTCATGAGACCCTGAACTCCCTTCACTGCTCCCTATTGCGGGCACAAATGGCAGCCAGGATCTCCCAGGACTGGTCCCATCAGCCTCTTGCCCCTCCATTCAGTTCCGTGGAATTACATGACATACATATGCATTAGCTTGGATTTAGTTCGGTATTTCTCCAAATGCCAACTGCAAAAAAAAAGGGGTGAGGAGGAGAAGGGAAGAAAACTCCACAAGCAAACATAGTACCTGCAGGCTGATGCTTCCATTAACCTTTCTAAGGAAAGGCAGGAACACTTATTTTCTAGCAGTCTATCCGTTTTCTCTCCATTTACATACGTTCTCTTTACCCTGGCCATAAAGTGTCTGAAACAAAAATTTATTGCAGGACACTGGCTATTGATTTGCAACCCTGCATATCTGGAAGACATGAACCAAAAAACATGTTGATTCTTTGAACTAATGAAAATTTAAACTCTAGCCTAAGAAATTGTTTCAGGATAAAATTAACTGACATTTTGAATACTCACCATCTATGCTTGGTTTTAATTTGGAGTCAAATCCTGTTTACAAAACTCACCAGAGAAATTTCAGTGATATTTTTGGGACTATTTGAATTCAGTGAAGCCACACTGGGGCCTTACAGTGATTAATTATACCCTCCTGAAGTATATTCCTGGGAAGGGTTATATGATTGTTCCTTCTCAGGGTCCTTAATGTCATTGCGTTGGATACTTCAGTCTCTCTTGAGACTATCATCTGTAGTGTTTTCTGTGAATGAAACGAGCTAGTCCATGACCAAGCAATTCAAGTAAACTTTCTCTCTGGGAGGAAATCCAGATTTCCCCCTCTGTCTCTTTGTGTTTCATTCCTTCACATCTCTGCCAAAAATGACAAGTTCAAGGACTAAGCCTAAATTTCCTGTCAATTCCTGTCCAAGTAGTTGTTGTTGACATCCTGACTCACTGAAGAGGAAGGTATTATCTGCCTCCGTCAACAAACATCATTCGCTTTGCAATTCCTAGGGCAGGACCAAACTCTTCACCTGTAAGGTCAGAGTTACGTAAAGCTGGGAAGGATATTTAACCAATGACTCTAACATGATGTATACAGGAACAAGTAACGCAGCCAACTAAGCTCAACCACAAAGCCTGGTTTCCCCAGATTCTCCCATCACAGAAACCATATAAACATTTGGCACTTTCACTAGCAATATGCACCAACACGTTGAATGTTTGCTCATCTGAACTCATCATAAATTAATCTCTTCATAAATTGCTCATTTATGACAGATCTCTCATCCACCCACCATCCAGACTGTTTTACCTGTGCAGAAAGCACTTGCATCATCAACTCAATAATGCCCAGAAAGATTTACAAGGAAGCAAAGAATCTGCTTTTGTTTTGAGATGACTGTATTCAGATCAAATGTCAAGTTTAGCCACTTCTGCTTGAAGCAAACCCATCGCTTTCCTTCCCTCCCTCCCTCCACTTGTCAATGTGCATTTGCTTCTTGTGTAAGCATTGCAATAAGGTATTACAGTAACAGACACTATAAGACCGGTAATAATACCACTAGTATTAAATATCTTGTACTAATATAGTGCCTTCCCTCTGGGGATCACACTGTGCTTTAAAAAAACAGTGTGGGCATCTCCTCCAGAGCTTCCATTTGAATGGAATAAGCTGAGATTCCTGCCTAGCCAGCTCCCCTCTCTCATGGCCTTGCTCCCTTTTGCTCCTCTCTCCATCTAGGCACATTCATTCAACGCAATAAGATTTCATCCAGAGCTAGCTGAATGAGCTAAACAAGCTATCGGGAGTACCAGAAGTGGTACGACTACTTTTGCAGGAAGCAGAGCACGAATTCAAGTGTGGCAAGCGTTGCAGCAATGCAGCTGTGCTGCTTTCTGCGCTCAAGGTTTGACCAACTTGATGCATATCTGATGGTGGGATTGTTCAAGAAGAAATATGCAACTGCAAAAATGAGTCCAAGGCAAGTGGCATAAATAGAAGGGTGGGAAGACTTCAGATGGAGGAGAAACAAAAGAGCCAAATCATGGCTTGTGTGCTTAGATTTGTTACCCCAGCTGATAGAAATGCACCTGGCAGGAAGAGAAAGAGTCGGTCTGCAAACAAGCTAGAGATATTCTAGTAACGTTGTGAGCTTTGACACATGGGGTAAATCAGTCCTCTTCTTCAGACAACCCAGTTTTATCACTGGATCAATCTCTCATCTTCATTAATTACTACTGAAATTGTAGGCAGTAATTCATTTACTGTAGAACAAGCAGGAAACAGAGTATTCAAAGTATGATGAATCAGTGCTTTAACTAGCCCAAACACGATAGGCAAATCTTGCTGCCGTCACTGGTGATTCCCCAAGAAAAGCACTTACATAACTGTGTAGTTATGCATAATTATACAGTGATGTGTGTCCTGCTTATTTGTTAGGTCTATTTGTTCCATGCATTTTTCATAATGCGCCATGTGTCATAAAAGCAGTTATACAGACTGATGTAGGTGCCAGTAAAAGTAATAATTTCAAAGGCGGCAGTTTAATTCAGACAGCTCCAGGCTTGGGAAGCATCAGTTCTGGGAATGAAGTCAAACCCTGGCAATGCTGACTGGGAGTCAAGAAAAGCTCAGGGAACAGAACTGCCCTTCCTAGAGGAATCACGCCTCTCCATAACAAACTGCCTGGCTTATGCTTGCTCCTTGGAAAATTGCAGCTGGGATTTTCAGAGTCGAGAATCTGCATCCCAGATGGAAGCTGCACCCTACATTAAGAGTGGCATACAGTCTCATCCACTTCTTTTCCTGCTGTCTAGGAAATTCTAGGAGAAAACAATCAGTTCTGTAGCTAGGTAATAGCTGATCTGCCTGGCCTTAGTGTGTTTTGCCCACATTGAAGTCTGTTTCTACTCACTCCACTGAAAAGCAGCACCAGCTGCAGAGAGCTGATTGAGTCCAAGACATTTTAATAACACTGGATGCAACTCTTGAGGAGGAATCTAGTGTCTGCTTAGTGTTAGGGCTATGGGTTGTATTCCTGATTTATAATCTTCAAGCATCAGGCCAAACTCCTTCCTGCTTCAAGTTGGAAACCCATTAAAAGCAGTGATATTGGCCTTCCTTCTGCCAGCAGTAACACAGCCAGACAAGAACATGGGGCTAAGGGTGGGAGTCACTGTGTTGGGGTGGGGAGATGTGCCTGACTGGTGTATTTAATAGGACGCTAAGGCACAAATACATTAATGATTGCACTGCACCACTTCTCTGAAAAATACTTACGTGAAAAACCAAGCATGATATTCCAAGAGCAATTTCCTGGATGTGATCAGTCATTCCTGCTGATGTCAGCACCAGGGATGGGGCTCCAGTGACTTCCAGTCATGCTAGCCCTGCCCTGCAGGGACAACACACTGCCTGGGAAGTGACCTGGATTCTAGCGCTTGTTTTGCACCAGCTGAAGTGTTTGCTAAGCCCTCATCATCAGCCCCTGTGCGATGTCACCAACTGCACTGTCATCGCACTAGTGTCACCGGGGATGTCACTGGGAGCCAGGGAGGCTGCGCTGCTCACGGCCAAGTAGCTGATTAATGGCGATGATGCTGCACGGGGAGGCAAGGGGCCAGGCTGCCTTTCTGTGTTGGCAGAGCAGGCTGCAGTGGGAAGCAGCACCTTCTTCCTCAGAAATGCAGCCCCAACAGCCAGGCTCTGGAGACAAGAGAGCCTCCAGGCTCCGAAATCTGCAGGGGATGGTTAAAAAACCAAAGGCTATCAAACCCAAGGGGAGGGAGAAAGAGGGCAATACAGCTTTGACCAGCCATAGACAAACAAGCACAGCTCTGATCTGACAGCAGCGATGGTGAAAACAGAGATGTGAGTTGCAAGGAATGTCGTCATAAGCAATAAAAAAAAATAAACTGTGGTTTAGTAAGAGCTGACCAATGTCCTAGGTGGCAAAGCGTGAGTCAAAGGAAGTGCTGAGCTGTGAGTCATCCCCCCCCAAAGGGCTTTATCCTTGGATAAAAGTCAAAGAGACAGCTCAGGGAGAAAAAAGGAGTGCAGGAAAGAACAGAGGCAATGACAGAGCAGTGGGCCTCCTTGCAGAGCAGAGGCCAAGCAGAGGGCAAGGCTGCTATCGGCCAGTTATGCTCCCGAACAGCTATTTCTGGCCGGGCACATAATACGCTGCGTGTTTTACAAACACAAGGGTCAGACTCCTGCCCTGGGGAACTTCATCTACAGCACAAACAAGAGCTAGAGCAAGAGTAGAAAGAGGGAAATGGTACAGAAAGTAAGTCACATCACTAAGGGTGGTTGTGTTTAAATAAACAAACAATAATAAATATCAAGTTTTTTCTCCTGTAGTCTTTTCACCATGACTTTATGACTGATATAGTGCTTTGCAGGCACTTGGGCTGGAGGAGCAATACAGCAATTAGCCAGCTGACGTGGCTCGGTCTTATGAAGAAAAATGAAAAGCCAGAAACTAATACACAAAATTACAGGTCAGATAGAGGCAACTGTGATATGATCAATGCATTTTTGGAGGGTGAAAACACAAAGAAGAGTGAGGAATTATTTAAGGTGGTACAAAAAAAGGGATGGAGAAGATGATGGGATTGTTAGAGGGAAGTAGAAGAGAAAGTGGACAGGATGAGAGGCTGTACAGCATCATGCAAATCTGAACACAGGCTGACTTATTAGTTTTAGATTACGGGGAAGCATCGGGAGCGACAGGAAGAAATAAAGAAAATGAATGTGCAGGATCTCATGCTGCTGCAACGACAGTATTGGAAAATGCATCATTGGAGACATGGTGAATACAAGAGGCAGGGTAGAAGACAAAGGAGAAGAGAAAGGTGGTCGTGGTCATCACATCAGTAGTGTCTTCCATTTCGGGGGGAGCCGCTAAAAGGGATTAAAAAAAATTTACAAAAGGCCCCAGTAGAAATCAAAACATAGATTTGCCACCAGAGGATAAAAGCAAAGAGAGAACAAAGCCAAAGCATGTTTCCATGTCCCCAGCTCAGTTTCAGTGCACAAATCTAAATTGGCTCCATTGATTTAATAGATATTAACTGAGTTTTACAATGAAGCAGGTGACAACAGAACCTGACTCACGTAGATCCTGGGCAGGGCAGGCAAGAGCTGAAGTGATCAAAAGCACTCAAAGCTGTGCTGAGATCAAGTAGGAAGAGAATTAAACAGATAAAAAAATTCCAAAGGTTCTATATGGTTCTATATGGTTCTATATGGTTTGTGTAGTTTAATTTTCTGACTTCTTAGGTCCAGTTTTAAGTAATGTTTCCATATTGTCATTATCCCTCAACATTCCTCCATGTATTTCCTTGCACTCATCATATCATTTGAGAGAGCACAGTGCAAAACCTCGGTCCCCCAAACACTTACGTAGGCAGTATTTTTTACATCCTAGTAGAACATACACAGCTTTGGGGAGGGAAGGGTCTGAAATAGTTAAAATAAGCAAAACCTTGGGATACTGTTAATCCAGAACCATAAATTAGAAGCCCGAAAATTAACTGCACAACAGGCTGAAATTAGAAGACTGGATGAAATATCTGCAGTCATTACCTGATTATTGAAACTAAACCTTACAAAAATTTTTAGGCATGGGATCTTTAACATAGAAAAAATATAATTTTGTTTACAACATAAACAAGTACATTTCTTCACTTTTGAGTAATGACAAATATGCCCGGTATTGATGCTTTATACTAAGGTACATCTGTGTCTGTTTGCCTCCTGACATCTCTAAAAGAAAGAAAGATAGATTGTTAAACTAGAAAGCATCAATATCGTGGACTTGTAAACAAAAAGGAAAGTTATGTCTGTAGGGCTTAGAAATAATATGTAAATAGAGAACGAATGCTATCATGCAGATACATGATGCATGTTTGTACAGAGAAAGCTTGGGAAAAGAACACAACATCCCCGTATTTATTCATTGTAATGTATTACAGCATAATGTTTAGGGCACATAATAAGCTGCCAAATGAAATAACTTTCATATGATATTAGTTACAGAAAGCATTTTGGAAGATTGAGGTGCAGCGATAATAACATTTTCAACATTACTCTAAAAATTGTTTCAGCGTATTAATTCTGGGAGAAAGAAACGTGCATGAAAGATGATTTTTGGTTCTCCCACCTTTAAACGTGCAATTTCTACATAGAAGATCTTGGAAAAAAATGAAAACCAAGTGAGCATTGTGCATGTAAATAACTTGATGTGCACTTATAGTTCTACTGAATTCAAGGTGTGGGATGATACACATGCTGGAGCATTAGTAGAAAACGAATTGCACAAGAAATATTACAAGGTACAGTATGAAACAGCAGGTACAAAGAAGGCTTAAGAAAAACAAAATTTAGAGCATAACTGTGCAGTCATTTATTTTATTCCTGTCCATATATTGATGGTCTGAGTACAAATACTTAAAACGATTATTGTTGTTTTGATTGCAATGGTTATTTGTGCATATTCCAGTAACTTACAACAGAATCAAGTTATGAAAAAAATAAACCAGATCAAAACCAATTACATTAAAATGCAATGGGTAATTTATGGATCATTAAAAACACAAGCAACTCTTTTAACTATCCAATAAATCAACAATTGCAGAAGTATTTTAGATTTTATTAAAAAATCCAGGAAACTTATAAATCTCATTTTATGCTCCAATAGGACACACGAATTGATTTTGTTTTTCCTTACAGCTGCTAGACAAAGTAACCAAATCAGTTCCCAGCAGTTGATCAGCCATTGGCCTGACTGCACTGTGAAGACATGTCAGAAGACATGCTGTCCCCAAGGGGCGATTCCCAAAAAACCTCTTTGATAGCTCCTCCAACAGTGTGCTTCTGAGAGGTTCAAATAAGCCCAGCTGCTCTGCTCAGCAATGCACTCCTGCAGCAGACAGGACTGGCCACTGAGGACTGCCAAGGCCACAGCTTCCTGCCCCAAAATCAAGCCCAGGCAGTACAGCTCTCAGCAGACCCTGCCTGGGGAACTCCCTCCACACACATACACATGATGAGATGCCGACAACACAGATCCTGGCCACCTCTCAGTTATTTCACTCTGGTTATTTCTAAACCATTAGTTAGCAAATGTCTGGGTGTCTTCAGCAATCTTTCAATATTTGGTCGACACCATCCTGCTCCCAGAGATGACAATCCTAAACTGACAGTTCATGTTCAGGGCAAGACTACCTCAAAGGGTGGCAGAATTTAGTCCAGAGCATTTACATGGGGAATGATGTCTGTGCCCTGGTAGTGAACCTTGATGCATCTCCACACACATGCCCCAGATCATTAGAGAGAGATCCCCAACATTCAACATTACATGTCTGACCTAAGACAGAGAAAAATCTAAGCTGATTTAGGTAAGCATCAGATCTTGCCCCAGCTCTCCAGCTTTTGCTAGACTATAGCTGCCAAGACAACAGTCCTATAAACTCTGGAGCTTCTCAGCATACTTTTAATGCACAGGGCCTTATACACCACCTATTAAACAACTCACCCTGACCATAAGGATGAGTGGAGGTAAGTCCCACACGAAAGACTAGCCTGTAGCACAGCTGTGGTCTCTTGAATGGCTGCCTCCAACCCAAGCCTGTGCCCATGCTCAGTCCATCCCCTAGAGCTGTAGAAAGACACTGGGAAGGAGACAACATGGTGCGCCTTGGAAGATGTGCTGCTTGGGAGCACCCTTCCCCCTGGGCTGGGTCCTGCACCAGCTGTCTCCATCTTTCCTCTGCACAGCAGGTTTGGGCAAGGCTTGGAGGTCCTCCCCAGGGCCAACCACCGAAACACAAACTCCCTCTGTGGTCCAAGCAGCCCACTCAGCCCTGAGCCCTCAGTCCACCACAGAGATCTGCAAGCAGATTTGGGGCATGGCAGGGTGAGAACTTCTGTCCTTGACATCCCCAACCCAAGAATCCAGCGTTTGGCTGTCTGCAGTGGCAAATGCAATCAGCATCAGCAAGACTCCTTTTTAGCAGGACCTCCTGAGATGTGTCCCCAGGCAGTGGTCAGGGAGGGTGCCAGCCTTGGCCCTGGCCTGACATCCGAAATGCAGCCTAGAAGTAGCTTATGTTGCCAGAGCTGCAAAATCAGGGGATTGTCATATTGCAACAAACCCAGCTCCATGTATATAATCAGCTCAGCTTACTGTCATAGTCAGAACTCAGGACTTCCATTACCAAAAATCTAAGCTGCTACTTCTTCAGGTTGAAATATGCTCTTTCTCGCAGCATCACTACTTGTGGATTGGTGCAACCAAACACTGTGCTTCACAGACTCCGCAAAATGACAAGGTCTTGACTGGGGGAGCCTGTAAGGGCGCCTGCAATAAACAATGCAGGAGATGAGTGTTGTAGCCATGTCATCCCATTCTTTGTGTCTCTTCCTCGGACTCCCATCTGTTGTCATTTCAAGCATAAAGTACATAACTTCACTCTAAAGATCCTTCATCACCAGTCCTGTCCTGCTAACTTAGCTACTATCTCTAATCGCATCCATCAGTGAACGTACCGGCTTCCCCAGCAGTTTTGTTAGGTTACAGAAAACACTTTCCCACGCTATCCTTTACGCTCTGAATGCATGCTCAGCTCACATTCACAATATTACCCCACCCCTTCAAATCCTTCTTTTGCCAGGTTGCTGACAACAACCACGATAATCATTAGGTGGCCTAGATGCCCACCTATTCCACTGCTTAAGGATGTTTCATCTCTTCCTTATGCTCTTTCACTGGCCTTCCTTTACCCAAATACAGCCCATTTTCCTAAAAGCAGACCGTAACTTCATTGGGGTGGGGGCATCCTTTTGTCCTGCATTTGTACAGCCTCTGCAACAGTGGGGTGCTGGTACCGTGCTCTGGTAGTTCATCATGACGCAAAAAGGAACCCAAAGCTGGTGTGCATCGAGGCTCAACCAAACACTTCTCTCACCAGGCCTTGCAGGTGGGCCAGGGTTTTGTGCATGAGTATCAAGCCTGGGGTCTCTGGATAATGCTGTGCTGCTGAATTTGGCAGCTAAAAATCTGCAGGGTCACACTAGGCACGGAGAGCGAAGCTGTGATGTTACAGCCTGAGGCGGGTGACAGCAGCAAGACCTGCACCCACGGGAGATGCTCTGATTAGGGCCCCGCGGCCTGGGCAGGTCCCTCTGAAGGGGCAGGGACCCTCTGGAGCCGGGCTGGCAGGCAGGGGCGGCAGGGAACATCACTTCGCTGCCCGTGTGATGCTAATTTTCTTCTCAGGAAGGGTCATTAGACATTGGAACGGGCTGCCCAGGGAGGTGGTGGAGTCACCATCTCTGGATGTGTTTAAGAAAAGACTGGACATGGCACTTAGTGCCATGATCTAGTTGACATGGTGGTGTCAGGGCAATGGTTGGACTCGATGATCCCAGAGGTCTCTTCCAACCTGGTTGATTCTGTGATTCTGTGATTCTGTAAAGTGGAGGCTGCGAGGCGTGGCGGGCTGACAGGAGGCCGGAGCTTCGCGACCCCCGAGCCCCTCTCCCCCCGCCAGAGGCGCGGCCCAGCTGCCCGCCTGCGCCTCGGTAAGCCGCGGTGCGCCTCGGTACGCCGCGGCTGCGCTCCGGGCTCTCCCCCGCGCTCTGCCACCACAGTTCCGCCGAAGAAGGCGCCCGACGGCGGCAGCAGCAGCGGGGCGGCAGGAAGCGAGGGGCCGCTGCGCTCCGCTCGCCGTGCGTATGCGAGAGCGCTCCCGCCCCCGGGGCCGACGAGAGGCGGGCGACGGCGGCAGGAGCGCGGGCGGGGCGGTGTCGCCCCCGAGGCAGCGGCGGGAGCCCCAGTGGTGGGCGGCGGCCGCAGGCTGGCGATGGAGGAAGGTGAGGGGGGCGGCGGTGTGTCACCCGTATCCCCCTCCGACGCCGGGGCGGGCTGCCTCGTCCCGCGCCCGGCGGTGCCGTGAGAGGGGGCGCGCGCGCCCAACGGCCGCCTCGGCGGTGCCGGCGCCGCCTCAGGCCGCGGAGCTGGCGGGCGGAGATGGGGGTCGGTGTGGCCCCGGCCGGCGATGGTCGGCAGGTCGGCAGTGCGGCTGCGGCCGGGGATCGCGGTTGCGTGTCAGGTACGCGCCGGGATAGTAACGCAGGTACGAAGGTGAAACACTCGCGCGGAGGACCCGGAGTCAGCGACCGCCGGCAGCGCTGGTCCCGCCGCTGCCGCGGCTGGTGGCGGTGCCGGCTCGGGCCACACCGGTCCCTCCTCGGCGGCCCCCTCGGCCCCGCTGACGAGGCCTCCTCTGCCCCGCCCGGGGCAGCCCGTTGTTGGCAGCACCAAGCAGGAGGAAGCTGGGTGGATGGGAGCCCAGAAGCTTGGGGTCTGTTTCTCTTCCCTTGCCCGGCATTGCCTCTGCATCCCGGGGCAGCATCCCCCGGCTGCCTGGTGCCTCCGTGAGTGTGCTTTTTCTTTGGCATCCCTTCTGTTTCCCCGTTTGTATGTTCTCTGTCTCCTCTCTCGTTTCACTTTTGGCTTCCCACGGAATCATTTTTCTCCAGGTCTCTTTTATGTTAACCCCCTTTGTGGGGACTAGGAGATGGCATTTAGTTTTCTTGGGGAAATCAGCAGAAACATGACTTTAAGGCACCCAGAGAAATGCAAGAGCGAAACAACATACTGTGCCATGGCACATTCCAGCCTCCCAACTGTTCTCGCTTTCTGAGGTGGACATGGTTTCTGTGTATTTAGTAGTCTTGGGTTGTTTGTCCTCCACATATGTGTCCATCTTCTCTTGAATCCGTGTAAACTCTTTGTTTACAGAACATTCTTTGGGTAGGAGTTGTCTAGATGAAGGTGATGTGCAATGAACTGGTTCCTTTTAGCCTGACTCACTGAGTTTGTTTGATAACTTCTTGTTCCAGTAGTAGAGAAAAAGTGAATCACTGCTCTCTATTCAGCCTGTTTGTGCACTTCGCTAGCTTGTAGACCTCCGGCATGTTTCTGTTGGTCATCCTCTTTTCCAGACTGAGGCATCTTCAACTTGCTTTCTTGTTCCTTGTACGGGAGCCGTTGCACACTTTCGATAATCCTCACGGCCCTCCTCTGAACGTTTCCCAGCTCTATCTTACCCTTCTTTAGATGAGAGGACAAGAATTGCAGACAGTGCTCAATTTGCAGGTGAAAAATGGATTAATATAGTGGCACACAGGAGCAATGAGTTATGCTTTTTTACAGTAGATACACAAAAATAAGTGGAATGCATGTTGTCTGAACAAGAATGGAAAAAAAATGTACTGGGAACTTAAAGGGAACTAGACAGCCATCTTGGATGAAAAATTGTGTGCTGGATGGAGAGGTACTAGAGGCTGTGTCATCAGTTCAAAACCCTAGATTATTTTTAGTTGTGACCTTGTTTGGCTTGCATTTCACCCCATTTAAAGGATTCATAGAAGTGGAAACAGCATTTTTCTTGTTTGAGGCAGTTGCAAATGAAACAGAAGTAGCATACTTGGATCTTTCTTCGTTATTGCTTTGAGGGGGGGGAATCTGTTGAGCAGTCTTCAAAACCGAGGTGAAGATCATTTCCTGACTGAGATGTAGTTGTTTCAGAATTAGAATTTTAAAATTGTTCTTTCTTTGGGAGTTTTCTATTACTACTGCTAACTCTAGACTTTGTAAGTGTGTTACACTTCTAATATGGCTCACTTATCTGCCAGAAAAGCAAAAGAAATGTCTCTCCCTCCAGTGTTCTCACTGCTGTTGCTTTGGTCATAACTAGAATGACAAGGGCAGACAGTTGTCTTTCCAAGCACGTATCTGCCCATTCTGATGATCTAGGTTTTTTCCGCCCCATTTTCTTTTGTGTGGCACAAGTGATTTTTTAATTGCAGTGCACTCGGTGTTTGTGTTGCTGATTAACTTCATATACATGACATGAAGAGATACTGGTGTATATTTCATTTGGGATTGACATAATGATAAATGTGATACTGAACACCCTAAACCTTGTTTTGTTTAATATCTTTCCAATTCTTGTCTTGTTTAAGAAGGTAGAAATTTTCTGTTCATTCCATGAAAAATGTTATCGTTGAGATCTTGGTTTGCTCAGAATAATTTATAAATTGCTTTGAAAATTCTGTTAAAACACAAATACAGGTGTCCTGATACAGGCAGACACCACTTTAACAGTTTATTTATATTACTATCTCTAGTTTCTGACTTTTAAATCTGATAGTTGGGAGTTAAAAGTAGACTGATTTAGACTTGAAGTAATATACAACCAGAGAAATTAAAAGCTTTGTTGTGGGATGTGAATATTGACACTTCAAGTTTGAAGTTGAATGGCTTTATGAAAGAGATGGTTTAAGTCCAGAGGAAATCAGTGGCTACAAAATTTCAAGCAATGTTGGACAGTAGGTCAAAGTGTAGAGCTAAAAATTCTGGAGCATGAGTTCAGTTAAACCTTTTCATCACACTTCTGAAATGGCATAAATGTTGTGGGATGTCATCTTTACTATAGTAATTGTAACAGACTTTTTGCAATGAGTCTTATTTGTATGGAGACTTGCACCCTGTGAATTAGCCTGGTTGCCTTTCCAACTGTAAAATAAATGGACCAGGGCTTAGAACTGCTGCTGTTTGTTACAGAAAACTTAACAGAAACTGAAGAAGCCCTGAAGTGATCTACGTGGCCTAGCAGACTGGGCTTTTTAATTATGTGTTAGACTAAGAATTCATATATCTGCTTACTTCCACTAGATCTGGCAGGAAGAAAAAAGTGGTATTATATTTAACTTATAAAAGCTTTCACCATATGAATAATGGGGCAGCTTAATTAAAAATAATGGAATAGCCCAATTTTTATATTGCAATAATGTGCCTAGTACACTACTGACTATAGCAGTGCAAAACCAGGATGAGAGTAGAATGAAATTGGCACCAGTGTCTCCCAGTGTTTGTATCAACTTATCTAAACTACTCCTTTCCTTCATTTGTATAGTACGTTCACCATGGAATAAATCAGTTAGCTTCCAGTTTGGGTTCTGGGTAATTCCAGAGTATGGCCTCAGGAGAAAACTATTGGATTTTCTAAGGAATAAGATAGGAATTGATTTCTGTATTGTTATATTGTTATTGTAGTTATGCACATGACTTACTTTAAATGAGTCTTTTTGTCAAATATAGCTGCTGTGGGGTTGAATCAGTAGCAATAACTGGCTGTTACATGCTGCTGTGTGGATTTCTCAGAGTGTGGTTTTAGGTATTGTGTTGCAATAACTTCAAAAAAATGTCTTCAGGGGCAGCAGACCTGCGACACAGAAAGAAGCAAAACTGCACAGAATCTGACAAAATGGCTCCAGAGGAGAGAAACAAAGAAAACTCAAAGCTGGGAAGGTCGCCAAAATGTAAGCTACAGAATTTTTAGCCAACTTCTGATTTTTTTTCCATTATTATTTTACATTTTATTGGAAGATATTTGTATTGCAGTAATTTGTAACAGAATTATTTTGAATTAGGGTTTTGAATATTTCAAAAAAAACCCAGGTATGCACATTAGAATTCTTTGATAGTGACATTTTATGTATTGCAGAGTAAAATGGTAGTCCTGGATTGTTTCAGGCTGGGAGGGAGAGGAAGGGGGAGAGGCAGAGGGGTTAAGAATCTTACTGTTATTACTGTTTGAGTACAAATAAATATTTTAATTGTGCCTGGAATGATCTTTCAGTTGAGAAGCTGAAAGGCATGAAGTAATGATACTGAAACAAGAACAGGCAAAAAGTCCTTACAGCTTTTCAAGAAACAGAACTAAAACCAGATGTAAGTTTAGGCAAGTGCTCATGAAGCTACCAAAAACTTTTACATTAAAAGTGCATACAAACTTGAGGGAGCTACAGGTGAGGTAGACACCCATTGAATGAGTTTGGTAAAATTCAAATTAGTTCCTTCCTCTTATATTTGAAAACAGAACGGAGAACAGAATGTCTCAGTGTTGATGTTAGATGTGGTACTGCCACCTCTTTCTGTTAATGTCTTTAAGAAGTTTCTGATGTTTGGGGTAAAATCTAGAGTTCGCTCTGTTTATTTGCAAGACACTTTTCCTTCTTGGAATTCATTTGAAAGTGAAGCTTACTAGAATGGAGAAAAATTTGCAGTGTAGTGTGTGAGTATCTTATCTGAGAGTCCTGTGAAGCAGTGGTAACAACTGGGAAAGAAAACTTTGCAGGACAGGAATAACAAACCAGTTCTCGATGTATCTGTGCTGACGATGGTGTGGTAATTCCAGTGCCAATAAGTTTACTTGCTGTTCAGAAATGAGTCATATTTAGGGCACACTGTTTGTTTCTAAGCCCTCTGGACTATTTTAGCTTTTTCACTGTCCCTTTTCAGATCTGTTAATTCAGCGTTTTGCAAAACTTTTCTTTGGCTGTCTTGCGGCAGTCACTAGTGGAATGATGTATGCTGTGTACCTCTCAACATATCATGAACGGAAATTCTGGTTTTCCAGCAGGCAGGTAAAGAAAAAAGTTGAACTACTGAAATAAAAGCCAAATTGTGTCCTTGAAATCAAAGCTGATCCATATCGGGTTGGAACTTTCTTGCTTGGAGAATCCCATGTAATTTTGATCAGGCCTCTGTCTTTGATATTGTCTCCTTTCCTTCCTTCCTTCTCTCTCTCCCCCTTCTCTCTCTCCCCCTTCTCTCTCTCCCCCTTCTCTCTCTCCCCCTTCTCTCTCTCCCCCTTCTCTCTCTCCCCCTTCTCTCTCTCCCCCTCTCTCTCTCCCCCTTCTCTCTCTCCCCCTTCTCTCTCTCCCCCTTCTCTCTCTCCCCCTTCTCTCTCTCCCCCTTCTCTCTCTCCCCTTCTCTCTCTCCCCCTTCTCTCTCTCCCCCTTCTCTCTCTCCCTTCTCTCTCTCCCCCTTCTCTCTCTCCCCCTTCTCTCTCTCCCCCTTTCTCTCTCCCCCTTTCTCTCTCCCCCTTTCTCTCTCTCCCTTCTGTCTCTCCCTTCTCTCTCTCCCTTCTCTCTCTCCCTTCTTTCATTTCTCCTGCTAACAATAGCCTTGTCTTGTCATGCTTTTGTATGTTTTTCCATGCCACCCTTTATCATTGAAATACCTTTCCGAAATTTGGAGAAAAAAATGAAGCATACTGGGATTGCATAAGCTAAACAACAGGAATGTATGGGTTTTGTTTTTTAAGAACTGTATTATTTAGTGAACTATGGAAAGTTGAATTAAATTCAGGTTTGTGAATATGAAATGATCCTGTGGATCTTGTACTAATTTACGATGTGGATTTGAGTTGTTCTGATTCTGAGCATGTTTGCGAAGTTATAGAGAGCATTATATACCTGACAGAGGTGCTGTGAAGATTAATGTTTTGTGGAATACTTTGAAGATGTACAGTGGAGTCATAACCATGTGCTGTATTATAAAACTAGTCTCTCTGAAATATATAGTCTTCTATGGGAAGAGATTGCAGGAGGTGAATATATGCATTTTTTTTTTCTAGGAACTTGAACGAGAAATTACATTTCAGGGTGACAGCGCCATTTATTACTCATTCTATAAAGAACTGCTAAAGGCTCCTTCCTTTGAAAGAGGTACAAAACCTGTTTGTTTTATTAACCTTGAAAAGTCCTGTTCCTTTCAGAGACAGTAAAAAACTCCTGCAGACTGAGGAGACTGATTTTATACTCTTACGTAGGAATATCAGTCAGATTAATTAAAACCTGTGTGTTGTCCTAACTTTTTAGTGCCTTTTAAAAAACAATATTTAACTCTCCTGTATTCCAGCAGATTGCCTTTAATCAGTATTTTGGAATAGGATTAATATTACTCTCATATTGCTCCATATGGAAGTTATCATTAGGTTTGCCTATGCTACATAGTGGATTTTCTGCTATGTAAGCATAATTGATGTTTAATTTGGGAATGGGGGATGGAAATTACTGTTTTCCAGCCTCTGTCAGAAGATGGAACAGTTTCTGTCAAGAGATGATCTGCTCGATCCTGTCCCTGCCAGAGGTTCCTGCTCCTGTCAGCTGTGATGAATAGATGTTGATGAGCGCTGTGTGATGGGGACAGGAACCAACAGGAAGGAATACAAACTGGGTGGCATTGGTCTCTCCTCCCTTTGCACTCCTGCTCTTTATCCTGCACTGGCTCTGGAGCTCACTGACCCTAGGTCCCTAAACCAGCAGAAAACTAAAGCAATGAAAAGAAGATGGAACACTTCTGTGCTAGTTTAATGAGTTCAGAAGGGCACCTGGGCTAGCATGGGGAAAATGCGAAAACTCCAGGAGAGAAGAGGGAGTGAACAGCCCTGTCTCACAGCGGTCAGCTGTTGAGTTAGTTCAGTCCCCTCGTGAAATCTCATCTGAAGCCAGTTAAACTTTGTAGGTATAGTTTTATTGGTTGAACAGTTTCCCAGCTGATGTGTAGCATGTCAGCAATATATAACAGTATATCATATGACTGACTTTGGTACAGTCAGTTCCTCATTGTCTCTGGGGAAATGTACCCATGCTGTGGATAGATGGACTGCCTCATTCAGGCATGCTGCCTCTGCGAACAGGTAGACTCTTGTGTCTACTAGGTATTATGGGGACACACAGTTTTCAAAGGTGTATCACAGCTGTGCTGAACCCAGTTATAAGTCCTGCAAGACCTGGTTTGGCCTGCAGAGAACCAGCTGCAGACCTCACACCAAGATATGCTTAGAGCTGGAAACAGTTATCTTCTTTGACTGTTGAGTTTTTGTTGGGGTTTTTCTTCTTTCCTGATTTCCACCCCTGGCATTTGGATTATTTTTCCTCTTCCCTCTATTGTCCTGAGTAATGACATGTCTTTTCTTTAATTATAATATCTCAGAATGATGGATCCTTCAAGTATGCCAGCTTCAATTTCATCTCAATCCTGTACAGAGGTGTATTGTGTTGAGTGAGTGATTATTAGAAGACTCAGAAACACAGGGCTGAAAAGGGTGACGAGGCCATCATATCTGACCTCTTTGTGGAGACAGGTTTAATGGATCCTGTTCATCCTTGTCTCTCTCATCTTTGTCTCACTTCTTAAGAAACTCCTGTGAAGGTGATCTGTAGGTAGCTGGTTCCAGGGCTGCATCAGTATGTTACTGAAAAGACTACGCTTCAGCTGGTTAGTTTTGGGCCTTCTATTTAAAGACTAGATCAAAATATTGTAATAACTTTGTTGCTAAATCAGTAGGGTGGAATGGCATCTGGCACAGAAATTTCTCCTTCCTTTAAAAGTAGGAGTGGTTTATCAGTCAGTAGCTTTAATGATCAAATCTCCCTACCTTTGAGTACACTTTCACCTCTTTTAGGAACAGCAATAGTAAGTGATTCCATGAGTAACATATTTTTTTGGTCTATAGGTGTTTATGAGTTGACACACAACAATAAGACAGTATCGCTGAAGACAATAAATGCAGTCCAGCAAATGACTTTGTACCCAGAGCTGATTGCCAGTGTTTTATATCAAGCATCTGGTAGCGAAGTATGTGCATTTCTCCTACTTTCTGTGCTTTCATTACGATTGTGTATGTGTGTGAGACTTTCTATGCTGTATACAATAAATACATACATTTTTTGTTGAATGAATTGAGCTAAGCCTCTCACCAGGTCCAGGTTCTCCTCAATTCTGATCAGTCTCTGGCATAGGATTTTGGGGGTTTATATGCACTAAACTTTTCTTTCTGTTATTCTTTACTTCTACAAATGGCTTAGAAATGTGGAGAGTATCTGTGCTATCCATTAAAAACAAGAAAGTTAGCTCATTTGGAGTACCGAAGTCTGTTGTAGTGGTACCTGTCTCTACCTATTCCTGTACAGATAAACACGAAACACACTTTTGTAGATAAACCTTTTGTCTCCTTCTGCTCTACTCAGGCTTTGTTCTGCTTACACTGCATACTTGTGTCCTCTCTCATTTATCTTTCTTTTAAAAAATATTTATTTATTTAATATATGCTTCTCTGTGTTTGGAACCATTTTTGCCACATCTTTACTTCTTCCAGTTCCTCCTCTACATAACTTCCAGTAGTCCTGTGAAGTTTATATCTCACTGCACTATAGATTTATTAAATCTGACACATACAATGTCATGCTAAAGCAAATACAAAAAACATGGCAATAGCAAGCTGAGTCCTGAAGTGTGCTCTTAATTCACACTGCTTTGTTCTCCCTGAGCCCAAAATAAAAGCATGCTCAATACTTTTCTAGAATAGGGGCCGTCTCTTACCTGTTTGTAAAGCACCTAGCACACTGTTAGCAGTATGCACGTCGTAAATAGTAATCATTTCCAGCTTCAGCTCAGTTGCCGCTATGTCTCTTCGTTTTTATTTGTAATTTCAGGAAGTTATTGAACCAGTGTATTTCTACATTGGTATAGTTTTTGGACTGCAGGGAATTTATGTGACTGCATTGTTTGTAACCAGTTGGGTTATGAGTGGGACTTGGCTGGCAGGAATGCTGACTGTAGCATGGTTCATTATTAACAGGTAAGAAAAACATCTTTATACAATCTAGTTTGTCAATAAGGCATTTTAAAATATTAGAGCGGATTTAAATGCTTTCTATTAAAGTTTGTGTTCTCATTGTGAGAGCAAGCTCTTTTATGCCGAATACAAAACATCTCCCAGAGATGCACAGATTCTTATGATGCTTTTATTAATGCAAAGGCTCCTGTTGTCCAAACCATCCATGCTGCCAGTTGAACAGATTTTTTGTATGTGTGTGAATACAGGAGTATTCTCATACAATTCCATTTTGCAGAAATTCCTCAGAAGGTTTTGGTTTTGTGCTGGTGAAGAATGAAACTAAATTTCCGAAGTTGCTGTAAACCAGAATTTTCCTCTCTGTCCAGCTCTTAATATTGTGATGCTTAGAAGGAAATCACCAAGTGCATTTTTCTTGTAAAGAGTCTTTGATTTTTTTTTTTTAATCTGTTTTTTGTAGTGGGTTTTGTGCAAAGTGGAATCTTCTTAGATGATCCTGATCTCAAGATTTTTTTATTTAAAAACATTTCACTTGCAAGAAAATGTCCCTTCCCTTTATGAAACACTACAATAATAGGGAGCCTTATTTGGGCAATGAGAACTTGTGTTCAGGTTCTTGGTTTGTCACCAAGTAGCTCTGGGGCTTTCTGTGAACCTAAGAGTGTTTGAAAGAAAAGAGCTATGGAGGAGCAAAATGTTAGAGATATACCTTTAAAGTTGAACTGTTGGGGAGCGTCTTTGAGGAGTGTGAAGTCATCGTGACCGAATCTGTGATTAGTAGCTAAAAATACTGTTCATCAAGCTGGCGTGAACAGTGGAAAGTAGGAAAAATGGTGAATAAATCTGTATTTTTTTCAACAGCAAAGATTAAACAAGGTTAATGAATTGAAAGGTCCAATAGTTAAAAAAGCTCCAAATACACCTCTGTAAGAGGCTTCAGAGATAAAAATGAAAGGTGATGCTTTCAAATATCTAAATGATAAAGGAGCTTGAGGCTCCTTTTTAAAATTATAGTAGACACAAAGAAGACTATGTACTTCTGAAACGGATGCCTTTGATCACATTTGAAAGTGTGACTTGTGCTTCTAAGTCACTTTAGCACTTTTTAAAACTTTCTCCTACAGCTCTAATTGTGCAGATACTGTCAAGACATTCCATGAGAAGACCCTGCTGCTGTTTTGGCCCGTGCTCCCCATCCACCTTTAATTTCTTGTTTTGCCGGGCAGGATTTTCCCTGTAGACAGAGTATCTGCTGGTGCTGCTGCTATGAGGGAGCACTACTTTGGGTTCTAAGTATGTTGTGCTCAACCGCCTAAACTACTTTTTTAAAACATATTGTTTGAAAACTGAAAGTAATATTTTCTCACAGCTATGAGCTGATTTTCATTTTAATGTGAAAAGCTGCTGTTAGGCAGTGGTCCCCTGCCTGTGAACATAAGACCATTTAGTACTGCTCGTGGCCAAAGAAGGCTCTGTTGTCACAGTGCAGGTTGGCAGAAGCAGTGTGTGACGCGTCTGGCTCACACAGTGATGTGGTGGGTCAGAAAAGGCTGGAGGCAGATGCTTTTTGGCTTCAGTCGTATAAATGCCACCTAGTAAGGAGACCTGCTGAATAAATGAGTAAAGATTGGACCTTCTATGCTGATATTAAATTTGTGACCTGTATCAGCAGCGAAATTGTGTCAGGGTTACTTTATACCTCATACAGGAATAGTTTGCTTGCAAGGCCACATTGATAACTAGAAGTGACATTTAGGCTTTCCTTGGTATTTTTGTTCCATAGATCTTTTAATAACTTTGTTTGTCTGTACTTTATTCTAGGACAGATACAACAAGAATTGATTACTCCATACCATCAAGGGAAAATTGGGCTTTGCCATATTTTGCATGTCAAGTAGCAGCTCTCACAGGCTATTTAAAAAAAAACCTAAATTGTTCTGCTGAGGTAAAGCAAAATTAATTTCTTAATGAAGAGTTGCGGGTAGGACTGTGCTCTAAAGTAATTACCTCTGTCACTATTGCCCCACTAAGCAGGAAACAGTAGATGCTTTGTTTGTTCTTTTCGAAACAGCCACTCGGATTTCACCTAAGCATGTGTGGTTTTTGGTAAGCGACTCATGCCCTGCCCTGTTATGCCTCCATGAGGGTTCAGAGAGAGCAGTGTCCTAATGAGCTGTGTGCTGTCTTTTTAAAATAAACTGATGCAGAATTTTTCTCACTATGTAAACTGTTTTGTTGCTCTTCCTGTTGCTCTGAGAAGATGGTGGTAACTTCCTTTCCCTGTCTCTCTGTCAAAGATACTCCTTCTGATTGTCTTTAAATGTTTTTGAATGTTTCAGTAATTACTTTCTTCCATCTGAGAACATGTTAAATATGTCTGAAATCAGTATTTTAATTATTTCCTAAAATAATAATTAATTTCCATAGTTTCTGTTTTAATGACTCTCAGTTACTTAGTGACAGAGATGCATAGGTATGAAATTAATGCGCTTTTTTGTTTTTCTTTTTTTCTCTAGAAGTTTTGTTACCTTTTGGTGAGTGCTTCAACATATACCTTCATGATGATGTGGGAATACAGTCATTATCTCCTGTTTGTCCAGGCTGTTTCTCTTTTTCTGCTAGACAGCTTTGCCCTGGCACAGACAGAGAAGGTATTAGAACTCTTCAACCTACTGATAGTTGGGGACTAAAATACAGCCTCAGAGGTGCCTGCCATAGATACTGCTCAGGAGCTCCAAAGCGCACAGACTGAGTGATGACTTGAGTGTCTTGCAGCCTGGGTCCAGCTGAAGTGCGTGTCATGTCCATCAGAAAAATAAACTGGCTTTAAAGTCACTCTCTTTTGGACTACTGTGTTTGGGACAGCTTTCATAACAAAAGGGTCAGAAGCTTAACAAAGCTTCTAAGACCTGAAACATCCTTGGAGAGCTGAAAGAGTGATGAATGATACTCAGTCGTGCATCGTTTTTGGCTGTGTCCTCTTTTCCTTTCCCTATTCATGGTAGGGTGGGGCTGACCAAAAAACTGCTCTGTTGGGTCTGTGCAGTTAAGGGCCTCGTTATCACCCTGAATGGCCCACCCTGTACTGATTTAGCCAATAAATAGGCTACACAGATGCTGACATTCTGCAAAATGTTTCTTAGAAATGTTGCAACAATAAGGTATTTTTACTCTGCCTGTTGCAATGGTACATATGCTACTTCGTACATGGGCGCCTTCTGGTTTTATTAGATGTAACTTCTGTTTCAGGCTGCGTGCAGTACTAATTTGTCACCTCTTCTTTCAGTTGTTTTTTTTCTGTTCCTCAGCTGTGGGAAATGTTTGATCTCTTTTAGTTCAAAGCAAGGTCCTTAAAACACAAGGGAGAAGATGGATGTTTTGGTAAAAGTCTAAAGAATCAAGTATCAGGGTTTATAAGATCTGCTTATCAATTAGTAAATAACAGAAAGCAGTAACAGTCTGTGTATTCCTGAGATAGGTTAAATGAACAAGTTATTGTGAGGGCAAGGAAAGTGCATGTTTACAGTAGTCGGCTCTTTCACACAAGTTGTGTGCTTTCATACTGTTGCATTGTGATTACTGCTTCATGCTGCATCACAGTGAGGTGTTACAGAATGAGGAGACCTTGTAAAATACTAGTACTTTTGGCATTTTTACAGAATTCTTGTGAAGTAATTGTACACTAATTACTGAGGCTTACCAGGATCATTTTGATATTAAATACTTTTCGGAGCCAAACAGTACCCTGATAGATTCATGAGTTGAGGGATAGAGATCCATTAATCCCCTGATTAACTGAGGGATGGAGTGACCCAACTCACAGGGAAGTCTGCTGTCTCCCTGGGGCTTGGGTAAGGGATGTTGCCACAAGGATTCCTCAACTGGTGAGGCCCTCTGACTACTACCCACTATTAGTATTCCAGGTGGGTAGGGATGAGATTGAAGGGAGAAGTCCCAGGGCTATCAAAAGGGACTTCAAGGTCCTGGGGCGTTTGGTAAAGGGGGTAGGTGCACAGGTTATATTCTCTTCAATTCCTTCGGTGTTAGGTGAAAATAGGGAAAGGACTATGAAAGTACAACAGATTAATACGTGGCTAAGAGACTGGTGCCGTAAGTAGGATTTTGGGTTCGTTGACCACGGGGCGGCTTTCATGGCCCCAGGCCTGCTTATGCTGGATGGGGAACAGCTGAGTCAGAAGGGGAAAAGGGTTATGGCCCAGAAGTTGCCAGGGCTGGTTAAGAGGTCTTTAAACTAGGTTGGATGGGGAAGGGGGATAAGACCAGGGCAACTGCAAATGAACCTAGGGGTGACAGGCCTGCGTTGGGGGCAAGGCCGCTAGCCCAGCTGAAGTGCGTTTACACCAATGCACGCAGTATGGGCAACAAACAGGAAGAGCTAGAAGCCACTGTACAGCAGGAAGGTTATGATGTGGTTGCCATCACAGAAACGTGGTGGGATGACTCTCATGACTGGAGTGCTGCTATGGATGGCTATAAGCTCTTTAAGAGGGACAGGCGAAGCAGGAGAGGCGGTGGGGTAGCACTGTATGTTAGGGAGTGCTTGGACTGTGTCGAAATTGAGGAAGATGGTGAGGATGACAAGGTTGAATGTCTATGGGTAAAGATCAGGGGGAAGGTCGGCAGGGCGGACATTATGGTGGGAGTCTGTTATAGACCACCCAACCAGGATGAGCAGGCGGATGAGGTGTTTTACAAGCGGCTGTCACAAGCCACCTGGTCGCCGGTCCTTGTACTCGTGGGCGACTTCAACTTGCCAGATGTCTGCTGGAAATACAACATGGCAGAGAGGAAGCAATCTAGGAGGTTCCTCGAATGTGTGGAGGACAACTTCCTCATGCAAGTGGTAAATGAGCCCACTAGAGGAGGGGCCCTGCTTGACCTGTTGTTTGTGAACAGAGAAGGACTAGTGGGAGATGTGAGGGTCGGTGGCCGTCTTGGGAGTAGCGACCATGAAATGTTAGAGTTTTCGATAGTGGGGGAAGAGGAGGGGCAAGAGTAGAACTCCTGCCTTAGATTTCCGCCGGGCAGACTTTAGCCTGTGTAAGAGGCTGGTGGACCGAGTCCCTTGGGAGTCGGTCCTGAAGGGCAAAGGAGTCCAGGAAGGCTGGACATGCTTCAAAAGGGAATTGCTAAATATTCAGGAGCAGGCTGTCCCAGTCTGTAAGAAGGCAAGCCGTCGGGGAAAAAGACCGGCCTGGTTAAACAGAGAACTTAGGCTAGAACTTAAGGAAAAAAAGAGATCCTACTTGCTCTGGAAGAAGGGTCGGGTAACTTGGGAGGTCTATAGGGACGTTGCCAGGTCGTGTAGGGAGAAGATTAGAAGGGCCAAAGCTCAATTAGAGCTTGATTTGGCTGCTATGGTCAAAGACAACAAAAAAAGCTTCTACAAATACATCAACAGCAAAAGGAGGGTCAAGGAGAGCCTCCGCCACTTGCTGAATGAGGAGGGTAGTGTAGTGTCAGGGGATGAGGAAAAGGCAGAGGTGCTCAATGCCTTCTTTGCCTTGGTCTTTAATGTCAAGATCGGTTGTCCTCAGGAGACTCAGCCCCCAGAGCCTGAAGTTAGGGACGGGGGGCTGTGTGAACCCCCCGTAATCCAGGAGGAGACGGTTAGTGACCTGCTGTGCCAGTTGGACACCCACAAGGCTATGGGCCCGGATGGGATTCACCCCAGAGTAATGAACTGGCAGATGAACTTGCCAAACCACTCTCGATTATCTACTGGCAGTCCTGGTTAACTGGAGAAGTTCCAGCTGACTGGAAATTAGCAAATGTAACGCCCATCTACAAGAAGGGCCGGAAGGACGATCCAGGGAACTATAGGCCTGTCAGCCTGACCTCGGTGCCAGGCAAGGTGATGGAACAGATCATCCTGAGTGCCATTACACGGCACATGCAGGACAATGGGGGCATCGGGGCCAGCCAACATGGATTCATGAAAGGCAGGTCCTGCTCGACCAACCTGGTCTCCTTCTATGACCAAGTGACCCGCTTAGTAGATGAGGGCAGGGCTGTGGATGTAGTCTATCTAGACTTCAGTAAGGCATTCAACACTGTCTCCCACAGCATCCTCCTACACAAACTGGCTGCCCAGGGCTTGGATGGGTGGACTCTTAAATGGGTTAAAAACTGGCTGGATGGCCGAGCCCAGAGAGTGGTGGTGAATGGGGCAAAGTCCAACTGGCGGCCGGTCACTAGCGGTGTTCCCCAGGGCTCAGTTCTGGGGCCGGTGCTGTTCAATATCTTTATAGATGATCTAGACGTAGGGATTGAGTGCACCCTCAGCAAATTTGCAGATGACACCAAGCTGGGTGGGAGTGTCGATCTGCTGGAGGGTAGGAAGGCCCTTCAGAGGGATTTGGACAGGTGAGATAGATGAGCCGAGACCAACGGCATGAGGTTCAACAAGAACAAGTGCCGGGTCTTACACTTCGGCCCCAACAACCCCATGCAGCGCTACAGGCTGGGGGAAGAGTGGTTAGAAGGCGGCCCGGCGGAAAGAGACCTGGGGGTGCTGATCGACAGCCGGCTAAACATGAGCCAGCAGTGTGCCCAGGTGGCCAAGAAGGCCAATGGCATCCTCACTTCTATTAGGAATAGTGTAGCCAGCCGGTCTAGGGAAGTGATCGTCCCTCTCTACTCGGCACTGGTGAGGCCGCACCTTGAATACTGTGTCCAGTTCTGGGCCCCACACTTCAAGAAAGATGTTGAGGTGTTGGAGCGAGTCCAGAGGAGGGCGACCAAGCTGGTGAAGGGTCTGGAGGGTCTGACCTACGAGGAACGGCTGAGGGAGCTGGGGTTGTTTAGCCTGGAGAAGAGGAGGCTCCGAGGTGACCTTATTGCAGTCTACACCTACCTGAAGGGAGGTTGTAGTGAAGTGGGAGTTGGCCTCTTCTCCCGGGCAACTAGCGATAGGACAAGAGGACACAGCCTCAAGCTTTGCCAGGGGAGGTTCAGGTTGGACATTAGGAAGAATTTCTTTTCAGAAAGGGTTATTAGACATTGGAATGGGCTGCCCAGGGAGGTGGTGGAGTCACCATCTCTGGATGTGTTTAAGAAAAGACTGGACATGGCACTTAGTGCCATGGTCTAGTTGACAGGGTGGTGTAAGGGCAACAGTTGGACTCGATGATCCCTGAGGTCTCTTCCAACCTGGTTGATTCTGTGATTCTGTGATCTACCGCTCTAAAAAGCAAGACATATGTCCATTGTAATTTTATTTTATTGTGTTTTATTTTATTTCTTCAACAGGTGCATGAAGTATACAAAATCTACTTGTTTTCTCTCTTCTTGGGATACCTTTTGCAGTTTGAAAATTCAGCCTTAGTACTGTCACCATTGCTGAGTCTTGTAGCAGCTTTAATGCTCTCTAGATGCCTTCAGGTAACTAGACTGTCCTCTAACTCCAAGTGTAGTTCTTATTATTTAAACTGAACTTCAAATGACATGACATTCTTAAAATATTTTTGCAGATGAATATGAAAAAAGGTACATTTATGTCAAGATTGCTGAAAATAATGTACATTTATTTGGTACTTACAGTAACAGTGACACTAAACTTCTTACTGAAGGTAAGATTCCTCTGTAAAAAGTGATTTTAATTGTAAAAATCTAAATGAAAAGTTGCAGATGTATCTTGGAAAAATCTTTTGAAGTGTTGCTTATCTTACTGATCTGAGAGTTCATAGCTTAATTCATAGCAAATTGGAGTACCAAAAATTGAATAATTTTGTATCTGTAAAGTCTTTAACAACTCAAGCGGCTGGTTTTTGTTGGGGTTTTGGTCTTTTGGGTTGAGGTTAAAGCATAATATAGAAATACTGTTTAAATCACACTTCAGCTATTTCATAAAAGTGGTTTTTGTTATAATTTGTATGGCCTATACGAACTGGTCTGAATATTAAAACAATATTCTTGTGCATGGAGAAGACCTAGTAGGCAGGAATAGGTATAAGTACTCTCAGGGTAGATGTTAATTTTCAATTAAATTTCAACTAGAACATGGGAATAGAGACCTTCACTTCGTGTAGGAGTCAGCTAGGAGCTGAGATTACACAGTAGGATTTTAGGGGTCTTTTATATTGATTAGCAACTCCCTCTTGCTGGCTCTAGCCTTTTACATCATTTATTGTGCTTTTCCTCTATGTCTCTAACTCACTCTGGTTCTATTAATTAACAGTGTTGACTTAAAAATAACGCACCTAGTGAACCTAAAAAGTTTGAGAGAATGCTCAGAATTGATTGTTTTCTTGTGCCATTCAGATTGGCTAGCCTTGCTGTATCTCCAGGAAAATAAAACCTAACCTTGAAAAATATGACTTAAATTACATAGACAGTACACAGAACTTTTGGCTGCTCAGACAATTTATGTGATGATTACAAATGCTCATAACTTTTGCTAGGCTGCAGTCCTATTGTTTAGTGGAGCCAAAAGTAATGTTCTTTGGCTTGCTTGGGGGTAAGTTACGTCCATTTTTCATGATCCTTTTTATACCGCTCAGTAGTGTTTTGACAACTTGTTGACAGCTTTTCACTTGCCTTTGTGTTAGGGTGCATGAATGAAATTAAGGGAATTGTGACATGATCTAGGTAATCCTGCTCCGGCAGGGGGATAGGACTAGATGATCTTTCGAGGTCCCTTCCAATCCCTAACATTCTGTGGTTATGTGAATGATATTCTCAAGGAAACCCAAAAGATAGATTCATTTAAGTGAAGATTTACAATACTATACCTGTACCTTAACTGGCACACTTAATCCAATTTGTTAGTTTTACCTAAATCTTGAATAGTTGCTTGTTCCTTGACATTTTGTAATCTGAATGAAGTGACTACACGAAAGCTGCTTCCAGCACTTGATAAGGTTTTTCTCTGCTAAATTAATTTTCAGATGTTTGTTCCTCATAAAGAAAATGAGCATTTGCTGAAGTTCATTGAAGTAAAACTTGGCTTAAACACAACTAAGTAAGTTTTTAAACTCTTTACACCTTCTAAGATATCTGAACTTCCAAAACTGCTCTGAGAAGTATAAAATTTCAGTGGTGTGAGAATTTTATAGAGGAGTTAGGAAAACAGTTTCTATTTGTCCCCTGGTTTAAGATTGAATTAAAAAAAGATGCATATACAGAATTTACTTAGGATTTTGAGGTTTCTGAGGCACCTCAATATTTTTCATGCCTTGGGATGAAAGCCTTTCATAGACTTTTGTTTTCTTTTGAAAAAACTTTCTGTACCCTGTCTAGTGTTTCTAATAAGACTTGAAAGCAAAGGTAATAGGGTAAAGGTGGTGGTACTAACTTTTTATAGCCTGGAAAAGAAAGGGCTCTTACGAGAGTCATGAACTATCGATACTATCTCAAAACAGGCTTAGGTTGTGGGGTTTTGTTTTTAGTTTTGTAAGAATAACACCCCCCAAAAAAACCCTATATGTTTTGGAAGAAATTAGGACAAGGGACAGCTTAAAAGTCAGAGGGAATTTTTGCGATTCTAAGAACTGTTTGCATGTGTAAAGAGTTGGGTGTTGGTCTACAAGAAGATATCATGGCTACAGATGTTTTGGAAAACTTCAAATGGAATACTGATAAGGACTGAGACACCTCGTGGACCCAAGCCAACCCTTGCAGTTCTGTGCAGGAATTGGGACTTTCTCCTGGGAACTGCATCTCTCTTACAAAACTGCTTCACGGGGCAAGAATTGGAAAACGACATCACACATAATTGAAATTGTTGGGGAATTTTTGGAAGACAAGGTATAATGACGTTGACTAAGATGCATTGTTTAACACACATACATGCACGTTCCAAAGTGTTTTGCAAGAAAAGAAAGGACTGCTTCTGGTCAGGGTTTCAGTTTATTCAGCTACCAGGTATTACGGATTTCATTTTTTTTCCCCTGGGGACTTGCTACGTCTTACTTTCCAGGCTGTCGAACTCTGCAATGAAGCCAGTGATTGAGACAAACTGGGTGCAGCTACGCCTAGAAATTGTGTAACTGTAGGTTGGAATTATGGTTTGCAGCACAAGAGCGTGAAGATCTGTCTTTTAAGGCCAGTTCGGACATGCCCAGCTGTTAATCTTTAATGCTGTCTAATTGAAAGTGGTTCAGTTCTCTAGCCTTCCCTTGCGGGAAAAGAAAAAGAGAAGATGGAGGAAAGTGAAACAAAATAAGACAAGAATGCATTCATGGCATCACGTGCTGCAGCAATTCCAATTGAGAATACACATTGATAGTGCTTCTTGGCAGAGTATATAATCTTTCTGCTCATTAATTGAGAAAGAAGAACGATCGAGCGGGTTCGGCTACAGAACTAGAATTTCAGCATTAAGGATTCTATTCTTGGCAATGCCTCGGGCTTGTTTGTGATCTCAGATGACCACTTTCCTTTCTTAATCTCCGTGTTTGGAATGAGGACAAGCATACCTTCTTGCATCAATATCTCTAAAATCTTAATCTACTGTGACAACGAAGTGCTTTGTGGTCCCCATAATGGAGTTATATGGGAGGCTGGGGTTTTGTGATATAAGAGAGTTGTAGTCTGGTCTCTTCAGATCACAGATTCTTTTCTGGAAGATAAGCTTTTGACAGTTACTCTAAAGAGTACTTGCAAAGCGGTTTCAAATGATAAAAAGATATCTTTTCAAAGATGAATTTCAAATAGTTTCCTATGACATGAGTAGGTTAAACTGTGATTGGTTGTGTGCTGGGGTTTTTTCTAATCTGTGCGGTATTGTTATTGTTTTTAATGGGATGTTTTTGCCTTACTAGGAATTTTACAATGAATTGGCTCCTTTGTCAAGAATCTCTTCAGACACCCTCCCAAGACTTTTTTTTGCGACTAACACAGTCATCACTGTTGCCTTTCTATATTTTAGTATTAATTATCTGCCTTTTTTCTGTAACTCAGGTCATTTTTAGGAGATTTTGGTAAGTAACTTGTTTATACTGAAAAATAAGTTAAAAATACGAGGTTCATGGATGTCTAAGTGAATGGTCATGATGTTTGTTGCTCCAAAGTTTGTTGCACCATTGAACTTGCCTGGGTTTGAGCACCAGTGGAAAGGCCCACCAGAGGCTCCTAAAGAAAGTCCTTTAGTGACGAGCTTCTTGAGCATCCCTCCAGTCAAGACAGGGAGTTATCATTGTTTTTTTTTTCCCATGGGTGCAATTTCTGCAGAGCTCTGGCCAATGTTTTGTGATGTGTTTATGTCTCTGCCCATTGGGAGGGAGAAAGATGGTTTTTTGTCTGTTTTCCCCCTCCAACACCAAGCTTATCTGATTGTTGCTAGAGAATTTGTTTCTTTGTTTTGGGTTTGGTTTGGTTTTTTTTTTCCCCCAAGTTTACATACTGTGAAGGATGAGATGGTTGGAGTTGAGAGGATTTCAGATTTTCACTGTTTTTGGTTTGGTTGGGTTTTTTTAAAGCTCTTGTTTACTGTGATAAGGTCCATCAGCCTTTGCTGCTCAGAACAGAGCTGAAGTAAAGCTGACTCAGTTATTTTTAGTTTCACATTGATTCACAGTTCCCTTGAGAGAAGGGGTAGTGGAGTTGTCTGTTCACAGACTAAGAATAGCAATACTGTAGATACTAGCGTAACTTGTATTGGAAAGTCAACGGCTAGGAAATTATCTCTTCCTGGTAGAAGATGAATGGTATAATTGCTTAGGTATTAGGGCCAATTTCTCACTTGTCTACAGCAAAAATCAATGGATTTTTTCAAGGACCAAGACTTCTAATAGATAAAGATTGTACTGCTGTGAATAAAAATGTTTGTCAGGTTGGATGTGTGATAGTATATTCAAAACAATGAAACAAACTTCCAGTTTTTTGCTAGTGGTTGAAATAGCTATTTACTACTTTGTAATGAGCAGTGACTCCAGTATGTCCAACAGCTTTTTAAAGAAAAGCTTAAAATAAACCTTCTCCCCCAACTTTTTTTTGTTTTATTTTGAAGCAGTTAATAATCTCAAATATTTTTCCATTTGCCATGAGGAAGCTTATTGTAAAATTGGAACCTGTAACCACATCATGGGAGAATAAGATGTTATCTGTTGTGTGCCTTGCTATCTCATTTGTAGAAAGACATTTGTTGTAAGATTTTTGTTATGATTTTTACTTACAATATATTACTAGAATTTATAATAATGTGACTAAAAACTGGTTTTGTTGTATTACTTTGTCATAAAATGGTATATACATTCCATATACAATTATCATCCTACAAGTTCCATAATTCTTCACCAAGCAATTGCTATGAAGAAACTTAGTTAGAAAGCATGTACAGCATGCTTCATCTAATGTTTGTGGAGTGTGCTTGCTCTTAAATTAGACTGTCTCTTGTTGCTGAATTACCTTAAAATAGGATTTACAGTCATAGGTGGTGATCCCACTGTATTAATTCATAGCCATTGCTCCAGAAAGGTTACAGTCTAAAACAAGGGGTAGCAGGTACTGATAGATCATTGAAGAAGTACAGAAAACAAATAAGCAGTGCAACAATATTGTATAATATGACACAGAATGATCTCCGTGTACTGCTGACTTAACAGTAATAAAAGTATTTTTATTGGCACCTTTGCCTGAGATAATGTCTGAATTAAGTGATGTCTCATTTTCTCCAACTGCAGTGGTGAACCACTGAAAGAGACAGTTAAACTTGAGGATGGTCGAATTGGAGAGAGGCCAGAAATAGGTTATCATGTAATTCACACAATTTTACTTGGTTGTCTAGCGATGTGTTTGGAAGGGTAAGTCTGATTTTGATGTATCTCTCTTGAAAGCAACAGAGTTCCTAACTGGACATGATGCACCATTCACCCCTTTGAAATTCACCCCTTTTCAGAAATGTGTTTGGCATATAGTGGTACTAGTTAGTAGGGGAGAGAACAAAGATCATTTTGACTATAAATTGGATACAGGTATATGATGAATTGTGCTTGGTCTCTCTAACGTGTTTTCCAAGCTTTAATGCAGCCAAAATCCAAGACATTAATTGAAGCAAATTTTAATCACTTTCTTTATGGTATTTAAATGTAGAACTGTGCTGTAATTCTTTTAATATTGTATTCTAGCAAGGTCTTGAGTAGTGTTTTGATGAACAGCGTATGTTCTGGAATAGTGGGACATGGAAGATTTCTTATCCATCTTCTTGTTTCTAGGCTAGCATGAAGTATACCTTTGCCTGACATGTTAAAGCAGTAGCAAAACTATTTTCAAAGGTATTGTATTAGTCCTTAAAGCTACAGAAGCTAATGTTTGGAAGATGTTATTGTTCTAATCTTGACTCTTGGCTATATCAGCTTGAAGGTCGTAGACTTGTGTTTGTGTTACGCTCATCGTCCTAAAATCTGAATATTCACAAATTCTGAAAGTGAGCAGACTGTTGTGTTACCATGTAATTGTCTTAACTTGACTAGTCTATCCTTAAGAGGCAGACAATACCAGCAAATTGTAAATTGTTTATTAAATATTTTCCTTTCCTTTCTTCAGGAACTCCCTTATAGTACAGTGTCTGTACAGCTTTGCTGAATAGCTGCTTTTTATCCTTACTTGGCTGGAAAACTGCAACAGCCAAGTGACTTTACTAGTCTCTTTGTTTTTCTTTCATCCTCCCCCGAACTCTGTGAAGGATTTTGTCATCTTTGACCTTGGATCTTGCTCCTGCATCTTGCAGCAGATAATCAGGTGCCTGCTCTTCTGCTAGAGATTTCCTTGGTTTACTCTTCAATGCCATCAAATTTGTTCTCAGATTGCTTGAACATCCAGACTGTGTTTGACATACAAAAAAAATCTGAATGTTTTTATAAATAGCTTGAATACACAGGCATGCGCAGAGTCCCAACTTAAGTTATTGCAATGTTTTTCAGAATGAAATATCTATGGACGCCTTATGTTTGCATGCTTGCTGCATTTGGTGTGTGCTCTCCTGAACTTTGGATGACACTTTTTAAGTGGCTTCGACTGAAAGCTGTGCATCCAATATTGCTGGTGAGTTGCTGTTGCTAATGTCTTGAGAATTACATCTAACAAGTATGTAACTTTTCAAACAAGAATTACCTAAGACCTATAGAAGAATCCATTAAAAGAACATGTAATTCTGTGAGCAGTGGATCTCATAGTCTGCTTTTTCTGTGTCTTTCGTTCTTAATAGTACGTTTTCACGTGCTCTCTGGTACCTGGTGATGAAGTTGTATTCGCACTACAGCCTTTCCTCTTAAGAAGCAGAGTTGTCTTCATGTCTGTCTCACTTATCTGTTTAATTTCTTTTAACAAATCTTTGAGACCTCAAGGTCTCTGTCATATTTAGTTGAGATTGGCCAAGGCGGTCATGTGCTTTTTAGGAGGAGTACAGGAGAAAAAGTACAGGCATGTAGGCGAGCATCGATATAGGCCTTGTTTCACTAGGAAATCAGGCTAAAAATGTGGTACTTAGGTGTATTTAATTGCTGAGAGTAAAGCTGCTTCATAAGAAACAGTAAGTGGAATTACTTGGCATAAGAATTGTTCATGTGTGGCCATTATAGAGAAGTGTTGCGATTGAAGATGAGCTTGTGTTACAGTACGAACAACTCCCCCACTTCCAACCCTAGCTGTATTCTCAATATGCTGAGAGTTGCTTTGTGCGATTTTTAGCAGCTTTGTGCATTTGCTTTATTAATTAAATAAAGATAGGATATTACTTATCTTAATTTTGAGAGGCTTATAGTGAATCTCTGTTTAACTATGAAATATTTGTTCCTATGTCACTTGTGAAAATGCCATACACTGTTACATCTGAAACAATGACTGTTCTTCCAATCAAGGAGTAACGATATGTTCATGTACATGGTAAACACATTCCTTTATATACCTCATGCTTTCTGCTATGTAGACCTGCTTTTTTATCAAGCGTATGCCTCGTGCACTCCTTACCAAATGTTTCCTGTACCACCTGAGCTATTTTCTCCTTTTGCAAAGCAAACATTGTATCAGCTAGAATGATGGTGTGCTGAAGAATGAGTTTCTGGGTTTTGCATATCAATATTGTTAATCTCAACAAAAGCATCAACAAGATCAGAGGTTTGAAATGCTCGTTTCGTACTCTTTTTCCTTTCTCAGATTATCTCATTGTGTTTGTATGTGAGGTGTTTACTTTTCTTCTGCTCCCTACATCATATACACATTGCATCGTTGTTATTTGAGTAGCAATTAACCATCCCTAATGTTGATGGTAAAGTTATCGTGGGTCAAATAAGTTCTTCCCATGCTCAATTAGGCAAGTTCATGTTTGCAGAGAGTTTTTGCCTGGTAGAAGACCGCGAAGTTTCACCTACTCTAAGGTTTCAGGCATAAACGTAGCCTACTATATGAACAGAATCAACAGATAGTCCAAGGTTGGAGAACGGAGAACGGTCCATAATCCATTTTTTCTAACGTGTATCTTCTAGGCTCTTATTCTGAGTATGGCAGTTCCCACAATAATTGGATTCAGCTTGTGGAAAGAGGTAAGAAAAGTACCTTTGTGTTTTTTGTTTTGTATGTATGCACAATATGAGTCAAAATGATGAGCAAATATAACGAAATATACTTGGTGACATGAAATATATATGATGAAATAAAAGCTGTCATCCACTGAAAATAGGTTTTGTTTGTTTTTTAAACAAAACTGTTTACATGTTTCAGCATGAGGTATTTGACAATTTAATTTGTTAACAATTGCTTGTTGTAATTAAGCAGTGTTTAAATGAAGACTTCATTATATTCAGCTATTATGCTTTGGATATATACACTAACTCAACAAAGAAAATACTGCCAAATAAAAACCTGGGATATTGAAAACTGTGTTGTCCCGATCCTTGTTTTAGTGAGAGGGAGTGAGGTAGATGGAAGTAAAATTATGGGAGGCCATACACAAATAATCTGTTTTAAAAGGTCCCATCAAATTATAATAGAGTTAAATCCTTCGTGCAGAGCACTGAGTAGACGTATGTATATACTGCAATACAGGGGAAAAAAGCGACAGACGTTTCCATGTTTAAAATAAATACTTAGTTCTTTATTGCAAGTCACAGACTGGGGTGAAGAGTATTTGGAAATTATTTTTTAAACTTCCATAAATGCAAAAAATATGGGAAATATCCCATAAAATATAAGCCTCTACTATACTGACATAGCTTCAAAGTAGTTAGTTTGAAGAGTTTTATAAGAAAAACGTTCAAATATAAAAGCCAGTCTTGACCAACAGTATTTTGACAGATTTTATAACATCTATCTTATAATAGAAATTTTGGTTGTGATGTAATCTGACTCTTTACACATTTCTGCCAGAGCAATAGATGTTCTCTTGAAAAAAGCTACAGTTGCTCAAAAGAATTATGACATCTGTTACAATAGAGGAAACTAGTTCAGTTGACCAAATAATTCTTTTCCAGATGATTTTTTAATAAAAGCAGTGTGGGGGTTTGGACTCTAGAGGGCGTAATCTGTTGCAGATCCAGCTTTTGCTGTTAAGCAGTGGTGAACAGTTTGCTCTCCAGGTTCATAACTCATCCCTGAGCTTGGAAACTTTGGTTAATAGTAACGGGACAGTGCAAATGCCTTGAGGCTCTTAATCTGTTACCGTGGCTATAAATGGCTGAGCATAGAGCTCAGCATCTTTCTGCTTGGCAGCCTTCTAACTCCATCTGGCATAGACCCTCATCTAACTACATTTTTCTAAGGGCTCTGGTTGATAAGTGAAGCTAGTTCTCTTTGGGGTGGCAGTAGTGGTTCCTCTTTCTGTTGTCTTCTGTTCCGGGGACAGTTCAGGCATATGTGTAACAACACTGCTACAGCTTTCAGCCCTGATAGGAACATATGGCAGCTGTTCTTGTGCTACCCTAACGTTTCTGGTTGTAGACTGCTATCACTTGACAGCTGAATTGTCCAGGTAATGGGGGTGGACTCCTCAGTTAAAAGCAGGCTCCCATTTCCAGCTGTCTGTCCACTATGGCTGTCTCAAAGTAAGGTGTCCGTTTAGTCTGGCATAACCTGTAAACTTTATCGTTTTCAGAATGAGCTGGCATCCAGTAGCTTCCACTTAACATTTACAACAGCATGAACATGCTCCAGCCCCTCAAGGCTGGCCAGCTTCTAGTCATGCCTTCTTCAGATAAACGCTCAAAACGGCTCTAGGACTTAAAAAATGGCTGAATATGAGCCAGCAGTGTGCCCAGATGACCAAGAAGGCCAACAGCATCCTGGCTTGTATCACAAATAGTGTGGCCAGCAGGACTAGGGAAGTGATCATCCCTCTGTACTCAGCACTGGTGAGGCCGCATCTTGAATACTGTGTGCAGTTTTGGGCCCCTCACTCCAAGAAAGACATTGAGGTGCTGGAGAGAGTCCAAAGAAGGGCAACAAAGCTGGTGAAGGGTCTAGAGCACAAGTCTTATGAGGAGCGGCTGAGGCAACTGGGGTGGTTTAGCCTGGAGAAAAGGAGGCTGAGGGGAGACCTTATCGGTCCCTACAACTACCTGAAAGGAGGTTGTAGCGAGGAGGGTGTTAGTCTCTTCTCCCAAGTAACAAATGATAGGACGAGAGGAAACAGCCTCAAGTTGCACCAGGGGAGGTTTAGATTGGATATCAGGAAAAATTTCTTCGCCAAAAGGGTTATCAAGCACTGGAACAGGCTGCCCAGGGAAGTGATGGAGTCACCATCTCTGGGGGTATTTAATAAAAAGATGTGTAGATGTGGTGCTTAGGGACATGGTTTAGTGGTGGACTTGGCAGTGTTAGGTTAATTGTTGGACTCAATCATTTTAAGGGTCTTTTCCAACCTAAATGATTCTATGATTCTAAAATTGACCATCTTAATAAAGGACCTGCTGTTCCTTCACCCCCCAAACCTGACAGGACAGGAAAGCTATGGTGCAGGCTTGCAATCTGGGCTGGTCTCAAGGAGTTAGCATTCTGTCTGACTTCCCAGAATCCCTCCTTTTCCCAAAATGTTTTTCAAATATGTAAACTGAGATATCCTACTTCGTACAGTACAGTGTACTTTCTTTCACTGCAGTGATTGAAGTAAAAGTCAGAGGAAAGTCCAGGGCAGATTACCCACATAATGATCTTTCAGGAAATTTCTTCTTTTCTTTCCTGCTTGCACAGCACCTTTCCATCAAGTCACAACAGTCCAACTTCCCCTGCTCAAGCAGGTTTACCATGACAGATTTGTCAGCTTCTTGGTCAGTGCCCTTATGTACATGCATTTGCATATCACAGAATCACAGAATCACAGAATGTTAGGGATTGGAAGGGACCTCGAAAGATCATCTAGTCCAATCCCCCTGCCGGAGCAGGATTGCCTAGACCATATCACATAGGAACGCGTCCAGGCGGGTTTTGAATGTCTCCAGAGAAGGAGACTCCACAACCTCTCTGGGCAGCCTGTTCCAGTGTTCGGTCACCCTCACCGTAAAGAACTTTTTCCTCATATTTATGTGGAACCTCCTGTGTTCCAGCTTGCACCCATTGCCCCTTGTTCTGTCAATGGATGTCACTGAGAAGAGCCTGGCTCCATCCTCATGACACTTGCCCTTTACATATTTATAAACATTAATGAGGTCACCCCTCAGTCTCCTCTTCTCTAAGCTAAAGAGACCCAGCTCCCTCAGCCTCTCCTCATAAGGGAGATGTTCCACCCCCTTAATCATCTTCGTGGCTCTGCGCTGGACTCTCTCTAGCAGTTCCCTGTCCTTCTTGAACTGAGGGACCCAGAACTGGACACAATATTCCAGATGCGGCCGCACCAGGCCTGAACTATGATTTTGATGCATGTAAGGCCAGTTAAAGTGGATGTTGTTGCCATATAATTTTATTTTGGTTTTCCATTTTTTTAATTATAAGTATTCTAATAAAATAGAGAGATGAGAACTTGTGTTGAACATACTTATTTTGGAGAAGGTCTCCTGCTGTCAGGTAAGTATAAACAGTGTGTTTTGCAAAATATTGAAACAAAAATACCAATATCAGGAGGGAAAACTCAGATGAAATCCATTTCTGTTGCATTATTTTCATGGTTTAAGGCCTTAACATAACAAGATGCTCTACAGATTATCTTTTTTTAACTGTAAGTAACCAAAAACATGTTTCCATCAGTTTTTCCCTAGGATAATGACAGAGCTTTCAGAACTACAAGAATTCTATGATCCTGATACAGTAGAACTCATGACATGGATAAAGTAAGTATGAAGTCCTACATTTCTATTTTACTTCTTTACGTCAGGGTATTTTTATCTCAGCATTTTGTGGAGCTGCCTCTATCAATCTGAGTTTTCCCTTGCTAAGTCATTATGTGATATAGGGGGAGATGGGAAGAGAAATGTGCATTTGAAGTTTGATATTATTCCCATGGAAAAAACCAAGAATTTATCATTGATTACAAGAGGCGAAGATCCTGAAACATGCAAGCAAATCATGTTTAGTATCATTACTAGACCTAATTTCCAAATAAAGTTGGACATCTTAGTACTTGGGTCTTCGCACGCTGACTTCTCAGTAGATTAGAGGATTCATGTTGATTGTAATTCCATGGGGGACAGAAACACAGAAATTTTTGTGTCCACGAGCCAGTAAAATGAAATGCCTGAATGTGAGGATTGAGAAACTTCAGTCAAGAAACATGCAGTGTAACATGTATAATTCAAACTTCCTCTTTGACCAGAAGGCAGGAAAGGTTCTTACCTGGCTGGCTGGGCAGGGCATAGCAAATGCTGACCTCTGTTACGTAGTTTGTGTTGAGCCATATGCATAGCTAAGCCTGGGTCAAGTTATTTTTGCAGATATATTTTTCTTCTCACCAAAAGTTTCAGAACCGGATTCTGACCTCATTCAATCTAACTTTGAACTATGCCATTAGGACTTGCACTTCTCTGGAAGTTAGATCCCATGTGTTCAGATAACTTACTTACCTTTAAGTGCATTTTTTTTTAGAATATTATTGTCTGTATTTATGTAGTCTTTAATGTCAACCTGTTCATCTTCAGAAAAGACAAGGCTGGTAATGATGGTGTTCCAGACAATTTCTTCTTTCTGTTAATAGTAGTGTATGTTGTTTGTCACTGCTGTAGCTCTTAAAGGCAGCAAGTGGAATAATGCCAAGTACATAATGGCTTTTACATTAGTCTGCATATATTACACTTCAAGTACATAATTAATCATGGTGAATTGCATTGAGGTTCAGTCAGCTAAAAGCAATTTGACTACCCTTATTTGTAGCAGCTGTTCATATTTTTAATGAAAATAAGGAGGTTTTTTTTTCTTAAGGATATACTTAGATATCCATATTGGAATTTTGATTGAATGTCATTATTATAGTATATTTTCTTAAAATTTTCTCTCTGATAAAATGAATTTATTTTGAATTTTCTCTGCAGGAAGAGTTGCCCAAAGTCTGTAATAAAGTGTGACAACTGTTTTATTTCGCTAATGCAGGAATATGAATAGTCAAAAGATAAAATCAAACCCAGAAACATAATTACTGTAGATGTTATTCTGTATCATGACACTATTTACTCATAGATGATTAAATACATGGTCCTAGAGATTAAATACATGGTCCTAGAGATCAAATCTTTCCCTTACAAGATAACATCACATTGTTTCTCCTTCTACCTACCCTCCTTCCCAAGCTTGTTTTGTCACAAGTCAGCAATCATTCAGAAAAGGAATAGTTTGATCCATCCAGGACCACTCTGAATGGTGCACCATGGATTGCAAGGAGGGGAGGAGAACAGCTATCAGCCCTTGCCCCAGCAGGAGACCGTCCTTTTAAACTCCATATTGCTGCAGGTCTGAGCTTTTCCTGGCAAGGAAGCTACTCCAATTCATACTGTGGCACCTTAAAAGATTCACACAGAGTTTAAAATTAAAAACATTGTTTTGAGAAATGCATCCTGTACTCAGATGTGTATGTTGATGTTGCTTTTGCAGACGACAGGCTCCTGTGGCTGCTGTGTTCGCAGGCAGCCCACAGTTAATGGGTGTGATTAAGCTTTGTACCGGATGGATGGTGTCGAGCTTGCCTTTATATAATGATGATGATCTTCTAAAAAGAAACGAAAATGTGAGTATCCAATTCCGTAAATGTGTGTGTTTTATCAGTGATTTATACACTGTTCCATCACGTAAGACTGAAATGCCTGATTGAGATGTGTGGGAGTACTGTAAATGTTAATGTTCCAGAGAAGATGACCTTGCAACATTCCTCATGACACACACGTTTGCATTGCTCTTCTGTGCCACCCAGGCCACCTGGCAATGCAAATTATTTGTTTGGTGCCACTCCCACTACATGTGAGCAGCATTCTGAATACCACAACCCCCAAGTATTTAATTTATCACTGATTTTTGCGTTGCATTAACATGTTTTCTTAATTTATAGATTTATCAGATCTATTCAAAGAGGTCAGCAGAGGATATTTATAAGATACTCACATCTTACAAAGCCAATTTTCTGATTATTGAAGAATCAATTTGCAATGAAGTGGGACCTGTAAGAGGATGTAGAGTTAAAGATCTATTGGATATTGCTAATGGTCATGTAAGTAACAGTAAGAAAAAATGAATGTTTGAATGCATAAATAATTAATTTAAAAAGAAATCTTATAATGCTGGTCTTGTTTTTCTGATTGTAATTGACATGTAGACAATGACTCATAAATTTTAAGTGATCAATTAAGTTTTGTTTTGTCTGTTTCTTGTACACCTGTAGTCTTACCCCATACTATTCTTTTAAGTGCCCTAATCCCTCCTAATACATTATCATCTAGCTGTGCTGCTTTTCTGGCAATCATTAAATACCATTTAACTGTATAAAAATGTTTAAGACTGTAACACCTGAAGAGGTTATTACAAAAGCAGTAAAGCCCTGCCTCACAGAGCATTCTTTACTAGCTTTAAAGATGAAATTTTAAAATGGATAAACTCAGTTCTTCTAAAACTCTGCCTGGGATGAGGACCAGCCTGCCATTCAATTCAGTACAGCCTGTTTGGTGCTGTTGAGGTTACAAGTCTATTCACTTCAGCTTTGCAGATAGGTTAGCACCCCAATAGATAGTTTAAGCCACAGCTGGTAGAAAGATTGGTTGAATAAACAGTAGAGTTATGAAGATACCCACGAATGCTGCTTTAGTCGTTGCCATGCAATGTCTGTTCTGAATGCTGATAGTGCTGCTCTTGCTGCTGATGTAGGGAGTGGGATGGGGTTTATAAAGTCATAGAATCATAGAATGGTTTCGGTTGGAAGGGACCTTAATGATCATCTAGTTCCAACCCCCCTGCCATGGGCAGGGACACCATTCCACTAGACTAGTGATCTCATTACCAGTTGTTCATCTGCTTCCTGGGAATCCAGCAAAAGTTTTAACTTTATCAAGGCAGGAGTGGCTGTAAACTCACTTAGGGTTTGGTTGCTTATTCTCAGGTCAACAGGGGAGAAGGAGTCACCAGTTACTTCTAAGCAATGACAGGTTAGCTTAATTTAGTTGGTTTCCTGACTAAGAAAAGGAACTTAAGCATCTGTTTGACATTACAGCCTGTTGTGTATTAACTATACCAAGTTAATCCTTGGTTTGAATGTTTGCTTGGTTTTTTTTTTTTTAATAAGGAGGATACATATGTTTCTTGTATATAGTCTTACATTCCATTCTTGGGGAAAAATCCAAGCTGTTCGTCTCTGTTAGGTATTTTATAAGCTGTACTTTCAATGGTACACATTTCAAAAGAACTTGTAATGTAAGCATTTCATTTCTGTAGCTGTTTTCATTTGGGGGAGTAATTATAGGGGTGATATGTTTTTAGGGGATTACTCTCTTAATTTCCCCAGGGATCTACAACTGCTGTCAGTTTCACTTGTAGGTTTCCTGGCCAGTTTATCCATGGAGCATGTTGTCTCTGTTTTTCTATTAACTTCCTTACCGTTGCCGAAATCTGTCTTTTTTCGTTCTGTACCTTGCTACTAAAATGATGTATGGCATGATTATTCCATGTTGTAACCAATATACTACACCATAACAGAGTGTATGTGTATGAATAACCTCCATCATTGATAATCAGCACATTATCTCTCAATTTCTTCTCAGATGCCTCATTTTTGCATGAGTAAGTTCCTGTTCCCTCTTCCCACTTAGGATGTCAGCTGGAACAATTAACCACCATTTCAGGATTCCATTCCCTCATACCCCTGCGTCTCTCATCTCCAAGCTTCCTGCGTGCTTCTTTCTCGCACATAATCCTGATCTCATCCTAACTTCAGCAGCACAGTTTTATTGTCAGATTTTTAAGTTTTTGTTTGATTCGTGTATCAGAATGAGTTTCTTCCTCCTTCAATTCCTGTACCCAGTTATTCAGCAGTTCATCCTAAGGAACACTTCCCAGTACTTTTCAGAGCAGCTTTTGGTTGTGATGATAATTTCAATCAAAGCGGGGAAAAACACACTGAAAGACAATGTAAGGAACCAATGCAAGGAACCTGTCTTTGATAAATGCCACACACAGCACTGTCAGTACACAAAACCAGCAATTTACTATTTTTGTGTAATTAGGATTGTAGAAGTGACAAGGGTTATCGTATTTATAGTAGAGAGATTAAGAAGGGGAAAAGAAGATTCATGATGAGAGTTTCAGTTAAAATCTGTTCTGCTGTATGTCTGTAATCTAAATCTGTAACAAAACAACTGGTATATACATTTAAATGTAGACAACTGAGTGTTCAGTATTTTTAGAAGAAGAGTGGTTCGCTAGTAATGAACATCACTTATGCTTCCTGTCTGTGGCTGAGTCCGTACTGGGCTGGATGCCAAAAATGCTAGTTGTAGAAAAAATATTAGAATGGCCAACAGGAATAAAGTATTTTTTTCAGAAAGTTGACATAGTTTGTTCCTGAAAGTTGATATAGTTTGTTGTCTCAGGAAGCTTTGAAACAAAACTCTCAGTTTGCTTGCTAACAAAAATTATCTAAGTCATATTGGAAAAATTATCAAAGCTTTCCAGACTAGTGGAGGATAGTGCATATGTAGTTGGAGACTGCAGCATTTACTTATTCCCAAAGTGACTGAGAGTGGACAGGCTGTTATGCTGTCGATGGGTCTATATAGATGTGTTTTCCAAATTTCTGTGTTTAAGAGGGTAAGTATTACTTTCTAGCTTGGATTATGTCCTATAGTCCTAGTCTGATACCTTGTTTGTGACACTGGCTGAGAGCATATAATTATTGATAGGGCAAGACAAAGATGTTTTCCAGCAGTCTGTTGCTGAAGTGCTGTAGCTCAGGGGAAATATCTTTGTGTTTGGTAGCCACCAATAGATTTTTTTCCTCCATTAATTTGTCCTAGCACCTTTTTTTTAAACCCGTGTAAACTTGTGCCATCAGAAGGAGTAGTGAAGGGATTTCTTCAAGGATATCAGATAGTAAATGCTGAAATGCACAAGCAATTTGCTTCTAGGTCAATTGGTTGGAATTTACAGGCTGATACGTGTGTGTGTCTTCAGTCTTTATTAGGCATGTCAAAATTACTTGGCCTGGAAAAGGTAATTGAGAATTTCCTTCCCTGCATAGGTGGTATGCTATGTGCGGGTCAGGTTTGAAGTACTGGGTAAATGGGGCGTGTGCATAATTTCCACTGCCGTTGTTCTTTGTGGTATGAATAAAGTACCCTGGTTTTAATGTCTGCTATCCTGACAAAGGTATTCATTCACCAAGGCTATTTTAGATGGTTAAACAAATTATAGTGGAATATGTTTTCAGCTTATTGGAATCGTATAGTATGGAAATCAAATGTCTATTGTAAATGAAATTTGCAGAATACAGAAGTAAATTAAATGTACAGAATTACATTCTGTAACCACTTATCTTCAGTATTTTAATTAGATCTTCTCCTTTTCTGACAGGTGGTTTGTGAGGAAGGCGACAGTTATGCCTACTCAAAATATGGACGATTTTGTCATGAAATCAAAATGAACTATTCTCCATATGTGAATTATTTTACTCGGGTATACTGGAATAGATCCTACTTTGTATATAGAATCAACACTGTGATATCCTTCCAGTCGTGAAAAAGCATGCAAGCTTCTTTCTGACGATTGAATTGAATGAAATTCAGTTGGAAATGTTCCTTTTGATCAAGGAAGTTATTTTTGCAGATACACAGGCGCACAGCAGTGTATTGACAGCTTTATTTTACTGAACTGGAATTCTCTGAACTACAGATCAACAGACACAGATACCATCCTTGAAGGAAACGGGAAAATATGTCAATTTTGCAATCTCTACAAATGTGACAGTCTTCCACATTTTTGCATTTTCATTCCCATTAAAATCATCTTAATCTTCATGTAAAAGAGATTTCTAACTTTAGAGAGCTGATGTGGGTAGACTTCAGTAAATGCAGAAAAATTATTTAAAGAGCTCATTTAAGTCATATAGCTTTTATTTTCTAGCAAGAAAGCAATTGGTATCCCGAGTCTTTTCAAGTAAGTGTTTGGGTTTTTTGGTTTATGTTGTTTTAATTCTTTCTGTTTTCCACTGTTAGCATTTCTATGTTTATCAAACACACATTCATACATCTTAAGTGTAGCTATAGTGTTTGCGTAAATCAAATAGAGAAGATTTTATTTAAACAACACTTCCATAGATTAACGCACTGATCTCTACATTGTTAGAGACATGTTGGTGGAAGTGCTTGGACCTAGCAGTAGGAGTTGACAAGGTCGGATCTTCAGTTTGGAAAGAACTTGTCTTCAGGATTTTTCCATGCTTAAATGTGTATGTGCATATGCATACGTGTGTCTTAGCAGCTATCAGGATGGGCCAGTATACAACAGTATGCCATGCTTGTTTTTAGACAAGTGTAGCAGGACAACTAGGTTTGCTACTGAGACTTCTGCACTTCTATTTCACCCCCTCTGTGTGCGTGCTGGTATGTTTGTGTGTGTGTATGGGGAGGGATGGGTGATATTCATGTCATTCAACTTATTATGTGATTGTTATATTAAGATAGTGCCATAACTATAATTTAAAACACTATAATCACCACCATTAATAAATAATAGTACAGTTGCTCATAGCTATTTTTATATCAGTTGTGCAACACTGAGATCTTTGAAAATTTGGGAAAGTACTCTGCAGTCTTGCTTCCCTCTAAAATTTGTCTTCCCTATATCCTCTCCTATGAAGACAGGCTGAGAGAGTTGGGGCTTTTCAGCCTGGAGAAGAGAAGGCTCTGGGGAGACCTCATAGCAGCCTTCCAGTACGTGAAGGGGGCCTACAGGAAAGCAGGAGAGGGGCTTTTTACAAGGACAAGTAGTGACAGGACAAGGGATAACCATTTTAAACTGAAAGAGGGTAGATTTAGATTAGATATTAGGAAGAAATTCTTTCCTGTGAGGGTGGTGAGACACTGGAAGAGGTTGCCCAGAGAAATTGTGGCTGCCCCCTCCCTGGCAGTGTTCAAGGCCAGGTTGGATGAGGCTTTGAGCAACCTGGTCTAGAGGAAAGGTGTCCCTGCCCGTGGCAGGGGGGTTGGAACTAGATGATCTTCAAGGTCCCTTCCAACCCAAACCATTTTATGATTCTATGATTCTATGATTCTATGATATGACCCCCTTTGCCTCTACAACTATTTTTCTTAACAAATTATCTCTTCATCCTGTTTGTTGCTGGCTAATATACTTTCAAGAGAATGTGTGATGCTTTAATTCCAACTCTGGGCCTAATCCTGGTCTTGTGAAAGGGAAGTCAAATACAAGGTAATAGTAACTTTGCTTATGTAGGTGTAGCTGGACAAAGAGCCAGGACGTAAGTTTTGGAAGAGGTTATTCACCCGTTAGGAGTTACCTGCAGTTGTGGATTAGTGTAACACCTGGCCCAGAGACCAGTCTATCAGGCATGGGGGGAATGATTCTTTGGAGCCCAGATGTCTTTAATGAAGGATCTGGCATAATAGGATGAACCTTCAACTGCAAAATCTGCAAACTGTTCTTCAAGTGAAAGCTGCAAAACGATCCTTACCGCACTTGTTGATAAAATGCAAATTCAGAGATTTTAACTCTGAAATTATCAGGAACTGCAGCATGTTGGTGTATATGCGTGATTCTTATCTGCTCTATGCAGATACATTTCCTTACTTTACACTAACAGGTAGTGCTGAGATTTTTTTAAAACCTATTATCACTATTGGAGTGATTTAAAAGAAAAAAGCTTTATTGTTGTAAAAGTCAATGTCTGTAATCTGTTTTTTACTTTCAGTTGTATTTTTAGGCCTGTGAGTCTTGACAAGATGTTAAATTAAGCATTTTATTTGAAACCAATGTTCAGGTAAATCCATCGAATATACTGGATGTGGTCACTGAGAGAAACATTTATCAATATCACTGAGTTCCACGTTAGAAGTAAATATCCTTTCTGGGGATACAGTCGATGTGTTGAGGGCAGTGTGTATGTGTGTCTCTGGCCAAATGCAGTCTGCGCTTATTTGCTTATGCACAAGTGCGTATATTTTACTTCACTGGACTGTTTCAGACTTTTCAATTACCATATAACAACAGAAGCTAGTGTATTAACTTGAGCTATGCAGGCCTGCAGGAACCTTCTCTGTACGTGCTAGTATGGATGTAGATGTAATATTTGGAAGTAAGTTGAGAGTTCCTTACACAAGTTAAGTTTGTTTGGATCACTGTCAAGGAATTATGTGTCTGTGTCTCAGTCATTTACTCTCCCGAAGTTAATCATTCATGAATACCATTTCATAGCAGCAATAAGGCATTCCAAGTAGCAGTTACAACTGCACTTGGGTGGATGAAGTCGCATTGCTTACGGCTTCATGCCTTAGACTGCCATGCCAAGATGCAATATTTAACTATCCTTGACTGCCTGTTGTGTTTTACCCCAATGCTGTATGTATGTGTTACCACGTAGAACCTAGTTTGAATACTTACGTGTAGAGCACAGATGTTAAGAAAAACACAAACGAGGCCATCCATACATCTGAAGAAAACTATCTTGTAGCACGTTGGCCTTTATGCATGTTTAAAAGAACATGTTGAACTTTATTTGAACTGTGACATAGTTATTATTAGTTTTGTCATGGTTTTTGAGAGGTATTCTTGATACTTCGATTGATTCTGCTTTAGGAGAATCATTTAAGATTTTTACCTTGCTTTTTATATTAGAGAAAATTGTATTGCAGCACCATTGGCACAGCAGCCTTAAGTAACAGAAGGAGCCTTTTATGTAGAGGAAACATTGCTGTTGTTCCAGTAAAAAGGCATAACTTTTAAAATGAGTGACTGGAAGAATCTTATCTTAGAAAGCAAATGATAAGCTTGAATTTCTTATCCAGCTATGGATTAGCAAAAATATTATTGTCTATTCTAATCTCTACCTTCTGTGAAAAGGAAACAGTAAGTTTCATTATGTCCCTCAGAAGGACAATAATAGGGCATAATTACATCAGACTTGTACACACAGCCCTAGCTTGGTTTTCAACCAGGTCACAGGTTTAACTCCCTGAAAGGGCTGGGGGAACGTTTTGCAAATTTTGATCTGTTTTGCTATAGATGTTGCAATTCAGTTGAAACATGTGCCTTGCAAGCTTTTATTAAACAAACAAAAAACTCAGTTTGTGTTTCTTTCTGTGAAGATTTTTTTTTGTTTTGAATTCCTGTCCCTCTGATTTCTAGAGTTTCAGTTGTGTCTTAATACTCCTGCCTCCGAGGATGCTTGTGTAGTAAGTGGTGCAGCTCGGATGTATGCCAGCCATCTAACAGCTGTTCACTGGGAAGAATGAGAATTGCATGGCAATTTGTGTTGCTATTTTGCTGGCTTATTTTCTCCTTCACATGTCCAGTTTCTGATGTGCTTGATCTTAGTAAATGCAAAAAAATTACCGTGAAAGAATAAACTGAGTATAGTATTTTCAGGCACTCACCTGTTACCGTTAGTCTCGTGGATTTAAAGTTTAACCAAGCCACAGCTAAACTGACGTGTACAGTTTTGTCTTCATCTTAAAAAAAACGCTCTTTCACTTCCTGAATTACCACATACTTGAACTCAGTTGATAGATTTGCCAGGAGGTATTTGAGACTAATTAAGTAAAGGCATTTCAGAACATAAGCTTCTATTCATATTAGTTAAAAAAGTACTGGTTTTATTTCTTCCAAAGTAAATGGAAATACAATTCAATACAATACAATCTTAAATACAATTTCCATTGGGGAGCTAAGGAGGAGCTACACAAATATGGAAGCAAGAGGGCCAAAAGGTTTAACAGACACTGAAAATTCTTCAGACTATTTGTTCTGGTGGCATTACTATTTACTGAAAGGTAGAAGTTCAGGGACCAAATCTTGTTCTTCCCACCTTATTTTCACTAAGTCATCTGCAAATGTCCAAATCTTGTGACCCTTCATCAGCTTTCCCATGCGATTCACATAAATAGGAGCTGCGAGATCAGGTGGTAGGGATTGTAAGCTGTCATTGAAACACTTCTTAATGACTGCTGTTAACTACGTATAATCTATCCTTTAACCAAACATCTAACAGGAGAAAGCGTAGGCTGTTTGTGTGAATGTGTGGGCATGTGTGTTGTGTTTGCATTTAGAGGTGTCTGGTTTACTGTTGTGATTTGGAGATGTAATGAGTAACTTCTGTTATCACTAATGGTGGTTGAATCCATAAATCTCCTAAATATTGACACGCAGGTGGACTCTAGAGTACTATGGTATTAGGGATGAAAGAAAAGCTGAGATTATTCCAACACAAGCAATATTTCATGTGAAATAATACCTCAACATAATCACGCCTTTAGTACTCTTTTTAAAACTTAAGGGCAGGGCGGGGGGAAGGGAAAATTCTAAAATATGCAGTGTGTGTTATTTTAGTAATCATTTCTACATCATCAGTACAGCTAAAAGAAAATATCATCATTATGTTGCTGCACTCTTCCTATGCCAGATGCAGAGCTAGCGATGCCTAAAGGTCTTCTGAATTGTTGGTACCTCAACTAGATGTTTAAATGTGTAATTTGTCAATGTTTGCGACTTCAGCACAGTTAAATGTCTGTCATTCTGCCTTTCCAGTGATGTTTAAGGTTACCTGTTTATTTGGTACGAAAGAGGTGGGTGTTTAATGCCTTTCAAAGTTTCAAACTTTGTTACTTCAGTAATGCAGAAGAATTATTGGTGGTGCTTTACTTGTTAACAGTGACATTTAGCAGTCATGTATATGGCATATGGACATATCTATGTGCAGGTATATGGCATATGGACATATCTATGTGCAGGTATTTAATAACAAATCTAAGGAATCCAATTCCTTTTATCCTGTTTGTTGTCTTGGACAGTTTTTTATCAAACTAATGTATACACAGTAAACATTTTTCTCTTGTGACAAACTTTTTCTGTGAAAAAAAAACTGTAATAAAAGCCAAGTCCAGAAAGTATGGATCACTTGGAACACAAACCGTTTTATGCTTTCTTTTGAGAAGTCTGATACCCTTTCACAAAAAACATGTCGTTCATAATGAATTAACCTCCTTCTTCTGTTGCGGTGATAAAATGATTTTTGTATTCTGTTGTATTATTTGCATATGCAATTTTCAGTCAAGTGAAGACTGTACAGCATAGCTCAAAGACCTGTCTCGGGGCAGCATAAATACTCTTACAGCTCTTGAGGATTAGCAGCCTGCTCAGACTGGATCCGTATGTCATGCTGACTGTCAGTACCTGTTGAGACATGCTGGTATGAGGATGAGCGGCAAAATAGGAGGTGCTTCCTATGAAATTATTGAACTCTGACTTTCTCCCTAAAGATCCTCTTACAGCAAGCATGTCACCTGGAAAGAAATTGCTCTGCAACATCAAATGCTTACTGATTTTTTTTTTTAAATCAACTAATGTATCATCTGTCTTGAATTTTTACAGATCATGATTACATATATTGGAGCCTTCCATCATTTTATAAGATATTATTAATAGGAGTGAAATCTTTGAATGCAGACTACTTTGTAATAATTTACCATATAATGATATGAAAACCTTGACATTTTTTTAGCTAAATTCTAAAGATGATAGAAATATCTGGTAAAGTGCTTCTCCAAAAATCAATCATACAGCACCTAAAAAATATGTATTTACATCCTTAATGGTTTGAACAATTCATCAGACTCCTTCCTTTTAGACCAGTCAGGAAACAAGCTTAATTTTAAAAAGATGAAATGCACTGATGTTGGAGTGTTCAAGTTTACCCATGAATTCTTCAGGCACCCAGGCTTTGTGATCGCTTAGCTGAAATGGGAATGGAGCCTCCTGGCACCAGGAAATATATGTTGGTGTTTGTGTACTTTTCCTTGTCTTTATCCAAAACTGAGACCATGGTTACCAGCTGTGAAATACAAAATATTCTGTTATATATACTAGAGTTTATATTTATATGTCTATATAAATAGATGTATATAAAAATGTGTATATGTATTTTATGTGAGTGTTTATCTCTGTATAAAACATTCTGATTATGATCAATGTTTGAGAGGTGTTATGTAAAATTACTGTTGGTTTGGGGTTTTTGTCCCCCTAAATAGTAGCTTTGTAATCTGTTTCTAGGACATAGTTCCCAGATTTTCCAATTTTTGCTGTGACCCAGACTAGCATACTTCTGAGAGTGCTGAGGGAGCTGGCAGATGTTATTGCCAAGCCACACTCGATCATCTTTGAAAGGTCGTGAAGCACAGGAGAGGTGCCTGAGGACTGGAGAAAAGCCAATGTCACCCCAGTCTTCAAAAAGGGCAAGAAGGAGGACCCAGGAAACTACAGGCTGCTCAGCCTCATCTCCATCCTTGGAAAGGTGATGGAACAGCTCAGTTTGGATGTCATCTCTAAGCATGTGGAGAAGGAGGTTACCAGGAGTAGTCAACATGGATTCACCAAGGGAAAATCATGCTTGACCAATTTGATGGCCTTCTATGAGGATGACTGGCTGGGTAGATGAGGGGAGAGCAGTGGATGTTGTCTACTTTGACTTCAGCAAGGCTTTTGACACTGTCCCCCACAACATCCTCATAGGAAAGCTCAGGAAGTGTGGGTTAGATGAGGGGACAGTGAGGTAGATTGAGAACTGGCTGAATGGCAGAGCTCAGACAGTTGTGGTCAGCAGTGCTGAGTCTAGTTAGAGGCCTGTAGCTAGCGGCATTCCCCAGGGTCAGTACTGGGTCCAGTCCTGTTTAACTTACTCATCAGTGATCTGGACGAAGGGACTGAGTGTACACTCAGCAAGTTTGGTGATGACACAAAACTGTGAGGAGTGGCCGATACACCAGAAGGCTGTGCTGCTGTTCAGTGAGACCTGGACAGGCTGGAGAGCTGGGTGGAGGGGAACCTAATGAAGTTCAACAAAGGCAAGTGTAGGGTCCTGCACCTAGGGAGGAATAACCCCATGCACCAGTATACGCTGGGGGCTGACCTGCTGGAAAGCAGCTCTGCAGAGAAGGACCTGAGAATTCTGGTGGACAACAAGCTCATCATGAGCCAACAATGTGCCCTTGTGGTGGAGAAGACCAATGGTATCCTGGGGTGCATTAGGAAGAGTGTGGCTAGCAGGTCAAGGGAGGTTATCCTGCCCCTCTACACTGCCCTAGTGAGGCCACACCTGGAGTACTGTGTCCAGTTCTGGGCCCCCCAGTTCAAGAAGACAAGGAAGTACTGGAGAGAGTCCAGCAGAGGGCTACAAAGATGATCAGAGGACTGGAGCATCTCTCTTAGGAGGAGAGGCTGAGGGAGCTGGGTCTGTTTAGCCTGGAGAAGACTGAGGGGGCATCTTATCAATACTTACAAATACCTTAGGGGTGGGTGTCAAGAGGATGGGGCCAGACTCTTCTCAGTGGTGCCCAGCGACAGGACAAGGGGCAACGGGCACAAACTGAAACATGGGAAGTTCCATCTGAATATGAGGAAAAACTTCTTTACTTTGAGGGTGACAGAATCACAGAATCACAGAATCAACCAGGTTGGAAGAGACCTCAGGGATCATCGAGTCCAACCGTTGCCATGACACCACCCTGTCAACTAGACCATGGCACTAAGTGCCATGTCCAGTCTTTTCTTAAACACATCCAGAGATGGTGACTCCACCACCTCCCTGGGCAGCCCATCCCTGGGCAGCCTGTTCCAGTGACAGAGCACTGGAACAGGCTGCCCAGGGAGGCTGTGGAGTCTCCTTCTCTGGAGATATTCAAAACCTGCCTGGACACGACCCTGTGCAACGTGCTCTAGGGGAACTTGCTTTGGCAGGGGGTGGGACTAGATGATCTCCAGAGGTCCCTTCCAACCCCAGCCAGTCTGTGATTCTGTAATTCCTGTATGCTTTCAGTTTGCTTAGGTAACAAACGTGATAGACATTTCTTAGTAGTAATGACATGAGATGCCATCTCATTATGAATTAAATTGCATCTATAGAATATACAAACACAAAGCAATATAGAGTAATACTGAACTATTCAGTAGGTTATAACACACCAGCGGTATATATCTTTACCATCAGAATTTTGAGCAGCTTTACAGCACCTTAGAATTTCTTCTTGTTTCAAAGTTTTGACTGTAATGTCTGCTGTCAAGCCTTGACTCCTGATTGTACTATACTGACTGGTTAGAGAAAGACTCAAAACATGTTAAAACTGACTTTTTTTTTTTACACCATTGCAATAAATACCAGCAGATTCTGTAAGATGAGGATGAATGTAAAACGACACCCTAAGCCATTCTCCCCTCTGAAGAAAGTTGACAAAGGATGGGCAAGAATGCAGCCGCCTTCACTGTTTCATGTTACGCTGTCTCTGAGACCCTGAGTGCAGAAGCTGTGGTCTCCCTGGAGTAATTGTTGGATGCTGGAAAGAGCACATATGGTTTCCTTGGTTGATCTAACTTGAACTCTGGATAGTAATACAAAATCACTGCAGAAGTGATTGACCTGTTTATGCAGTTTTTAGAAAGGTGCATTAAAATCAAGCCTTGTTTTCATTTCATCATGAAAACTTATTTCTAAAACACACACTAGCAGTGAAATTTGCATCTGTTTCTGCGTTATTAACACCTGGATAAATCCTGCTGCTTTTTTTTCCTCCTTTTTTTTTCCTCCTCCCGCTTTGGCCCATTTTATAATGATCCCAGCTGTAGTCTGAACTGCTGGATGCATTCTAGGGACTTGTCCCACCTGTGAGAGAGGGCCAGAGGAAGGATGTTGGGCTTGCTGAGGGTTTGGCCTCAGCATAGCAATTTTTAGATTTAGTGGTTACAATTCAGTCCTCAATTCACCGGGTGAGGTTTGCTAGAGAAAAATCCTTAAAATAAATTTCACTATGACCTTTTGGCAATAGGGGCTGACAGTGTCCTGAAGATATCTAAGGAGCTTATTTAATTATTTTCTATTTATTTATTCCTCCTCCATGTTGTTTCCTATCAGAGCCAAGAGCCATGTCCACTGTCCTTACGCAGGTCACCTCTTGGATTAACACTGTATCAGTCTCTGTGGTTTCTGCCTCAGTTCCATGGGAAGAGTCAAGTTCCCCTGGAAAAGACAGCTACACGGAAAGAGCTGTACCATTTTCTTGGCAGTGTCCTGAGAAGGAGGTGAGGTTACTCCGGAACGGTCAGTCTTGAAGCATTTCAATATATACTGTACAGACATATAGATATATAATAACAGCTTTTGAGAATTTCTTACCACTCATTAAACTGTTTAGCTGCCTGTGGATCCCTGATGAGCACACAGAGTCAACTGTGAACAGTGGAAAATTTTTTTCCTGGGTTTCGAAGTAGTTAGTAGGACAGAATATCACCCACTGACCCTAAAGAAACCCAAACACAAGCTTGTGCTTTGACTTCCCCAATCCCCATCAGCTGAACTGGAGCTCCCTCCCCAACCCTCAATTCCAGAAGAAAAATGGTTTCCATTGAAAAGACTGATAGAGAGGTTTAGTCGTTTCATCAATACTTTCATATTTCCAATAAAATAATGCAGTTTGGTCCTTTTGTTATAGCTTGAAAGGAAGGTCCAAACAGCCCATTATAAATAACTTTTACCATTTCAAAACAGGTATTTAATGCATATACAACTGCCTGACACCAGTAAGAGCAATATTTCAGCTGTGCCTGGCTGGGATTCAGTTAAGTAATTTTAGAGCTGGTAATTACAGTCACACGCACCTCAAGTGCGTTTGTGTCTCTTTAAATTGTAGGGTATGATGCGTGCCCACAAATATGTATATATTTGTGTTGTCATTGCACAGGTTTTGTGCAACTGGGTGTTGAAAATTACACAGTTGTGCTAGTAAAGTATCCACGGTGGCAAGGTTGTCGCTGGTTCTGCTCTGTAAGGTGCTCCTTAAATTCCATCAATGGGAGTGACGTGCAGCAGAAGCCTACATTTCCATCACCAAAATGATGTGTTAACGAGCATATTAACAATACAGGGGTTCATATGCGTGAGGGAGTACTGTGAATAAAATCCAGCTCGTGTCTTGACAAGCTATAGACAAAACCATACGTTTCTAAATGCGTCTGTGTGAATAGAAGAGAATAGAAAGGGCAGCGCGTCTTGCAATGTAGGTTAAAATTGAGCGCTTGATTTGGAGACGGTTTAATTTGCTTGTGGAGAGTTTGTGTTACGCCAGTAGGATGCATCGCATTTTGGAAGAGGGTATGTTGCGCTGTATCTCAGTATAGATCTACACTTGTCCTAAACTGAATGCTCGTTCAGGTGGTCTGGCTGGCTCGTTAAGTGTCGTAAGTTAATGAGCTGTCTAGTGCCTTTGTGGGGCAGGGAATTATTCACATTTTATTTTTACGGAGGGCTCAAAGAGTAAAGATAATACACTCAGGGCTTGCACAGCACATTAACTATGGATGGATCTTGCTGGTCACTTTCCTGTTGTTACTGGTAAACCATTCCTTAAAGCGATTTGGTTTCACTTTTTGCCTTCCCAGTCTGAGATCTCACATCGTGCCGATTTTTAGAAACGATCATCCCTTCACCTTCCTAGGGTAAAAAAAAAAGGCTGACAGCTTGTAACAACATGCTGTGATCACCCAGTGATCACCATTCCTTAAAACTGGTGATTCCCCAGGTGGCGGAGATGCAGATCTAGCAGTTGGTTGTCACCTTTGACCATTGCCCATAATATTTGACTAAAGCTGATTGAAATGGTTTCTGGCTTTCTTGAGCAAAGCTTCACTTCCAGCTTAGATACGTTCTCACTGAAGTTACAACACCCCTGCCTTGCTAACAGCCTTCTACTAAAACCAGCAAACCTGTGTTCAAAACAGCAAGAGGGAATATTTCTGATTGAAAAAAACATTAACAGAGTTTGACCAGCTGGATGCGGAGGCTCAGCGAAAGGCTGTTCCTAAGCTGTTGTTACCGTCACTGTGCGAAGGGAGATATTATTGTTCCTGTTTATTAGCAGGGATGGAAAACGCTGCTGGGACTTGCGCTGGGTTTGATGAGTAGTGGGGAGTGACTGGCACTGGAGTGGTCTGGCTTGGAGTCATGCTTCCATCGATCATGTTATTACCGGTGTGATGATTCCCACGCCCAGACTGTTTTACACATGTTTAGCAGGACTGATGCGTTTGCTTGCCTGACTCAGAAGGACCATTTCGGTATTGCTCTCAATAGCAGTGCACACTATTCTTTTCCCAAATCTATCTCACCCAAAACCTGAAATTTTAAATGCGATAATTGGTACTGTTGCTCATGTATTATGCTGAGATATGTTTTGCTCTTCTGCCAAAAATGCATCTTCCCTGAAGGAGCAGTGACTTGTATATGCACTCTTGAGAGGCGACATTTCCAAGACTAGCCCAGCTCACATATCAGAAAAATATGTCTCTTTGGTCACAGCTATTTTTAGAATCACAGAATCGTTTTGGTTGGAAATGACCTTTAAGATCATGAAGTCCAACCATTAACCCAACACTGCCAAGTCCACCACTAAACCATTTCCCTAAGCATCACATCTACTCGTCTTTTAAATACCTCCAGGGATGGTGACTCAGACACTTCCCTGGGCAGCCTGTTCCAATGCTTGACAACCCTTTCTGTGAAGAAATTTTTCCTGATATCCAATCTAAACCTCCCCTGGTGCAACTTGAGGCCGTTTCCTCTCGTCCCATCATTTGTTACTTGTGAGAAGAGACCAACACCCACCTCACTACAACCTCCTTTCTGGTAGTTGTACACAGCAATAAGGTCTCCCCTGAGCCTCCTTTTCTCCAAACTAAACAACCCCAGCTCCCTCAGCCGCTCCTCATAAGACTTATTCTCCAGACCCTTCACCAGCTTCATTGCCCTTCTCTGGACTCTCTCCAGCACCTCAATGTCTTTCTTGTGGTGGGGGGCCCAAAACTGCACACAGTATCTGAGGTGCAGAATCGTTTTCAACTATTCAAGTACCCCAAGGCCCTCTCACCTTTATGCAATACCATTTTCTCCTCTGTTTTACTTGCTCTTTCAGCTTGGCTGAAGCTTTTCATACACGCACAGGAAAGCAGGAGGTTGCCCGTTTTCCCCGGTGTCCCCCCGGGAAGCACTGCTCCTTCTGTGTCCGCCTCGCTGGAGGGAGCGGCCGCACGCGTTACACGCCAGCGGCCGAGGAGCCCGGGGAGAAAGCTCGGGAATTGGCGAAAACGTGATATTCGCCCGGAATCGCCGCACGCTTTCCCACGGAGGGGGCTCTGCCTCCGCCCACGGGGGAGCGGGCTCGCCCCGTCCCCGCCCACGGCTCTGAGTGGCGGCGGGGACGGGCCGGGTCTCCCCGCGGAGTGGGTGTACGCGGCGGGAGCGCGGCGCGGTGCCGCTCCGAGGGGTGCTGCGCTGCGCTCCGCTCGGCTCCGCTCCGCTCGGCGGGATGGGCCGGGCGCGACAGGGCGGCTGCGGGCGGCTCCCGGCCCTGCTGCTCCTGCTGCCGCTCCTCTGCGGCGCGGCGGGGCTGGGGCGCGGCGGCGCTTCTCGCCTGCTCTGCTTCTCCGGGCAGGTGCCCGAGAACAGCCCGGCGGGGACGCAGGTGCGGGGCTTGCGGGTGCCGCTGCGGAGGCTGCTGGGCCCCGGGGAGCCGGCTGGGGAGTGGGCGCTGGAGGGCGACGGCGCCTCCAGCTTCTCCCTGCAGCGGCGGGCGGGCGGCGGGCGGGGGCTGCTGCTGCTCCACACGGCCGAGCGCCTGGACCGGGAGGCGCAGCCCGAGTACGGGCTGAGGCTGCGGCGGCGGGCGGGCCGGTCCCCCCGGGAGGCCCTGCTGCGGGTTCGGGTCCTGGACCGCAACGACCACCGGCCGCGCCTGCCGCCGGCGGGGCCCCTGGAGGTGGACGAGCTGGCCCCGCTGGGCACGGAGGTGGCCCGGCTCCGCGCCTCGGACGGGGACGAGGGCGCCAACGGGCGTCTCACGTACCGGCCCTGGCCGCCGGGCGCCGGCAGCCGCCGGCTCTTCGTCGTGCCCCGCAGCGGGCAGGTGCTGGCCGTGGGCTCCCTGCTGGGGCTGCGCCGCCTCCGCCTCTGCGTGGCGGCTCACGACCACGGCCGGCCGCGGCCGCTGCGCAGCCCCCCGCGGTGCCTGCGCCTGGCCGTGCGCGGGCGGCGGCCGGCGGGCTGCGGGGGAAGGCGGCGGCGGGCGCGCTCTCTGCCGCCGCCCGAGCGGCCGCCGGGGCCCGGCTCCCGGCAATACACGGCCCGGCTGCCCCGCGGGGCGCGGGTGGGCGACACCGTCTTCACCGTCCCGCGGAGCCGCGACCGGGCGGCGAGCGGCTGGTTCGAGCTGGCGTCTCCCGGTGCCACCCCCGTCGGGGTCGACCGGGCGTCGGGGCGGCTGTACCTCCGGCGGGAGCTGCGAGCGGGCGGCCGGGCGGAGGTGCTGGTCAAGGTGCATCGCGGCGGCGGACGAGGTAGGGGGCCGGGCCGGACCGGGCTGGGCGGCGGGGATGTGATGGGGGCGCATCTCATGGAATGGTTTGGGTTGGAAGGGACCTTAAAGATCATCTAGTTCCAACCCCCCTGCCACAGGCAGGGACACCTTTCCACTAGACCAGGTTGCTCAAAGCCTCATCCAACCTGGCCTTAAACACTGCCAGGGAGGGGGCAGCCACAGCTTCTCTGGGCAACCTGTTCCAGTGTGTCACCACCCGTTGCCCCGTGTGGGGTGGGACAGCCGCGAAATTGCCGGGTGGGGATGGAGGGTCACCCCACGGGAGTGGGGTGCTGAGCGTGCACGGCCGTGCCGGGCACTTGTCACTCGAGGAGATGCGGCCACGCTGATGCTTCCCTCAGTGGGGTGTAGGGAGCCGTGGGCGGCTGTGGGAGCTGCCCCCCCAGGCTGAGTTTGGTAGAGTGGGGATATGCTGGCTCTTCTCTGGTACTGAGAAAACTTTCACCTCCTGCTCCCAAATGAAAAGTTGAAACATGTGGGTAATGGTGTTTTGGTTGATGTTTTGTTGTAAGGAATTCCTGTCACAGCAGGTGCACTTCTGTGGGATTGGAGAGGTCTGCTCATGGGTTAATAAGCAGTTAAAGGGAGGAACACATCTCAACAGACAGCTTGTCTTACAGCGGGGGGAGTTACCAGGGAGCCTCTTCTGTTCACTGTGGTCCTCCGTGACCTGGGAGCAGAGACATGATGTTGCCCTGGGAGTGCGTGCTGACAGACCTGCAGCTACAGTCCACTGCGCTTGGAGATCCTTCTGCGACTGTTCACTGAACCGCACCGACATGGTGCTGGAGTCAGCTAGAGTAATGGCAGAGCAGTGCACGGGAAGGGAATAAAGCCCTTGCACAACAGATGCCAAAGAGCTGAGGACAAGCAAAAAATAAAAATTATCTGGATCTGGAATCCTAGGAGTTGGTGTAGAGAACAAAGTGGAGGTACCGTTACACCACTGTGTGAATCCTCTATACATCAACAGCTTGTATACTGTATATGGTTCTCCTAATAACACAGCAAAGAGAATTGCTAGACTTGTTAAACTTCTTAAACCATGTTAAGCTTGAGGTACGTTATGGTTCCTAAAGCCATCCTTTCCATGTGTTACTTTCATCTTATTCAGAGTAAGTTTGATAGTGTGTTTGTAACTGTAGCTCAGGTCTCTGGCAGCGTTGCTGGTTATCATTTGCTGGTATTTTGTTGGGTTTTTTTTCCTTGGATATTTACAACTTCATTGCAGGGGAAATATTTACAGTTTTCTGTAAATGGTTTTTACAGTCTAATGCTCAGAAAATGCAAAATACAGAGCTGGGAGGAAAAACAGCATGTTGAGGCATGCTGAGGGCTGTGTTCTCCTTTACCACTGAGCACTGTGTGCAGGCTGAGAATCCTAGAGCCTCCCGTCTGAGAGACTTACTCTTGCAGGGATGGGTTGTGTCGTGCAAGTGAGAAACATTTAACATAGTAAAAAAGGCTGCACAGTATTTCTAGGTACTAACTTTAAACAAATCACCCAACATTGAAAGTAGAACTTCTCATTCAAGCTAAAGATGAAGTTGGAAAAGTGCCGTGTTGCTTATTTATAATGAAAGCAAATAACCTTGTGAGCAATGATGTACAAATGATTAATCGTGTTGTCCTCTCCAGTCTGGTGCTGTACAACATGTTTTTACCACTGTCTATGCACTGGTAATGTATTGACAAGAGATGAGCCTCAGGGAGAAAGAAATTCAATGATCAAGTGGGACAAGGTCATTTAGACACTCCTTTAAGCTACTTTTAAAATCCAAATGATCTCACAACTTTGTACAGTAACGAACTTGGGATGTTTTTCTGGATGCTTGTTTTACAGGAAATGATGAAACGGTGGGAGGCTTTGAGCATCCATTTTTTATCTGAAGAAACCTGGTGAACTGTCTAAAGGCGAGCAGAATTAACTTTTGTCTGCTCCTCATTTCTCCTCGTGCCTCTTAGTAAATGTAATTAACAGAGAGTCACATAGTAATCAATATTATGGAACATGTGCCAAACTTCTAATCCTCTCATTAATTGAAAAACAGAACTATCAGACCCTTATTAATTTCCATCTCCTATGTAAAAGTCATGAATGGACGTAGGCGTTTCACAGGTGCTGCTTCTCCCTTGAAGGGTGTGTGTTGGGGTTTTGTTTTTTTCAACAAAAGCAAAGTTTTTTGGCACTTCAATAAAAAAGGACATCAGATAGTAACTTAGAGCACTGTCTCTTGCAACTGTAGTCCTAGGAAGATAATGGTACATGGTTGAAATACTGAAATAAACTGAGTGTGGAGAACGTTAACCTTCTGAATCCTACCTGTTGCTCAGTAGTACTTGTAAGCAGTGTATGGGGCTGCTGTCTGTTCTGTGGGGACATCATAGCTTGCGTTGTGAAAATACAGTCCTTCTCCCATTGACCTTACACTTGGTACATTGGAAAGAGGTTTGCACAACTTCTGTGAATCGTCTTACTTACCTAGACAAAGCAGTTAGCATCTTCTTTGGGAACCTGGCAGGTTGCCTCTGACTCAAAGCCTTGCTCCTCTTCTCTGCGTGAGCGTAGTTGTGGGGTTGGGACAGGGAGTTCAGACAAGTATCTTACACAAAGATAGGAGTTACTAACCCGCCCTTTCCTCATCCACATTTTCTTCTGGGACTTTTAACATCCTGGAAACACTGACTGTGCCATCAGAACGCAGAGGAACAGTGTGTAGCCTGAGCGTGGAAGGGCTGGGGACGGTGGGGAAGGGTTGAAAGGGCTGTAGCTCCCTTTCCCTTCCAGGTCTGCCTCTGTTCAGACACACCTACCCACACCTGCAAGCACCTACGTTGGTTCTCATACTTGTTACCGACTTACACAGAGTGGAACATGTGCAGTTACACAACCATTTCCTCTTCCTTCACCTACGGCCATCCTTTCTATAGCTGGGGGTATGTACTGCTGCACCCTGTATAGAAGCTCTATGTTGGCTTGGAATAGTGAGACCCACTGGGTGATTTCCGTGCTCCTGCACACACCGACACCACAGATACAGCCCACACGCTACCCACATGCTGTCTAACTGAAAACACCCCTGGTAAGAAGTCACCCCATAATCTACAAAGGTTATTTTTCTTTAACAACAAGGGAGACTCGAAAGCCTAGCAGGACAAATCTCTTCCCCCTCCAGCATGTCTGCAGTGCTCTGAAGAGTAAGCTTGAGGCTTGCGGCCCTTTAAATCTGGGATGCCTCAAGACGTTGAAGTGAGGTAAACACCAGAAGTTAGTTTATGACTGAAATGAATAAAACCGTTGTAAGGCTGTTCAGTATTTCCATGTTTTGGAAGTGAGATGGATCTCTTGTCCCCTGTTCTCGTTCAAGTGGGCTAACAACTATTTACTACTGTAACTGAATTCCAAGGAGATCGAAAGCTCTTAAATCTGACTGAGGCGGCTGTAGCATAATGCTGTTCCTTGCATATAGTGTCTTATGGTAGAATATGATCAGTATTGAACCCTTATAACTCACTGAAAGCAAACTATATTTTAAAAAGGCATCTGTCAAATCTTGAAATTTTTCAAAATACAGCCTAGACTGCACACGGAAACATTACATGGTTTGAGTCCCTTGCACTTTCCTAAAAAACTTCTACCAGGATGCCTGCTGGGAAAGGAAAGCTTTTCAAGCCACATAATACAGCTTCTGTAAAAACTAACAAGGAATCCGTATATGTTTCTGGCTATGATTTCAAATCAAGATACAGCCTCAGGGTTTTTTTTTTATGGAGCCAGAAATGGCCCATTGCTTCCTGGCACCCCTGACATTTTTAGAACAAAATAAATCTGACTCCAGAAACAGAAATCTGACCTGGCTATCAGCTTTGGAGGTCATACTATATGCTGCTGCTTTTTTTTTCCCCCTCCTGGTATCAGACTGATTAAAACCATCTGTGGATACCATTGCTATGCCTTCAAATTCAGGTGCTGACAGAGAAAAAGCTTGCTTCACTTAAACTGTGAAAACGTTTTAATGGCCAGGGATCATTAGACAAAACAGCAAGATCCAGGATGAAGGTTATTGTGTTACCCTGTCTGTATGTGTCTTTGGAAGAATTTTACTGTAAAAAAAATTGACGTAAAAATATATAATCACTCAGAGGCGATAAATAAGTAGTAAGAATGTCTGATAAAGTCTGTAGCTGAGAAACCAATGAAAAGCTTAAAAACTGAACAGGTAATTGTAAAGTTTATGTTACAAGTATTCTTAGTAAGGTACGTAAGCTATTTAAATGATGAGAAAGCCTTTATCATAACAAATTAAAGAGAAAAGCAATAGGAGACCTTCAAAATAGAATATTCAGTCCTTTATTCTTAATGTTGACATCCTAAAACCTTTTATACAGCCTATGATTTCATATTTCTGAGTTTTCATTGCATTACAACAGCAGCAAGGCATTTCAAAATCTGGTTTGGACCCAACTCAAAGCTGCACCATGCCAGAAATATCCCTGCACGGTCTCGGTGTTGTCTCCCGCTCCAAGAGCACTGTGCAGTACACAGCAGGGTTTAATGTTTGTGGGCAGGCAGGAGCTGGCTGATCTGCGGCTGCATTACACTTGGGAGGCCCAAAATTCATGCATGCTGTGGTTGCACAAGCAGTTTGTTCATATAAGCATCCCTAGGCAGACGTGCATGTAGCCTTCTCGTTTGGGAATACGGCTCTGAAGTGGAATTGAACTTGCTCCCATTCGTGAGTCTCTGATGGGCTTTGAAGGCTGTCCTTGCTGGAGAGCAGCGGTGGCTGCTCGGCAGGCGTTCGTGTTTCCTTGCTAAAGCAGTCAGACCCTGACTAGTGCATATCACAACAGCGCTGGAGTTTTAGCCTGAGCAGAGAGGTTGGCATGCTAGTGGAAACCATACAAAATTTAAGAGAAAGTTAAGCAGAAAGTTTAAGAAAAGCCTTTAAAAGCTTGACCTTAGGAAGCGGGTTGGTGGAAAGTCTTGGGGTTCTGCTCCTGTAACTATACGCTTTTCCATCTTGCACTTCGCTGATGGAAGGACCTAAAAGCAGCGTTTGGTGAGAGCAGAGCAAGGAGTAGTTTGTGCATACAACTGCGGATGTACTTGCTTTACATCAGATGTGTGGGTGAGCTTTTGAGTGAGTAAACAAACGCTATACATATGGAATGGACATCTGCTTTGTGAGAGAGAAGTAGCAAAGCAGCGAGGGATGTGTCTGTGGAAGGGGAAGAGGATCTATTTAGAAATTCAGTATATAAGGAGAACTAGAAGGTAGACTATCAATGCTACCTTTTCATTTCTTAGGACACAGCACAGGAATTGTCTCACTGCTCCTTTGGAAGCTGCTGCTCTGGTTAATCCAAACGCACCTCACAATGCTACTGTCCACCTTTACCAAAAGTGCATGTGCTGCTGGATCTAAGGTGCACCTCTTACAGTTCCATCCAGTGGTGTTAACAATAAATATTGCTACAACTTTTTTTGGCATCTTTTTGTACATATAAAACATGCTATTGCTGCTGAAATAAAATACTGGTATTTTGCTGGTGATGATAACTTTTTAAGTGTTTGGAAAGAAGTTAATACACTCAAAGTATGGTCACAGGAACAGCTCTTATTGCATAAAGCCTTAGCAAGCAACTTTTTTATTTTAAAACCATTTGAACAAACCTCAAGAAGAGACTTACTTATGTTAAAGGACAATGCTGACACAAGAACAAAAGTCTGTAGCTTTTCTGCAGAAAGACTGGAACTGGAAGCGAGGTGGTTCCTAACCAGTGCAGCAACTGGATTCTGTGCCTCAGGAAGAGGATCTTTTATGCCCCACACAAACTGCTTTAAACTTAGGAAGTGCCACTTCAATGAGGAAGAGTAGGTGCTGTGTTGCATGGAATGACGGGAAGGCAGAGGCAGCGATTGGGAGCCTGTCCAGTTGTAGGTTCCTCAAAGGACCTTGGGTTTCTTTAATGATGCTGCCCTTATAAAAAATGTTTAGGAATCTTCCTAGAATTTGTGCCTATATGTTTTGAGCCTCTTTTTTGTTGGCAGACAAGAAACCCTGCAGGTAATTTCACTTTAGTGACATAAGTACAGTCTTGGCGTGTGCTGTACCACACAAATGTCCATTTTGTCTGTATCATTTCACCTGCTTTGTGACATATTGACCAGAGAGGGGAAGATGAAGTTGTGAGGGATGGAAACAAACCCAAAGAACATGCCTCTCCTTCCTGTCAACAGTAAAAGCTGAATGATCTGCAAAGAAAAGCAACTTTTAAATGGCAAGATTGCAACTGTGTCTTACAGCACTTTCCTTCTTTAAAAAAAGAGACAAAAAAATCCCCCAAATGTCCTCTGTGCTGCTGACTCCTCAGCTATTCTTACTGTGTCAGCACGGTCTGACTTCCTCTACAACTGACGTGCCTGCAAATAATTATGGATTGTATAGTGTTTAATAGCATCTTTTAATGGTGATTAGTAGGCTCTTAACATGGCAAGCTTTAGTAAAAAACTTGTTTTATGAGGAATCCTGTCATCTGGAAGATTTTGAGATCCTGTAAATAATTGTACTTCCCACCTGCTCTGCGGTGCTATGAAGGATTCCTAATCCTCGTGGTGGGTGGTAATGGACAGGTCTGACCCTCTGAGAGGTCTCCCCCTCTACTCTGCCCTGGTGAGGCCGCATCTGGAATATTGTGTCCAGTTCTGGGCCCCTCAGTTCAAGAAGGACAGGGAACTGCTAGAGAGAGTCCAGCACAGAGCCACGAAGATGATTAAGGGAGTGGAACACCTCCCTTATGAGGAGAGGCTGAGGGAGCTGGGTCTCTTTAGCTTAGAGAAGAGGAGACTGAGGGGTGACCTCATTAATGTTTATAAATATGTAAAGGGCAAGTGTCATGAGGATGGAGCCAGGCTCTTCTCAGTGACATCCCTTGACAGGACAAGGGGCAATGGGTGCAAGCTGGAACACAGGAGGTTCCACATAAATATGAGGAAAAACTTCTTTATAGTGAGGGTGACGGAACACTGGAACAGGCTGCCCAGAGATGTGGTGGCGTCTCCTTCTCTGGAGACATTCAAAACCCGCCTGGACGCGTTCCTGTGTGATATGATCTAGGTAATCCTGCTCCGGCAGGGGGATTGGACTAGATGATCTTTCGAGGTCCCTTCCGATCCCTAATATTCTGTGATTCTGTGATTCTGTGATTCTGTGACTCTGTGATTCTGTGACAGTGCTTCAGAGCCTTCCTCTGGAAACAAACAAAAAAATTGAAACACTTTAAAAACTAGAGGATGACACCACAGTCAGGCTTTAAAGGCTAAGGCAGGATGATGTGGTAGCAGAAAAGATACGACGGATTTTGCAGTCCTGTTCCTGCATCTGCCTTAAGCTTTTCCTGTGATGTCTTTGCTGCCTGACAAATGCTGTAGGTGTCTCAGATACCCAGTGTGGTGGAGGTACCGGCTGTAGCTTTGCATTCCCACAAAAAGTGAAAAATTGGCTGAAGATTTATCTTTGCTGCCCGTGTATACAGTAGCACCTGCAATTGCCTTTTAACTCTGATGGTCCCACTTGGTAAGTCTACAGGTAGCATTGAGGTAAGCAAGACCTTGCCTCCTAAAATTGGAGAGGCGGTGTATGAATAGAAAACATGTCCAAGTGCTGGTGTGTATTAGGAAATATGTCATGAAAATAATGCAAAGTGATCTCTGCAGGCTGGTCTGTCAAGGTTGCTGGCTGTGGTTAACCAAGGAGGGAAAATTGAAACCCACTAACACAGCTTTAGATGAGGCAGTTGGTACAGTCGCATTGCCCAGCTGTTCTGTGGCTGTGGGCTGTTCATCCACAAGCTAATGTAGCTGTTTATGGGCTTTCAAGGGAGCAGAGAGACCTATTTCTGTAACTGGGGTAGTGAGGATGTTACCCTGCCTTCAAGACATGGCCCTCTCTACTTAGTCCAACAGAGTCCAGTCGGTACATTAGCGTGTTACAAGGGGATGTGATACCCCTGAGCATTGTATCCAAACCTTAGGAGTATTTTTGAGAAACCAAATCTGTTAATTAACAGAAACTTCACCCTCAGGAACCTCTCATCAGTGTTTGGGGTGGAGCTGACCCATCGTTTTCATGACAGCAGACTAGCTGTACTAAAACTGCCCTGTGCAACTTTTCTTAAGGGAGTTGGAGAAAAGAAATTCAGAAAATTAAGGCTTTAGTTCTGGAGTGGTGACCTGTGCCACGAAGGCTCTCCCTGCTGTGAGACCTCCTCCTCGCCCCCACACATTGCTGACCGATCTGCTCATTGAGACCAAGCAAAAGCTGCTTTCTGTTTTCCTTTCCCTCAGTGTGCACCCTTATTTGGGATCCCTGTCTTCTGGCCAACTGCTGACTTTCATAAAGCTTGTAGGAACAAACTGGCCACCAGATTCAGAAGCCCCTTGGGCAGGAGAGAAGGGGCACAGCAGACAGCATGAGTGTGTAAATATTGCTTCCTTAGGCTAAAAGACATTTCTAAAAGTGATTATGAACCTGGTTAAAAATTAATTACTGCTGTTAAGACATTTTGTTGGAAGTTTAAATACTCTTAAGTAGATTATTCCTACATATACTTTACTTTTGGGGAAATTTCTGAAGGGCACAAAAATACACATAGAAGTTTTTATGAGGCATGTCCATATGTATTTTTTTTTTCCAGATTCAGTCCTTCAGTATTTGTAAGATAGTGCGTAGTGGATGAGGACTGCATTGCAGATGCTTTGAGGACAGGGATGTCTTAGAGTTAGTTTATGAAATAACACAGTGACCCAATCTTTTCTGATCCTCAGGTAGTACTGCAGTACGTGACTAACCATAACTACAAAATGAAGACTGGAATGTTCAAAGCAGCTTGAATTTTTAAAATATCTGTTGTTAGTCAAGGATAATGGCTAGAAACTGGGGCAGCAGTGTGTCTCGCAACCATAGAGCATCTAGTTATGAAAAAGGCTGATGAACTGGCATTTATGATTTGCGAGGTGGTTTATGCAAAGCTGTCTTACAAAATCTGAGTGAGAGACGTGAACAGTGCTGGAAAGAAAAAAAAAGCAAAACTAAAAAACTAAGAAAAAACAACCAAAACAAGGAGATATTTTCATCTAATATCATGCCAGTATTAGATGATGGTGGGGGAATTGGTTGTCTGTAGCTTTTGAGGGGCATAAAAGCTGCTTCTCAGTGCTTCAGCCATCATGTCTGTGGTTTAAGTAACTCTGCTGAGGGGTTTCACTCCAATTCTAGCCCTGTTGACTTGCACAGATGTCAGCGATGACAGCCGGGGCTTTTTCTCTGCTCCCCCAGGGGAGCAGGAGGCCTTGTCTCCCTGTCCACCTTGCTGGAGCCTCATCGAGGTGCTGGGGGCTGCTAGCTAAGGGAAGGGGCGTATTCATCATTGTCAGTGGCTTATCTTTAAATCACTCAGTGTCGGGGAGGGGTGTGAAGCGTAGTATCCTTAAACTCTAGGGAGTACAGTTTCCAATTAATCTTGTGTTTTCTCTCGTCTTCCTGCACAAATCCCTTTTGTTTTCCTTCCCTTGATCTTTCCTGAGGCTCCTCAGATCTGGCATATGTTTGGGAGACTGGAGCATGAGCTGCACGTTGTAACCCCTGGTGACTGTAACGTTAAACATAAAAAAAAAAAAAAACGGAAAAACATTTCTTGTGGCAAGCAGAGAGTCTGATCTCTGCTACAGATCTCAGAAATAGGTGATGGTTCCCCCATCTTCACGCTGAAGTGCCATGTTAATGTGGGAACACATCACGTTGGTGGTGTTCACTGGGATGGCTGCTGCCAGCCGTCATGTTTTGTGCAAGCTGCTGCCTGCAAAGCATTTTGCCCTGCTGCCTCCATACCTGCCCTGTCTGCAGGAGGGCTGGAGCCCAAAGCCCACTGAAGCCTAAATAAATGAGTCTTTTTTTTTTTCTTTTTGCTTCTACTGAAACACACTAATCTTTTCATAGTCTTTAGTATATCCAATTACATTTTAAAAAATTACTCTTGAAAATTGTAATTTAGAAAGAAAATTGCGAATTTATAGGACAAGCATTTATAGGACCTCTAGGACAAGCTATATTTATATGTGTGTGTATATATACACAAAATATTGTCTATCTATCTCAAATATAATTTTTTATGGTATTTGAGATAGAAGTTTATTAACTTATTCAGTGCATCAGGTGTTTTCTGGCAATTACATTCTTTTTAATTTGAGGAAATACAGGTCATTTGAAACTAACTATGTGTTTCGGTCCTGAAGATTAGAAGGGTTTCTTAGCCATGAGAGTAACCATTTCTCAGGTGTGGGTTTCCTGGTGAGGGTTCAATAGCAAGCCAAAGCTTCTGTTGTCTTGCCCTGCCACTAAGCGGTAACAGTGTGGCCTGACAGCACAATGAGGGGCTGTGTAGGCATCCCACCTTGATGTCCTGTTTCAAGCTGAGTACTTCAGAAACATCTTTGCATACCATGCTCTCTCTTTTACATTCAAATGATTCATTTTGCCAGAGGGGATATAAGCAAAACATAAACTAACATTTTTAATGCACATTTTTTACTTCTCAGCTTCTCAACATTAGTCTCGTCAAACCCACAACAGTCAGTGCAGCTCTAATCCTCGTCTTGGGAAAAGAAAATTACTTCTATCCCGTTTCCTCCTTCTGTTAAGGGAGGAAAATAAATGATTAAAGGAACACGGAATTGATACAAGCTTGCAAGAATACCCACTTGCAGTTTAAAATCCTTTTCCAGTTCTTTCTTTGCTTTCACGCTCTTTTCCAAGGATGGCGCAGGTATATCTACTCTGATCAGCTGAACTGTGTTTAGCCCTCAAAGACAGAAAGTTAGCAGCTCTTCACTGCGTGGATGGCCGTGTGGTGAGTTCCCTCATCCTTGCCCTTGCTACGTCCTAATCCTTTTACTTAGGTTCCTCTTGGCTGATGGTTGGTTGATATCCCTTTCATGCCATCCCTGACATGCCTTTCTTATATGTAAACGAGGAGCAGAACTGAAGCCTTGGGAATATACTGGTTCCTCAAGTAAAACCAGCCCCTTAATATTCTCTTCTAGATTGATCATACCAAGACTGTCTTTCAAAAGCGTGATGCAGAGGCCAGGTGTTTTATCCAGTAGATAGTCTTGTTTTGCAGGCTGTAGAGCCTGGTTTCCTGATTATTTCCTTCCTTTCAGTGGATGATTCATATTGACAAAATGGGTGATGTTGCATTTTGATTTAATAGGATGCTGCGGTTTTGTCAGTGGAACAAAATAAAATGCTATTGATTTCAGAGGCTTGATCTGTTAATGCCTTTGCAGTTACAACAGTTGAAAAACCAATGCAGTGCTGGAAAAAAAACGTACTTTATCAAGACTGTTTTTGTTTCACTGACTTGAAACAAGTCAATGCAATAGTTTTCCGTAGTATTTGATTGCCATGTGTCTGTAACACATTAAAATCCTTGACTTTTTCACGCCTGGTGTCTGTGCAAAGAGGAGACAGCTGCCAGGACAGAAATGTTCGTACTCCTGATAGTGAAAGCTCAAAGTGCTGCTTCTGAACAGCCTTTTCTGAATGATAGAGCAGAATAGTGCTGTTTGGCTGTCCTCCGGTTAGTCTCCGGGGCATGTTCAACACTGCTTTTTTTAGAGTTTGGGATTTGCTCCAACTTAGACCCGACCTTTATAACAATCTTTTCTTCATAGAATCATAGGATCATTTAGGTTGGAAAGGACCTTTTAAGATCATCGAGTCCAACCGTTAACCCAGCACTGCCAAGTCCACCACTAAACCATGTCCCTAAGTAACACATCTACTCGTGTTTTAAATACCTCCAGGGATGGTGACTCCACCTGGGCAGCCTGTTCCAATGGCTGATAACCCTTTCAGCAAAGAATTTTTTCCTGATATCCAATCTAAACCTCCCCTGGCACAACTTGAGGCTGTTTCCTCTCATCCTATCACTTCTTACCTGGGAGAAGAGACCGACACCCACCTCACTACTTACATTCACTCCCTGCCACCATTAGAGCTCTGATGTCTGTATGCAGATAACCCGGGCTGTTTTGTCAGCCTGCTCGCGTTTTTTTTTTTACTTGCACAGAGAGAACAGCTCTGCTCCTTCAAACCTTAAAAGCAGAAATAAATGCTGAGGGGCTGAAGGACCAAACCAGGTCTCAGCTGCAGAAAGACATTCCACTTGATAGCTGGAGTTTCTTACCACCTGCTGCTGTACCATGGCCTTCTAGGTTTGGCCTCATCCTGTGTTCTTCCTTTCATGTGTGGTACTGTCTGTTTCTAGAATGGCGTTCACTCCTTCCCTCACTTCTTACCTTTAAGCAAAGAGCAAGCAAAAACACAAGGTCCAAAGAATGTTTATGCTAGAAATTCCCTCAGGCTGCTGGGGAACAAGTGACATGTGAACATGTAAGCTTCAGAAATCAATGAGATGCAAAAGCTGAAGGGCAGGGGGATTAAAGTGTGATGGAAAGGATTTAACAGGCTTGCTGGTACCATGCCCTTGCCTTGAGGCAGGCTTCACCATAACAAAGTGATTGCTGGCAGATACTTGTCTAGTCAGGTCTTCAAGATCTCTCACCTCTGCAGACACTATCAAGTGCTCTATTACCCTTATAATTCAAAAGTTGCTGGAGGATTTCCCTCCTGGCCTCCTAATATCTAACACAAATATTTTCCTCGGGAATGAGAGTTTTTTTACTTTTTGTTTTGTGGGGTAGGGAACAGCTGACTGACTTCATACATCAGTCCTACAGCATCTTCTAGCACTATTAGCATGTCCCTGGCAGTCTCCTGAAAATCTCCAAGTCTTTCCACCTTTCTTGACAGGCTATGTTTTCTGGTTGTGTTCTTTGCTCTTCTCTGAACACTTGCCAGCTGGTCCACATCTTTCTTGAAAACCAGTCCCCAGAACTTTAGTTCACTGGAACAGATTACCCAGGAAGGTTGTGGAGTCTCCCTCCTTGGAGATATTCAAAAGCCATGTGGACATGGTCCTGAGCAACTGGCTCTAGGTAGGCCTGCTTGAGCAGGGTGGTTGGACCAGATGACCTCCAGAGGTCTTGCCAACCTCAGCCATCCCATGAGTCTGTGATCTGAGGCTTTGCTAGTGTCAAAATTTTACCAAGGTTCAGCGAGGGCTGGATATGAGCCAGCAGTGTGACCAGGTGGTCAAGGTGGCCAACAGCATCCTGGCTTGTATCCAAAGTAGCACGGCCAGCAGGACTAGGGAAGTGATCATTCCCCTGTACTCAGCACTGATGAGGCTGCACCTTGAATACTGTGTGCAGTTTTGGGCCCCTCGCTTCAAGAAAGACATTGAGGTGCTGTAGCGAGTCCAAAGAAGGGCAACGAAGCTGGTGAAGGGTCTAGAGCACAAGTCTCAAAAGGAGCGGCTGAGGCAACTGGGGTTGTTTAGCCTGGAGAAAAGGAGGCTGAGGAGAGACCTTATCGCTCTTTACAATTACCTGAAAGGAGGGTGTAGCGAGGTAGATGCTAGTCTCTTCTCCCAGGTAAGAAGTGATAGGGTGAGAGGAAACGGCCCCAAGTTGCGCCAGGGGAGGTTTAGATTGGATATCAGGAAAAATTTCTTCACCAAAGGGGTTGTCAAACATTGGAACAGGCTGCCCAGGGAAGTGATGGAGTCACCATCCCTGGAGGTATTTAAAAGACGTGTAGATGTGGTGCTTAGGGACATGGTTTAGTGGTGAACTTGGCAGTGCTAGGTTAACGGTTGGACTTGATAATCTTAAAGGTCTTTTCTGACCAAAATGATTCTATGATTCTGTGATTCTATGATTCTATGAATGTGATGGGCAGTTCAGTTTGTTTACAGATACGAATGGATAAGATCTTAAACATTCCTGACCAAAGTTCGTGAACAAGCTGTCTGGAAATCTGTGCATCTTTTGCAGATAACGACTGGTATCTCTGCCACGTGACACTCCTTGCCCCAGAAGAGGAACTGCTGTCCTGGGGCATGTACCCATACCCCTACCTGGCACGTGTTGATCCAGATGCCCGAAAAGGCACTCTCATCTACCAGCTTGTTGCGTATTACAGCAACAATGAAAACACCAGTGCCGGGATAACTTACACACTTGTTGCAGGTAGGTCTGTTCTGAAAAAAATGGTAAAAATCTGTTAAGTTGCAGATATTTCTTAACAATTTCCCATTTTATCATTTTATTGATAGATTTTTCCCTTGGGGAACCCTTAAAGATACAGCAGGTACAGCAAGTAGAAGCTGGAGGTGTTTTAAGTAAAACAGTTATGTGGATGGGAATCTTTCTTGCTGCTACTTCTTTTGCTTTACTTCTATTTTTAAATCAATTGCAGCCTTACCGTTAGCTTAAGGCTCCATTTCTCATCTGTTCTCGTCTCTTCTACACTGCACCAGTCAACAGAGCATGGTGTGAGTGAAAGATAAGGTGCACAACTGGAGAGGAAAAAAGAAGTTCATGCAAGGACATAGGTAGATGATTTGAGGATAGCTTACCTTAAAATAGTGAAGTTGCAAACATTGTTGCTGTGCGGCATTTTTCAGACCAGCTTTGTGCGTATATTGATAGGTGGTGAAGAGCGATTCCGAGTAGATAAGGATACTGGCATTATCATGACTACTGGCTTGCCTTTGACATGGAACAAGGAGTACGTGGTTACTGTGGAAGCCACCGATGAGTATGGCAACAAAAGCCCCTACGCCTCCATTTCCATCCTGGCGGGCTACCGACCTCCACAGTTCACTAACATGTCCTACAGTGTGTTTGTCCCTGAAAATACTCCAGCAGGAGAAAAGTAAGTTGTACCTTGTTAGGTGAGCTCCCTCCCTGCAGTCTGAGAGGAACTTCATGAGCACAATAAAGTGAAATTTTTGTGTGGTTGCTTCTCAGGGCTATGCATATGTGTTTGCCTATTACACTTTAGAAATAGTGTTGTGTTTTCTGAAATAAATGAAGCCTTTTCTGGTGTTTGAGAGTCTCCAGTGTGGCACATGGTGTAGTCTGGGATGCTGGAATTCTGCTGAAATTACTATTTTAATGCTCTTGGGGTCTTATTACATTGCGTTGTGAATTAAAACAGCCAAACTCCTGTCTACGCATCTCCTGGAGCACTTCAGGTATAAATGACTGCTTGAAAAATAGTCTTTTAATTAATCAGATTTGGAGTTGTTTGTATCCTGTTTGACTTGTATTTAAATTTTTAGAAAGGCAAGTCATTGCCAGACCCCTGAGACAACAACGCTCGTGTGAAGTGTAAACAGATACAGCTGAGTCTCCAAGGGGTTCTGCCATTGCGTGAAGAGTAGCTAAGCCAAGCCACAGTGGGGAGATGCTGCTGAGCTGGCTCTGGTTTTATTGTCACTGTTCAGCTGCTTGTGAGCAGCATGGGCTTTTAAGGCATCAAGTAGCAGGTGGAGCAGTGCCATAGGGCCTTTAAGGAGTAGGAAACCTCAAAATAAGCTGACGAAGTAGGAAAAATTGCTGGAGATGTGCCACTTACTTACTCCTTAAAAGAGACTGAATGAGGAGGAGGAGGAGGGAAATTTGTCTCCTTCACTGGAGCTTTCACTGGGATGGGCTTAAAGTATATTGTCATGCTGGCCAGAGGCTGCTGTGAGAGATGGATCTTCAAAGGATAAGTCACGGTAGGGAGGTAAACATTCATTTCATGTCCTGACAAGGGGGACAGCGAGGTCTGGAAAGGCCCTGTGCTTTGTGGGTTTCCCATCCATCTCTGAACCAGTTCCTTTTCTGAATATACAGCTTCAAAGAAAGTCAAAGTTATCTCTGTAACTGAAGCTAAACCACTAACTGCTGTCAAGTATTTGGAAGGGTACAAAAGGGAAGAAAAATATGTTTTCATGTCAGCAGAGGGATGAAATGGGTTGTTATCCCAGCCCTGCTATGTCAGGAGATCAGTTTGGTGAGAGAAGAGAGGGTAGGTGGGCTCCCTGTAGCACAGGGATTTCCAGTCTGAATACAAAGCTGAGCCCAGCATTGACAGAGTGACCAATTCACCTTTCGTCGTCCTCATCTTCCTCTTCTAGGTGCTCAGGAGACAGCTTTTGTTGTTGTTTTGAAGCAAAGGATTATTCTCTCATTCTTTACAGAGTAGCAGTTGTTGAGGCTGTTTCTTTCCAGAGCCAGCCTCTTTTGTACACTCTGCTGATGAACCCCAGCGGGCTCTTCAGGGTGAGGCAGGAGAGCGGAGAGCTCAGCCTGACCCACACCGTGGACTATGAGAACGAGCACCACCTCTATCACCTCTTATTGAAAGCCATGGAAGTTGAGAGCACTCTTAGCAGTGTGACTGAGGTACGTGGATCACTTCACTTCCTACCCACTGTCTCTGCACTTTTCATTACCTTGTTAGCAGGACCAGTTACACACAGGGATAGCCTAGAAAACTCGTGAAGATGCTTGGGAGGGAGGAGGTCTTATGGCATAGGCAGAAGGCTGGGCTCTGATCTGGATTCAGATCTAGGCTCCGTGAAATACCTCTTGTTATTTCTCTTTGGCTTTGCCTCCCATCTGCTCGGAAGTGGAGGAGATAATACTTCTCTATGTTACAGGCATAGTGTGAGAAAAAGTTTAGCATTGGAGGTGTAAAGACAGGACTGCAGCAAAAGCAATGACAGCCCAGGCAGTGTCCAGAGCAAGGTGACTGTTTTCCCAAGTGTAGAAACTAAAATCCCCTCTCAGCATGTCCTTTTCTCTCAGGTCGTGGTCCATATCACTGATGAAAATGACTGTTCTCCTGAATTCCAGCACTCCATTTACAGCAGAGACAACATTCCCGAAACCATTCCTGTCGGCACATCTCTACTGCAAGGTGAGAACCATCCTGGTACCTTTTGTTTCAGTCTTGCCATGGACCTCCCAGTTTGAGTTACATGTTCACGTTCTTACTGTGAGGAAGTGCTATCTCTTCCACAGTGGGCACTGCCTTTGTGAGATGTGGATGGTAGTCTTCCTGGAGGTCTGTAGATGGCTTTTAGGTATCCTGGAAGTAGAGTTGGGAGTGTCTTCAGATGAGGACCACCATGCTGGGTCACACAGCTGTGCCCAAGGAGGGATCCTGTGGTGTCCCAAGAGCAGTTGTTTCCTTTAAATCTTGTGGCTGTCTTTTAACTCAGCTTGGTAATCGTTTTGTGTCCTGGAAGCAACTGCAACTAGTTTTTCTTTTCTTAATGTGTTAAGAAAAAAAAGAGTTTTTTAAATGGGCAGCTAGGTTTATCAAATAGATATTAACACCGTACAATTGACTTACAAAGTGTTAGAGGAGAAACCTTTGGAAAGCCTGTGATCTTTTATATTTATGGTTGTGGCTTACCAGTCATCGTTCCAAGTTTGTCGTGTTTAAGACGGCCACATATCACTTGCACATAAACCCTGAGGGCACAGATGACATTTTTAGAGGCTAGAATAGTATCCTGTTGAAAGATCAGAACGGTTGGAAGTAATTTTAAGCCCCAAATTCCAACCAAAGCTTCAAGGTCACTCACAGAATACTGTGATTGCATAAATAAGGATTAACCTTGGAGGATGCTGCATCTTTTGTCTCAGTCTACGGAGTCCAACAGACAAGGAATTAAAGTCTGTTCTCCAACCTGTTTTACTGGTGTCAGATAAATGCCTTCAAAGATGACTGGAGATCTGACGTAGTCTGTCATGATGTGATACATGCCACAGATGTGTTCTACCTAAAACTGGGAGAATGCTTACTGGCTTGCTGTCAGTGTTCAAACTGGAAGCAGGGGCAGGTACTGGGGTAGTAACGACAACATGGGCTGAGACCTCAGGGGGTTATGAACTGTGTGAGAAAGGGGTGAGTGCCAAGGCAAAAACTTAGCAAAAATTTATGTGTCTACGATGTGTCTTTTGAAGACAACAATGTAAATTTCCTGAACTTGAAGCTGAACGCATGCAGGTCACAGGGGTGGTAAGGAGCTTAGTTTCCCTTGCGTAGCCACATGCTGATAAGAGGGCTGCAGGGACTGCTTTCTCTAAACACTTACCAAGAGAGTTCAGAACTTGCTGTAGCTCATTTTTTTTTTGTTTAATGGGTCTTGGGAAGAAATAAATTGATTGGAATGATCAACTCCTAAAACTCCTAAACATGTGATTTTCCTTAAAGAGATGAGTGTTCTTCTCTGCAGACTTGTAAAGCTGATCAAAAGTCACCTGGTTGTAGGGAAAAAACATATGCCCCATATCCAAAGCAAGCAGAACAGCAGAATGGCAAAGTTGTGCAATTGCATCCCATTTGTTTGTCTTGCCATACAGGGTACATTTCAAGAGAAAGAGCCTTCTTAGAGAAGAAAATGCGAGGTGGAAGTATAGTGACAGTCAGTGAAAATCGGTGGGTGAACACTCACTTGGTGTTGAAGGGCTGAGCAGCGTTGGTAGTGGCTGCAAGGAAGCCATATGTGCAGTCACCTGTACCCTGTGCTGGATGAGTGCTGTGCCACTAACTCTGAATGCCAAAGCAAGTATCATCTCAGGAAAAAAAAAAAAAAAAAGCAGCTTTTACTCTGGCTATAGTTCCTTGAGGGGTGGGATGTTGCAACCTCAGAATGTCCCACAAACAAAAATAAATGCAAATTCGAGACAGCCTTTGCCATTCTGTGGCTTACTGGGTTGCTATCGATGGCAGTGAAAAAGATAGCAGGACATACGCCATTTGTTAAAACAGTGGATGAAGTAAATTTAGGTTTTAGTCATCAACCATTTTTATTTTAACACTTGAAGTCTGGCTTGTATCATGTTTGTAGTGCTGATGCTATGATAGCTGAGTCAGTCTGTCTGCTTAGTCATTACGGACAGATTTATGCTCACTGTGTGTACTTTAAGATGTCTGGATGCACACAAGCTATGATCTGAAAAGCATGGAGGTGTGCTTTCAGCAGGGGTTAGCGTACTCCTTCAGCTGCACCACTGTGCCAGCACAGCAAGGCTTAGAGTTGTGGTTGGCAACTTTGTGCTAACAAACGGGGCTTTGAGCTGGAGTTAGCTTGCACTAAGCTAGCTTAGGGCATGGGTAGAACTAGCACAGACCTGTTTGTTGTTGCTGTATGATCCTCGAAATACCTTTGTAATGCAGATCAGTTTGCAGGTTGGAATGAAATGGAAGGGGAATGGAATTCACAGTTGCTATTGGGAAGTAAGGCATGTTTTTGTCAGGTACAAGTAAGCGTCACGTTCCTTATTTGCCAGAAGACACCTGGGGAAAAAAAGTATGATTGTTAAACACATAAAAATGTATTTTTGTGAATGGTTAAAATGTCTCAGTAATGACTCTAGATTAAATTAGAACTTTTCAAATCAAATATGCTTTTCACTTTCTGCATGTCTTTATAAAAACAATACTTAACCACTACATTTAACTGTTTTAAGTCACTTTCATTTCAGTCTTTCTTGAGTTTTTAATATATTTCATCTTTCAGTATGGCAATAGAGTGATTAACTGTAAAGCTCTTGCTTTTGTAGTCTGTAACACACCCAAACAGTTATTCACAGCAGGATTTTGAGAGATGTTAAACAAAATGTTACAACCACCCTAAATGTCCTTTTAATTCGAGGTGAGTAACTTTCCACAGGCAGAGGTAGTTGAGGTTTTTTGCAGCTAAGTAGCACAGCATTTCACTGTGCTTTTTGAAATCTTTCTCTTCCCCTTTCCTGTGTTGAGTTAATATTCTGATAGTGATGGGTCGTGGTTACTTCATCTCATTTTTGGATGTTGCTGTAGCTGTCTATCCAGGGTGTCCATGTGCTTGTTACAGACACTGAAATCACTTCCAAAAGGCTGTGTGCTACCGTGGTGGCTGCATCTGTATCCTCCTAGTAGAACAAGGAGTTTGTTTAATAGCAGTGTGGGTATGATGTGAAGCCTCATTGTTTGGCTAGAAAAATGACAGGGTAATTAAAGAGGTGAGCTCCTGCTCTTCAAAATCACTTCTGATACTACACTGTGAGCTCTAGCTCTTTGTTCTGCTGATTTGCTGCTTCTGAGCAGATGGGACACCCAGTGTACTGAATAAACACTTGCTGGGGAGGAATGTTTAATCACTCATTGTACCTTGAAGGGCCAGGTAATTAAAAAGTACTTTAGCTATAACATAGCTGGGAGCTAATTAAATTTGAACAGCATCCCTGGAGAGGGTGAGGATACAGTTTATGACTGATAATGTTCTACCAACATGCATATTGATTGTGCAGTAATTACCAGTGTTGACTGCTATTTGTACAAGGCACTTTGTGTTGTATTGGGATCATGGCTCTCTTGCAAACTTGCCTTGCTGCGATAACTCAGGCTGCATTGGAGCGGGGGGAAGAGGTGTTTTGCTTTTTTACTCCCAGTCTCCTGCTGAGTTTGTGGACTCTTACCACAAAAACAAGGCTTTTATGGATAAAACAGATATGGATGACGCCTGTTCTCAAAAAAAAAGTATCTGAAGTTTACTTGGTAGGAAATAGCATAACCAAACCTCTTCTGCAGCATGACCGTTCTGTTAAATGTGTTCTCTAATAGTGCTTGCAACAGACTGTGACTCTGGTTCCAACTCTGAGATCACTTACTTCATCCAGAGCACTGATTTTTCCATTACGCATCACGGGGTCATCAGTTCTAACCAGAGGCTGAACTTTGAGCGAGCAAACCATATGTATGAGTTTGTGGTGATAGCTGTCGATAAAGGACATCCCCCTCGGACAGGGACGGCGTCTGTGCGGATTCGAATGGCCAATGTGAATGACGAGGCTCCTGTCTTCTCCCAGTCTGTGTAAGCCAGCTTGAACACCTGCTTTGGTTTTTACTGATGCTGCTCGTGTGTGTAACCTTAATAACACTTGGCTAAACAGACACTTCTTGTTTTGTGTCACTATAAGTACCAGTGAAATTGAGGGGTAATTTGTATGAATTTTGTAGAAGTCAGCCCTTCATTTCCAGATTGTATAAAAAAATTACACCAGTTGTGATAACAGCGTATTGACTTTATAGAGCAACTGTTTTATATAGAGAGAACAGAATGAGTAAAAGGCCTAACCCTATAGGGAATGATTTTGATTGTGTTGACTTCTAGTTCTCAAAGTGATTGTCCACATATAAATATATGGCAGATTAAGATGCTAGTTAGCAAACATTAAAACTCACTTTTACCATCAGCAGATTCTATTATAAACTAACTTTACGAGGCCCTGTTTGTTTAAAATGCCTTCTTTCCTTTCCTGAATTAATACAATTTATATTTTTTTGCATAAATTTAAAGTATGGACATGTTTTAAATATAAAACATAAATACATTTATTTACAAAATGAAATACCATTTTGCATTAATCTCTGTAGTATCTGATGCTTTCCATTAGTAGACAGGGACATAGCAAATGCTGCATGACAGATACTAGTCCCTTTTCTCATCTCAGTGCTGTGTAGTATGGTGCATTTTGATGTCTTCCAAAAAATCATTGGAAATTACGTATGGCAAAAATGCAGGATTGCAATCCTAAAGTACATACCCTATACTGAACAAAGATGCTCGAAGTCTTGTCTTAAACTGATTAAAGATTGGATGATTGCATGCCCAAAGCTTAAAGAAAATTACATTTGTAATGACTTTATAATCCTTGGCTGATGGTTAACACGGTGATGGTTATTCTGGTACTGAATGTGCTGCCATTGCTCCCTTATGCTCACCAGTTACAGGACTTTCATTTCGGAAGATGCTGGTCCCGGCACCTTAGTGGCTACTGTTCGGGCAAAGGACCCTGATGGAGATGGGCTGCTATATCTAATTGTGGGAGGCAATGAGGAGGGCAACTTTGAACTGGATAGTCAGAAAGGTAAGGAAAGAGGTTTTAGAACACAGTTATTTACTGTCTAATCTGTATTGACTCTGCTTCACCTGTGTGTCAAAAATCATAAGAAAGCACCATATTTATATAATCTGCAAATGGGGATGCTTTGTATCAATGAGAATTAGCTCTTTGATATGATGGGCTTTCTCCAAATGTCAACCAAAACCTGGGCTCCTGGCCCAAGGACTGTGCTGTCTGAGATGACTGATTCCTATTCTTTGCAACCAAAATACAAACTGAACCAACAATACAGCAGCAGAGAAATGTGATGCTCACTTGATTTTGTTTGTTTGTTTACATGGTAAAATGAAATGACACTTTATGCTTCCAAATTTAGGTATCATTAAACTCCGCAGAAACCCACCACCCAACCTGAAAGGGCCACAGTACACACTGAACATCACTGCAATAGATGACAACTCCTCGGGGGGGCCCACCCCTTTCAGCAGTTTTGCTGAGGTTATTGTAGGAGTTAACGACGTTAATAACAACAAGCCTGTCTTCATAGAGGTAAGATGTCTTTCTGCAGATATGCTTTTCCCATCCGTAATTGGGGTTATAAACTCTTCTTGGCTACCGGTGATTGCTAGCGGGCTGAAGGGACTGTGTTTGCAGAGTAGAATGAATCTGTAAGTGAACATGCAGCCAGCTTGCTTCATACTTAAAGAGCAAAGTCTTCATTCTCTTTTTTTTCCTTCCTCTCCCTTAGAGCTTGATTTCTTTGTGACTATAAGTAGTAGAAGTGATTTTCTTCTGAGTTCTTCTCAGGCGTGCTGGAAAAAATATTGAAAATGTGCAGCAAATTCATGTGGCTCTGTGTAATATATAGGGTTGGATGTTTGGGTGTATTTTTAGTGCACTTACTACAGCGACAGCACCTGGGTTCTGGAGAATCAACCTCCAGGCACGTACGTGCTACAGGTAGAAGCCTACGACACAGACCTCGGTGTTAACGGGGAGGTGAAGTATGGGCTCATGCACCGAGACGGAGCTTCCCTAGGCTTCAGCATTGACCCAGACACAGGTCAGTAGCTTTCAGTTTACTGAGATAAAATGAAAATGGTGTTGTATTGTAATGAGAATGCCACTGTATGAGCATGTCCAAGTGGGCTCATGCTTTAGCAGTGTAACTGCTGAGTTAGGGATAACAGCTTATAGAACAAACACTGAAAAAAGGTCAGGATATGTGGATAGCCATGCACATAGTTTAAATTAAGACAATAGTGATTTAAATGACAAATTAAGTAGGGAAACAAACCCCAGTTCAACCAGAAGATAAAAAGCTATTCTGTATCAGTTATCTTCCTATTGGATCAAGTGTAGCTGTAAAATGCAGAGCAGAAAGTGTGACTCTAACAGCTTGAGTTTGTTCTTCCCTTTAATGTAGCCTGACAGCTCTTTAAAACAGTTTATTTCTCATCTTGTGCACAAATAGGAGGTCCAGTTCAGTGCGTATAGAGTCAAAACCCTCGTGCCAGAACAAGGCAGTGACAGACAGTCTTGATGCATTTCAGATGAAGGAGTTATAAACATTGTTGATGTTTCTATAGTCAAAACAGTAAGACGTGATACGTGCATGTCCAGGACTGCTCAGGAGACTGGAAGGGCTGACAACAGAGCAGCAGAATCCTGGTCCCTAGAGTAGCAGAGACACAGGTCTGGAAGTGGCCTCCAGAAGGCCAGTTTAAAGTCTCCTAACCAGAAGAAAAGATCTGAGACAGGGAGAGACTTGGTCAGTAGAGAGGAAAAGCTGAACACTGGAAGAAAACTGTTCAATTTATTAACTGAGCTATGTGATTCAACCCTATTTTAATCTGTTCAATGAAGCAGCCTCCAGCTCCCATAGCAGAGATGACTTTGGTCACATCACTTGTGCCTTCTGTGGTGTGACTCTTCGCCAGAGTAATAATGAGCTGTATTTGAAATATTCAGTTATTTGGACTATTAGTGGAGTAAACCTAAGAAGAGGCCTCTTGATGAGGAGGAGAAAGTCCTTCTGTGCTCTATGAGGAGTGAGATAACAAGGTACTCCAACTGAAGCTCCTTATCAGGGCAGCAGGGGAGAAAGCTGTTGACTGCTGGCAGCATGTGACATGTGAGGAGAGGGGAGACAGGGGAATTGGAGCCGGTCTTGTCCAAGACACGTGTTGCAGGATTGGTGTGGATTAAGCTTTACGCTTGTGCTGCGTCCTCTTGTGTTGAGCTTCCTCTTGTGAAGGAGATGTGCAGGTCCCTTTCTGCAAATTCAGTCCCGAGGCTGTGACATGCAGAACAGGAGGTGTCTGTGTTCCCAGGAGTCATCACAACCACGCAGAGTTTTGACCGGGAGAAGCAGAGGGAGTATACGCTGTCTGTTACTGCTACCGACCAGGCACAGGAACCGCTGATCGGCATGTGCCAGGTCACCGTCCTTATCACTGACGTCAATGACAACGACCCCAAGTTTGAGAACAGTCGCTATCAGTGTGAGTGTTTCTTAACTACCTGTCCCAGTACCACAGCATGAACCTATTTAGTAGTTTCTTATAACAGCGGTCAGCTTTTTAGGTGACCAGTCTTCCTTTGCTGCCAACTAAGCCAGTTACTGCTTAACCCATCATCAGTGGACACATGCAGAATTGATCACTTTCCTCTTTATTCATTGCAATACTCTTAAAAACATTGACAGTCTTCACTCTTACAGATCAGGCAGATCTAATTGCTGCCCTTTGCAGCTTTTCCCTGCCTAGTTTTTCTGCACACTGAATTTTTATTCGATGTCCGAAAACACAATGTGACATCCTAGCTGAGAAGTCGTCAGCCCCAACTAGAAGAGCAATTGTCATCTGTGTCTCTTTGACACAGCACCTCTGTTCAAATAGGCTGGAGAGGTATTTATCTCTTGCCAAATAGCCCAAAATCCTTGGCTTCTAGCCTGAGATTGGCTGTAAGCCCCGATGCCTCCTGTGACTGTGCTGCTGAGATAGCTTTTCCCGTTTGCCCTGGTGCCATTCCCTTTTTCATCCCCCCATGACGTGCTTTTCATCAGTCTTTCGTTTAATTTTACTTGATGGTGATGTAGTAATTATGGTGACTTCAGCATTTCTGAGGAATGGGCAGATTTTTTTGTTTTTTCATGAACACAGGGAACCAGCAAAGGTCCTGAAGCAAAGGCAGTGCTTCGGGATGGGGAAACAGCAGATAATAAGGTCACTTTATGCATAGCAGTTTTCCAGCATCTATACATAAGTAATCAATGTTTGCACGTCACAGAATTAAAAATAGCTGCTTCTCTAACAAGATCAAATGCTATTAGTCATAGGTTTGTGTTCTTCCTGGAAACTGCTGATTCTTTATTCCTCTGCACTAGGATGTTGGTCAAATCCCTGACTTAAGCCATGCATCTTATCATCTGCCTGCAAGACAGACATTAAAGAAATGCTTAACTCTATGCAGTAACTGTGAGAGTTATGCCAGCAGCAAGCAGAAGTACATGAAATGTACTTCTGGTTGAATGTTTATGGGTGAAGATCAGGGGGAAGGTCGGCAGGGCGGACATTATGGTGGGAGTCTGTTATAGACCACCCAACCAGGATGAGCAGGCGGGCGAGGCGTTTTACAAGCGGCTGTCAGAAGCCGCCCGATCGCCGGCCCTTGCACTCGTGGGCAACTTCAACTTGCCGGATGTCTGCTGGAAATACAACATGGCAGAGAGGAAGCAATCTAGGAGGTTCCTCGAATGTGTGGAGGACAACTTCCTCATGCAAGTGGTAAATGAGCCCACTAGAGGAGGGGCCCTGCTTGACCTGTTGTTTGTGAACAGAGAAGGACTAGTGGGAGATGTGAGGGTCGGTGGCCGTCTTGGGAGTAGCGACCACGAAATGTTAGAGTTTTCGATAGTGGGGGAAGTAAGGAGGGGCAAGAGTAGAACTTCTGCCTTAGATTTCCGGCGGGCAGACTTTAGCCTGTTTAAGTGGCTGGTGGACCGAGTCCCTTGGGAATCAGTCCTGGAGGGCAAAGGAGTCCAGGAAGGCTGGACATGCTTCAAAAGGGAATTGCTAAATATTCAGGAGCAGGCTGTCCCAGTCTGTAAGAAGGCAAGCCGTCGGGGAAAAAGACCGGCCTGGTTAAACAGGGAACTTAGGCTAGAACTTAAGGAAAAAAAGAGAGCCTACTTGCTCTGGAAGAAGGGTCGGGTAACTTGGGAGGTCTATAGGGACGTGGCCAGGTCGTGTAGGGAGAAGATTAGAAGGGCCAAAGCTCAATTAGAGCTTGATTTGGCTTCTACAGTCAAAGACAACAAAAAAAGCTTTTACAAATACATCATCAGCAAAAGGAGGGTCAAGGAGAGCCTCCGCCACTTGCTGAATGAGGAGGGTAGTGTAGTGTCAGGGGATGAGGAAAAGGCAGAGGTGCTCAATGCCTTCTTTGCCTTGGTCTTTAATGTCAAGACCGGTTGTCCTCAGGAGACTCGGCCCCCAGAGCCTGAAGTTAGGGACGGGGGGCTGTGTGAACATCCCATGATCCAGGAGGAGACGGTTAGTGACCTGCTGTGCCAGTTGGACACCCACAAGGCTATGGGCCCGGATGGGATTCATCCCAGAGTAATGAAGGAACTGGCAAATGAACTTGCCAAACCACTCTCTGTTATCTACCGGCAGTCCTGGTTAACTGGAGAAGTTCCAGCTGACTGGAAATTAGCAAACATAACGCCCATCTACAAGAAGGGTCAGAAGGACGATCCAGGGAACTATAGGCCTGTCAGCCTGACCTCGGTGCCAGGCAAGGTGATGGAACAGATCATCCTGAGTGCCATTACACGGCACATGCAGGACAATCGGGGCATCGGGGCCAGCCAACATGGATTCATGAAAGGCAGGTCCTGCTTGACCAACCTGGTCTCCTTCTATGACCAAGTGACCCGCTTAGTAGATGAGGGCAGGGCTGTGGATGTAGTCTATCTAGACTTCAGTAAGGCATTCGACACTGTCTCCCACAGCATCCTCCTAGACAAATTGTCTGCCCAGGGCTTGGATGGGTGGACTCTTAAATGGGTTAAAAACTGGCTGGATGGCCGAGCCCAGAGAGTGGTGGTGAATGGGGCAAAGTCCAACTGGCGGCCGGTCACTAGCGGTGTTCCCCAGGGCTCAGTTCTGGGGCCGGTGCTGTTCAATATCTTTATAGATGATCTAGACGTAGGGATTGAGTGCACCCTCAGCAAATTTGCAGATGACACCAAGCTGGGTGGGAGTGTCGATCTGCTGGAGGGTAGGAAGGCCCTACAGAGGGATTTGGACAGGTTAGATAGATGAGCCGAGACCAACGGCATGAGGTTCAACAAGAACAAGTGCTGGGTCTTACACTTTGGCCACAACAACCCCATGCAGCTCTACAGGCTGGGGGAAGAGTGGTTAGAAAGCGGCGCAGTGGAAAGAGACCTGGGGGTGCTGATTGACAGCCGGCTAAACATGAGCCAGCAGTGTGCCCAAGTGGCCAAGAAGGCCAATGGCATCCTGGCCTCTATTAGGAATAGTGTAGCCAGCCGGTCTAGGGAAGTGATCGTCCCTCTGTACTCAGCACTGGTGAGGCCGCACCTTGAATACTGTGTCCAGTTCTGGGCCCCGCACTTCAAGAAAGATGTTGAGGTGTTGGAGCGAGTCCAGAGGAGGGCGACCAAGCTGGTGAAGGGTCTGGAGGGTCTGACCTATGAGGAACGGCTAAGGGAGCTGGGGTTGTTTAGCCTGGAGAAGAGGAGGCTCCGAGGTGACCTTATTGCAGTCTACAACTACCTGAAGGGAGGTTGTAGTGAAGTGGGAGTTGGCCTCTTCTCCCGGGCAACTAGCGATAGGACAAGATGACACAGCCTCAAGCTTCACCAGGGGAGGTTCAGGTTGGACATCAGGAAGAATTTCTTTTCAGAAAGGGTTATTAGACATTGGAATGGGCTGCCCAGGGAGGTGGTGGAGTCACCATCTCTGGATGTGTTTAAGAAAAGACTGGACATGGCACTTAGTGCCATGGTCTAGTTGACAGGGTGGTGTAAGGGCAATGGTTGGACTCGATGATCCCTGAGGTCTCTTCCAACCTGGTTAATTCTGTGATTCTGTGATTCTGTGAAATGAGAGAGTACGGCCTTTCCAAGTAATTTTGTATTTTTTCTCACGATGCAATTTGACAGGGTTTGACTATAAAAGCATAAATTTAAACACAAAACCGGATATTTGTCAGTGTTTCTTAGCAATAAATTGCATTTTCATTGATTGATTTTAGTGCCAGTAAATCTCTTCTGAGAGCAGCTTTGTCTGTTACTGACATACCAGGGACATGAATCCTACGCCAATTAAATGTCCTGACAGACAAGGGAAGCTAATTAAAGCTCAAAATGTTGTTCATGGAGCAAGCAGTGGTGGTGGTTTAAGGTTTTACTGCCCCACTGCCACAGACTGTAGGTATTAAGGAAGAAAGCCAAAACAGAAAACATGGCCACTCCACTTTATAAATAGTGTGCAAATCTGATTGTCCCACCTCAAAAATGCTAGAGGAGACACATACAAGGGAGATCAAAGATACAAAACAGTTTCTGAACAAGAAATAATTAACTAGATTGACTGAGTTGTCTAAACCTAAGTGCAGCAGCCTTCCCACTGCCAGGGCCGTTTCAATATACTGAGCTGATGGAGCCTTAGTGCATGGAAATGGCTCAAAAACCTGATCAAGCAAGCACCCATGGCTACCTGGGAGAGGAATTGGGGCTGGAGGGAAGAGCAGGACCAATGTCAGATCAGAGCAATCTAAAGACTGGGATGTGGAAGAGAGGCAGCCAGCAGTGATGCGATAGCTTTATGTAAAATTGTGCCTCACAGAGAGGAGGAGAGGAGGAAATGAGTGCTCATGATTTCCCATAATTTTATTAGTGTCCCTGCCAGGAATCAGGCTTTAGGAAGACAAAATTGATTACTTTTCTGTGCAATGGGTACTTCAACTGTGTGACTCTGCCACCAGATTTTTAGATGATGTTTATAAAAGCAAATTCAAAGGACTGGTCTGTCTAGGACTGTGGACACAAAGACACAGCCTCTATCTCAGGTGCATTGCTGGGAGTAGGGAGTGAGACCTAAGGAAAGGGGCATGTGTAAAATGATCATTGTCCTTGCCCTGGGCAGCTTCTCCAAAACACTGGGGTGTCGGGGGCATCTTCACTGTGACCTGAGTCTTCATGCTTTGCGATTACCTACTGCTTCCAGCTGGCAATGCTGCTGCCGCCACTCACATTTGGGATTAATTCAGTTCACAGGAAATTCCTTTTGATGCCAACCTGCTTTTACGAGCAGCTGAGCCCAGCAGCCTGGGCTGTGATCTGAAGCAGTGGGCACCTGGGTGGCTGCGGGGTTTGCCAGCGCCACCGGGGAGAGGCACCAGGGCTGGCAGCGGCCTAGGCAGCCAACCTGCTTCACCAGCAGCACGCTTAACACCCCAGCATGTCAGGGGAAAGGCAAGCTGAAAGAGGACTGTAGGCACTCTGTTAGTGACGATACTTTATAACCTGCCTCATTACAGAATCATCTAATCTCCCGTGAAGGGGACTGTGAGGTTTTACAAGGAGTATTTCTATCACATGCAGCCAGGTAAATCAGAGCAAGGCCTGCTGACAATACCTTTGTCTTTTCAAAGACTTCCTCAGCGAAGACACTCCGGTGGGGACGAGTTTCCTCCGTGTTGCAGCTCATGACAATGACCAAGGTGTGAATGCTGCCATCACGTACTCAATGTTAGAGCACCAACTGGAATACTTCCAGATCAACCCCAGCACGGGCTGGGTATACGTGAACCGCCTGCTATCCCAGGTAATGCGACTCTGCTTCGAAGAAAGCAACATCCAACCCCTCAAATCCATTGCAGAGGGTTAACTGCAATCTCTTGATTTGTACAAAATGGTTTGCAAGTATCCTCGATCTTCTTCGTTTCACAGACAACGCGCATTAGTCGCTATATCGTAGCGACAGATGGAGGAAACAGAAGCAGCACCGTGGAGCTGATGGTAACTGTCACTAGTGCACTCAGCCAGCCACCCCGGTGGGAACAGGGCAGATACTGGGTAACCATCCCAGAAAACACCGTTCGTGACACCAAGATAGTGGTATGTTAAAAGTGCAATTATTTCCCTCCCTCTTCTTTTCATTACAACTTCTTCCTCTGTTGTGCTCTGTCTCCGTGTCAAAAGTACGTGGATGCCCACTCCGCAGCCTTACTGTGTTGCGCTGTTTCCTTACCAGCCTTCACAGCTGTGTACCCCATTAGTGTTTGTCAGGAGTACCTGTTGCAGAATAGGCCGGCGTTTCAGCTGGCAGCAATTTTTCCAGTGACTTCTTACACCAATGGCCCTCAGGGTGTGCTCCCGCAGGCAGTGGCTTTGGGCGAGAGGCAAGACCCATGCCCTGCCTGAGTGGGAAATCCTGGAGTGCTCCCACCAAGGGCCAGCTCCTCCCTCCTGCATCTTCAGTGGACTGTGCTGGCTTCCTGCATCTTTCCTACAGTTTTTCTCAGCTTAACTCTACAGCATGGAATAGCTGTAGTTTGCTTTGGAGCTCTTCTAACCCAAACCAATTTCTTTTTAACATGTACAGACTTATTCTTTAAGGATAGTCTCTTCTGTAAATTACCAGGTAATTCCTGCCTTCCTTCTCGTGCAAGTAATATCCAAGCACTTGCAAGCAATTTGCTTTTTGTCTGTATCTTGCCTGGTAAAATGTACAACTTGGTGGAGAACCTATTTCCTTTTGGATTGCTTTTGTTTTCGAAGGAGGAGAGAGGAGGGATTTCTTTTAGTCAATGGTGAAGTTCTTGCTTGGCACATTTACAGGCAGGTAAATTTACTGCTAATTAAAGACCTGCAGCAAACCTAAATGTTGTAAAATGAGACTCAGCTCTGTAAACTGTTTCTCTTCTGTTATCCAGGTCATACAGGCATGTATGTTCTTGAAGAACATATACGCATATATGTTCTTGCCATCAAGCTGAACATTTAACACTTGCAACCCTGTGCTTCATGAACGTATGTGGTGGCTCTTTTCTTCTTCAGACGATCAAAGCCACATCCCCTCTTGGTGATCCCAGGGTTACGTATAATCTGGAGGAGGGTCAAGTTCCAGAGACTAACATGCCAGTTCGTTTCTATCTGAAGCCAAACAGAGCTGATGGATCTGCTTCTCTTCTAGTCGCTGAACCACTTGACTTTGAGACAACTAAGTTTTTCACCCTGACAGTCTGGGCGCAAAACGTAGCAATGACCCCTTTAGCTTCCTTTACCACTGTTTGTGTGAACATAACAGGTAAGCTTTGCTGCTCTTAGAACAGCTCATTCAGAACAATAGTCTTGTTATTTTTAGTATAACACCATGAATTAAGGTACCATCCATGAAATGCCAAGCCACCTAAAAGTGCTGTACAGATTTCTATACTGTAAAAGGAAGTTGTGCAGTCATTAAAAAGATCTGTTTGAGACAGTTTCTAAGTGCAACTATAAAATGTGATAGTGCAAAAATGGGCTGTGTGAATGTTTATGCAACACTAGTGCCTGCTTTTATAAGTGTGATTGCAAAGATTTTCTTTTGATAGGAGGAAAAAATTTAGTAAATGCCCCCAAGCTATTGAAAGGAGATGAGTATTACTAGAAGTGTTCTGTGCTATAGAAAGAGAAACAACTCAGAGAGATATCAAACAGAAACCCAATCTGTTTAGGGGTTGTTGTTACATTCAGAATTTTCTATTTAACATTGAGGTTCAAACTGTAGAAATGAAAATGCAAGGGTCCTGACAATAGGTACGCTTCTCAAAGATTTGATCCAACCCTCCTTTATAGTGGGATCTTTTTGTAAGGCTCTACTATAGACCCACATAAAAGTATAAATCGGATTTTAATCCCTGCTTTTTGAAGCATTAGTGGAGTTACTTTTGATATGTAGACATTTAGATGAAAATATGAGTAAGTGAAATCTACAGCAAAAACATGTCTCGCTCACCACCATGGAAATGAGAGACCTAAGTGGTAATTTGAATGTAATTTTAGTCTCCTTCTCTGGAGACATTCAAAACCCGCCTGGACGCGTTCCTGTGTGATATGGTCTAGGCAATCCTGCCCCGGCAGGGGGATTGGACTAGATGATCTTTCGAGGTCCCTTCCAATCCCTAACATTCTGTGATTCTGTGATTCTGTGATTCTGTGTGTGAATGGGAATCCAACTTCCCTGCTTTGTTTTATCGCAGCATTGTCCTGTCTTTCACAGTCCCTCAATGCAAAAACTCTTCAGGTTTGTAAAACAAGAGTGCTTCAAGTCAGGGTCTGAGTCTCATTGTAGATCACAGACCCTGTCCCAAAAGATTTTTCCTCTAGTGCAGTTATGGGTATCAGAATTTGGCAGAAAATTAATTTTGCTCACAAGCAAAAATCCTTTTTCAATAACTTACTGTTTCATATGAAAAACAGTTTGCACACACGTGTATGCATCAGTGGGAGAAAAAAAGCAAGTTAAACACTTTTAAGAGATAAATAACCACCAGAAAGTTTCACATGCAGAATTGTCCTTTATTTGTGCACAAGCACACAGAAAAGGAAGTCTTTTATAGCATCTTATTTTCCTTACCTTGCTCAGTGAATTTGCTGAAATTTATCTCTAACAAGACATATTCTCTTCTATAAAATAGAAATATAAAATAGAAGACATTTCATCTTCTATAAAATATGAAAAACAAATCTGTTAGAAGTTTTCACAGACGATTATGCATATAACAGAGAAAGAAAATGCGATTTACAGAAGCCCACACCGACAACTTAAAAATAAAAAGTAATTTAAGACATTGGCCCTGCAAATTGTTGTGTGTCACAATCAATGGAGTCATGTGGCAGTAGTAGAACTGAACGTGTGCTTATGGGTTTGCAGAATGAGATATTAAGAATTTTGTCTGCTTTTCATAAAGAGATGGTTCTGAGGAACTGTCATTACAGCTCCTCTGTTTTGGCACTGTGCCACAACACAGGAAAATTACTTACTTAAAATGTGGCTGTTAAACTGTGAAAAGTGCAAAAAGACGTAGAGGACTATACAGCATTTTTGAGTTTAGTCATCTTACAGACAAAGAGGAACACTGGACTGATTTGTTATGGGTTGAGCAGGAGGATGTGATTCCAGAGCAGTTTAAACGGATCCGAGTCAGTGCTACCATAGTTCTCCTACCTGTCCCTTGTGCTTACCTGGTCCTACACAGCAGTTTTGGGGAGAGAATGTGTCAGAAACTGGCCCTTCCAAACACTGTACATACCTTTCCCAGTTTAGCTCTCTGTAGCGGTCAGGCAAGGAAGACAAGCAGGACCAGCACTGATGTGAGCTTAGCATGGCTTCGCATTTCGCCTCATCTGACCTGACTGCAGATAGCCACTACCGGGGCAGCCCCTCCTTTCCTTCACCTGCATGATCTTACCACGTCCCTTGCATTGGTTCTGGTGATTACACGGCTGCTGAGTGTGTCAGATCAGCTAGCCCCATTCTTTCCAGAAAGTCGGTCTTCTCTCAGAGCAACAAAATGAGTGCTGTTGACATGAGGCCAGTGATCCAGCTTGTGGGAAGGGCGAGCCCATGGCTTAGAGCAGGATGACAAGATGGGAAGATCAGCATGCTTCCTGTGGACGTCAACCAGTAGTTAGATGAGGCTAATGTGCAACTGCATCCTAAATAATCATTAGGTCCTACAGCCTAACATAACGCCGGCTGTACTGCCCTGCAAAGCCCAGGAAAAACTGTCTTGCACACCTTCTTTGTGAACTCTATAGACTCTGCAATTTTAATTTCCATTGTATGTTAATCAGCCCTTAATAAAATGATGATATTAACTACTGCTGTAGATAACCAGCTCTTTAGAGACTGTGAATGAAAGGCCTCCTGGTCCTGGCATTCATGGACTTACTATAAGATCATCACTGGTCAAATTGTTAGCTAGTATCTTAGCTGAGGTTAGGCCACTGTCTCCCAGAAACTGCTCAAAGTCTATGAAATGCCTTCTGAGAGCTGCCATGAAAATGGGAAGACCCAAAGCAGAATTGCTTCTTACTATGAACAATGTGAGTTCTTTCTCCAAGCAAAATTACAATTGTGGGAAAAAATACAGTAAAAAAAGTCTTCAAACATTTTCTCAGCGTAGTCCCCATCACCTCCTTTTGCAGATGTCAACGATAATGTTCCATTCTTCGTGTCTTCTAACTACGAGGTGTCTGTAACAGAAGGAGCTGATGTTGGCACATCTGTGGTTCAGGTGTTCGCTACGGACTTGGATTCTGGCCTACATGGACAGGTTTGACCTTACATCCAATTCTTTTCCTCCCAATAGGCAAGTTTTAGTATTGCAATTAATGAGAGTACACAGAGCATATGACAGGGTAATGAGCCACAAACACTTCTTACATCACTTGTCAAGCATTTGGCTAGCATATGCCTGATGTGCATAACATGGGATGCAGGCAGAGAAGATGCTGTTCACAGTCTTGGGGTCCTGCGTCATAGCAGCTCATCCTGATCCAGCAACCATGACAAAGCACTGCTGTGTGATTCTCAGGGTTGCTCCCATGACAAGAAAGTGGAAGTAGCTGCAGAACATGTTTCCAAACTCTTGCCTCTTCAGCTCATTATTTAATTGACCATCAGTGATTATGGTCAGTTAAATATGGGCATTTAAATATGGTCAATTAAATAACATTTCACCATCACTGGTCAAATGCTTGGCCAAACCAACATTTGACCATCATTGTCATAATGACCCAACCCTAGGAAAAAGCACTTTTATGAAGGAAACTGCTCATTTTCTTTGCATTTTCCTGAGCCTTTTCCAAAAATCCTACTAGCCCTTCTGGGAGGGAACTATGGCTAGTAGAGATTTGCTGTTCTGTAACTTTCATTTTGCAACTTCTGAAGAGCAACCTGTGTGGTAGAACTGCCTGGTGGTGCTTTGGGCATGACTTGGGGGTGGGAGTGGAAATGTTTTTTTCAGAGGAGAAAGCCAAACCTTTGTTAACCTTAAATTTGGATAGATTTCATCAGTGGAGGTTTTCATTTGTTCACTCCTGTTGAATGGGACTCAAACTCTCAGTTAGCCCCATTTTTTTTTTGAGATCAGAAGCACAGTGGGTTGCTGGAAGCTGGGGAGACACCAGGGAAGATGTCATTCATGATCTTTCTTAACTGGTCCCACTGGCCACTGTTGGAGGTTAGATACTGGGCTTGGTGGGCTTTGATGTGATTGGTACAGCTGTTCTTCTGTTTGAGAATTCTGAGGGGTTTTATTTCAAAATGAGCAAAAGACTACAAAAAAATCTGTCCAGATGAACTGTCTTTTCTTAGACTCTTGCTACTTTGCTGACAGCCCCAGGAGGCTACTGGGGAAGAGGGAGCTCACAGCACTTGGACATACAAATGAAAGTGGAAAATGCAACCTCTCTTAATATTTCCTTTTTAGGTTCACTACTTAATATTGAAAGATGCTAGTGAGGATTACCAGTTCTTCACCATTGAGCCTGAGACAGGAATTATTTCCACCCGTGCATCTTTTGACAGAGAGAAAAGAGCCTCTTACTTGATTGAAGTTCAGTCTCAGGACTCTTCAGAATCTGCTAGACCTGGTGTTCATGGGCAGCCCAACACAGGTAAAACTAGTAAAGAATTATATATTGGGTAAAAGATATCAGAGATTGGGTTCCTTAACTTTTCTGGACTTGAGAGGCATGTGAACTGTCCGGAATACAACAAAGTGCCCCACCTCTGCCATTTCTAGTCTGCATGTTCCTCTTGCATCTCCTTCTTAGACACAGCCTACGTAAGGATTTTTGTCAGTGATGTGAATGACAATGGTCCGACATTTCCTCAGTCAGTGTATGAGGTCAGTGTAGATGAGGACAAGGATGTTGGAAGTCCCGTTGTGACAGCAACAGCAGATGATGAAGATGAGGGTGAGTAGACCTGCTCCGCATGTCTTTCTCTTTAAGTCTTCGTAGTATGACTCTGTGTTGTGTGTAGGGCTACTTCCTTCTTGGGCAAACAAATCTCTGCATTCAGGAGATGATTAAGCATTTGTAAAAGTGAGGAGACAAGTTCTGGGCATATGGCAGCATTTTCTTTAATTAGTGCTCAGGTTCGTAGTGCAAAGGTTAAGCTAGCTGGCAATCTCTTTGGGGCAGAATGAAATCACCTGGAGCCATAACTCTGCTGTAACTTCACAAGAGGTAATATAAAAACTCACTCCTGAGTATGTGCTTGCTCTGTGCTGACTCCTGTGCTTTCCAGAGCTGCCTGTGAGCTAGTTTGACTTATTACTATTACAATAAAACCAAACGTGTGTGCTTTTTTGGTGAATTAATGAGTTGAATCTGTTTGCAGAGGAATTTGTCAAACCATGGAAAATGTTGGATGACATGGCCAGAAATGAAGGCAGGGAGAAGGCAGGAATAAGGCAGGAAAAAAAGGGAAAGCCAGACCTTCTTTGTGGGCTTACACTGTTACATCAACTCTGATGGCGAGAAACTGCCCATACGGTGTGGTGAGACCAGAGGTGCTGTGCCAGTCCAACAGTATGCACCACCAGTCAGTTCCCATTTTTGCTTCTGCAGGGCCTTTTTTGCTCCTTTTATGAGTTGATCCAGCTCAACTTGCTGGAGGAAAACAAACCTGTTGGTAAAAAAGAAAGCAAGCTGGTGCGTTGGTGACAGAGCCCAAATGAGCACCAGAGGAGCATGTTGTTAGGAGCAGGTGGGAGCTGATCATTCCTTTCCGTGGCAGTGCTGTGATGCCTGTACCCCTCAGTACCTGTGATGGAGAAGTAAAGAGGTCGTTTAAACCCGACTGCTGCACTTGAGAGGATTTGGCAAAAGCAGCTAGCAAGCAATGCTGAAAGGCAGGCTGCAAGGGCGGTCAAGCTCTTCCAAGCACTAAACAATGATGAGCACAGCCTTTTGACTTTCTTGCCACCCACATTGCTCTAGTCTTCTCATCCACAGATGACTCGCAAATTAAAATGCTGAATGTTCTTTGTACTGCTAGCAGTTCAACTATTTAATTGGGAAATGTCTTTTTGTCCTGGAATGCAATGTCATGTATTTTTTTTCCTTTTCAAAGAAGTAAACATGAAGCACCAAACAATTTTATTTTTTTTATTCCTAAACGTTTTGCAGCAATCAAACAACTGCTGTTGTACATGTGGAATGTTTTTTTGAGATGAAGTCCTGCTCAAAATAGAGGACTTGTTATATTTTAGCACCATCCAGTGGTTAAAAAAAAAAGTCAGGGAATGTTGGCATTTGAAATGGGATGTTTAGGAAACATTAAGAAAAACCAGCTTCTAATATTTTAATAGTATGTTACTTTTTTATTATTGGCAAATGAATGCACAATAAATTAGAGGCACACAATTCCTTCATTATCAATAAACAGGTGCTTGTCTGTGACTGCAAATTATACTTGTGAGTATAAATGCAAAGCCAATCCCCAATCTACCATACATAACCCCTTCAAATTACATGCATGGATCATTCTGTTCGTGGCTGTGTCTATGTTTTATCTACCACACACACAGTAACAGCCTGAGCAAATAAGGTTTGTCTTGGATACACGTCCACTGTGTATAGCTGGATTGAGCATTCAGAGAGTGGACAGGAAATGGTCGTTTGCTTTCTGTTGCAGGTGCAAATGCCAAACTAAGGTATCAGATCACATCAGGAAATGTGAAGGGAGTTTTTGATGTGGAACCTGAGGTTGGAACTGTCTTCATCGCTCAGCCTCTGGATTACGAACGAGAACAACGTTATGAGCTCCGACTTGTAGCTTCTGATGGAAAGTGGGAAAATCACACTCTTATCATCATCAATGTCATCAATAAGAATGATGAAGCACCAGTCTTCACTCAAAACGAATACCAGGGCAGTGTCTTGGAGGAGCTCACAGATCTGCCTCTACTTGTCCTAAAGGTAAAGCAGTTTGCACAAAGCAGGGCAAACCCTGACTTTTTATTCAGCTCAATCCCATCCATTCACACAAATTCTAAACAATAGTTTCTTTAGGGTGGATGAGCCCTGATATTAGGATTTAGCTAGCAACTCTCTGTAAAAAAAAGAGAATAAAGAAAGCCTGGTTGAATTTGCATGATGGACTTGCTCCCTTGACCAGCATAAATAACGGTTGGACTTGATGATCTTAACGGTCTTTTCCAACCTAAATGATTCTATGATTCTATGATTCTAAATGTTGAAAAATGTGATGGCTTTCCTTTACAAAACAGAGTTAGTGTATTTTGAGTAACTGTATAAGCATAGCATGGTTGGTACGTGTACCTCATGCATTTAAGTCAGACTCCTTGGCTACATTTATACTACCAAATAAACATTACTAGGGATTGTTCTTTGCCTCTGGAACTTGATCATCTTCATTGTTTTGTTGTTAGAGCAGTCCCTGGCATGAGGACTGCTTGGCTGGCCCAACTAGCAGTCTCCCAAACAATCCTGGATGCAAATCAGGAGCTGGGAGTTGTCTCTGGACTGTGCTTGATGATCAGCTTGGATGTATGGCCACCCTTTTTTTGCATCCTTCGGTTCACTCAGAGAGGAACAGCCCCTGTTTGCCTTTGTATTCCAGCTCCAAAGAATTTCACAAGAAACATTTGCTCAGCAAATGTGTTATTACTTCCACTTAATGTGGAATCATAGAATGTCCTGAGTTGGAAGGGACCCACAAGGATCATCGAGTCCAACTCCTGTCGCAGCATAGGACAGCCCCAGAATTCACACCATGTGTCTGAGGGCATTGTCCAAATGCCTCTTGAATGCTGTCAGGCTTGGCACCATGACTGCTTCTCTGGGGAGCCGGTTCCAGTGCTCCATCACCCTCTGTGTGAAGAACCTTTTCCTAATGTCCAACCTAAACCTCCCCTGGCATATCTTCCTGCCATTCCCTTGAGTTCTGTCACTGATCGCCAGGGTGAAGAGGTCAGCGCCTACTCCTCCACTTCCCCTTGTGAGGAAGTTGTAGACTGCAATGAGGTCTCCCCTCACTCTTCTCCAAGCTGAACAGACCCAGTGACTTCAGCCGCTCCTCGTATGGCTTCCCCTCTAAACCCTTCACCATTTTTGTGGCTCTCTTCTGGACTCTCTCTAGTATCTTCATATCCACTGTGGCACCCAAAACTGCACACAGTACTCAAGGTGAGGCCGCACCAGTGCAGAGTAGAGCAGGACAATCACCTCCCTCAACTGGCTAGCAATACTATGCTTGATGCACCCCCGGACACGGTTGGCCCTCTTGGCTGCCAGGGCACACTGTTGGCTCATGTTCAACTTGCTGTCGACCAGAACCCCCAGATCCCTTTCTGCAGGGCTGCTCTCCAGCCTCTCGTTCCCCAATCTGTCTGTACATCCAGAGTTGCCATGTCTCAGGTGCAAAATCTGGCACTTTCCCTTGTTAAACTTCATGCAATTGGTGATTGCCCACCTTTCTTATTTATCTAGGTTTCTCTGCAGGGCCTCTCTGCCCTTGGGAGTGTCAACAGCTCCTCCCAATTTAGTGTCATCAGCAAATTTGGAAAGTAGTCCTTCAAGTCCTGTGTCCAAATCATTAATGAAGATATTGAAGAGCACTGGCCCCAAGATGGATCCCTGAGGAACCCCACTAGTGACCGGTCGCCAGCCCGATGTAGCCCCATTTACTATAACTCTTTGAGCCCTACCCATCAGCCAATTGTTCACCCATTGAATTATGTGTTTATCCAGCTGTATGCTAGACATTTTGCCCAGGAGGATACTGTGAGAGACAGTATCGAAAGCTTTACTGAAATCCAAAAAGATTACATCGACTGGCTTCCCTTGGTCAGCTAGGTGGGTAACATTGTCATAGAAAGAAATCAAATTTGTCAAACAGGACTTTCCCTTCATGAACCCATGCTGGCTGGGACTAATGACTGCATTGTCTTTCAGATGTGTTTCAATAACTCCCAGAATAATTTTCTCCATAATTTTGCCAGGCACTGAGGTGAGACTAACAGGTCTCTAGTTACAGGGGTCATCCTTGTTGCCCTTCTTGAAGATTGGGACAACGTTTGCCAACTTCCAGTCAACTGGGACCTCTCCAGATTCCCAAGAGCATTGAAAAATCATCAAGAGAGGTCTCGCTATGACATCAGCCAGTTCTTTAAGTAACCTTGGATGAATCCTGTCGGGCCCCATTGACTTGTAGGGATCCAGTTGGAGCAGCAAAACCCGCACAAGTTCAGGGTTGATTAGGAGTGTATCATTCTCACAGTCACGGATCTCAGGCACAGGGGTCTGGGTGTCCCAGCGCCCATCATTGGTGTTGAAAACCGAGGCGATGAAAGCATTAAACGTCTCCGCTTTATCTATGTCCCTGTATGTAAGGTGACTATGCTTGTCGAGTAATGAGCCAATATTATTTCTAGCCTGCCTTTTGCTACCAATATATTTTAAAAAGCCCTTTTTACTGTCCTTCACAGTACTGGCCAGCTTCAGCTCTAATTGAGCTTTGGCCACACGAATTTCCTCCCTACAGTGGCGAACAGCATCTCTATAATCCTCCCATGTTGCCTGACCCTGCTTCCAGCTGTTGTACGCTTTCTTTTTTTGCCATAGTTCAAGCAGAAGATCCCTGCTCAGCCAGGCCGGCCCTCTGCCTTGTCTGCTTGACTTTCAACATTAACATTTCGACATTGACTTTCGACATTCTTCCTGCAGTTATTTCCTCTTTCCAAAATATATGGGAAGCAGAATATATTAGTCTGTCTAAATGTGATCTTTTTGTTTCTCTAGGCTGTGCATGATGTTTATTGAAAGAGTACTTGACCTGAATGACTCAAACCAATAGATGTTTGCTGTTAAAATGCATGCTATTTATTTAGCCTGCACAATACCAACTGTCGTCAATAAAAGAACAGTGATTTTCCCTTTTCTTTTACATAAACACTTACCTGCTATGGCTTGTTCCAGGTTTCTGCAACAGACCCTGACCAAGTGGCTGATCAAAATGCCATTAAATATTCCCTGCATGGACAAGGGGCAGGTAGTGAATTCAGCATCAATGAGAACACAGGCGAGATCAGCGCAAATAAAAGGTTAGACCGTGAGAAACGATCAACATGGCGCTTTCTTGTTCTTGCAACGGATGAGAGTGGAGAGGGACTGACTGGCTTTGCAGATGTGATCATAGAAGTGAGGGATGTGAACGACAATGCACCCCTTTTCCTCTGTGTTCTGGATGGCTGTTTCACGGGCGACATCCCTGAGGATTCTCCGGCAGACACTTCTGTCATGGAAATGACAGCAGTGGACCTCGATGACCCAAAGGCTGGTACAAATGCTGCGCTAACATACAGCATCATTCAGAATGTCCAAAATGAAATTAATCTGAATTTGTTCTCAATTGACTCAGTTAGCGGCACCATCTATACAGTGCTCAGGTCCCTGGATCGGGAAAAGGAAGACAAGTACCTAGTAGTGGTTGAGGCCAGAGATGGAGGAGGGCTCACTGGGACAGGCACCGCCACTATTTTTGTGACCGATGTAAATGATAATGCTCCAGTGTTCCTGCAAAGGATCTACACGGCATTTGTCTCTGAGAATGCAAGTATTAACACTGAGGTGGCAGTGGTGTCTGCTGTGGACAGAGATGAGGGAGAAAATGCCATGGTGACATTCAGCATCCTTGATGGGGACAATGACCGTAAGTTCTCTATAGAGACCGATGAAATCAACAACTGTGGGTTTATCCGGCTACGAAAACGGATTGACTTTGAGAAGCCTCACGAGAGAGTGTTCAATTTGACTGTGAAAGCAGAAGACATGGATTTCTTCAGCATTGCTCACTGTGTGATCTATGTGGAGGACTCCAATGATCATGCTCCTGTCTTCTACCCTCAGTTCTATGAAGTGACTGCATTGGGGGAAGACATGCCAGTTGGCACCAAGGTTGTTCAGGTTTCTGCTGTTGACTTGGATTCTGGCCTGAACGGAAGGTTTTCTTTCCACCTGCTAAACAAGTCTGACCCAGGTGGCCAGTTCTCTGTGGCTAGTGATGGGTGGGTGACTGTTGCAGGACTGCTGGATCATGAGACAGTGACACAGTACCAGCTCATTGTCATTGCCACTGACATGGGGCAGCCCCCTCTGACTGGCAGTGCCACTGTTTCAGTGACTCTGCAGGACGTAAATGACAATGGGCCAGAGTTTGAGGCTCATTATAACCCAGTGGTCTGGGAAAACACAGCTTCTCCACAGGTCGTCCAAATGAACAAGACCTCTACGTTGCTGTATGCTAAGGACCGAGACACTGCTGCTAATGGAGGACCTTTCTCCTTTCACCTTCTCAGTGATTTCGATAGTCTGACTAACTTCAACTTGCAGGACTTCCACAATGGAAGTGCCTTACTCACTGCACTGCGTACCTTTGACAGGGAAGTGCACAAGGTGTTCTACCTGCCCATCCTGATCACGGACAGCGGGATCCCACCGATGAGCTCCACCAACACACTGACTGTGAATATCGGGGACCAAAATGACCACCCGCATTCTGCTGGCTACATGGAATGTCTCATTTACAGCTATGATGGTAAATCACTCCCTGATGCTTGCTTCCAAGGGTGACAGTTAAGGCCAAAGGAGCAGTTGTGAGATTCACAAGAGGACTCTGTCCTGTTCCACATAAGCTAAGACCTTAGTAGAGGTGCTACTGAAGTTTGCTTAAGGCCCACCAGAGAGCAGTAGGTGTGTGGGGCACAGGACTCTGGGCCACTTGGTTTATGGAAGAAACTGAGCCAGCCTCGAAGGAAGAGCATAGCTAGCTGCTATTCTATGCATCTTTCTATCAAACTTGAGTAATGGTCTCTTGTTTTCACATGCAGTTTTCCAGCATCATTAACATTTCAGGGGGAAAAAATTAACAAAATTGATAATGTTGCTGAGAAGTTATAAGTCTGAATGCTGAGAACCTTCTTCCTCCTCCTTAAACCTTTTTCCTCCTCCAGACTGAATTCAGTTTTAGTGGATACTCTTAAGCTGAATTCATGTGTAAACTGCCTGAGACATTCATGTAAGCCTCCAGCTGACAAATGCTGTTATGGGGGAATTTTCTGTGAATGCTGGCTGCAGGCAGTGTGAGAGAAGCCACCTTTCCCTTCTTGCTTTGGCAATTAGCTAGCAGTTCTCTTGTGAGCCAGGGTCCCCACATAATAAGCCCAAGAGTGAAATAAACCACACAGGTGAAAAGACTTTGGGATGCTTGTATCCATGTAGGCTCAGATCATTCGTTTCTCTTCTACTCTGCTGTGTATCCTATGGTTTGTTAGCACATTAAATAGACTGTCTATTGTGGGCACTTTACTTCTGTATTTGTACTGAAATGTTTTTCTGCCTGTTGTGTGCTCACTCTCAAGTTCAGCTCATTGTAAAGTTGAAACCAAGTCTGGTTGCTATTTGCTGTGAAACTCTGCTTGTAGCCTAAGTACCAGATCTTTTCATTAAGCCTGAATTCCCTTTTAGTTGCATCTTTAAATGTTAAACTCTACGGTTAATTTCTGAGAGGAACTATTCAAGTCTTCAGATCTATGGTTATTTAAAATATTAAGGAGACACGGAATCAGAAAGCTGCTATCATGTTGTATGTTACATTCATATAATGTGGGAGTTAAGCACCAGGCCATACTGTATATTGTCTTCTGCAAAATATCCAATGAATGATGCCACAGCTGCAGGAGTGGTGCAGTTTTTCTCTCCTTTTTGTGTGCAGTCCCTCAGTTGTCATGGTTTGTGCTGTTCCCTTTCACAAGGTGAAGTCCCACATTTTTTCCTCTTTGTGCATCCTTGATTCTTTACTCAGTAGATATATGAATTCAGATACCTGGGGATCTTTCCTTGAGAAATAGCTTTTGTAAAACAAAAAAATACTGACTTGTGAGCTTTGCTGAGAGGATACAAAACCAGCAGAATACATGTTGCTTTCCATCTCACCCCAAAGTCTCACCATCTACTCAAAATAAGCCTGTTTACTGTATTTTGGACAACCTTTCTGTCTTGCTGTAATTTCCTCCAAATTGCTATTGGTGTTTTGCCCTTTATAACCCAGTCAGCATTTTGGTTCTTTATCCTGCCAAACCTCAATCCCTGTCTAAACCACTCTGTAAGATGGTTGGATACTGCAGCCGAAACAGTGAAAATAAGTAATTCTGATGTTGTTTCTGATTCTCTTACATCTTTCCTCCGAGGTGGCTTGTCTTTTTTCCTTCTTGTCTGGTTTTCATTTCAGCCACCTGTTGAATGTATGTAGCCGTACAACAAACACGCAACAAGCAGGACATCATGTGGTATTTGCAAACTGGTGCACATCTCTTGGGAACCATCATAATTATTTTTGTAGAGGTTTTAGACTTAAACCACTAAAACTTGAATGGCCAGCCTATTTGCGTATGTGTGAGAGGTCTGACTGTGCCGCTTATATGCTATGTTGTTTTAGGTATCCTCCCCATGACTGTACTGGGACAGGTCTGTGCCCCTGATGATGATGACTGGGATCACAAAATCTACCAATTTGAAGGAAAAACATCAAGGTATTTGGAGAGAAAAATGGAAGTTGGGTGAAATGTATGGAAAAGTTGCCCACACACAAAAACATGAAAAGTATTTAAATTGGCTTTTTTTAAAAACAAGTGTGCAAAAGCATTTTGTTGGTTAGATGCTTGTGTGTAGCTCTCCAAAAGCTCTTCTGAGTGTGAGGCCACACTAAATAATGCCGCAGGCCAAACCGGTCCACTTTCCATTGCCTGATGGGCTAGAACACCCGTCCAAATTCCTGTTCACAGTCATACCCATAATCAGTATCAGTGAGCCACTACAGAAAAAATGCCCACTAACTTCCATCCTCCTTCATCCAAGCTCCTGGAGAGCTAGTGTCTCTGTGTCACCACTGATTTTAAGACCTTCTTTGTATTGGATGTGTTCACACCAAAGTGTCTGGATTGTGACTGGGGTTGAGATGTACGCGTGCCATTTGCAGGTTTTGACAGAGGTGTCACTCTCAATGAATGTATCTAAACTAGGAGTTGGCACTGTTTACAAAGTTATGGCTATTGTAGCCTCAGTCTTCCTACACAGTTAATATGGCAAAGAAGCAGGAAGAAACCTTCTTGATAAACTGGTGAAGAGTCATTAGGAGCCAACAGAAGGTGATGTAAAAAAGTTCGTTTCTGCCCTGTCCCTTCATAAGGGAACATATCTGCTTTCTTTGGTAGCTTTCCCAAAATAAAGTGGATCAGAAAAACCATCAGTGATGATAATTACTCCTTAGCTTTTGAACTTCTCATAGCTTGTTCTTTGGCTTAACTCTTACTACAGGTACTTTATCCTTAATGGTAACTCAGGTTTGCTGACTATTAAAGAAGGAACCCCACCAGGAACATACAACATAAAAGTCAGAGTCATTGACGGAGTCTGGCCAGACGTTGTCTCAACCGTAAAGGTTATAGTGAGGGAAATCAAAGATGATGCCCTCCGTAATGCTGGTTCTATACGAATAAAAGGTAAGCAGTGTGATGAAATGTGTTAGGATCGTAATACTGAAATCTATCTCTCTAATGTTACTGCTGTGTTACTTAGAATTCTAATGCTTTTAGACATGGGATGAGAGTTAATAGTTTTCTAGGTCAGGGTTTGAAAATGCATCTTTGTTTGCATGGTCCTCTGACACTGCATGTGAAGGCGCATCTATGGAGAAAAAACAGCAAGAAATGCTTGTCTGATGTAGAACACAAAGATGAAAGATTTCTACATCAACTTTTTAACAAAACAGTAATTTATATTTCAGAAAAAAAATTTGAGTGCCTGCCTGAAATTCACCAAATTATTTCAATCTTTGTGGAAAAGTAAAGCCTTCTTAAACATGTTTCTGATTTAAAAGAATTTTTTTAAAAAAAGAAATTAATAAGAGTGAAAAAGATTCAGAACACAAACCCTGAGCAGAAGCCAGCATGGAAAATTTCAGAGGCTAAAAATGAAAATACTCCTGAATTTGCAGTTGAGTGCATTTTCTGCAACCTTAATATTTATTCTGTGGTGCTTCTTTCTTTTATTGCTACAACAGTTGCAAGATATCTGTTTGTCAGGTTTTTAACTTCTATTACAGGTATCACTCCAGAGGAGTTCATATCCCAGTCCCCTGAAAAACAGAGTAAATACTACCAGATGAAGAAGCTGCTTTCAGAAATTGTATTAGTCCAACTTGAAAATGTTCACATTTTCAGTGTATTAAATAGCCCAAGTGAAACCCAAGGAGTTGATGTTTGGTTTTCAGTTTATGGTCCACCCTATTATAAAGCAGAAAAACTTAATGGCAATGTAGCAACCTCCAGAGTGTGGGTAAGTATCCATACTACATATGAAACTACACTCACTGTGTCTGTTCAGATAATACCCATTGCCCAGCAAATGCATGTATTTAGAATGACTGAGGGAGTAATGTGTGAGAAAAATGGATAGTTTTAATCAGTGAGGTCAAACAGTCCTTTAGAACTCACATAAGTTTCAAATATGAATGTTTTAAAAGCCAGCCCCTAAATACATACTAAGTCACCCAAACACAGATAGCTTTTAGGAATGTGAACATGTTTTTCCTACTGAAAAGACTGTAAAACTGTATAAAGGATGTGTTTGGCTGTCGCCTTTCTACATGGTGTCGTAATGTATCAGTTTATAGTCTTCTGCACAGAAATATTCTGTAGCTGAAACTTACAAACCCGTCAAAAGCTCCAACTGTCTGAGTGAAGAGGGCAAAGCAGTAAAATAACCATTCCCCAGGGGAAAACCAGGCTGGAAATGTGCATTGACAATTTAGTGAAGTTCCTGCCCCTCTTGCAAAAAAAAAAAGTTTTGATCAAAGTTAAATGACTCGCTCTGTTGGAAATGTGTCTGTTGGTACACAGAGGCTGAAATAAGAGGTATGTTTACAATCAGCTTGCCAGAAAAGGTATTCTTCATTGCCCAATGCCTGTCCACCTTTCCCAATATTTTTAAGACAGAAGTCCAAATTAAAAATACAGATCAGATTCTATGTAAACAATCCATCACAACTATCAGAGATCAAAATTTATCCACTCAGCTTATGATGAATATGACAATATTTTTGTCTTCTAAGTGCTTACTTGCACTATAGTTGACTTATACCAACACTTTGGCCTTAACAGATGCCAAGCTGAGCTGCCTTTGGCTGGACAGAGTGGGGTAGATGTTGGAAGGAAGCGGCACAGCAACCAGCTTTGAGAATAAATAAGACTTGGGCTTTTCATGGCTGTCATTTGCGAGCTTCCTCTCTATGGAAAAGTCAGATGAATGCAACTAATTGTTCTCCACAGCTGGAAAACATCTTGGATATAAATATCACCCAGATTGGCATTGATGAATGCATGACTGCAAACTGCACTCATAGCAGCGGATGCATCAGCAAGCATGAACAGAATCACATGCCAACAATAACCACAGCTGGAAGCTTTTCACTGGTGTCTGTGACAGTCCTGAGTCGTGCCCTGTGTGGCTGTGCAGCTCGGGAGAGTCCTCATCTCTCCTGCTCCTCATACCAGACAAACCCTTGTCTCAATGGTGGCACATGCGTGGATACTGATTTGGGCTACAGGTTGGTAAAGCTTTGTCTGGTGTGCAAACAAAATGCTTCTGGTTCAGTCTGTAAGGATGAGGGCTGGAAAGCTTGAGGAACATCATTGTATGTCTTCTCACTGTGGCAGAACTGAGTTTTGTTATACTTCATGCACAAGTCTTGCAAACAAACCTCTATTTTCAGGTAGGTATTTAGGTTCATCATAGTCTCCAGGAAAACCTTGGGAAGTTTGCAGTCTGCACTGGGCCCTTTAATGGCATCCTGCAAAATGCTCGTTTTGTGCAACCTACCTTAATGTTGTTAAACATTTAAATCATGTCACTTATGTCACTTAATAACCTCTTCCCCACATTCCTCACCTCATTTTTTCTCCACAAATGACATCTCATAGACAAAATAGTATGAAGGTGAAAAAAATGATAGGACTGTAGTAGCTCAGAATGAGCCTGGTCCCCTCCAAGAAGGCAAGCCTTAAGCACGTTTGCTTAAAAATGGCCATTCCAACATAGGAAGACAGAAACAACTAGCCACCCTCTTCTGAGAACCCTTGATAGCGGTGATAGGACTCAGACTGAAGCTGCAAAAGCCCTGGTCATAGTAAAGATCTGCATCTGTCATTGCTGCTCAGATGTAATCAACCAGGGAAATTTTGCTGCCCAGAAACCTTTGGTAGGCTCTGCCACCTATCATTTGCCCAGATCTGAGGCTTCTTTACTTCTGCTCCATTTTCAGTGTTTTTTTGAGTGATCTTTTTCTGCATCCTACCCCTGGCGCTCCGCTCTCATTAGGTACTAGCAATCTGTGGGAAGTAGAAACTAAGAAATAGGGGCCCAGCTGTTTCCCTCCCTGTTCTCCTGCCCATTTCTGTTGCTCCTTTAGTTTCCCCCTTACAGTTTTGTTATTGTCATGCTGTGATTACTCTTTTCTACAGAATTCCCAGAGTATTAAAGAAAGAACCCAAGCATCTATTTTTTCTAGTGTAAAGGAAATAAACCAGTAAGTAGCTTGCAGTAATATTGAAGTTATCAAGATCTATGACTGTCATCCCTTTTCTTACTTCTTCTGGGTGATATCACCTTCCCACACTGTTCCTTTGCTTTCCCTGTCAACATTATAAAGTCTTTAAATAAGCTGATAACCCTAGTGAAAAGTGGGTTTCTTATCTTTGCTGAAGAGATAAGAGGTTTTTCAGGTGATTTGTATATTATGTCATCTCCATCATTTGTTCACAGAATTATTCTTGCATAAATATATTGTCATTTAGAACTAAAGCTAAATTGTGTTTGTACAAACAAGTCAGTAGGGAACATTTTATGTCAGGAGTTTTGCTAGCGCTTAACCGGCGCTATGATCTAGGCAACATGGGTTCTTATGTTTAAAGTGGAGAGTCCTGCTGTGGGAAGAGCCCTTCACAACTTCTGCTTGGATGGTGGATTTTTGCTTTTATTTATTTTTTTAATAGATGCAAATGTTCTGCAAATTTCCATGGACCAGACTGCCAGCAGACAAAACACAGCTTCAGAGGCCACGGTTATGCCTGGTTCCCTCCTCTTAAGCCTTGCTTTGAGAGCCGCATCTCCTTAGAGTTTATCACTGAAGTCGCTGATGGCCTTCTGTTGTACCATGGACCAGTGGCACGAGGGCAGCCTGGAGAACAGGACGAGTTCATTGCATTAGGTTAGCAACTTAAGGAGTATTTGTTCTTTGTGTTTGTGTGAAAGTGAGATTCTACTTGTTGAAAGTACTAGATGATAGTTTTTTTAATAAAAGGTTCAGAAAGTTAGTTAGTTTTGGAGAAAAAACCCTCAAGGGTCAGTACTGGGACCAGTACTATTCAATATATTCATTAATGACTGGGATGAGGGAGTAGAGTGCACTGTCAGCAAGTTCGCTGATGACACAAAACTGGGAGGAGTAGCCTTCCGGTGTGAAGGCTGCGCAGCCATTCAGAGAGACATAGACAGGCTGGAGAGTTGGGCGGGGAGAAATTTAATGAAATATAACAAGGGCAAGTGTAAAGTCCTGCATCTGGGCAAGAACAACCCCATGTATGAGTACAAGTTGGGGGCAGACCTGTTGGAGAGCAGCGTAGGGGAAAGGGACCTGGGGGTCCTAGTGGACAACAGGATGACCATGAGCCAGCAGTGTGCCCTTGTGGCCAAGAAGGCCAATGGCATCCTGGGGTGTATGAGAAGGGGTGTGGTTAGCAGGTCAAGAGAGGTTCTCCTCCCCCTCTACTCTGCCCTGGTGAGGCCGCATCTGGAATATTGTGTCCAGTTCTGGGCCCCTCAGTTCAAGAAGGACAGGGAACTACTAGAGACAATCCAGCGCAGAGCCACGAAGATGATTAAGGGAGTGGAACATCTCCCTTATGAGGAGAGGCTGAGGGAGCTGGGTCTCTTTAGCTTAGAGAAGAGGAGACTGAGGGGTGACCTCATTAATGTTTATAAATATGTAAAGGGCAAGTGTCATGAGGATGGAGCCAGGCTCTTCTCAGTGACATCCATTGACAGAACAAGGGGCAATGGGTGCAAGCTGGAACACAGGAGGTTTCCCATAAATATGAGGAAAAAGTTCTTTACGGTGAGGGTGACCAAACACTGGAACAGGCTGCCCAGAGAGGTTGTGGAGTCTCCTTCTCTGGAGACATTCAAAACCCGCCTGGACGCGTTCCTGTGTGATATGATCTAGGTAATCCTGCTCCAGCAGGGGGATTGGACTAGATGATCTTTCGAGGTCCCTTCCAATCCCTAACATTCTGTGGTTCTGTGATTCTGTGAAAAAGGAGAATGCAGAACGATTTACCAGCATGCCCAGTATGTATCCTGTGTTAGAAGTTGGATTTTTTTGAACTGGCTAAAGAACTCCTCCAACTAAAATCTAACTGTAACAGTCGGTTCAACTGGGTTTGAGTGGGAACATGTTTCGTGCATATCCAATAAGAGTCTTTTCTTTGCAGAGCTCTCTGGTGGCATCCCGTCGCTGACCGTGAGCCACAGCTCTGGTGAGATTTTCCTGCAGCTGTCACAAAAAGTTAACGTTGCAGATCGCCGCTGGCACAATATAAAAATTATAAATGATGGAAAGGCAAGTGTAAATATGGACAATCCTGTGGAAGCACTAATTCATGTACCTAGTTATCCCTCCCAAATCCTTCCTCTCTTCTGTAGAGCTCTTTCATCTATCAGTCTTTCATTGTCTGTGCAACAGCAGGGATTGAAGTTTGTCAGCTCAGACATCCCCTTAGTCTTCAGGCAGTGAAGCAGAACAAGGTCTGGAGAAGTCCAATCCAATTTTGAAATGGGCTGTGCAAATTTTTTTGTTTAATGATCCTATCCATCACTTTGACCACAGAGTTGTGATAATCCAGGGGCTAAATGCTTCCTGGACTGATGGAGTGAAATATCCTTATTTTCTCTGTGAAGGAAACTCTGCCCCACCAAGTGACTTTAGACATGCAGCACAATGGAGATAGATATGCTTTTGTGTAAGGGAACATCTTGCTGATATAACACTGGTGAAGGCATCTGCTAGGCTCCCCCTTCCTCTCCTCCATAAAACAAGCTGGGGGGCCTGTCAGGATCTGGGATGGGGAGCCTGGCAGATCGTCTGCTCTGTTAGATTGTCTCTCTGGATTCTGATATGGCAGAAAACTCCAAGAAAATCCCATCTTCTCCCTACCATGTCAGTGACTTGGCATGGTCATAGTAGAGTCAGATCTTTCTTTTGTGTGGCTTCTTAGTTATATGCCATGTGAAATAACCTTCCAGATTAATATGTGGAAGTGTTTTATTATTTTAATAAAGTTTCCTGCACTGTAATTACTAGTTAATATTCCCCCTTCTGCTAAGGGAAAGAAAATGTGTAATTAAAATGTATGCACATCTCTCGGTGCAATTGTTTTAAATAATGCCTTTCTCTAGAAAGTGAAGCTGATTCTTGACCACTGCGTAAATGTCTCAGTTAGAGACAATGACAGTGTCATTAAGAAGATCTCCCAAGCAGATCTGTCTGCCTGTGAAGCCTCTGAAGAGACTGTGGGATCTCAAAGGTAAAGAAAAAACAAACAAGAACTGGAAACATAATTACTCAAAAGAGCTAAGGAAAAAGGGGGGAAAATAAATCAGCCAAGTTGCTGCATTTTGCATACCGCTAATTCTTTCTTTCCCTCCCTTCCCTTCAGAATGGGTAGGCTCTTCAGTGGCCATCAGCCCCTGCAGCTGGGTGGAGTGAAGATGACTTTGCCTTACCATGATTCACAAAGGCGCTTCAAAGGGTTTGTTGGCTGCATCCGCAATGTCATTGTTGATAGTAAGGTAGGGCTACTAGGACCAGTCTTGGGTTTACTGCTGTTAACTGTGGACACCTGATGTGACACCTCTCTTTGTCCTTTTCCAGGTCTATGATTTAGAGCACCCTGCGGAGTCCTCGAACAGTGCTCCCGGCTGTGTCCTTACGGACAAAATGTGTCAGAGCAGTGGAATGGCCTTCTGTGTCGTCCACGGCAAGTGTGTTGGTGGTTGGGATTTCTTTCGCTGTGACTGTTCCCCAGGATATGCTGGACCAGCATGTGAAAAAGGTACTGCAAGTTCTAGGGAGAAATTAATGGGGAGGATATGTGGGAACAGCATCAAACATACTGCTTTAAATTTGCCATGACTTTGACCTGAGTAGCCTAATAAAACCATGCTATTCTCTGGGAATGGTTTAGATCTGCAGCAATGTAAAGATCCTTCTAACTCTTATTGAATAAAGATAATGTCACAGATGAGGGTCTTGTTGAGACCTGCATTGCTTTACATGGGAGGCAACCGGTCAGATGGGTTGTTTTGTCCTTTTCATCACAACATCTTATTTCTCAGTGGTGAAAGATGAAACATTCTGCATTGTGCCTCCTTCCTCTGATTATACTGATCACAAAATGTAGTTTAATGAACATGGTACTATTTTTCACCTTGCAGTGGTTATAAGTGTGACGAGGTTGACAGCTTGGTATGTTCTTTCTATGAAACCTGGGGGCACAACCCTCAAGTCCTCAGGCCCAATTTTCCATCTATAACATGGGGATAATTCCATTTGCCTCAGTCACTGGAATGAATTGAAGGTTGTACAATGCCCCCAGACCACAGCAGTGGGTGCATGTGGGGACATAAGATGAGGCTGGCTCCAGCAAGTGTGTTCTCCTGTACAAAATCAGCATGAAATATGTATCAGAGAACAAAAGCACACAAGGGTCGATAACGAAAACCTCAGAAACATTGTAAGAAAGTACAAATTTTTAGCACAATTCAAAAATTCAGGAAATAAATTATTTAATGTGTGAAGTGCTCCTAGTAGCCCACAGCCATGTTCAGGGTACAGGGGACACACGCTTGGAGTTGGCCCTGTGTCTGCCTTCTCTCTCTAGGTACAGATGATGGGGTTCATCATAACAGTCTATAATGAGCACCAGTGCCCCATAACTTTGGGGGCTTTGGTGTAGTGTTGGAAGAGAATTAGCCCTGTCAGTCCTGTAGTTTGAATGAGCTACAGATGAGGATGAGCAGCAGTGAGCAGTTGGGAAGGAGCTCAGGTGAGCTAGTATTGAATCAATGTGCTGTGTAATGGACACAACTGGTGGTGTATTACACATATCCTTTCAGCTCAATGTGCTTACTTTTCCTTCTTGTATACAGAACAATAATACCCTATCCAGGCAGCCAGAGCCTCTCTTCCTTTCTCCATCTGCTACACAAGACTTAAAAGGTGTGACAGTAAATTACCCAGCAGAAGCTCTATCTGTCCAACGGGGAGAGGACTGGAATCGTAATTGGCATGTTCTACACCTGAAGCCTTCACTGTTTAAAGTGTTTATAATGACCACGGAAATGGTTAATATAGTTCATATAGTTAATATAATCTAGTGCTGTTTTGCATTATCTTGGGATGCTGGTTCACAAGCCCAACTGCTGTATTGGCTCCTACCCCTCATCACTGTGGGACAAACCAAGTGCTCAGAAAGTAATCACTTGAAATCCATAAGTCATTTCCTGATGTAATAGGAAAACTTCAATTGGTTCCAGCTTCTTGTAATATATTGGGCTGCAAAATGATGGTGTTCATCTGATGCTTTATGAATGGCTGAGCCATGCTCGCAGCAAGGAGCAGACAGCTGTGGACAGGAGTCACTGTAGTGTCCCAAGAAAATCCATCCCTGCTCATCAGCTACAATCTGTAGCTGCAGAGATAGTGAACAAGAGAGAACAGTCGGTTAGGAAGAATAATATGAGGGGAATAAGCTAGAAAAGAAAAGAAAATATGCTTTAAGAAAGAAAAGAGAGAGGAGAAACAGTGAGAAGAAAAGAGAGTGCAGAAATTAAGTCTCTTGATCATTTGATATATCATTTGATCAAGCTGAGTGGTGCGGTTGACACACCTGAGGGATGGGATGCCATTCAGAGAGACCTGGACAAGCTCAAGAAGTGGGCCCATGTGAACATCATGAGGTTCAACAAGGCCAAGTGCAAGGTCCTGCACCTGGGTTGGGACAACCCCCAATATCAATACAGGCTGGGGGATGACGGGATTGAGAGCAGCCCTGCAGAGAAGGATTTGGGGGTACTGGTGGATTAAAAACTGGACATGATGTGGCAATGTGCAATTGCAGCCCAGAAGGCCAACCGTATCCTGGGCTGCATCAAAAGAAGCATGGCCAGCAGGTCAAGGGAGGTGATTCTGCCCCTCTGCTCCGCTCTGGTGAGACACCACCTGCAGTACTGTGTCCAGCTCTGGAGTCCTCAGCACAGGAAAGACATGGACCTGTTGGAGCAGGTCCAGAGAAGGGCCATGAAGATGATAAGGGGGCTGGAACACCTCTCCTGTGAAGAAAGGTTGAGACAGTTGGGTTGTTCAGCCTGGAGAAGAGAAGGCTCTGGGTAGAAATTATTGCAGCCTTTCAGTACTTAAAGGGGGTTATAAGAAAGATGGGGACAGACTTTTTAGTAGGGCCTGATGCAATAGGACAAGGGGTAATGGTTTTAAAGTAAAAGAGGGTAGATTCAGACTAGATATAAGGAAGACATTTTTTACGATGAGGGTGGTGAAACACTGGAACGGGTTGTCCAGAGAGGTGGTAGATATCCCATCCCTGGCAACATTCAAGGTCAGATTGGATGGGGCTCTGAGCAACCTGATCTAGTTGAAGATGTCCCTGCTCATGGCAGCGGCTTGGACTAGATGACCTTTAAAGGTCCCTCCCAACCCAAACTATTCTATGATCTGTGTCCTGGGAACCAGACTAGGTGCCCCAGCATCAGCTGGGCACTTTATGGATTTCTACTTGCATGACACTGACCTCAGATTAACTGTTGGTGACCCAGCGTTCCTCCTGTCCAGTCACTAACTTGGACTATGTCTTTTTTTTGGTGAGAAGAAACTTCCTTTTTTCAGCTAAGCTGTGCCCGGAACAATCAGATCTAGGATTGCTGTCAGGTAGTGAGACTGAAATGGTTGCTTGCTGCATAAGAGCACCAGGGTCTGGGTAGTTTACAGAATCACAGAATCTGGGGCTGAAAGGGACCTCCGGAGATCATCTAGTCCAACCCCCTGCCAAAGCAGGTTCCCCTAGAGCATGTTGCACAGGGTTGCGTCCAGGCAGGTTTTGAATATCTCCAGAGAAGGAGACTCCACAACCTCCCTGGGCAGCCTGTCCCAGTGCTCCGTCACCCTCAAAGTAAAGAAGTTTTTCCTCATATTGAGATGGAACTTCCCGTGTTTCAGTTTGTGCCCGTTGCCCCTTGTCCTGTCACTGGGCACCACTGAGAAGAGTCTGGCCCCATCCTCTTGACACCCGCCTCTAAGGTATTTGTAAGTATTGATAAGATCCCCCCTCAGTCTTCTCTTCTCCAGGCTAAACAGACCCAGCTCCCTCAGCCTCTCCTCATAAGAGAGATGCTTCAGTCCTCTGATCATCTTTGTAGCCCTCTGCTGGATGGTTTAGTGGTTTTTGATTTCCACAAAAGTACGGTGCAACTCTCTGCTGGATGACTCTCGGATGGATTCCGCAGAATGATGGGGAAAGAATTAATTTCAGTGCATTTTCCCTAGTTAAGATAATAAACATTGACTTAATCTCTCTTTGTAATTAAAAAAATTACATATTATGACTTTTGACTCTGTGCCTGCCCTGAGGCTTTCTCTTGTACCAACTGAAATGGGAAGTGCATATTTTCTAACAGTGATGGTTACTAACCACTTGACTAAACTACTGAAAGAAACATTAGATTATCTTTTTTTTTTGTCTTCAGATCAGTACCAACTACTTTATTGCAAAAAATGTTTCAGATCTTCAAAAAAAAAAAGTTATTTGGCTCAGTGTAGGAGTGATTGGGTAGAACATATAGCTTGTGACAGGCATAGTGTCAGAGACATTATCTAATTGTCACTTTCCTGCCTAAATTTTGTATCCTTGATTTGTTCTTTGTCTCTCAGTTGGGGGGTGTTTTTCATGATGTTTTATTACGTTGTCAAAGCTTCTTAAGAACAAAAATTCTGATATTTAGAACTGGTTAATTCTCAAACAGTGGAGATCTGAGTGAGCAGTAATTTCTGAGTTTGATTTTGTGTGTGTTGTGCTTAGTTCTTCCAGAATGGGCTTTTGCAAGGGACAGTTGGATCCATTATGAGCTGAGAAGCATCCTCAGCATGCACAGCACTCAGATACAGCTGATGGTGCGCACTCGTATCTCCCACAGCACCCTTCTCAGCTTGGCCTCTGCAGATGGGAATGGGTACATCCAACTGGAGGTGAGCAGTCCAAAAGCCGTTCTGCTTCAGTGCTCTTAATTTGTCATGGAGTACTCCAGTAAGAGAAAAAGATGCAGTTTCCCATTAAGGACACCTATTCTTTAATGTAATAAAGAGCAAGAATTTTCCACATGAGGGTAACTACTCTAATTTGTGTTGTCCTTCTCAGTATTACCCTTTCATAACATAGATTTTAGTTGTTTCACTGCAAAAAGTACAGATGAGTGCATGTGATTGATGTGAATGGGGAAGATGATTGTTTTCTCTTGTTTGCATTTTCCCTTTGCTTCTGTCTCCGGCTATAAAACTTGTCTCTACATTTTTGTTGCTGTTGAAAAAAGCTATCTGGATTACATTACACAGAGGCTAATTATTCCAGTTGTAACAGGAGGGTCAGCTGCAAAGACTTAGAGGTAGACATCAATAGGGAGAAGACTAATAAAACGGTTCATGTGAGTTAGAAGAGTGGCCTGTAAAGAAAGAGGTGATAATTCCTGGACCTGCAGTTTTCTTGTGGTAATTTTGATCTGAGAATAAAGCATTTAAAAATAAGAATGCCATTTTCATTTTAAAAAGTCAGGTCCATTTCTTGAGGCAGGACTCTGTAATAACATTTAGAAGTGCATTTCTGTTATTAAAGGTATTTTTTGTCTTCCTCTAGGTGGTTGAGGGTTTCTTTAGCGTTAACTTCAGCTTGGGGGACAAAAATCACTCTCTGAGGATGAGGACATTACGTATAAACAACGGCCAGTGGGTTCTTCTGACCATGGAGCGCTACAACAATGAATTTACCCTGCGCGTTAACAGTGGTGGAGGTGACCAAGAAGTGACTTCTGTCTTGGGTACAAATAGATGGTTTGAAATGGATTGGGCAAGCATCGTGCTAGGAAACCGCCTTCCCAATCATTCAGAGAGTGATTTCCAAGGTAAGTGATATGACAGGTTCCTAAAACGAGGGAATTAAAGCCTAGAAGTGGTATGTTTGAGTCTGTTGGAGAATCTAAAACCCAGGAAGATTTCCCATGGAGACTACTGTGCCCATGAAATCCCACCTCCTCTACTAGGGAATTCAGAGCCAATGTTCAACTCTCTATTTGCCATTGTATCTAGTCCTAGCACAGATGTGAGATTTCTTGTAGATATTAAAAAAATAGCACTTCGGATTTTTATTTCCCATGCCAGAGGTCCCAAGCAGGGAACTCATGCTGCAATCTTCACTCCCTTTTTGCCTCAAAAGGGTTTAAAGAACACACAACACCTCCTGGTAGGAGGAGAAGGATTTGAAAGGCAATTCATGGTGTGCTCTCCATTTCCTGGGGTGGGATCCTGGCACTGGATGTTGTGGCTCAACAGAAGACTTTTTTTTCCATTCCATTGCTTCCCATTCAGCCCCACTTGTAAGATTATATTTTAAATCTAGATAAATTTAGTGAAGCTGTTCTGGTTCATAGCACAGTTCTGCTAAATTGTTGCACTGGTACAACCAAGCTGTCCTGGAGAAGTATTGTTGATCTGTGTGTTGGCCAGGGCACATAGGCATGTGTCCTGTAGCTCTTCTTCTAAAATAAAACTGATAAGCAGTATAAGGATCTTTTTAAAAAACATTTTAAGTTTTCTTCAATACTCTAAGGTCTCCTGTATATGTGTTGGGGGCAAGGCTTGAGGTGGGGATGTTGCTAACTCAATGTATTTCTCTGTATATTCCCCTGCTTTGATGTAGGTTGTATGCGTGATGTCCAGCTGAATGGTCAGCCGCTTCTCGTCGAAGGCAAAAGTACAGAGTTTGGCTTAATTCTGAGGCGGCAAGGCGTCACGATGGGATGCCATTCCAGTGCCTGCAGTAGCCAGCCCTGTTACAGCCCTTTTCTTTGTGTAGACCTTTGGAGAAAATATGAATGCCGGTACATTAAGCTTCTGTTTTCACCCAGGGGTGGTTGGGATGCTCTTTCTTTCCATCTTAGGTCAGGCAACTTGTTTGTAACACTGAAAATCCCTGCTGCTGCTGGCCAGAGAGAGGCATCCCAATGACAAATCCTGCTCTCCATCTGTCACAGTTTAAAGCTGGGCCAGCTATTAAACCAGTGGCAGACGCCAGAAGGGAAAGGGAAAGGGGAGAAAGACTTATGGGTTGGAAAGTTGAAACAGTTTTAATAAACTATAATCATGGAAAAGAGTATAATAATAATAATTATTGAAATAATCAAATATATACAAATATATATAAAACCAAGATCAAGCTCCCCAATGTCAGTCACGCCACCCCTGGCACCGCAGGGCAGGCTCCGGGAAGGCCCAGGCTGGGCCCAGCAACGGATGGGAACTGGATTCAGAGATGCAGCGATCGGGATCGGGGGCAGCAGGAAAACGGACAGAGTCCTCTTCGGACACCGGCCACGGCAGAAGGGGCAAGACCCTCGTGATCCCCCCGCTTTATACTGAGAATGACGTGTATGGGATGGAATACCCTCGTTGGTCAATTTTGGGTCACCTGCCCTGTCCGCTCCCCCTGCAGCTGCGACCCCCCTTCGGCTCTTCACTCATAAGCAGTGAGGAATTCAGCAGTGACCTTGGTTTCTCTCAAGAACAAGTACAGCAAGAGCCTTTCTGCACAACATCTCTACCGGTGCCTCAGTGATAACTACAAACTTCGAGCGTTATCAGTCCTGGAAGCAGACACTGTCTGCAAAAACATGCAGTTAGTTTCAGAAAGTGCAGTTACTTAGAGGAGACTTAGCTGAAAGTAAAAATCACTGAAAGGAAAATTGGTCTATATTAGGCCAAACCAGGACACCATCTCATCTCCCAGCATGGTCCAAATTTGCCTTTTCCTGCAAGTCCAATAGGGAACCTATTTACTCCACTATTTTTTCCCATAGTGAGAAGGTCGCAGGCCTCTGCAATTACATATCAGAAGAAATCACTTTCTCTGCTGATTAAAGTCCTAAAAGACAAGATGGCTCATTCTGAGAAGATTAATGATGTCTCTTTCCCAAAGGCCCAGATGAACATTACAAAGCTTATACTAAGTGCTTGCTAACCCCATTGATCTCAGGCATCCATTTCCTTCTAGGTGTTTTGAACACAAAAAAGGATTAGTCTGCTCAGAAGCTGAACAGACTCCTTCCTTTTTTAACTAACTCGAGTGAAGCTCTTCTGGATGGGGAAAGCAGAACATATATTCATGTTTTCATAAGCCTACTAGCTCACTACATTAGAGTTTACATCTACTTCATACTCTTAATGTGGATTTGGGGTTTGCTTGAAAAGGCTTTATTTGCTTTTAAAAATAGTAACAAACCTTGCACAAAACAACGTACAACTCCAGGTGCTTTGCCTGCCTAAAAGATATCTTCTGCTTTTGTTGTTCAGGTGTCCAGCTGGGAAAGTAGAAGTGACCGACAACCTTACAGGGCTCAGACACTGTACCTCGTCACCTTGTGGATACTGGACCTGTAGGAATGGGGGTACCTGTGTGGCTCAATCCCAAGACAAGACTATCTGCCAATGCCCCGAAGGTTACAGGGGAAGATGGTGTGAAATCAGCCAGGTGAAGGCTGGAAGACCTGTTGGACTCAGCTCTGGCTCTATTCTGGCAATCAGCATGTGTCTCCTTGTCTTCCTAGGTAGGAAAGCAAGTACTTTTTGTCTTTCTTTTTAATCTTGTACTTTGCTCCATTGAATCAAGTCTGCTTTACCCTTGGACGTTGTGATCAGTATTTCACTTTTTCTGGAGATCACCAGTTGGGAGTTCATTTGAGGATGCTAAGAGACAGGCATCAGCACATAATTACAATTTACTTGCTTTGAAGCCAGTTCAAGCAAATTTAGGACTTCTCTCTTTCAGAATCACTTATTTTGAGTAAGAGCTTCCCATCTATGTGTGCAAATCTATGTGCAGCCACATCCATCTGAAACTCCCACTTGCCCTGAGCCTTTACATTTGTATTAGGTAGGACCTACAGCTAGTAAGTGCTATTCACATATTAGGAAGGCAGAGATCTTTCTCCAGAAAGTTTATGATCTTAACAGGCAAGCCTCATTAAGAGTGTGGGGCAGAAAGAGATGTTCACAGTGTGACCAGTTTCAGGCGCACTTTGGCTGAAAAGTTAATAACATCATAAAACTGTTTCTCATATTGATAAAGAAAAACTGCATACACATCTCAGATTAGTAAAGACTCCATGATTACATTACACTTAACCTTCATTAAAACAGTGTTTTACTTACTTTGGGTATCTTATTTACTCAGGATTGGTGAAAGGCCAGAGATTGGCCAAAATGCCTTCTATTTAAATGGATTCCTTTAGGTAAGTAAAATACCCTTTTAATGAAGTTTATGATGCAATATGCATAGATGATTCTTTACATTCCTGAATATAAATTGTTTATATATTAACAATTACGCATTTCTTACCTGGGAATTTGATTGTCAAATTAAGAGTTGATTTAATATCTCAGGAGTCATATAACTACTTGTTTATCATGCCTCATACTTTGTCATATGCCATATAACAAATATGTCTGTCTATTTCTTCCAGCACTCTTGGTCTCCTACACGGTGTGGAGTCAGTGGGGAAGTTCAGGGTTTCGGAAAGGAGGAATTTACCACATTCCTGAAGAGCGTGAAAGCTGGGAGGATGTTAGAGAAAATGTCTTCAATTATAATGAAGAAGGAGGTGGAGAATGTGACCAGGTACGATGCAGCTTCAATCCAGGCTTTGCAAATCCAACCTCTCCTCACCTTCCTTCCCCAGACCTTTTATTCAACTTATTGTCCTTATCCAATTGGCTTTTTTTTTTTTTTTTTTTTTCCCTGAAGTACTCTTGAGTGGGAGGCTTCTACTTCAACCCAATCTGTACCTTTCACGATGCTGGTCATCTGTGGCCACCTTTGAGGGGGCTGCTTTGGACACAGTATTCTTGCTTTAGCTGAAGACTGCCATCACTCAAAGGGATTTGGTGTGATCTGAACTCGGCCCTCTGAACTAGGCCCTCTCTTTTCTTCAGTTTGTAGAAAACTCACAGAATCCAGTTTTGTGTTGCACTGAGTTTTAAAACACTTTTTGGAACCTGTTTCCTTTTGTGTTATTTCTGACATTTGCATTCTTTTTTTTCCAGAATGCTTATGATATAGATGAGCTGAAGAAACCTCTCCATACCATTCCCCACTTCTCCTTGAGGTCAGCTGCTCCACGCTCCAGGACACCCACTGGCTCAGAAAGAGACTCACTCCCAAAACATGCACATCAGAAGCAATCAACATCAGCTGTTACCAGCATCCCAGACTTCAAGGAATATGTTTCTCAAATCATCTGGGATGCAGACAACGATCTACAGAGTCTTCCAGCTGACACTGTTCATTTTTACTGCTTAGAAGGGCAATGCTCTCTAGCAGGGAGCCTTAGTTCCTTAGACTCCATTTCTGGTGATGAAGATCTAAATTACGATTGCCTGCAAGAGTGGGGGTCAAAGTTGGACAAGCTTAAAGAACTCTATGAGGTCTCAAATGAACATTTGTAACTGGAGTTAAAGGAACTTGAAACATTGCCATGACATATGGACACTACTTTTTTAAATGCCCTTTTTTATATATAAGGTACATCAAGTAACTTAACTTGATGCAAGTTTTTAGTTACAGTAGTATGATATACTCACTTTTCCCAGAACTGATAACCCAGTCTTTTTATATGCCCTGTACAGTTATTTAATGGTAGAAGAGCAAAGAATTTTAAAGCATTACTTTTCTTGAAAACTTTGGAATGTAGGATTTGTATAGAATAGCATCATAATATCCATTTTTATTTGTGTAGATCACAGTGACTTACTAGAATTGTCCTGGATGCAAGAACTTGAATTATTTTCTCCCTAGTATTAATATGATTCCTACCAGGTGGGTAGCAATGGGTAGGACTTTTTTTAATTGCATTCATTTTAGACTGTGAAATAATTATTACAAATGTTAAATATAAAACATTTGAAATTTCTGGTTTTCTTCTCAGCTTTTGTCTTATCCTTCTAACCTGTAATTTCCCTCGACATCACACACACCATCTTTCTCACTATTACAGGCTGCCCAACCTGTGTTGCTCAACGTGTGAGACTTTTTCTGTCTGACTCTTTTTCTAATTACCTGTAAAGAGGGAGAAACAGTGGAAATATCCTAGCTGTGAATAGCACGTTGCTGACGAGACAGTTCACACTCTTAAAAGCAGTTGTCAGACTTGGACAAAGTTTATATTCAGAAAGCTGAAAACTTTGCTTTCCACTTGGAACTCTTCTTCAAAGTTTGCAGCTGGAAAACAGAAGAGCTGATAGCAGGTGTGAAGAAAAGCTAGAAGGGAATACAGGCAAAAGTTGGAGCCAAACTCTTTCAATCAGGACAGTTGTAAAAACTGGGTTCCTCAGAACAGAAAGCATGGGAAACCTACCCTGTTCCCCTTTCCCTCCTCCTACTGCCATCCCCGCAAAAAAGGACTGTGGTTTGAGCATGGAAAGGGAGTCAGGAGCTTCTGAAATCTAGTATTGTCTTTAACACTCACCTCTGACCATGAGTAAACCACTTTGTTCTTCCCCTCTCTTTCTTACCTCTCTGAAACAGGGGCAGCTCCCAATGCCTGGGGTGATGTGTGACGTCTTGCACGAGTCGCACAGTGTACCCCCAAATCTAGAAACACACAAAATTTCTTAAGTCAGGATTTCTGTTTATCTGGAACACAGTATCAGTGAAGTATCCTGTACTGGAATAGTGTGTCTCTCTGCAATGACAGAGACTGAACTGTTACCATTTTTTCACTGAGAAATGCTTGACTTTTACTTTCTTTCTGGCAAAAGTCACCGCTCCATAAAAATTAGAAATTCGGACACAAAAAAAAAGCACTAGAGAAAAAGGCAGGGTAAACACAGGAAAAAAAACATAGTCACGTTGCCATTACAGCACGGCACGGTAAAACTCCAAAGTAATTTAGGTTAGGAAACACATCTTACACTGCAAACGTTAGGACATAAGTCTTCTATTCCACGTGTGACTCTGGGTGCACACTGCTTGGAGTACAGCTTTTTAACTTAACGCTGCTTGTTACTGGGAAGATGCTCATACAATAAGAGAAAGTCAACGAGTGCTTTTCAATTAGGTACCACTTGAAAAACAAAATTCAGAATCAAAAAACCAGCAGCTGTAGAAAAACATGAGTTTGGCTAGCATAACTAGAGGGGCAGCATCATTATGCCAGAAACACTGCGTGCTGATTTCAGAGAGCTACCACAGAAATAACAGAATGGAATGAAAGAAGGCTAAAACCTAATGAATAGTGTCATCCTTCTCAGGAAGAAATAGGAGCTACATGACCTGTTTGACCTTTCACTTACCATTTTGTTTTTCTGGGGACTCTTCATCACTCTCTACTTCATTTTGGTCTTCTGGAACTTCATTCTCTTTATTGAACTGAAAATTCCCCCTCTTCGACGGGATACCTGAAGACCCTTTGTTCTTTTTGCGTTTTCTTTTTACCATATCTATAAAGAGATAGCAGAAAAAGCAATCCAAAACATCACCGAAACAGTTTTTCCTTCAAAACGCAGCATCCTCATCTTACTGGACTCGCAAGGAAAACGATCAAAGGAGCTCAAGTATCATTGTCTGTCTCCCTACATATGCCTAGCGAAAGAGTTGCAAGTTAATGAGGTCAAGTTGCTATTAGATTTTAAAAGCCAGCTACAGAATTTCATTCACAAAACCATCAGCTTCAAGATTCTTTGAGCAGAAAATTCTTACTTTAGACAGGAAGTATTACTGCAAAGCAAGGTTATTGGGTGAAGTTGCTTACTGTCTTATTATGTGAACTAATACAGATGAACAACAGAAAAGCGTTTGGAGATGAGCCCTTCTTCAAATCTTTTATAAAGCTGTAAACTTCAAAAGCTAAACACATGTTGGGCAGAGTTAAAAGAGACAATTTTAAGGGAATATCTGCTGAAGAAAAAATTGTCCATAAAGGCTTACACCTCATCTGCTTTCTGATTCATTTAATGGTGGTTAAAACACACTTTGCATTTTTGCCTTCCAGAAAAACCCACCATTCTTTGTATTCACAGAGTACTGCACAAAGCATATGGGTGAAGTCAATGGCAGAATTCCCAGGCATGCCAGTGAGACCAGGGAACTTCACACCCTCTCATGCGCTTTAACTGAAAGAAACCCAAGTCCCCTTGTTCTTTTATGTCCTTTTCACAGGAAAAGTGAGGAAATAATGATCTTTCCTCTACTCATTGCTCCCCTGTTTTTTTCCCCTTTCTCCCTTCAATTGGAAATCACAATAAGAGGTGGCAATAGATTTTAGCTATTATCAGTGCAGGGAAGGGAAAAATACTGTTTCATATAACTAAAAACTAGTCTGAGTATTCAGAAACTGACACGTACAACATTTTTGACTTCACGAGGTAGCAATTGAGGAGCCATTAAATGTCAGCTGGGTCATCAAGGCCAGTGTCTTAGGCGGCGGTGCTACAGGCAGTACTTCCAATGGCTGCCAAGCTTAATTTCGTCAGAAACTTTGAGTCAATTTATGGTACTCAAATACAAGCATATGAAAAATTATTGATAGAAAGTTACCACCAGATACTGTATAGCTATTAACTTACAGTCAGCAAAGTTTTCTATGTAGAATATCCTCACCTGGGCTGTTTTCTGATGCAGGAAGTTTAGCCGCTTGATTTACAATTAAGTCCTCAAAAAATGTTCTTCTTTCTTCCATATTAGGCAACGGGACTTCGAAAACTTTTTCGCGATCATTATTAAACAATGCTTTTACCTAAAGCATGAGAAGATATTTCAGATATAAGGCCACGCAAATTCATATTCTATTCCAAAAAAAAAAGGCAGCTGAGAACAGTCTCGCAATTACAGGGCCTGGTTGTTGTGGGGGATTTCAACTACCCTGATATTTGCTGGGAGGCCTATTCAGCCAGCCATCCTCAGTCGAGGAGGTTCCTCCAGTGCATTGATGATAACTTTCTGATGCAAATGGTGGATGAGCCAACTAGGAGAGGAGCGTTGCTGGATCTTGTTCTTGCTAACAAGGAGGGTCTGGTTGAAGCGGTGAAGGTTGAGGGCAGCCTTGGTTGTAGTGACCATGAGATGGTGGAGTTCAGGATCTCATGTGGCAGGAACAGAAGAGCTAGCAAAATCACAACCCTGGACTTCAGGAGGGCCAACTTTGGCCTCTTCAAGCAATTGCTAGGGGAAATCCCATGGGACAGGGTACTAGAAGGTAAGGGGGCCCAAGATAGTTGGTTAGCATTCAAGGACTGCTTCTTCCGAGCTCAAGATCAGAGCATCCCAGCAGGTAGAAAATCAAGGAAGGGTACCAGGAGACCTGCATGGTTAAACAGGGAACTGCTAGGCAAACTCAAGTGGAAGAAGAGGGTGTACAGATCATGGAAGGAGGGGCTGGCCACTTGGGAGGAATAGAAGTCTGTTGTCAGAGGATGTAGGGAGGCAACTAGGAAAGCTAAGGCCTCCTTGGAATTAAACCTTGCAAGAGAGGTCAAGGACAACAGAAAGGGCTTCTTCAAATACACTGCAGGTAAAACCAACACTAGAGGCAATGTAGGCCCACTGGTGAATGAAGTGGGGGCCCTGGAGACAGAGGATAAAAAGAAGGCGGAGTTATTGAATGCCTTCTTTGCCTCTGTCTATACTGCTGGAGGCTGTCCTGAAGAGCCCCAGACCCCTGAAGCCCCAGAAGAAGTCAGGATAGAGGAAGAGTCTGTCTTAGTTGATGAGGGCTGGGTCAGGGACCAATTAAGCAATCTGGACATCCATAAATCCATGGGCCCTGCTGGGATGCACCCGCGGGTGCTGAGGGAGCTGGCGGAAGTCATTGCTAGGCCACTCTCCATCATCTTTGCTAAATCGTGGGCAACAGGAGAGGTGCCTGAGGACTGGAGGAAAGCGAATGTCACTCCAGTCTTCAAAAAGGGCAAGAAGGAGGACCCGGGGAACTATAGACCAGTCAGCTTCACCTCCATCCTCGGAACGGTAATGGAACAACTTGTCCTTGGTGCTGTCTCTAGGCACATCAAGGATAGGGGGATCATTAGGGGCACTCAGCATGGCTTCACCAAGGGGAAGTCATGCTTAACCAACTTGATAGCCTTTTATGAGGACGTAACCCGGCGGATAGATGATGGTAAAGCTGTGGATGTGGTCTATCTCGATTTCAGTAAAGCGTTTGACACGGTCTCCCACAGCATCCTCGCAGCTAAACTGGGGAAGTGTGGTCTGGATGATCGGGTAGTGAGGTGGATTGTGAACTGGCTGAAGGAAAGAAGCCAGAGAGTGGTGGTCAATGGGACAGAGTCCAGTTGGAGGCCTGTGTCTGGCGGAGTCCCTCAAGGGTTGGTACTGGGACCAGTACTATTCAATATATTCATTAATGACTTGGATGAGGGAATAGAGTGCGCTGTCAGCAAGTTCGCTGATGACACAAAACTGGGAGGAGTGGCTGACACAATGGAAGGCTGCGCAGCCGTTCAGAGAGACCTAGACAGGCTGGAGAGTTGGGCGGGGAGAAATTTAATGAAATATAACAAGGGCAAGTGTAGAGTCCTGCATCTGGGCAAGAACAACCCCATGTACCAGTATAAGCTGGGGACAGACCTGTTGGAGAGCAGTGTAGGGGAAAGGGACCTGGGGGTCCTAGTGGACAGCAGGATGACCATGAGCCAGCAATGTGCCCTTGTGGCCAAGAAGGCCAATGGCATCCTGGGGTGTATTAGAAGGGGTGTGGTTAGCAGGTCAAGAGAGGTTCTCCTCCCCCTCTACTCTGCCCTGGTGAGGCCGCATCTGGAATATTGTGTCCAGTTCTGGGCCCCTCAGTTCAAGAAGGACAGGGAACTGCTAGAGAGAGTCCAGCGCAGAGCCACGAAGATGATTAAGGGAGTGGAACATCTCCCTTCTGAGGAGAGGCTGAGGGAGCTGGGTCTCTTTAGCTTGGAGAAGAGGAGACTGAGGGGTGACCTCATTAATGTTTATAAATATGTAAAGGGCAAGTGTCATGAGGATGGAGACAGGCTCTTCTCAGTGACATCCCTTGACAGGACAAGGGGCAATGGGTGCAAGCTGGAACACAGGAGGTTCCACATAAATATGAGGAAAAACTTCTTTACGGTGAGGGTAACCGAACACTGGAACAGGCTGCCCAGAGAGGTTGTGGAGTCTCCTTCTCTGGAGACATTCAAAACCCGCCTGGACGCGTTCCTGTGTGATATGATCTAGGTAATCCTTCTCCAGCAGGGGGATTGGACTAGATGATCTTTCGAGGTCCCTTCCAATCCCTAACATTCTGTGATTCTGTGATTCTGTGAAAAAAGATGAGTACCTTTCTAAATTAAACTGAATAATCTTCTAGATAAGAACAACTGTGAAAAGTTGTCTTAAAGGGCTAGACTTTCATAGGTTAGCACGGCAAATTAAAATATCTTCACTAGGAACACCTCTAGAATTAAAGCTCAATGAAGGGACCATATGATACACTGATAAAGTCGTGACATTCACCACCTCCAAGACTGCTTACTTCGTATTTACCTGCCTCGCTCTCCTTCACTTAGAATCTGGATGGCAGCTATAGAGGGAACAGGCAGGGTTCAGGAGACAAGTGCAGGCTTTTTGGTAAGGTGTGGAGTTTGTTTGTTGGGTTTTTGTTGGGTTTTTTTGTTTGGTTGTCTGGTTGCTTTTTTTTATATTAATTTAAATGAGGTGTCTGGCATACTTCCAAGTTTTACTCCATTTTTCAATCTCTGCTACCAAAAGGTGTGGAAGGAAATTCAATACTTATTTTAGAAGTAATTTATTAACAGTATAAAAACTTCTGTAGAAAGTTAAGACCTTTCAAAGCCTTTGATGATAAACACATCTAGGTAAGTCCACCTCCCCCCAGCTGAGACAAAATAATCAGAGCAGCATATTCACATTTTGAACACCTTCCTTTAAGGCACACTCTCAGATGTCTAGAAAGCTAAGCATGTGTTCTTACTGAATTCTGTTAAGGAATACAACTAAAAAATTGATTTCCAAGTTACGTAAACAAAAGTTGGAACTTAGGTTTCTAATTTGTAAAGCTTTCACCCATATGAAGAAAGGAATTGAAATTTTTATTAAAGATTTTAAAGTTGAAATTACATTCCATCATTAACAGTGTGACCACCATACTTTTCCCGTAAAAATGTCTTTCACTTTTCAGTAAAAATATCTTTTTCCCATTTACATTTCAAGCACCATATATTGTTGACCACGTACATAACTAACCATCTTCAAGTCACTGGAATTACTGTCTGAAGTAAATTTATGCATCTGTCTAATAAGCATGAGTGTGTGAGAAGGGGGAAAAAGTTGGGTCAAAGTCCGTCTCTTTACTCAGAAAAGACTTTAGACAAATGCTTTCAGCACCGTTTTGTCTAAGCAAGTTTTTAAGAGACCTGCTTACGGTGCCTGGGTAATAACAGGGTGAATTTGCCTAAGAGTGCACAGTACTCCAACGCTTACAGGATTTATACATTAACAAGAAATGGAACAAAAAAGTAAGAAAAGTATCAACAGAAATACCTCTTCTGGGAGATCTGCATGACACACATCAGATGTTGCAAGCAGCAAAACCAGAGCAAATGCTGGCATGCTCTGCAGTAGTGTTATAAAAGTAGCTTTCACTGTAGGTCCAACAGCCTCGCACCACAAATGGATATGTGGGATATAAATTATACTTGGTGCTGTTTTTCGAGCTTCTCGCATCAACTGGCAAAATGAAAGCTTGGATAAGAAGACTAAACCACGTAGAATAGGCTAATAAATAACTACGTATCACTCAAACTGTCTTATGACACAGTGTCACGGTTTAAAGCTGGGCCGGCTATTAAACCTATGGCAGATGCTCTCTATTATCCCCCCCCGCTCCCCTCAGAGGGAAAGGGAAAGGGAAAAGGGAGAGAGACTTCTGGGTTGGAAAATTAAAACAGTTTTAATAAACTATAATAATGAAAAAGAGTATAATAACAATAATAGAAATAATCAAATATATACAAATATATATACAAAACCAAGATTGAGCTCCCCTGAAGTCAGCCACGTCACCACCGGCACTGCAGGGCAGGCTCCGGGAAGGCCCAGGCTGGGCCTAGCAACGGTCGAGAGCTGGATTCAGGAACGCACAGATCGGGATCGGGGGCAGCAGAAAAACAGACGGAGTCCTCCTTGGACACCGGCCATAGCAGAAAGAGAGCGAGACCCTCGTGATCCCCCCGCTTTATACTGAGAATGACGTGTATGGGATGGAATACCCTCGTTGGTCAATTTTGGGTCACCTGCCCTGTCCGCTCCCCCCTGCAGCTGCGACCCCCCTTCGGCTCTTCACTCATAAGCAGTGAGGAATTCAGCAGTGACCTTGGTTTCTCTCAAGAACAAGTACAGCAAGAGCCTTTCTGCACAACATCTCTACCGGTGCCTCAGTGATAACTACAAACTTCGAGCGTTATCAGTCCTGGAAGCAGACACTGTCTGCAAAAACATGCAGTTAGTTTCAGAAAGTGCAGTTACTTAGAGGAGACTTAGCTGAAAGTAAAAATCACTGAAAGGAAAATCAGCCTGGTTTAGGCCAAACCAGGACAGGTGACATAACAGCAATGGATCGTGCCACGTATTTTATTGCAAGGGATATAAAATTTTATTCTCGTAAAATTAAACTTTGCCTATCTTCTTATCAAGTTTTCAAAAAATAACTCTCATCAAATTAACTGAGAGAAATTTTCTCTGCTGGTTTGAAGAGGCATACCTCTTCAAAACAGGGTATTCCTTTGCTTTTACTTAAATATATTCATCACCAACAAGATATTCACTTTTATGTAATAAACAGATACAATTCTCTACAGGGAATTAGAAAACTATTTACAATTTAATTCAACTACAAGCCACTTGACCTGCAACTAACAGTTTATATTAAAATGCTATTCCCCAGTATCAAGAAGGTTGTCATTATGACAAGCAAGACTAAACTTCACCTTCGAAAGTTACAGGAGTAGGTCTTGCTTTGTTTCAAGTTAGTATTTTATGACAGGCAAAAATATGCCAGTGATAGGAGTTTATCAAGTTTTCAATCGTTTTCTTTGAAAGAGAGGTACCGAAATCATCTGGGAGGTGTTCAGATCTGCAGTGTTCCAAGGGCAATCACAGCAGTGTGTCACATAAAAATACATATAAAGGACGAAAATATAAAATAAAAGGACTTTGAGCTTTCTTAAGGAATTTTAAGACAAATTTTATTTGTTTAATACATGTATGAGTAGGTACATAGAAGCAATCTTCATTCTCTTTATAACAGCACTCAATGAAAAGGAAACATTACAGGGAAGAAGGATGCTGAAATCAACTATCACTGTGCATGACCGAAGGCTGCAATTTCTTTCCTCATTTCCTAGTAAGAAAAAAAGACAAACTATCATTCAGCATGAATAAAAGCTTAAGAACCCTGTTTCTTTCTTCATAAAAGAAGAAAGAATCTGTACATACATACAATTATTAGTAATATTTAGCAAATACATGTGCTACCACCATCACAATGTCTTTCTATACCCACTAGCTTCAAACGCATCCTTAGGCAGCCAAAAGAGAGAGCAGTCTAGAGAAACTGTATGGATCTGTATCAAGAGACTGCGGATCTGTATCAACAGTGGCAACAGCCACAACTAAAAGCTGGAAATGTTATTTCCCGCACTCTGAATAATTACTTGTTAAAGTCTGTCTCTTAGTACAGTAGAGCCTGCTCCTGACTGACTTGCACAGGCCCTCTGAATAGGGGATTTTTTTTTGTTAAAGCTAAACGTAGAAGTAGAAACCAAAGAAATCAAGGCCCTTTTAATTTAAGCATTAAAAGTTAAGTCACACAAGTTCACAAGCCCTGAGAGAACAGAAATAAACCCTTCTCATGCTAAACCACAGCATTATACTGGATGAGAGAAGGGAGCATTTTTCAGGAATGGCCTCCCCGATTCCAAATAATCCTCACTGTCGCACAATCAGAACGGAGCGTCCATTCTAACTCTCCATCAGATGCGGAAGAAGAGATCCAGACGACCAGGGATGAAGAGAAGAGGCTTCCTCTTTTTTAAGGCAGACTGAGAGGCATAAAGAATTGTATCTATTCTTGGGCACAAGCATCTCAAAGACAACTGGATTCACAGATGGTGAATCTGAAGACTGAATATGCAGCCTATCTAAATCGACTCCATACCGGGAATACCTGACTGGGACCATGGGTGCCTCTGGAAAATTTCTGCTGAGTTCCAACAACTCAGAAATCCTCCCTTACACAAAGAGATCGGAGAATTTGACTCATGAGCATTAAACTGGCACAGGCAGAAATCTCCCCTTACGTCAAACTACAGATGCTCGAGCCATGCTAGTTAAGAAGAGATTATGGCGAGACTAGAGAAAAGTCTCAACCTCTTGTTATGTTTCGTACTTCATTTCTTTTCAAGAATGGAATGACTACTATACGAAGTATTGCCACGTCTGACTGCCTGTAAGGGGAGAAAGAGGAAGCGACAGGCTGAGAAAAGCGCCCTCCTTTCATAGCCCCCCACCCTTAAAAAGGTTCTGGAGAAGGACTATTGACAGACTGCGGTTAACTGCTTTGAGAGGGCTGTGTGGGTGCACCCATTGTCTTCAAGTGCAAGCCTTTTCCTGCTGCAACTGCCAACAATTATGCCCAATACAACAATGGTTTTGCAATAGGGACAAACGTTTTCCAGGCTGAAATGAGAAAGCCTTGCAACTAAGCAGTAAAGAGTCATGCTAAATAAGCGTGATGTCCAGAGTGCACACATACGCATGCATAACACACATGTGCATGACAGTGATAGAAAGTGCTACAAAAAAAATTACCTTCACTAATTCGGTTTTGTTGTAATCCTCCCGATGTTGGTAAATGCACTGGCTGAGAAGAGTATGTAGTTCTTCCAAATCGAATACATTGAAGTTCTCAGTTATCACAGTGACAAAATGCAACAGTTGCTGAAGGAAAAAAAAAAAAGGAAACGGCAAGTTTAGAGTAATGCCAGGTCCTTTGCATAGGCTCTTTATGTTTTCAGAAGCTAAACAATAACACCACAAGTGCCATCCTGCTGTCTTACCTTGTTAAATAAAATGAGTGACACTTTAGAGACCAGATTAAATAGCTCACAAGATTTAACTGGAGAAAATGAGGTAATTTTTCGTACTTCAGAGAAAAGGAAGGCTTACATTTCAGACAATACTTTATTGCTGATCGATCTATTACAGCAACGATCAAAACTGCAAATCAGCTGCTTCCAGAACAGCAGGGAATGACACGATCCATTTTGCCATAGAGTAGCTGCTACAGCAAACCCACTGTTGCATTTCATTAGAGAAAGCGTTGCTGCAATGCAGGGCACTGTAAAATAGGCCTTTGGAAGGCAGGCTACAGATTTTCTCGATACAGCTGTGCCAGCTGGTAACGGAAGCATCCTTAGGTGCTCACCTTTACCCATTAGCTGAACGCGTACCATGCCTGCAGCTCTGCTGGCAGAACACACTGCTGAAGCAGTGTCTGAAGCAGATCAGGAAGCAAAGTTAGATCAGTTAGCTCCTGCCTTTAAACTGCAGAGCGGATCAACCAGCAGGGTGACTCGGCCTGTAGCAGGTTACCAACCTCTCACACTGTTGCTTCTGTTACCAGAGATGGAAATGTGATCATCTCTGGGAAAGCAGCAGTACCAAGCTAGTGGCAGCACCTTCTTCCACTGCTGCGGCTGTTTAGGAACTGTGTGTCGGGTGAGGCTGTGAAGATGTAGCTTAAGAGAGCAGCCATACCAAACAAAAATAGGACTGCCTCCCAACTGCCCGTCATCAAACTCTGCCTCCCTCGGGTCAGCGAGCACAAAATTTGAGCATTCCCCTCAACTTCATTCTGTACAACGTGCAGATAAGACACACAAAACCGATGCAGAGTGCTTTCAGCTGCTGAAAACAGAAAAGGTAGGATGTGACAGAGGTGTATGGTCAACATCCCGTGTGAAACTATTTCTAACCTCTGCCACGTAGATGACTGCATGCTCCTCTACATCTTCACAAAGTTCTAGGCCTATTACCAAGCAAATGAACGAACAAAAAAAAACCCAAACAAAACAAAGCAGCTACATTTGGGAGGTTCACCTAGCTTATTCATAGAATCATAGAATGGTTTGGGTGGGAAGGGACCCTAAAGATCATCCAGTTCCAACCCCCCTGCCACAGGCAGGGACACCTTTCCGCTAGACCAGGTTGCTCACAGCCTCATCCAATCTGGCCTTGAACACTGCCAGGGAGGGGGCAGCCACAACTTCTCCGGGCAACCTCTTCCAGTGTTTCACTACCCTCACAGGAAAGAATTTCTTCCTAATATCTAATCTAAATCTACCCTCTTTCAGTTTAAAACCATTACCCTTTGTCCTATCGCTACGTGCCCTTGTAAAAAGGCCCTCTCCCGCTTTCCTGGAGGCCCCCTTCAGGTACTGGAAGGCTGCTATGAGGTCTCCTCAGAGCCTTCTCTTCTCCAGGCTGAAGAGCCCCAACTCTCTCAGCCTGTCTTCATAGGACAGGTGCTCCAGCCCTCTCATCATCTTTGTGGCCCTCCTCTGGACTCGTTCCAACAGCTCCATGTCCTTCTTCTGTTGGGGGCCCCAGAGCTGAACGCAGTACTCCACGTGGGGTCTCACGAGAGCGATTGATTCACCGCACTTGAGTTCCAAAGAGGCGCTCTGGTATGAGCAGCTAGTTCCAACGGCACCCATGTTAACGAAACAAGTTTTCTAGAAGACACATTTCATGACTGTAGCTCTCCTCATAGCTGAAACATATACAAGCTGAAACACATATAAGGGCTCTACCATACCGTTTCCAGTGGGCAATAACTTCCGAACACACGCTGTTAGCACCCTGACTCTAGGAAAACCCTGTGGGGCTTCTCTCCGTACACAGGCAGACATGAACAACAAAACCCCCTGAAACCTGCTTCCTTAGGAAGCCAGCTTTAAAAAGTCAGTTTCACCTCTACAAATTAGGTCACAGCTTAAAAATGGGACAAAAACTGTGTCGACAAGCCGCCTCACCAAAGGGGATTCCTATCTGCTCACATTCTCCCCACACAGGGGAAACATCCATGTAATACTCCCTCTCTCATCACGGCAGGTAAAAAGCAGCCCTCCTCTGCACTGGCCTACGTCCAGGACTCCAACCCAGCAATTTTCCTACTTTTCCTCACTGCAATATCCCCTGAAGATCAGGTCCTTGTTCCAACCTCTCCAATTCATGCAAAGGAACCTCTTTTACACCCTGCAGCTAGGCCCAGTTTTAACCCTTTCCCCAACTCTCGCCTAGGACAGCAACTTGCCTCCTACGAGGGACTGGAAAACCCTTACAACACTGTAACTGTGTGAATGCTGCATTTTAACACTGGATTTTGAAAGGGATTCAGAAAAGTAGGTATTAATATTTTTTCCATGATGAGCTTGATGTGAACCTGCTAACTTAAGGTTTAAACGCATCACTGCTAGAAATAAAGGTCCTTTTCGGGTTCCTAATAATTGAAAACGTGCAAAAAAACCCAAAACAAAAACCCCAAATCCATCAGGGAAACTCTTAAGACATTAATAACCAACAGTACTAGCAGGTTGGCAGCGGGCTATTTTAAAATTCAACAGGCCCTTTTAAATTAGAAATGAGGAAGAGAACCAAGTCGCCTAAAATTCAGTTCACCAAAAGCAAGAACAGCCGTCTACACCAGGTGCGGAAACACAGCAGTCATAGTCCGTTACAGGTTGAATTATTTCACAAGCGACATATCCTTCCTGTAAATTGTTTTAATTGGCATTGGTTAACAGCTGACTTTATTTACAACTGTACATGTAAGCAAGAAAATATCCTACTTCAGTATGAACAAAATTGAAATTAGACTTACTTGGAGCTCACAGTAATCCACAATCACTGGCTGTGTGAGAATTTCCGTTGCTTTTTCGACGCCTGTCACCCGTTGCTCTTCCAGCCGAGAACGTCTTGCACGAGTCACACAGTGTACCCCCAAATCTGGAAAGACACAAAATTTCTTAAGTCAGGATTTCTGTTTATCTGGAACACAGTATCAGTGAAGTATCCTGTACTGGAATAGTGTGTCTCTCTGCAATGACAGAGACTGAACTGTTACCATTTTTTCACTGAGAAATGCTTGACTTTTACTTTCTTTCTGGCAAAAGTCACCGCTCCATAAAAATGAGAAATTCGGACACAAAAAAAAAAGCACTGGAGAAAAAGGCAGGGTAAACACAGGAAAAAAAAACATAGTCACGTTGCCATTACAGCACTGCACGGTAAAACTCCAAAGTAATTTAGGTTAGGAAACACATCTTACACTGCAAACGTAGGACATAAGTCTTCTATTCCACGTGTGACTCTGGGTGCACACTGCTTGGAGTACAGCTTTTTAACTTAACGCTGCTCGTTACTGGGAAGATGCTCATACAATAAGAGAAAGTCAACGAGTGCTTTTCAATTAGGTACCACTTGAAAAACAAAATTCAGAATCAAAAAACCAGCAGCTGTAGAAAAACATGAGTTTGGCTAGCATAACTAGAGGGGCAGCATCATTATGCCAGAAACACTGCGTGCTGATTTCAGAGAGCTACCACAGAAATAACAGAATGGAATGAAAGAAGGCTAAAACCTAATGAATAGTGTCATCCTTCTCAGGAAGAAATAGGAGCTACATGACCTGTTTGACCTTTCACTTACCATTTTGTTTTTCTGGGGACTCTTCATCCCTCTCTGCTTCATTTTGGTCTTCTGGAACTTCATTCTCTTTATTGAACTGAAAATGCCCCCTCTTCGACGGGATACCTGAAGACCCTTTGTTCTTTTTGCGTTTTCTTTTTGCCATATCTATAAAGAGATAGCAGAAAAAGCAATCCAAAACATCACCGAAACAGTTTTTCCTTCAAAACGCAGCATCCTCATCTTACTGGACTCGCAAGGAAAACGATCAAAGGAGCTCAAGTATCATTGTCTGTCTCCCTACATATGCCTAGCGAAAGAGTTGCAAGTTAATGAGGTCAAGTTGCTATTAGATTTTAAAAGCCAGCTACAGAATTTCATTCACAAAACCATCAGCTTCAAGATTCTTTGAGCAGAAAATTCTTACTTTAGACAGGAAGTATTACTGCAAAGCAAGGTTATTGGGTGAAGTTGCTTACTGTCTTATTATGTGAACTAATACAGATGAACAACAGAAAAGCGTTTGGAGACGAGCCCTTCTTCAAATCTTTTATAAAGCTGTAAACTTCAAAAGCTAAACACATGTTGGGCAGAGTTAAAAGAGACAATTTTAAGGGAATATCTGCTGAAGAAAAAATTGTCCATAAAGGCTTACACCTCATCTGCTTTCTGATTCATTTAATGGTGGTTAAAACACACTTTGCATTTTTGCCTTCCAGAAAAACCCACCATTCTTTGTATTCACAGAGTACTGCACAAAGCATATGGGTGAAGTCAATGGCAGAATTCCCAGGCATGCCAGTGAGACCAGGGAACTTCACACCGTCTCATGCGCTTTAACTGAAAGAAACCCAAGTCCCCTTGTTCTTTTATGTCCTTTTCACAGGAAAAGTGAGGAAATAATGATCTTTCCTCTACTCATCTATCATTATTGCTCCCCTATTTTTTTCCCCTTTCCCCCTTCAATTGGAAATCACAGTAAGAGGTGGCAATAGATTTTAGCTATTATCAGTGCAGGGAAGGGAAAATACTGTTTCATATAACTAAAAACTAGTCTGAGTATTCAGAAACTGACACGTACAACATTTTTGACTTCACGAGGTAGCAATTGAGGAGCCATTAAATGTCAGCTGGGTCATCAAGGCCAGTGTCTTAGGCGGCGGTGCTACAGGCAGTACTTCCAATGGCCGCCAAGCTTAATTTCGTCAGAAACTTTGAGTCAATTCATGGTACTCAAATACAAGCATATGAAAAATTATTGATAGAAAGTTACCACCAGATACTGTATAGCTATTAACTTACAGTCAGCAAAGTTTTCTATATAGAATATCCTCACCTGGGCTGTTTTCTGATGCAGGAAGTTTAGCCGCTTGATTTACAATTAAGTCCTCAAAAAATGTTCTTCTTTCTTTCTTATTAGGCAACGGGACTTCGAAAACTTTTTCGCGATCATTATTAAACAATGCTTTTACCTAAAGCATGAGAAGATATTTCAGATATAAGGCCACGCAAATTCATATTCTATTCCAAAAAAAAGATGAGTACCTTTCTAAATTAAACTGAATAATCTTCTACATAAGAACAACTGTGAAAAGTTATCTTCTTGGCCTTAAAAGGCTAGACTTTCATAGGTTAGCATGGCAAATTAAAGTATCTTCTCTAGGAACACCTCTAGAATTAAAGCTCAATGAAGGGACCATATGATACACTGATAAAGTCGTGACATTCACCACCTTCAAGACTGCTTATTTCGTATTTACCTGCCTCGCTCTCCTTCACTTAGAATCTGGATGGCAGCTATAGAGGGAACAGGCAGGGTTCAGGAGACAAGTGCAGGCTTTTTGGTAAGGTGTGGGGTTTGGTTTTTTTTGGGTTTTGTGTGGGTTTTTTTTAGTTTTGTTTTCTTTTTTGTGTGTGTGGTTTTTTTTCCCCCAATTAATTTAAATGAGGTGTCTGGCATACTTCCAAGTTTTACTCCATTTTTCAATCTCTGCTACCAAAAGGTGTGGAAGGAAATTCAATACTTATTTTAGAAGTAATTTATTAACAGTATAAAAACTTCTGTAGAAAGTTAAGCCCTTTCAAAGCCTTTGATGATAAACACATCTAGGTAAGTCCACCTCCCCCCAGCTGAGACAAAATAATCAGAGCAGCATATTCACATTTTGAACACCTTCCTTTAAGGCACACTCTCAGATGTCTAGAAAGCTAAGCATGTGTTCTTACTGAATTCTGTTAAGGAATACAACTAAAAAATTGATTTCCAAGTTACGTAAACAAAAGTTGGAACTTAGGTTTCTAATTTGTAAAGCTTTCACCCATATGAAGAAAGGAATTGAAATTTTTATTAAAGATTTTAAAGTTGAAATTACATTCCATCATTAACAGTGTGACCACCATACTTTTCCCGTAAAAATGTCTTTCACTTTTCAGTAAAAATATCTTTTTCCCATTTACATTTCAAGCACCATATATTGTTGACCATGTACATAACTAACCATCTTCAAGTCACTGGAATTACTGTCTGAAGTAAATTTATGCATCTGTCTAATAAGCATGAGTGTGTGAGAAGGGGGAAAAAGTTGGGTCAAAGTCCGTCTCTTTACTCAGAAAAGACTTCAGACAAATGTTTTCAGCACCGTTTTGTCTAAGCAAATTTTTAAGAGACCTGCTTGCGGTGCCTGGGTAATAACAGGGTGAATTTGCCTAAGAGTGCACAGTACTCCAATGCTTACAGGGTTTATACATTAACAAGAAATGGAACAAAAAAATAAGGAAAGTATCAACAGAAATACCTCTTCTGGGAGATCTGCATGACACACATCAGATGTTGCAAGCAGCAAAACCGGAGCAAATGCTGGCATGCTCTGCAGTAGCGTTATAAAAGTAGCTTTCACTGTAGGTCCCACAGCCTCGCACCACAAATGGATATTTGGGATATAAATTATACTTGGTGCTGTTCTTCGAGCTTCTCGCATCAACTGGCAAAATGAAAGCTTGGATAAGAAAACTAAACCATGTAGAGTAGGCTAATAAATAACTACGTATCACTCAAACTGTCTTATGACAGAGGAGTATATGAAGCCCAAACATCAAAACAAAGAACACCACCTTAACAATAACGTAAAATTTTCTCTTTGGCTCAAGTACAGACATTGCTATGCAGACAGAAACAGATCTGAACCTCTGCCTGACTTCAAAACTGCTTAGGTGTAAGAGAACTCCTAAAGAGCCTCACAACTCGGCTGGTGTGGTGGTGTGCCTGAAAAAACAAGACTCGCCCTTCAGCAAGGTGTATTAGTCTCGGTAAAACGATACACGACTGCGACTACACCATTTTCAATTCAGAGCGGGCACATATCCAAGTCAGTCGAGCACAGTCTGAACAAACAAAGACCTGTGTGAAAAGATGAGGGCTGACACTGTGAAAGAAGCCGGGTTACAATTGATAATTTCAAGTACATTTTAGAAGAGGTGACCAGTCTTCAGCCTGCCTGAACAGCTAAATTACTCACAGCCCCTCCTTATTACCAAAGGATCAACCAGACCAGATGATGTGCTTTGGAAGACCACAAGCCATTGCCTACAGATGGTTCCTCAGTCACAGAAGAGGACGCGCATCTACCGCATGAAGGAAGTGGCAACAGTCCTTTCACACGACAAATTTCTCCGTGCACCCTTTCAGATTATCAGTATTCTGGGAGTTCCCATCACAAGATGGGGAGCACACGTGGTATGTCCAGGCAGTGACTAGACATGGCAGTTACATGACCGCAGATGCCACCATCACGTCACAAAAAAGGATTTGTTCCTCTTAAGTGACAAACGAGTACCCAGTCACGTAATGGGTCTGTCCTTACTTGTACAGCTCTCAAAGGCTGCTACTAAAGGTCAAAATATTTTAATACAGTGATGCCAAACAACGCAATGGATTTCATGCCTAAAAGTAAAAACGAAAACAGCACTAAATCTGCTTATGTTTAATTTTCCTAGTTAATAAAAGCATACCAGTGTACAAATGTAAGCGTTCCATGAACTTTAATGCTATTACTGCATATACTGCAGCAGTAGAAGCTGCACATGTATATGTAAAAAAAAAAAAAAGAAACACTGCTTTTTCCAAAACCTTGATTGCCTTACAAATATAATAAAAAAGAAGGCTACAAAAAGCGCACGACACGCAGTCAGGCTGATGCAGAGCCATCTACGGGGAGCACAGAGTCTTAAGAAGCAATGATCCCACTGAGATGGGCAGGATTTCTTGCCATAAAGAGGGGCTTAATAGCAGCACCTCCCAGCTTTCTGAGCTGCTAGCAACATCCTCACTGTTTAATTAGAAGAAAAGTGGATTTTCAAGCAGAAGTAAACCTATCGGCACATTCAAACCGGGCCACCTCCGTTAACAATTCATTTTGCTTACTTTACTAGTTTCTATACAGTTCATGAATCCTATGAGATTAAAGAGAAAGAGGATACCTGTGCACACATTTCTGCCGGCGATGTGACACTAGTGAACAAAACCGATGTGTCTAGTGCATAAACTGGAAACTTTTCCAGGGCATGTATTACTGCAGGTGCCAAATGAGAAGCTTGCCCATATCCTGGCTCTCCAACTAGTAAGAACCGTGGCCTGCAAGATGTTGGCTGGTCATACGCATTTCTAGAACAATAAGAAGAAAACAAGTTTAAAAATGAAGTGACGAATAAGGCACACAGATGTTAAAAGTCTTTTTCCTATACACTTTTTTTTTTTTTTTAAATGCTCTCCATATTCCAGCAAATAATAAGCTGGTCTGTCAAAGCCCATTTTCTTACAAACTTGTATCATACCTCCCCTAAGAAACCCTGTCAATCCCCAGCATGTCTGCTGTTTGTTTGGCTGGGTTAAGTAACAGCTCTTAAATCA